>NC_092044.1:97741478-98357182 GCF_003086295.3 Arachis hypogaea
TATTGGGTTGTTGGATTTTTTATTCGGGTTTCGTTCTTTGTTAATTTATTAAATTGTTGTTGTTTTGATCCTGGTGATTAAGATTGTCCTTGTTTTTTGTTATTGAGTTGCTAGTTATTTTTTAAATATAAATGTAGTAGTTTTAATTTGGTTAATATTTTAAAAGAGGTAATGACCAAATCAGTATCCAAAAAATTCAAACGCTGACATTTTGGTACTTCACTATTGTTATTGACAAAATGGTCCTTAAAAAATTTTAAAATTTGACAAGCGTATCCACGAGTTCACTAGAGCACATTTCCAGCAAACACAGTGCTGACATGGCCACTGCATTTTGATGACATGGCAATACCCTTCCCCACCCTAATTCTTCTCCTTCTCCTTCCTCCTCCCCAACGCACTTCCCCCTTCCCCTTCCTTAATGCATTCTCCCCTTCCAACCCTAATTTTTCCCTCCCCCTCCCTAATCCTAATCCCCCATCTCCAATGCACTTCCCCCCTCTTCAATCCAAAATTCCTCTTTCTGAACCCTAATCCCCTTCTCTTACCCCTTTGAATTCTAATCCCCTTCCCAACACAGTGTCTCACACTCTCAACTCTCTCTTCCCTTTGCCTTCACTGCTGTCGTCTTCACTACTTGTATGTGCTTGCTGCTAGTCCCCGTTTCCTTTCCCATTCTTCCGTGTATCGAAGACGAGGTCTCACTTCTGGCACTGCTTCCTCTCTCACAAGTAGCTCCCTCCCGTGGTTCCTGTCACTCTTTACACTGCCTCCTCCCTTGCCATTCGGAACCGCTTCATTCGCCGTCTTGCTTCAGATTCTCTTCTCTCCTTCTCGCGAATTTTCTGGTTTTGTTCTTTTTTAAAAAAATTGTTAAAATCATCTTGCATTCACCATTCCCTCTTCTTCCTTGTGCTAAATCGTGTGATTTTTTCCTTAATTGAATTGTTAACATCGTTGAGAATTGCATGAGAAAAAAGTGTTTGATTTTGGAATGTGAAATGCCAAATTACAAAATTATTCAATATATATGATTTTAATCTGAAATGCTAAATGGAATCTGCAAATCATTTTGAAAGGTTTGTAGAAATTGATGAATTTATTAAAAGGGGTAAGGGAAGGGGATTAGGGTTCAGAAAGGGGGATTTTGGATTGAGGAGGGGGGAAGTGCGTTGGAGATGGGGGATTAGGAGTTGGAGATGGGGGATTAGGATTAGGGAGGGGGAGGGAAGGATTAAGGTTGGGGAGGGAAGAGAATGCATTCAGGAAAGGGAAGGGGGGAGTGCGTTGGGGAGGGGGAAGGAGAAGGAGAAGAATTAGGGTGGGGAAGGGTATTTGCCATATCATCAAAACGCAATGGCCATGTCAGCACTGAGCTTGCCGGAAATGTGCTCCGGTGAACTCATAGGTACGTTTGTCAAATTTTAAAATCTTTTAAGGACTATTTTGTCAATAACAATAGTGAGGTACCAAAATGTCAGCGTTTGAATCTTTCGGGTACTGATTTGGTCATTACCTCTATTTTAAAATTTATATTAGCAGTTCACGCTCGTTTATGCACAAAGCGTCTTCTTCTTTGCCTTCTTCTTCGCGTTCCTCCTCCTCCTCATTCGACTCTTTCTTTTTCGCGTTCCTTCTTCTTTACGTGTTTTCTCTTTATCGTCATTCTTTTGTTGTTGTTGCTGCTGTATTTTTTGTCTTTTTCTTCTTCTCTCTCTGGTGAAGAAGCACTTGAAGGTAAGGAGGAAAAGTTTTGAATTGTGAAGAACAGAAATGAACTAAACACGTCATCATTATGGTGAAACAATTGTATAGTACTAAATGAACAAAACATAATACATTATATAAAATCAAATTCAAATAGCTTTCTGCATAATGAACCGAACACGTCATTATAGCGAAACAATTATATAGTATTGAGTGAATGAAACATAATACATTATATAAAATCAAATTCAAAAAGCTTTCTGCATAATGAACCGAACACGTCATTATGGTGAAACAATTGTATAGTACTGAATGAATGAAACATAATACATTATATAAAATCAAATTCAAACAGCTTTCAGCATAATGAACCGAACACGTACTCATGGTGAAACAATTGTATAGTATTGAGTGAACGAAATATAATCTATTATATAAAATCAAATTCAAACATCTTTCTGCATAATGAACCGAACACGTACTCATAGTGAAACAATTGTATATTACTGAGTGAACAAAACATAATCCATTATATAAAATCAAATTCAAACAGCTCTACATATAATTTACAGGTTATCAATTCAATTCAGTACACCTCCGTCCATTCAATTCAATTCAAATTAGCAATTGCATTCCATTCAATTTGATTCAAAATTGAATAATCCAAATTGCTCTCATTCAACTGATTTGAAGTTGAGTCATTCATTATTTCGATTCAGAAGTGCAGATCAAAGAAGAAAACAGAGAAAAATAGGAAGAAGATAAATGCAATGTAACCAGATCGAAAGAAGAAAACGAGAAGATGAACGCGACCAGAGGAGAACGGCGAAGGCAATGTAGATCAATAAGGAAAAACGCGAGTAGAGAAGAAGAATAAGAAGGAGGAGGAAGAAGAGGAGAAGAAAAAGAAGAAGGAGGAGGAGGAGGAGGAGAAGAAAAAAACGCGAGCAAAAAAGAAAGTTTACGTTGTAGCAGAAGGTTTACGTTGAGCTTTAGATTGCAGCACATTATATGTAGCGCGTGTATGACAAACGAGTGAAGGAGGAAAGGGAACGTGTTTGGCCAATATTACTTAGATAATGCATTTTTTATATAGATGTAGAATATTATTGTTATATTATACTATAATCATATTTTATGTATTTATTTATATTTTATTATAAAATAGTTATTATGATTAAACTACAATTGAATTAATTGAATTAATAAACCAATAATTAGAGTAGTTCAATGATCGATTCAATTTTTAAAACCTTACTATATGCAGAGAACCGGCCCGATTTTTAGGCACCCTCTTTCGTTACTCTAACTAAAAAAAAAAACAGAAAAAAAAAGAAAGAAAAACGCGCAACAGAAACAGCCCCTCGGCTCCTCGCCTTCTTTCATTCACAAACCAAACCCAGCCCTAAACCCAGAGCAGCAGCCAGCCAGCCACCATCACCCAAAACGCATTTCATCAGCCCCCACCAACTGTCGGCGCCGGCGGTGACCGCCAGCGGTTGAAATCTTTGCCTTTCGAAGGTCTGCTCGTCCCACTTTTCCTGGATCCCTTCTCCTCGCGTCGCCGCCTCTGTCCTCGTCGTCGGCGGCCGCCCTGAACCCGTCGTCTCTGTCCTCGAGCCATCTCTCTCTCTCTCTCTCTCTCTCGTTCACTGCGAAGTGCGAACGTCCCTCTCTGCCGCGGTGGACTCTTTTGCCGCCGTGGATTCTTCTCCTCGCCGTCGCAAACCGTTGCTCGGCCCTGTTTTTGTCGGTCGCAAACGTTGCTCGATCTTCTTCAAGCGCGTCCTCTCTCTCCATGAATCTCTGCCCGGAGCGTCGCCGTCGCGAACCGATCCTCTTCCTAGCTCACTCTCTGTCCAAGCTCACTCTGTCAGCCGTTCCTCCCTGGCCGTGTCTCCGGTAAGCCACTGCTTCTTCAGTTTCAATTTTTAAGATTATGAGTTGAGTTTGTGTACTAGATTCTGAGTTGGGTGGTTGCTGATGTGATTCTGAATTTAGTTTGGATTGAATTCTTTGCTTAGTTTTACTGTTTTTGGATTTTCTAGCTTTGGATGCTCAGTTTTTTTATTTTTGATTCTGAATTTTTATTGTTGAATAATTGATTAGAAGTCTTTGTTGATTTTTTTTTGTGATTGTGAATTCTTTATTGGTAATAGTTTGAGTTTTTGTGTATGTGTTTTTTTCATTGTTGCTGATTACATGATTATTAAAAGTTATTGTTGAAATTCTTTTATTCTAATTTTTTGTTGCCGATGTGATGGGTATTGTGTATTTAATTAAATCGGTTCAACTATAGTTTGACTCTGGTTGGACCATTAAACTATTGAACTAGTCACTTGACCGGTTCAATGACCAGCTCGGTTCTTGCAGTCTTGGTTTTAATTGTTGATGTGATGCTGATCTGAGTTCATGTTATTGATATTGTTAATTGGTAATATGATAATTTGTTGCTGTTCTTTGACCCTGTAATTGTTAGGTTGCTATATTTTTGCCCAATTGTTGATTTGAATAATTATTCTCATCTTAATTCATGTTGTTGATCTTGTTAATTTGGTAATTTGATAAATTGTTGTTGGGGTGCTGTTCTTTGACCATGTGATTGCTAGATTGTTGTGTTTTTGCCCAATTATTAATTTGAATAATTATTCTGATCTGAGTTCATGTTCTTGAACTTGGTAATTTGTTAATTTGATTAATTATTGTTGTTGTGTTGTTGTTTTTGATCTTGTGATTGTTAATTTGTATAATTGTTGTGAGCTTGTATTTGAATGAGATTATAACATTGTGATTGATATAGTACTTTTAATTTGGATGACATTTTAAAGTTTATATTTGACTATAATTATGTTTTAGTGTTTTTATTTATATTTTATTTATTTTTTATTATAAAATAGTTATTTTGGTTGTACCAGTGAACTAGTGAACAAGTAGCTAAACCGGTTCGGTTTTCAGAACCTTGTCGTAACTCATAACGATTCTCGTCAAGCTACAACCATTAACACTCAAAACCCCTCCATTTCAAAAACCATCAATACCCACTATGTCCCATTTCCGGAAATTCCAATTAACACACTTCATCTCCAAAATTTCCCATACTTGCCTTAAACCCTCACAAAATCCTAGATTCCACAGCGTCAAATCTGCACCCGAATCCGCACAAAAAAACTGTGATTTCAAGTTCCCCTCGAAGGTCAGAAGGGAAGCACAAGCCGCATTGCTCGAGTACCTTCATTCCACGAGGAGCTTGCAGTTCCTTGATGCAGACAACATGTGCAAAAACTCGCCCTTTTTCCTCGACGATATTTTGAGGAAGGTTCTTCAGAAGAAGATCGACACTGCTGCCAGCGATGTCAGGAAATCAATCTCACGTTACCTCCGTTACCACCCAATTAACGAGTTTGAACCATTCTTCGAGAGTACAGGTTTGAAGCCTTTTGAATACTTGCACCTTCTTCCAAGGGACATGATGTTCATCAATGATGACACTGTGTTGATGGAGAATTACCATACTCTGTGTAACTATGGTGTTCCCAGGAACAAAATGGGGAAGATCTTCAAGGATTCACCTCAAGTTTTTCGATATGAAAGTGGGGTTCTGGTGTCCAAGTTTCAGAGTTATGAAGAGCTTCGTGTTGCTTCTTCAACTTTGGTAAAGGTGATTTCTTTGAACCCTAGGGTTTTGGTTGGGGATGTTGACCTTTACCTTGTGAAGGTTTTGGAGAAGTTAAACCGTCTTGTTGGTGAAGAAAAGGGTAGTACTTGGATTGAGGAGCAGTTGTTGGATGAGAGTAGCTGTAATTTTGGGGTTATGCATGAGCTCTTGTGCTTGCTTGAGAAGGTTTACAGTGACGAAAAATTGTTGGGTGAGATGATTGGCCAGCACCCTTTTGTTGTTTTTGAGGATTCTGGAGTTTGGACATTGTCCCTCATTGGGTTCTTGGTGAAATTAGGGTTGTCCTTGGACCAGATAGCTATAATTTTTGTCGAGTTTCCACAAATTGGGGTGTTGATGTTTCTGTCGAATTTGCACAAGTGTTTGACGTTCCTGTCTGATATCGATATGCATGCTGCAGAGATTGGGAAGATTTTACAGTCTCATTCCTTGCTGATGGGTTCATTCACTATTAAGAAAAGTAGTAGTTTGCTCAGTAGCTTGAATGTTGGCAAGAAAAGGCTCTGTAAGTTAGTGCAGGATAATCCGGAAGGGATGCAGAATTGGGCTGTGGGGAAGAAAATTCAGCCTTATCCTGAGGATAAGGAAACAAGGGCTCTGAAAACAGAGTTCTTGAAAACAAAGTTCTTGTTGAGCCTTGGATACGAAGAGAACTCGGGGGAAATAAAACAGGCTTTTAAGCTGTTCAGAGGTAAGGGAGATGAGCTTCAGGAGAGATTCGATTTTATTGTTAATGCTGGCTTGGACGTTAAGGATGTTCGCGAAATGATTAAGGCTTCACCTCAGATTCTTAATCAGACCACAGATATGATCAACATGAAAATTGAGTATCTTGTGAATGAAGGATATCCTATATCAAATTTAGTCAATTTCCCATCTTTTCTCTCCTATACACTTTGTAGAGTTAAGCTTAGGTTATCAATGTATAATTGGCTTAGAGACCATAGAGTTGTTCACCCGAGGCTTGCTTTGAGCACTATAGTTGCATGCTCAGAGGAATTATTCTTACGGTTGTATGTAAATCAGCATCCATCTGGCTTTCAAGTTTGGCAAGATTTGAAGTCTGAAATTTATTCTGAGAGATAATAACATGATATGATCCCTTTTTGAAATCATGATCATGGTTTAATCTGGAAATATGTTTCTGGTTCTGATAATTGTGTTCTCCTGCTTTTACAAAACTGTTAAGGATGCTTGAACTGCAAGTTGTCATCTGATTCCAAATACTTGACTCTAAGTTGACATGATCAGTATACTCATGAATAGCTAATTGGATATTTTGGTGTGTTGATAGACACCACCATAGATGATTACTGATTGCAGATATTTCCGACACAACTTGTAGATGGAAGAATGTTGGCTAGATTGGTTTTGTTGTTGAAGCCATCTTCATCATGTGGCTTGTATATAAGCTTTCCTCTGAACTCAGCTACACTGTGGGCCAGTCTTCAGTGGTTAAATTTTCTAACTGAATATGTTTCTTGAGAATGAAGCAGCAAGGGAATGGAAATGGTGAGGGTGAGAGAACGTACTGTCTGAAGAATTGAAGCAAGACCAGCAAGTGTATTGGGTTGAAGGTAATTGATAATGTTGGCATGACTATCTTTCTCACAAGCAAATTGAAAAAGATTTATTGTTTATCTTTTGTTACTTGATATATTTTTGGGCAGGTATTGTTCCTGGGATTGCTGATTGTTTACCCCAAAAATTGGGTGAAATGGTTTCAAAATTTAAGAAAAGAAGTCATATGACTTATTGTTGGTAGTTGCCAACAATTTCTTGTAATAAGTTCCAATGGTCTATGGGAACTCCTAGAAGAGTTGGAAGGGCTGTGGTGGCGTAGGAGCAGATGGTGGCAACTTTTTTGAACTTGAAGCATTTGAGAAATCTTTCCGTTCAACAAACTCATGATTTTTGGGTTCACGGGTTTTGAGCCATGTATCCGCCTAAAATCACTTGATTGCTAAAATGCCTACCAACACAAAGTAGATGTCTTTTCTTCTCTTGTAAAATGATACTAAAGTTAGTAATTCATCAATCAAGGTTCGAGATTTTCTAAAATGAAAAATTCCTTGCAAATGGTAAAGTAATTGATAAATTTCATACACTCTTCATTGTGGTAATTGAGATAAGTGGGAATTCTAGCTTTTACTTCAGTTACCACTTACCACTTGAGAAATTCACTTAAAGTGAGAAATAAAGTTACATGTTTTTATCAAATAAAATAAAATAAACTTGTTACTAAATTTGATAAATACAACTTGTTTAGCCAGTGTGCTCTCCTAGTTATTTCATGTCCCCCCTCCTTTATAAATAAGCTAAGTCTCTGGTGGCTATGTCTATGGTAACTAGTGGTGACTAAGGTTACACTTTTAACTTAAAAGTGTAACCTTTCACAAAGAAAAGCGTCACCTAATGGAAAAAAGTAAATTAGAAGATTTAAGAGAAGAAATAATTAAGTTATCAAAATTAATAGATCAAAAATTAATGATTTTAACTAATGTCAACTGTAATGACACCGAATTCTTAAAATCAATACAAAATGATTTTTCTCAAAATCTTTATTTTACTATAAGTTTTATTGAAGGACTTCAAAAACCTGAAAAAACTTATTTTTCACACGGAGTTTCTAAAAAATGTTACCATGGAAATGATTCCCCACATCTATATCATACTTTTAACCCACAATTAAATTCTATAGTAGATATGCTTGAAGAAATATTAACATCCATAAAATTTCAAAGAAATAAGGAAAAAGAGAATCCCAAGGAAGAAAAATTTCAAAACATAATTAACATAACAGATTTAAAAGTAAAACCACCACTAAAATTATGAATATTGAAGACAAATTAGAAGAAGTTACAATGCTTTTTAAACAATTAAAAATGGCTCAAGAAAATAATATTATGGAACATGGTTTTCAAATAGAGGAAGAATTAGTAAATTCTGAAAATATAGAAAACGAAGAACACATTCTAGATTATTCAAGTGACGAAGAACCAGCTATTCCAATACAAGTAAAGAATGAAGCTGGAATATCTAAGGATAATCAATCTCAATTTAAATGGGAACAGGTTTTGATAATTATGCTTTTAAAAAAGAGTTTATAAATAAAGATTCAAAATATACAAAAATACCATCAAAATACGTTCCTAAAATCCAGGAAATGGAAGGAGAAAGAATGCTCGATTTAGACTGCAAAAAGAACGAAAAAGAAATTTTCGAAAACTGGTTGAATTCCTTCTTATTAGAAGCCTTTACTAATTCAAAACTTGGTGAATTGTCTGGAAGGGACATTTGGAATTACATAGGGTTTCATACTAAAGGAACTATAAGAGATTATATGACATCAATAGAAAACCAAATAATAGAAGAATTAGAAACAAAAACAACAGCTTATGATAAGATATTATATATAATGATGATTCTATATAAAGAATTTTTTGGAAAAAATATTATAGATCATAGACAAGAGGTCTATAATAAAGAATATCAAGAAGCAAAAAACCATTTAGCTAATATTCAGATATATGATTTATGTAACGTGGAGTCCTATATATGTGAATATAGAATACATTATTACAAATTAAAAGAAGAAGATAAAAATCATTATCTTAGTATGTACATAACAAAACTTCCATATCCTGCTAATGAATTTATTATGGAAAGATTTATAAGAGAAATAAATAGAGGAATAATTGAAAATAATTTTGGTGGAGCAACCTCTGCTATAAGAGAGGAAATAAAAGAACGTTGTATGCAAGAAGCAACTCAAAAAAGATTTGCAAATATAATCAGAATTTGTTGTCAGGATAATGAGGAGATACCTCAAAAATATGGTCTTAATAAAAATCTTCAAAGAAAAAGAAAATATCAATTTAGAAGAAGAAAATACTATCCAAACTGGAGAAAAAAGAGATATTTTAAAAAAGAAAATAACAATAAAAACAAAAGACAAAGAAATAACTATTGCCCGAATAAAAAAGAAAATTGTAAATGTTGGTATTGCCAAGAAGAAGGACACTACGCAAATGAATGCCCGAAAAAGAAGGATAAAAAGGATCTTACTAAACAAATAGAAATTGCTAAGTCTTGTTTCATGAAACCATTAGAAGAATCTGATGATAACTTAGACTATATTTTTGAATATGTCTCGGAAACAGACTCAGAGACTGAGTAATAATGCTACATTTATTACTATAAAAATAACAGAAAAGTTTATAAATGCTTTCATAGATTCTGGGGCAACACAATGCTTTGCTAGTTCAGGTATAAAACTTGATTGGAAAAAATTAAAGAAACCATTAAGAGTTAGAATAGCTGACAAATCAATACATAAAATTGACCAAAAAGCAGAGATGGTTGAAATTTTTATTCAAAATTATAGGTTCATTGTTCCATCTGTATATATGTTAGATTCTGGAATGGATTTTATCATAGGAAATAACTTTTTAAAGCTATATCATCCATTCATTCAAGAATTAACATATATAGTTTTAAAAGCTCCACACGATTCTTTAATAAATCAAAAATCAAAACGTATAAAAATACCAACTACTACTATAGATAAGATCTTAAAGTTTAAAATATTTTCTATATTAGAAACATATTATTTTAATCTATACTTTCAGATAAATATTCCAAAAAATAATCTTGAAATAAAGATAGAAGAACTCTTGGATGAAATTTGTGCTGAAAATCCTTTAGATATTAAAAATACAAATAACGAATTAGTAAGCATTAAATTAAAAGATCCCACAAAAGAGATAAATGTTCCAAATAAAATTCCTTATTCCGCGAGAGATAGAGAAGAGTTCTCATTAGAGTGTAAAGACCTTTTGGAAAAAGGAATTATAAGATTAAGTAAAAGTCCTCATGCGGCTCCAGCTTTTTATGTTGAAAACAATAATGAAATTAAAAGGGGAAAACGAAGAATGGTAATAAACTATAAGAAAATGAATGAAGCAACTATTGGTGATGCTCATAAACTTTCAAGAAAAGATTCTATTTTAGAAAAAATCAAAGGAGCAACTTGGTTTTCATCTCTTGATGCAAAATCAGGATATTGGCAACTTCGTTTAGACGAAGAAACAAAGAAATTAACTGCTTTTACTTGCCCAACAAAGGAATCAACAAGTGTGTTGCTTTATGAATGGAATGTATTACCATTCGGATTAAAGCAAGCCCCAGGTATTTATCAAAGATTTATGGAGGAAAATCTAAAAGAGTTAAATGAATTTGTTTTAGTATACATTGATGATATACTAATTTTTACAAAACAGGATAAAGAAGATCATCTTCAAAAATTATTAATAGTTTTAGAAAGATGCAAGGAAAAATGATTAATTCTTAGTAAAAAGAAAGCAAGAATAGAAAAACAAGAAATAGAGTTCCTTGGATTAATTCTATCCACTCAAGGAAAGCTAAAACTTCAACCAAATGTTCTAGAAAAGGTAAATTTATTTCCTAATAAAATAGAAGATAGAAAATAATTACAAAGATTTTTAGGGTGTATAAATTATATTTCTGATCAGGGATTTTTAAAGAATATAACAGAATACACTAAAAGCTTATTTCCAAAAATAAGTACTAGAAAAGTATGGAAATGGGATGAAAAAGATAGCATACAAATTCAAAGAATTAAAGAATTATGTGAAAAACTTCCAGAACTTTATATTCCAGAAGAAAATGACTACTTAATAGTAGAAACAGATGCTTCAGACATAACCTGGTCAGGATGTCTAAAAGCTAAGAAAGCTATAAAAAGTTTGGAACAAGAAAAAGAATCACTAGATTCTAAATATCCCCCAAAGGAATTACTTTGCATGTATATTTCAGGGACTTTTACTCCAACAGAACAGAGATATACTACTCATGAAAGGGAAACTCTAGCAGCAATTAAATCTCTTAAGAAATGGAAAATTGATTTACTACCCAAAGAATTTACATTAAGGACAGATTCAAGTTATTTAACAGGTTTCATACGATATAATTTGAAAGTTGATTATAATCATGGACGATTGGTAAGATGGCAATTATTTTTGTTACAATATCCAATAAAAATTGAATATATTAAGGGTGACAAAAATGTTATTGCAGATACATTAACAAGAGAATGGAGTTCGTCTACAACGCATTAAATCAAGAAATTCAAAAATATGAACAAGAACTCGAAAAATGCAAGCATTGTCAGCAAATAAGGACACAGATCCAATCCCTCAAAAAGGCCATTGAAGCAATGAAATCAACACAACAAGCAAAACCATCAGAGTTCAGCCAGCTAAGCGTGGTGGACAAATCAGGTGAGGAAAAAATTCTAGAAAATAAAACAATTGCTGAAATCATCAAAAAATCCACCCAAGATAAAAAATATTATGTAATTTATAATGGCCCCATGAAAGGAGTTTATGATGCCTGGGAAAAAGCAGCACCATTTACACATCAATCAAGGATAATTCATAAAGGAGGGTTTTTAACACTGGAAGAGGCAAAGGAATCTTTGAGAATATGAAGCTCTTCATCCAGAGCAAACCCTAAAAAGAGCAGATAAAGCTCCAATTCAAACCCAGAGAACAGGGATAATAAGAAACATTCCTACAAAGGCTGAAATCAAGGAAAAAAAAGGATTTGTAGATCAAATCTCAGAGAAACCCTTAACATAGTCTTGAATTGGACTGCAGAAAAAAGGGCGATCTTGGGATATTATCCTATTGCCAAAGAACAGCTAACAAAGCTGGTTATATTTCCAGAGGCTTCCCCATCTGACACCTATCAGTTTTTCCAGTATGGATTAATTGATACAATCTTAATTTTTAATGATTTGAAAATTATTAGTGAGTTTCCTGCAGGATTTATTGATGCAGTAAAAAGATTTAAAAATATGATTGACAATGTAAATCCAAGGGATATATCCCTAAAATTTACGAATAGTCAACCTATTTTTAATGAAGAAGAAGAATGCTTGGTTCCAGCACATCAAGTGATCTTCATGTCCGTCTTCCCAGGAAATTTTCAACCAATTGATCAAGTTCAAGATTTAACAATCTACAGTCATGAATGAAGACTAGCCAGCACACTAGCAAGGGTCTTCGAAAGAACTCAAAAGATAACAAGGGAATCTCACACAAGAATCAATTATAAAAGCAGAAATACTTTGCTTGTGTCCAGTAAAAGGAATGAAATTGAAGAAAGAGAGATGAGACTCTTAGTGGAATTTGAATCAGCATTCTACAACTTATCTGGACTCTTAGAAAAGCTCCCCGAAGGGATAAAGAGGAATCTCTGCTATTTGATAAAAGACAGAGAAGACCACAAGTGCCAGCTATGTGTCTCAGAGTTATCTGAAGAAAGCAATAATAAAACGGAATCAACCCACATGATAAAGGAAGAAGACAACGCATCTGAAGGTCACATGATGAAAGAGGAGGACAGCACATCTGAAGCATCTCTCAACATTATTGCATAGTGACGTAAGCGCTTAGGTCATAGAGCACCAACAATGTAGCTGGTGCAAGATAATAAACAATGACGTAAGCAATGACGTCATAAGAAGGGTAAGGATGGGAATTGTCCATCAGACCCAACCATTATAAATAGGTTGCTTAGGCAATTGTAGAAGGCATCAAACAATAGAAAGCAGAAGGCTAAGAGTACTCATATGCTAGGAGAGCAAGGAGGAAGCGACCGAGGCGATTCTATAGTTTGAAGAAGAATTCCCTTAGGAAAAACCAATTCTAAACTCCCCTCTGGAGTTAGTATCTACAATCTCCCCTCTGGAGATAAAAACATCTTATGTAAAATATTCTAAATAAAGGAAGTTTTTCTCCAGAAAGGTACGCCTTTATCTTAATCTCATAGTTATGAATTATTTAGAAAGTTTAGAATTAACGGAAGAATCTGATTATTATAGATTATCTGCCTTATTAGATAATGAAAAATAGGTTGTTCTAAAAATAGAATTAAATCTCAAGTCAAATGAAAATTTTAATAAACAAAATCTTTTAAAAGAAGTTTTTAATAGAAAAAATATAATATACTATGGAAAAATTCAACTTGAAGCCCCTATAAAGATAAAATCTGCTAATGGAGAACTTGAAATAGCTCTGATAAATGATGAAGAATTGAGTAAACAGATTGAGAAAATTAAGGATCAACAAAAAAGATCTAAAATTGGATGGATTCATATTAGTACTATACAAGTCTTAATCAAATCTACATATATGAAAGGAATTAATTCACCAATAAGCTTAGCAATCTGTGACAAAAGAATTACTGATGACCCAATAGATCAAATAATTGGAATTGTTCATGGAAACTTGGCAAACGTAAATGTTAAATTCAATGCCCATCTTGGATATGCTATACCTTTATCAACTGAAAATCTTGGAACATCTATAAGTTTGGCTTATAAATTTCACAGAAAGAATCTAATGGAACAAGACGATGAACCATTTTTAATTACATATGCAATAAATTATGCTTTAACAAATAGCCATCATAGTATAATATTTAAAAACAGAGAAAGAATTTATGTCGATGAATTATTTCAGAAAATTGTAAAAACAGAAATACCAAAATATAAAGCTATTGAAAACCCAGTTCTTTTACTAAAAGAACCATCAGGAAAATTAGTTTCATCGAATTTTTAAATAAGAGAATCCAAAATTAATAGCCCTTTAAGTTTATCTAAGTTAAAGATTAAAGAAGAAAATTCTGAAATAAAAGAATTAACAAAAAAGGTCGAAAAATTAAATGAAACCCTAAACACTAAGTTATGACAATAAATAAAGAGAAAATATATGTAACCTATCAAGACAAGAAACAAGAGCTCTTTGAAAGAGAAAATCGGTTGAATTATTTACAGTTTTCTGAAATAAATCAAAGAGCATTTGAAACTCTAAAAATAATCTATGACAAATTGAAAGGAGAAGTTGAAGAGTTAAAAAAAATTAATAGAATCTCTAGAAAATAGTGATGAATCGATGATAGAATTTGCAGAAATTCTAAGATAACTAATAAAGTATACAAAGATTGAAAGACCAGAAAATAAAATAAAAAGAAAAAGGACGAAAAAATTAAAAAGTAAAATAAAGGAGTATAAAAGAGAATTAAATAATCTTCAATTCGAAATTAATGACCTTATAATAAAAAGGATAGAAATACGAACAAATATAAACAAGTTGGAGCTAAACTTAAAAAATTTATAAATGCCTGGAACACCATATTATGATTTAAAAGAATTAAAGCTGTTAAAAGAAAAAATGGAGAATGAAATTGAAAAATTAAATAGATATTTAGAAACAGGAGAAAGTGTAGAAATAAAAGAAGTTATTGAGGATTTGAGAAATTATATTAAAGAAAAAGACAAACAGATAAAAGATTTTATATACAATAATCCATACAAAAAAGAATATTATAAACTAAAACAAGATTGAAAAGTTATGGTCAATACTTTTTATAAAGCACCTGTACAAATAGAAATTTCGAAAAAGAAATTAAAAGAAAAATCCAAATTAAAAATTTGGTATCAGAGCCAAGTTAATGATTAAGGGTAACACTTTCTCTTTAAGCAACACTTTTAATGATACGCTTTCAGTTACCAAATGTCCACAACTAATTGGTAAACTTCTTTGTAGTCACCATAGGTACAATAAGGTAATAGGCACCATAGAAGGCACCTTATAAATAATATATTTTGGTTTTGCTGTTTTTTGTTAAAATTTTTTATTGATTTCCGTTCAACCATTTCAAAGACATTTAGCTTTGACTTTTGACTCCTATAAGATTTCAGTCAATATAGATCTAAAAATTCAATCACACACTATTGTAAATACTTGGAATATTGTGATAATTTAATTATAAGAAACTCAAACTATTATCCTTATCGTTACTGAAATCTTAAAACCAGAACATTTGACTCTTGATTTTTTTGGACGTGGCTTCTCCTTTATTTTAGCATTAAATTTCTCCTTAAATGATACTAGTTTTAAGATCCGTGCCTACAGGGACATAAAAGCAATAGCCACTAAGCATAAATAATGGAATTTCGTTGTGGCAATATTCAACAATAACATATTTGCAAGCAGTAGCTATAGTTTGAAGAAGATGGAATGCAAACAACACCTTGGAAAGATGACCAAAGAGCCAAACAACAAACATAGTATTTAAGGCGGAATGGATTGTAGTAAATTGACAAAAATCTTTCTGTAGACAACATTAATAATATGATTTGAGACTGTGCCATTAGAGCCAACAACTAATATCTTCAGATCAGAATAACTGTTGACCCGAGAGAGTGTAACATAAAGTTGACCATAAGTAAAAACAGGTCTTGGAAGATACACGCCAATAGTTGACATTGTTTATTCCTAGGACTTGTTTGTGGTCATTGCAAAGCAAAGCGCAATCGGAAATTATCTTCGGGTAAACCTGATCGGTAATATTTCATTATTAGGGATCATATTCATTCTGGAATAAAGACAACTTCACCAATATTACGACATGCTAATATGACGCACTCAATTACATGATCACCAAGCGCCTAATTTGCATTCGTGTACCGTTGCATAGTCCATTAGATTGGTCAATATTGCGAAGAAGCATAACAGGAACACCAATTTTAAGAACTAACCTGTGTTGAGGAATTCCAGAAAAATTCAACGTATTCAACGACTCTGTGCTCATTGTGTATAATTCAGATTCTAAGTGACCATCTTCATTAAGCAGCGTGTCAGAGCTCAGGTAAACCTTTTCATTGCCAGGGATCAAAGACATCACATGATTATTAACTTCAGTCACAACATCAAGTGTTGGTGCCAATATACTCCTGTCCTTAAAATAATCCACGCTAGAAGTACGGAGTAAAATGTTAGGATAAACAAACAACACCAAATCGTGGAGACCTGGAGACTCAATATCCAATAGCAAGTTGTCTGGTATTCTAATCACCGATTCGCAATTAGCACTGTCTCCGAATAACCCGTCACCTATTTGAAGTAGCCAGTCAGTAAATTCCTCTAACTGCACATTGTGGATATCTTGCGAACCATGACCTAGCCTCATGTTTTCGGTCAATTGCAACACATGGCAAGATTGCCACAGGTACGAAGCATTAATACACGCATGAACAATCTCCTTTCGGGAACCTCGAGGAATAACAGGTAATATCTGACGGAAATCACCTCTGAGAACAACAACTTTTCCACTAAACAAAGCATCGGGATTATATCCATGATCAAAACGAAGAACATCTTTAAGGCACTTGTCAAGCACTTCAAAGCAAAATTTGTTTAACATAGGTGCCTCGTCCCATATAATTAATTTTGCAGATGAAATAAGATGTGCGAGAGGTGTGCCTTGCCTTATATTACAAATGGAATCTTGGTTAACACTGAGTGGAACCTTAAAGCGTGAATGAGCAGTTCGCCCATTAGGCAAGAATAGCGTTGCAATGCCACTGGATGCCACGTTTAGAACAATATGACCTTTCGACCTTATTGAAGCGGAAAGTGCATTACATAGAAAAGTCTTCCCAGTTCCACCATATCCATAAACAAAGAAAAAACCACCTATGCCATGACTGACTGCATTGAATATCGTGTTGTACGCAACACGCTGGTCTCAATTCAAGCGGGAAACTAAATTGACAGAAATACTTGCCAACTCGGTCTTATTGAAATTGAGCTTATCAAAGAAGATTGTGCCGGGAGGTTCAATGGAATCCACCAAATTTGGAAATGACATGTCAGTAAATTCTTTAAGTGTCCTACCATTCGGCTGCAACAATTTTTCAATTTCGGCGAGAATGGTGGATTTGATCTTGTCAGCAGAACGCTCGAAACCTAAACCCATAATAGAAGAGGTTAACATCACAAACTACTTCGCCATAGTGCTAAAGAACAAATCCATAAAAGACAGCAGTATAATGAAAAAAGAAAAGGGCAGTTTTTAAATAGCTAGATGTGAATTTGGCGAAATAGCAAAATAATTGTGGCAAAAAAAATGCAAACTTCACCTAAATTATGTGTCCTATCAAACATCATGTCATCTGCACAATGTTGGCAACATTGTTCCCATACCATGTCGGGGCAGACCATGTTATTTGACATCAAAAGCATTGCAAACAACCTCCTGATATAATTCGGCGAAGCCCATGAACTGGCTTCATTAATTGCATCAATAAATTCCCTATCATCTTGTAACAGCCCTTGAGCATAACAAGCTTCTTTGAATGTGTCGTACATAATGCCACAAACAGAACAAATATCAGCAAATCTCTGGCACCCTTTTTGATAGTTCAATAACAAATGAAGATAGTACTCCTCTCCATGCGAGTGAGGAACATGTGTGAGACGACAATTCACATGCCCTTGCTTCCGCAACTTCCATATATGCCCCTGCTTATCCTAAACAAAATACGATGGCATCTCCATATAGGTAAGGGTACAGGCAACATCAAAATCCTTGTTAGCCTTCAACCATCCAATAAACATATTATCCTTTAAGACCACAGTCTCGATTACATTTTCAATAAGCTGATGATCTTCATACAAAACATTCTGTTCATTCGGCAAGTGGAATGGAAGGCGTATGACGTTAGGCTCTTTGAACTGAATCTCAAACCCAAATAGCCTCTAGGATGCCTCGCAGGCATATATAGATATCGGTAATCATAGTAATTTTAGATTTCATCCATAATGACAACCGAATCATCTGAATCATGTGACCGGAAAAACGAAGCTGTGACACGGTCATTACCTTTGTGCACGTACTTAAACAAATACTTTATAGCTGACGTCTGGCATGTGTACTCAATATTTATGTGACAACCATACTTAAGAAGCAACGTCGCATTATAGGGAACAATGAACCGATTGTCAACGTCAACATTTTTTTTGCTCATTGTATGGCCATTATCTGAACATTTATACTTTGTGAAACCTGCACTGTCTATGGCTATTTTCTAACGGAAGGCCATCAGATAGAACTTGGAACACTTTTCGTTAACCATACATGGGCTGCTCGTATTTAAAACCCCACAGGGTCCATGAACCATGAACTTCTAGACTAATCTGTGTAGCTTAGGTTGCATGTGTTCGTAAGGTATCTCAGCTTAGATATGATGGTCATAATCATCGGAGGATCGAGGCTTCTCGTTTGGCTAAATAAACAACAAAATGTGACAGTGGGGAAGGCCACGGTTCTGGAATTCAACTGTGTAGACAACTAAATCAAAGCACAGGAAAAAAAGAATACGATATATTAGGAGACAAATAACAAATGATAAAAAAAAGACTAATCTGCTAGTGTGAACTTGAAAGAGACTCAATGAAGAATGCTTACTTGCTTTTGGCTTTCCAAATATAGACCCATTCTTTAAGTCTTTTAGTAATTTGTCTAACTTGATCTTAAACACTCTAGATATGATATCCGGCCTGTCACTTGGCTTTAATAAATATTTGGCAATACATTCTTTAACCTCATTCCACTCTGGGTTACATGTGATAGTAATAAAATAGCTAGGATAACCGGAATACCTGCATATAGTAAATGCATCTTTGCAATTGTTATACATGTATCAGGGACCACCGACAAAGAATGACGGCAGGATAACTGGTTTGCCAGTTCTAGCAACTTGTGAAGCCCCTGCAGTTGATGACGAATTTTTTTAATGTAGGTTCTTTAAGACAATTTCATGGCTAGTAATTGCTATCTCTTTTGATTTTCAGGTTTGAATCTTGACCTTCAAACCTTTAGTGATGACGAATATGTAGAAATTGTTCAAGAATAAGGATTGAAGACTCTCCTATATTTAATGATGTAATTTTTTTTATTGTGGTGTTAAATTTGTAGTAATCAAACATTAACTTTTTTTTTTAATTTCAAGTTATTTGACATTGACTGAATTTTATGGTTGTATTTTAATTTAGGTATGACTTTTAAGTTTTTATCTTAATTCATATATGAATATGTAAAAATTAAAATGTTATTTAATTTTCATAGGAGTGGGTAGGGGTGTTTGCGGTGCGGTTTGGTTCGATTTTTGAGAGAAAAGACATCCGATCTAATCATTTAATTAAACTACGGTTCGGTTTGGTTAGTTTTTTTCTGAGACCATCCAAACCAAACGAAACCAATTAAAATTGGTTTGGTTTTGTTCGGTTTTTTCAATCAATTAAAAAAATACTACCATACTATTTCACAAAGTCATAACATTGAAATCGACAAATGCAAATACACAATAGCTAACAAAGTCTTGATCTAATAAAATTTAACGAGAAAAAGAATTCAAATAATCAATTATTGAGTCAAAAAGGAAATAAGCATAAGATGAACTGCTGTTGTACCTAATTTTTGGAGGTTTAGAGTCATATATACACAATATATAATTCGTGTTAGGAAATATTATATAAGCCTCACCCCTCTCCCCTTTGAGAGTGAAATAATTTTACTTGATAAGAGTATGGAAGAATGGTATAGGAAAATCAGTTACATGATAACAGATTCAATTGTATATTAGTTACATGATAACAGATTCAGTTGTATATTAGTATTTGCTACATAAGTTAACGATATACACTCTATTTTTTCCTTCTCTGTTCTCTTCCTAAATACAATGATATCCAAGCAAATTCAATTAGCGACCTATGAGTCAAGTGTATCTCTAATATATATATATATATATATATATATATATATAACTGCATTAAAAGCTTTAAAATAGAGATCTTTATTTAATTGTAAAACAAACTAATTAAATAAGAATTTTATCACAGTTGACTGGTCGAGTGAGGTGCCTTTTTATTGGAGCAAAAAAAAACATGTGGTCTAGGATTAATGCATGGAGAGAAATCCACTGAACCAGTGAACCAGCAATCAAAAGCAATTTCCCTAAAGAAGGAACAACAAATAAAACAATGAACACTAAACCAGCAATAAAACCATAACCAGCAACAATGAAATCAATGAATCAATAACAAGTAAAATAATAAAATAATAAATTTTCCTAAACAATGAAAAACAAATAAAACAATAAACTGAACCAGCAATAAAAAACAACCAACAAGTAAGCAACAATGATATCAATGAATCAATAACAAGTAAAACAATAAAACAAATTACTTAATTCATGTATTATTGTTGTAATATCTTTGAAACTAGAACAGCATGGATGGATGTTTTGTTGAGCTCAATAGTTGTCTAATCTATATCAACTACTTATTTATTCTTATAATTATGCATTATGAGTTTGGATCAAAGAACACCTAAATCACAGTATTATTACTTTTTTATATAAACTTGTGCGTCAATTTTATGCAATGTTGATGAGTGATGACAATAACTTTTCTTTGTTCTTGTTCACCATAAAAAACTACCCTCTGTCCCTCTCTACCCTTTTTTTATGTTGAACCTTTCCTCTTCTAGTTAATATAAAAATCTAAAAATGAAGAAGTTAGTTCAAAGGCTGAAAAGCAGTATGAAAAATATTTAAACAATTACATACCTAACTCAGAGGCTCGAACTCCATGTCTTACTTGAATCGGTGGCTGGGTAGCTCGGTAGTCGGTGATGTGCTGTGCTGTGTTGTAGGTGGTGCTGTGGGTGGTCAGAAATGGTGCTGGGGGTGGCGCCGGTGTGTGTCGACGACCGCGACTCTGCAAAGGTGGTGCTGGCTGGGACTCGGTGGTGCTGTCCGCGATGAGGTCCTTGGAGGAAAGTTTCGGCGGCGTTGCCAGGTGGTGGGAGGAAGGGCTTCAAGCTCGAAAATCCAGTGCAGAAAGCGAGAGTGCGAGACTGAGAGAAGAGAGCAGCTAGACCTAGGTTTACGTTTGGGACAATTGGGGATTTGAGGGTGGGGGATTAGGTCACAGTCAGGAGTGACGTTTCGGGGTTGGGGGTGTTTGGGTTTTTAGGATTTTTAATATACCGGATCGGTTCGGTTGGCGTTTTCATGGTCAGAACTGAAAACCAAATCGAATCGCAATAAAAATAGCAAAACATGTTTTTGGCGGTTTTTTATTTTGGTTTATTCGGTTTTCGGTTTTTTCGATTCGGTTGGTCGGTTTAGATTGGTCCGAATCGGTTTTGAACACCCCTAGGAGCGGGTACCCTAAGGTAAGAGTGGAGTGAAAGGAGGGCGCGACGGGATCGGGTAGGGCAAAAATCCACCACCTACCAGCCCCATTACCACCCTTTATCGGGGTTTATAACTAGCATGTCAGAGGCTTTTCAGGTAAAAAGTCGGCATTCTGTTTTAGCAAGCTAATGAGATCTTCCTTTAGCTTTTTCTCCACATTGGCATCTACATTGGTTGTTTTTTTTTAATCTTTTTTCTTATATGAACTTCCTCCAATTTTTCTTATGGTTGAGGTCTCATATCTTCCCTTACTCGGACACCTCCGAATTCTATTAAATAGACTTCTTTATTTATAAGGTTACCTCACAAATTTAAACTTTCATTGTAACACTTTTGCTCCAATTTATGATATCTTCTTATGGTATATATCTCCTCCTAGGTCGAAAATTTTATACAAAGGTGAGGGGTAGAACCTGCTGTAATAAGTCGGTTCATGGTTATTCGACCTATCAGTGTATTGTAAGCAAATGGAGTGTCTACTACAATATAGTATATGCTTACAATGCATGTTTTTGGATATTTTCCAAAGACAGTTTGGAGAGTTATGTATCCCAAAGGTTGGATGGACGTTTCTCTTAATCTAAAGCGGGTATATGAATATTCCTTCAAGTCCTTTTCACTCTAGACAAGATTAGGTCGTGATCTTTCTCGACTCTTTTTACTTTTCAAGTCATCTTTTAACTTCCTTACCTTTTTTAGGTCTCTACGATTGCGTAGCTTCCTCCGAAGTTGTTGTTAGGACTTCCGCTATCACTTTAACTTTACTTCCAGTTGCTTAAGTCGGCCTTGATAGCTATAGGTGAATCACATTATCTCAATCGTGTTTCTTTCTCTCAATCCTTCTGGGATGTGTGCCTGGGAACTTACCCTTAGACCTTGTTCCCTTTTGTTTCTTCTAGGGTCGTGATGGATGGGGAGTGCTCGATCATCGTTATGATGATCTCTACTCCTGGATCTTGAATCGAACGTAGTGTGTCCATCTTGTAGTGGATTGTCTGCCATTGTGAAAAAGATAAGACTCTAAGTCTCTAATAACGGCACTAATATTCTAAGGTAACTGAAACCAAGGTAGATTTGGGCCTATACATGAGATCCAGACTCCTTTGGGTGCAAAATCCGACTTATTTGCTGGGATAGTAGTTTGTCCAACATCTTCACTTGGATGGTGATAGGGAGTACCTGCAAAGGACCCCAATACTTAAATTAGCAAGTGGTTTAAAGTAGGTTTTAGTGAATTAGGATGAAAAATACCTGAATTTGATGGGGGTATTTATAGAGGTAGATAATGACTTGGACATCCCTCGTGTATCTTTCCCCTTGTGGTGGTGGATAGTTTTTCCTCAATATTTGAAAAATTATCCACATTGTGGTGGTAGCTGAGTTGTGGATAATATCTGAAGTAGTGCTTAATAAGGTCTTACTTGTCATGCAAGTCAGGTCGGTATACGGGATATGAAACCTATGACTTGAGTAGATCGGACAGAGTGATCCATACGCATAGTTAGACTGGTCTAGTTGGATCTTTTGGGCTTCTATGAATCCTCTACAGGATTGGATTAGTTTATTTGAATCCTTCTCCTTATTTTTTGTCAAATTACTCCTCACACCATGAGTGATCTGATACATTCCTTCCACCATGATACGTAACTCAACAAAGATGGGGTGAACACTAATATGGTTTGATGTTTTTAAATTTAGAGATTTTTATAGTGCAACTGAAATTTCGAAATTTTTTTTAATATAAGTTGTCAATCTCAATAACTACTTTAGAATTTAACTCTTTACATTGCAAGATAAAAATTAGATAAAAAAATATATAAATATAGAGATTGAATTTTCATTTACATGGTAAGATGTTTATTATTTATTTCCTATAAAAAAAAGTCTAGGGACAACTATAATATAAGTCAACTCAAATAATTCTTTTTTATTTTTAATTTTAAAATTTAAAAAATTAAGATAATAGATTTTTTTTTTTTTTTTGTAATAGACCTATTTTTTAACTAGTTAGTTTCAGGTTGTTATATTCCTAATTATTCCCTAGCGAGATCATTATGTTTAAAATAATACATTATTATGATGGCAATCAGGGATAGATTTAAGGGGAACAAGTAACGGCCTTGACTCCTCTCATAAAATTTTAAACTTTTATATACTATTACAATGAATGTACTACACAAAATAAAGTTTAATAGAGTAATGGCAATAAAAGGAGTTGGTATACCGTACGTAGTAAGGTGAAATATCTCTTCATACATTTGCAGTATTTTTATTTGATTTAGAGTTATTTTTTATATTTTTTCAATTAATTTTAACATCTATTATCGTATAAAAATATTTTAATATTATTTATAGAAACATTATTCTTTTCGAATTTTATTTGGTTACTTTTTTATCTTTTTATTATTTTTCTCTTAATTTTTACACTTATTATTATATAAAAATATTTTAATATATTTTAAATTTATATAATAAAATTATTAGTGTAATTAATTTATATTATTTTATATCACATTTTTTGATAATATAAAACATAAAATTATAATTTACTGTCACGTAAATACTTAACAAAATAAATTAATTAAAAAAATATTCAAAAATAGATGTTTTATATTTTATTGGATCTAAAATAAAAAATTATAAAGACTAAGATAAATCTTTTATTTGACAAATACTTATTAATATTTTTTAATTAAAAAATATTAATTATAATTATATTTATTATCAAATATATGATATTATATTTGATTATATAAGATTTTAATTTTTGTCTCCTCACTCTTAAATTTTTGGATTAGTCTCTAATAAAATGGATAATATACAAGGACATTATTACCGTTATAAAATTTTAATAAACTTAAAATTATAATTATAATTATAATTTATTTTTTATTAATAATATTTTTAATTTTAAAAATAAAATAAAAAAGTATGATCAAATTAAAAATATTGTTCAATAATAAAAAGACGTGACATTAATATAGTTACCAAAATGTTATGACCATCATATAATTCACTTATTACATTTATAGTAACAAAACTTTGCTTTTAATTTTATGAGTAAATTATTAATTCTGTCCTTGAATTATTAAAATGTTGATAAAAATAATCTCTATTTTTATTAATGACAAAAATACATCTAAAATATTGAAAAATACTACAAAAATATTCATCCATAAATAAAAATCTATTCCATTAATAGAGTTGGCTGAATTGTCAAATGGATTCCATTACATCTTTCTTCTGCTCCTCCTCCATTCCCCCTCACTCACTCTCTCCCCCCAAACCTCCTAGAAAGAGCTTATGCCTCACTCTCTTCATTCTTACTCTGAATCCATGGTTGCTGCCTTTCGATCTTTTCTGTCTCGTGCTCACATCCCACTCCCCGCTCTTTTTTTCTTCTCCTTTCTTCTCACTTTCACTTCTCCAACACACAGAATAGTTGCTCATCAATCCACGCCACTTTCTCTTTGTCTTTAACGGCAGAACGTCATTGTCACTGCTGCTGCTTGCTCGCTGTCCCGCCGTTGTTGTCTGAAGCGGATCTCGCAATTCCTTACCCAGTTACCCTCTTTACTCTCACAGTAGATCTCTTGATCTTTCATTCGCCATCGCCGTCGCTACTTGCTTGCCGCCCCTGTATCGCTATCAGAAACTTTCTTGCAGCGCCTTACTTTTCTCTCTCACTGTAAGCTAGCTGCGGACAGTCACTCTCTCTCCAGGGCAGTGAGGAGCTCTCTCTCTAGTTCCTCTCTTTGTCATTTTTTCTCTTTGGATTCTATTTTTATTAGATTATTAGAAAAAACATAATGAGAAATTGTAGAATTGCTGATTATGGATGATTATTACTCATTATGGATGATTATGGTTATGGCTGAGATGAAGAGAGTGAGGCGTAAGTTCTATTCTGTGAGGATTGGAGGAGGGAAGAATTCACCGAGATGTTGCTTATTGTTATTGTAGTTGCTTTGGGGAGTGAAGGAGGACGGGAAGAGAGGGCAACATCATCACAGGCGCTGTCATTGAGGAAAGAGAGAAGCAGAACCACAAGGAGAGAGAAAGAGAGAGGCAGCGAGAGAGAAGAATCGAAGAAAGAAAAGTGAATGAGCAAGATGACATTGACAAAGAGCAAGACCATTGTCGTACTTGAGGGAGAGAAACTGTGGAAGAAGAGTCGACATTGTATTTGAGGAGAGAAATATTGAGGAAGATATTGTTGTTGCAGGAGCTTTAGTTAGGAAGATGATGTTGTTGTCGTTGTTGAAATTTCAGGGTGACTGAGATATGTTGTTGTTGTAGCTTGCAGCGGCTTCTGGGAGGTTTGAGGGAGGGAAGGAGTGACTGAGATGCTGTTTATTGTTATTGTAGTTACTTTGGGAAGTGAGGGAGAATGAAGGAGAAGCAGAAGAAAGGGTGTAACGGAATCCGTTTGACAGCGTAGCCAACTCTGTTATCGAAATAGATTTCTATCTATGGTCGAGTATTTTTGTAGCGTTTTCCAATATTTTAGGTGTATTTTATCGTTAATAAAAGTGGAAGTTATTTTTGTCAATATTTTGAGAATTCGAAGGCAAAATTGGTAATTTACTTATTCTTTCATTCTTGATCATAAAAAATATAAATTATATTATAAAGTTATAAGATGAATATTAGCACCTTCTATTAGACTATTTTAATGTGGTTGCAGGAACTAGCACTGGTGGCCTCATTGCACCTTATATTATAAATGTTGTTCGGATTGAGCATTGGACCATCCAAGAAACAAAATCGGTGAAAACCGGTTTGATTTGGTTGGACTTTGCAAAAATTGGTGAACCGATAGATTTGAGAAATGATTGGTTCGATATTATTATTTTTTTAAAACCCTCCACCCCAACGACGTATGTTTTATTTTATTTTTTTAAAATCTTAGCTGAACGAAGCCCTGTCCAACCCCTAGCTCTCTCACTCACTCACAATATCTAGTCTTTAATACGGCACACCATAGACACTGGCAGAGCTGGGAGCTCACCTCGGTTTGCTGCCACTGCATGCTCGCCAGATCCTCTGCATCGTGTGCTCGCGTCTAGCCTCTCTCCTCCATCTGAGCTCTGCTGTTGCTCGTGCCTCTCTCACCTCTACGTCTGCTCAAGCGGGTTTTTCCTTCTCGTGTCGTTGCCGCGCCCCCTTCGCCTCTCTCCCTCTTCGCATCTCCGCTCAAGTTTTGTCATCCCTCGCGTGCTCGTCGCCAGCTCTTTTGCTTCCTATCCCACATATGCTGCTAGTTCTTCGTGTTGTTATCATAAGGAGATGGATTGTCGCAATGCCGCCAGTTTATCTGCGTCACATTCTTACTTCTTTTCCTTCATACTCTATTCGTTGGAAGACCACCGAAGGTTATTTAATTGATGTTGCTTACTTTTTTGTTTTTAATATGTTCATAAAAAGATGTGATTTGGTTAATTTAGTTTTTAATGTGTTTAAAACATAGTTATCAAACCCAACTCGACCTGGTCAGTTCGACCAAAAATCCGGTCACCCAGCCACCTGGCCGGGCTAAGCCACTCGTTTGACCACTTAAGCATTGGACTTGATGAAAACCGGGCCAACACAGACGAGTTTCGATAAAAATGGTGACCCGTCCGGTTTATATAACCCGAATCGGGTCATGTTTCATTCTTTTTTTAGTAATACCCCAAATAGGTCCCCAAGAAATTTACCATCCGACAGTTTTGTCCCCCACAAAATTTAATTAAGATTTCGACCTTGAGGTTCTCAGATATCCACCAGATACGTCCCCAAAACCGTTTGATCCGGTTAAAGTGGTGACGTGTCAGGTTAACTGCGACATGTCACCTCCAGGACATTTTGGTCCCCATCCACGCTGGACAAAACGATGTCGTATTGGAACCAGGGGCAAAACGACGTCGTATTGGAACCAGGGGCAAAACGACGTCGTTTCGGGGAGGACAAATTCGTCCCCACTTAGACAGAGAATACAAACGGTGCCGTTTTCATGTGGGGGGACCTATTTGCCTTATAATAGTATCTTAGGGGACCTATTTGACCTATAATTCGTGATGTTAAAAGAAGCTATATTTACTTCAACGCAAACCTTAAAAACACATTGACATTGGTCTGTTCATTTATCAAAATGGTAACATAAACCTGAGAACCCAAACATGTTAACCAAACAAATATTTGGCCTTAATAGCAACACAAACCAAATCAAGTCAAAATGGTTTCGTTTAGTTTATGTTGAAAAAAATAAACCTTCTTTTGAAAACAGTGTCGTTTATTCGTTTTTGGCTTAAACACTCAAACAACTCTCTGCACCAATGTTCTGAAAACTGAATCAGACCGGCCGGTCGGACCAATTCAATTACAAACCGGCAATATTAACAGTCCGATCAACAGATCAAGCATATAAAACTGGTCATAAAAAAACCGGTAAAAAACCGTTGAACCGGACGAAAACCCGGCCGGTTTACACAAAAAAGGGAAGCTCCTTCGTTTCTTTCTCTTCTCCCTTTCTTTCTTAGAAAGAAATCACACATACCTTTCCCCAAAACCTAGCACTGTAAGCCTGCACCACCGCCGCAAGGAGTGGCATACTGCCGCCGTCCGTCGCACTCAAAGTTCGCCATCCGTCATCAAGCTTCCCTCGTGCTCCAAGTCTTCAACCCCTGTTCTCTCTCACCGATCGCGGCTGCTTCCTCGAGCTCGGCGTCCGTCGTCTTTGTCTGCTCAGCCGCGCTTCCGTCGGCGTTTGTTTGCCGTTCACGTTCGCGTCTTCGTTCGCGTTCGCGTTCACTCACTGTTCATCGTTTTCGTTCGCGTTCTTCGCCGTTCGTTCACCGTTCGCGTTCACTCGCTGTTCATCGTTCGAGTTCGCGTTCGTCTGGAAGCCACGTTGCTCTGCTTCAAACTCTGCGACCAACCCGCGCGCTCCACGCAGCCGTCGAACTGCTCTCTTTTGTCGCCGCCGTAAGTTCCCTAAACCCGCCACCAGACAATACACTCACACCACCAATACTCTGCTTCAAACTCTGCAACTTCTGATTTCTATTACAATAAGTAATTATTTGATTTGGTAGTGGTTTGGATTTTGTCATAGACTGAATTTTAAAGTTACATAGTTATGTTCTCTTCTCTATCACATTGAAATTAAGCTTTGAATGCTCTCATTTCGTTTTAATTTTACTGCACTCAACATGTTTGATGAAATGCTTTAACCATATTTCTGGTTGGTTTTATAATTTCTAGCTTTTAGAAACTTAGTAAATTGATTGCATGTGAAATTAGAATAATTGGATCATGGTAATTAGGAAATTTTAGCTGCACAAATAGCATCTTTGCAGAAAACATATTAGCACATGATGATTCCACTTGCATTAGTGTTCTTCTGTTAAATTTTAACTGTTATTCTGAACTTGTTAATTTGCTAATTGTTCTTGTGTTCTTCTGTTACTTTTTTTTTTTTTGTTGTGATTTTCTGTTCTTGAACTTGTTAAGTTGATAATTTGCTAAATTGTTGGGCTGCTATTGTTTTAATTTGCCAAATTGTTAGATTGCTGCGACTTAATTTGTTGGATTTTCTATTTAGGGCTTGTTCTTGTTTATTTGCTAAATTGTTGTTGTGTATTAATTGTTTATATGCTGGATATTGGTGATCATTGTCTTTGAGATTATTTACTATGCAGGTTTAGTGTCATCACTGTTTTGGAATGTTTAATGTACTAATGTTTGTTGCTGTTTTGTAATTGCTGGTTGTAGGTTTAATGTGATTATTGGTTAATGTTTTGTAATGTTTGGTGTTGAATGCTGATTGTTGAGTTCAGATATGGTTGTTGATTTTAACTTGGGTAAAGAGACTTATGGTTATTTTTTCCTGCCTTATACTGATTCAGATGATTATTTTTAGAGGATGAGCACTTATTTATGTATCTTGAGAAACTGTCTTTCTGTGTGTTATGAGCATTTGGTGAAGCCTGTAGTGTACCTATTCAAAGCTTAGTTTCGCCAAATGGTCTTCAAAGCAACTCATCCAAAATGCTGCTGCACAAACCCAAGTCTATTGTCTCTGAAAGCCTGTAGCACCTTCATTTGGTGAAGCCTTTCTAGCACTAGTCCACTACCAACTTTGTTATTAATAATGTTATCAAATTTATTTATTCGAGTACTATGTTTATTTTTCAGTTGGATTTATGTTGATTCATTTGATATTCTTCCTATTCTTGTCAGATATTTCTTTTTAACATTTTGTGTATTGACGAGGAATTGTACTTGCTTGGTATCATGCTTTCATCTGGCAATTTTGCATTTAATATAAGAAAAAGGAAAATCCTAAAAGAGTAATTCACTACTCCATTGGAAAAACTTCATACTAACCTATACCCTCAACTTAATACTTGCATATTTATAATTTATTTATTATTCTATTCTAAAACGGTTTCTCCGGTTGAATCACTGGTTGGACCGGTTGGACCAATGAACCAGTGAACCAGTGACTAGAGCGGTTTGATGACCGGTCCGGTTCTTAGAACCTTGCTCTTCACATCTCACTCTCTCACTCAAACTGTAGAACTCTGAACCATATCAGTCCCCCTTCTCCAACCCAAGCTGTCGCCGCCGCCGGTCAGTCGATCCACTGCCGCCGCCGGTCCGTCGATCCACTGCCGCCGCCGGTCCGTCGAGCTCGGTCGCCGTCCGTCCTGTAGCCACTGCCCCAAGTCTCCAACCCCTGCTCTCTTCTTCCACGAGCTCTCGGCGCATCCCCTGCTCTCTTCATCTTCTCGTCGTCATCTGGTCGGCGTCGTCCGTCAATCAAGGGCCTGTTGGCGTCGTGTTCGAAGGACAGTGAATGTCTTGCTCGCTTGTTCTTTACTTGTTCAGTTGTTCATTTGTTTTTTGTACTTTTTCATGCTCTGTTTCTGTGATTAGCTCTGGTTTTGTGTGTTATGATTTTATTGATTAGTGAATGTGTTGTGATTAGCTCTGGTTCTTTACTGATTAGTGACTAGCTCTGGTTCTTTACTGATTTTGTGTATTGTGTATTACTGTTTTGTTTTGTGATTTAATTGTACCTAGATTGTAACCGTGTTGATTATTTGATGGCAATTGTTCCACTATTTCTGACTGACTGCTTGTTTGATTTTGGATTTAATGAAACACCCTTTAGGAGAAGCCTTGAATCACCTTCAGGTTGGAAATCTCCTTGGAAATCTCCTTGGTCCATAAATACATTTCTGTCTAGCCCCAGGATTGATACTGAAATTACAATTGAGGTATTGTTGATTCTGTTGGATAATTAGTTAATTGAGGTATTTTTTTATGCTCAGTTCCTGTGTTTCGAAGGTCTGGTTGACTGGTTGTGTTGTTAATTTTTGTTGAATGATTATTTGATTGTTGGTTTGCTCTGGTCTGCTGCTGTTTATTGATTATTGATTATTTCGAAGATCTGTGCTGCTGTTCTTGCGTTGTGATTTTAATTTACTGATTGTTGATTTTGAATGTCTTGTGATTGTTGATTAGTGTGTGTTGCTGACTTGTTGTGTTTGTTTGACTCTTTGGTGATTTACATGTGCTTGGATTGTGACTGTTTTGGTGATTTATTGAGTAACACTATGAAGGAGCATTAAAGTGTCAAGTTTAGCTCTGGGTTATTGTGAAATTCTTTTGCTTTTCCTGATTTGTATTTAGTCTCCGCAAGTGAGTACAATTTTATTGTGAGAACGGAGACACCTCTCTTGATTAGAAATTTGTGGTATGTTAGGTAACCGGTTAGATTCAGGTTGCAATAGCTTTGAGCCTACAGCTCTGGAAGAACGAGGTTTCTGAATTTCTAGTTTGTGTTAAATGATATGGATTGTACAGCTGCTACTTTGAGGAACCTTCATTCTTTTTTATTTTTGGTGAGGTAACCTTCATTCCTTTTCATTGTTGCTTGGACAAATTTGAACGAGAGTTAGAAATGGTTTGATATTTTTTGGTCATGTTTTTTTGGATGTAATTGCTTTATTGATCAATGTCATCACAACAAACATTTATAGGATGAAGAAAGGATTTTGGTTTCTCTTATAGCAAACTCTGAAAGCAAAAGTTTCAGTTCAGTAAAATATTTAAGTTTGTACTTTATCTAAAGATCTTAAGACTTTGGTTGATGATATTTCATGTAGTGCTTTAAATTTAGAAGATATTTTAAAGTTTGTATTAGACTATAATTATGTTTTAGAGTGTTTATTTATAATTTATTTATTATTTTAATATAAAACGGATTTTCTGGTTGGACCACGGTTGAACTGGTTGGACCACTAAACCAGTGAACTAGTGATTAGAGCGGTTCAATGACCGATCCAGTTTTCAGAACCTTGCTCTCACTTCTCTCTTCTTTGAGTCTCTTTCTCGGTCTCGCCACTCTCTCCCTCAAGCTCTCAGTCTCACCTCTCACGGCTGGTGTTACCCTCGACCTCTCGTCTCCAGTATCTCGCTTCTCTCTCAGCCGTTTTGGACTCGAGCTCGTCGCGCTCTATTGCCGCCTCAAGCTCGTCGCGCTCTGTTGCCGCCTCAAGCTCAGTTGCTGCCTTCCTGTGCTCGATTCGCCGAAGTCAGAAGCAAACGGAACCAGAATCTGGTCCCTCGGGTGGTGGTTGTTGTTGTCTTCTTGGTCGGCCGTTAGTTTAGTTGGTCAGCTTCCTTCGTCGTGAGTTGGTCCCTGGGCAGGTGAGCTTCATCTTCCATCAGCCTTGTTATTTCTTTTTCAATTTCGTTGCTCTAAATCATCAATACATCTTGAGTTTGTTATTGAAAGTAGAATTTGTTGCTAAAATAATGATTTAGCTATTTTTTTTTTTTTTTGCTGTAAATCATATTTGGAGAATTAGAGGTAAATTTTTTGTTGCTGAAAATTATCATAGTTGAATTTGTTGTTAAAAATTATCAATGAGCTGAATTTGTTGCTGTAAGTTGAATTTGTTGTTGAACATATCACTGAGTAAATTTTTTTTTTGTTGCTGGAAAACATCACCGAGCTGAATTTGTTGCTGATTATCATTACTGACCTTGAATTTGTTACTATAAATAATCACTTAGCTAAATCTTTTGCTGTTGTAAATCTTTTGTTTTTTCTTTTGTTAGAATTTTAAAAATGTCTTCCTCAAAATGAGGGAAATGTTGGTCAAGCTCCAAATTTGTCCTATAAAGATATAGATGCCGACTTTGAGATCACTCCTTGGATTTGATTTATGGATTGTGTTATCTTTTGCTTATTTTGTTCATTTAAATTGAGAAAGTATTTTGTACTAGTGACTAGTTTATTGTCTCTTTTTGCATCATTAGTTATGTCTAAGAATTGATACTTGCTTATTATTAATATGTTTGTGAAGACATGTGCTTTAACTTTTGATTTTAATTTTATTTTTATAATTTTATATTTTTATTTAATTATAATCAGGTTAACCGGGTGAACTAGTAACTCACCGGTTGAACCAGTGACCCGGTGGCATGACTGGGTTAATTACCGATTCGGTTCTAATAATTATGGTTTAAAATGATTTAGTTAAAAAATAATTAGTTAATTTTGTGTGTTTGTGTGAGCTCTGATCTCTTATGATGCTATGCATGTAATATGATTGACTGATTGCTTGATTATGAATTTATGATAAGACTTGAATTTATCAATTTGTTGAATGGGAAGTTTGTTAATTACTAATTTAGTTATCATTGTTGATTTTGTGTTGGTTTGCTAATTTTGAATTTGAAAAGAAAATATTTGGAGATTGGTATTTAGTTATTTAGTTTTACTTTGTGGTTATGATATTATGATTCTGCTAATAAAAATAATAGGGATGCACTTTATTTTCAATTTTAATTTTGAGGGACCTATAATTTCCATTGTTAGAATTGATTGTTGATTGCATAATTGATTGTTAATTGTTAATAGGCTTCATTGCTACAATGTGATTGTTAATTGCCTAATTGGAATTGATTGCTAATTGCCTAATTGATTGTCAATGTGAGTGTGATTAGAATTAGATAATAGGCTTTGTTAGAATTGATTGTTAGCTGCTAATAGACTGTTAGAATTGATTGTTAATTGCCTAATTGGTTAATTGTTAATTGTTAATAGGCTCCGTTGCTGCAATGTTATTGTTAATTGCTTAATTGGAATTGATTGTTAATTGCCTAATTGATTGTCACTATTATTGTGTCAAATTAAGATATTATTGTAGTATTGACTAATAATCTCTATTTTCATAGTAGTTATTTTAGAAATTGAGACTTGATTGTTGTTAAAGGGTTGGTGAAGATATATATTTCAAAATTTAATTTTAAGTTTTTAACTATTTATATTTTTATTTAAATAGGACCGGGTCAGTCGGTTCAACCAGTAACCTACCGATTCAACCAGTGATCCAGTAGTATAATCAGTTGGATCATTGGTTCGGTTCGGACGACTATGTGCTTTAGTATGGACTATGGAGACAGTTGAGTCTTGACCCTGGAATTTATGAAAGCCCAATCATGTTCATCTCTACTCGCGTTTTGCTCTGCGTTCATTCGTCTGCTCGTTTCTTCGAAGATCATTGTTAGTGGCTTGGTGCTTCATTCTGCCTCTGTCACTAACTTGCTCCTGCTCTCTCCATCTCGGGTTGATCCCTGTGCAGGTGCTGCCGCTGCATCAGTTCAGGTAGGCGGCCACTTCCTTCTGCTTTGTTATTCTGTTTCAGGATTTCTATTGTTTGCTGCCTATTTTTCCTACTTTGTTGTTTTGTTTAGTTTTTAACTTTTTATGTTCTAAATCTGTTAATCTTATCTCATTATGGTTTTATTGAATTATGTTTTTATAGTTTTCTTGTGAAAAGAAATGGTAGGGCACCTGTGTTTGTAGGAATTGATTAATTTCGAACGTCTATAACCTATATAGCTGCATATATAAATTTTTACAGTTAGTTTACATATATCATTTGTATATTTTTATGTTTTTTTAATTTATATAATTGGATGTTTAGATCAGATCTCTTACTGAAGAATGGCCTATTGGTGGGGGTGGTGACTTGCAAATAGTCCCAAAAGAACTCGTTATTCTCCTTTTTCATATACTTTTCATATGATATTAACTTTTAACTATAATAAATAATAATTGTATTTACATTGTAAATAAATTACTTATTAAAAAAGTATTTTTTTGGGAGGAATTAGTGATGAAAAATAATAAGGTTTGTATAATATGGACCTGTAAGTGTAACACTTTGCTTGACTTGTGAAATAGCAAACATCTCTCTATCAGATTCTAAGCCTGCATTATTTTGTGTAAATGTCCAAAGTAGTACTATTTAATTAAAACGAATGTCCAGAATTCAAAAGGAAAAAATACAAAAAGGTACATATCTATATGTAGTGATAGATGAATAATATTATTGTTAATACCATCTAGATATAACTATGTGGGCGGCAATACAAATAAGCTAAGGAAGAGGGTATTGGTGATTGTGATGCATATTATATTGTACTGTATGTGTTATATCTAGCCATACATTCTTGTTTCAAGGTGAAGGTTTTGCTTCTATCACCACTGGCCTTGCTTTTGCCCTGGCCTGCTGGCCATACCATGTCTGTCTCTCCAGTTTTGCTTTTCTTTGTTTCTCTTTTTTGATATATATATATATATATATATATATATATATATATATATATATATATATATATATATATATATATTGTTAATGTCAATGAATTCTAATATGCTGATTGGGTGCATAGCAATGAGTCAGTTGAGGTTTGGGGTTTGAGTTGGCCACTCTTATGCAACCTCCAATTCATGTAAATCTTATTCATCTTCATTTCTTTTAATTATTGTTAAGTTTATTTGTGTTTGTTCTCTGAGTTATGGATCATTGGTGGCATCTTCCTGCAAGGTTTCATCCGAGTAACTATGCTGATTTGTTATATGGCTTCTTCTTGCAAGTTATGGCATATGCTTAAAGTGTTCATTATTGCTCATGCTAGAAGTATGTTTGGAGCTTTCTTTCTATAATTTGATGTAAAAATGTTTGTACTGGTTACAACTCAGGTGTTTGATGGCAAATAGAATCTCCATTACAGTTTTTGCTGCAAAAAATTGCGAAGGTTCTATTGAGCGAAGTTATGAAGCCACTGCATCGAATTATCGAAGACAAGTTGATTTTCCTCTTACAATCATGTAGAACATCAAAACACATGTGTCAGATTCAAGCCCAAATAATTACCTATGGACTCCAACACAATCATTTCATTACTCCAAATTTCATCAATGCGTGTTCCAACCTCACTAAAATGGGTCATGCCCAGAAACTGTTTGACAAAATGTATGAACCGAACACTGCCTCATGGAATGCCATGTTGACATGCTACTCCCATGTTGAGTTTTACCGGGACGTCGTTGTTTTGTTTGCCCGAATGAACCGGGAGGGTGCATTGCCCAATTGCTTTACCTTCCCTATGGTTGTCAAGTCTTGTGCAAAGGTAAATGCAGTAAGAGAGGGTAAACAAGTTCATTGTCTTGTGGTGAGATACGGTTTCATGTCAAACTCCTTCGTAGGAACTTCATTGATTGACATGTATTCGTCATGGGGATCCATTGGGGATGCTTACAAGGTGTTTGCTGAAATTCCTCAGAAGAATGTAGTTGCTTGGACTTGTATCATTGTTGCCTACATTTCATGTCATGACATGTTTTCTGCCCGGTGCTTGTTTGATGTGGCACCAGAGCGCGATGTGATCCTCTGGAACACTATGGTTTCAGGCTATATTGAGGTGGGAGATATGGTGGCTGCCAGAAAACTTTTCGATAAGATGCCGAATCGGGACATTCAGTCTTGGAACACCATGCTGAATGGTTATGCGAATAATAGAAATGTTGAATCATTTGAGAAGATATTCAAGGAGATGCCTGAAAGGAATGTGTTTTCTTGGAATGGGTTAATTGGAGGCTATGCTCGGAATGGCCTATTGTCTGATGTTTTGGAATCTTTTAAACACATGTTAGTTGAAGGTTATGTTCTGCCTAACAATGCCACGCTTGTCACAGTGCTGTCTACATGTTCAAGATTAGGTGCCCTTGATATGGGTAAGTGGGTGCATGTGTATGCAGAAAGGATTGGTTATAAGGGAGACCTGCATGTTGGAAATGCCCTAATTGACATGTATGCAAAATGTGGGGTTATTGAAAAAGCGATTAATGTGTTTAATCATCAGCATAAAAAGGATATAATTACTTGGAACACAATCATTAATGGTCTCGCCGTGCATGGGAATGCAGCTGATGCCTTGAGTATGTTTGATAGGATGAAGCATGGTGGAGTGAAACCAGATGAAGTTACTTTCGTGGGAATTCTGTCTGCTTGTACACATATGGGGTTAGTCAGGGATGGATTCACATATTTTCAATCCATGGTTGATAGTTATTCACTTGTGCCTCAAATTGAGCATTATGGGTGTATGGTTGATTTGCTTGGAAAAGCTGGTCTCTTAGAACAAGCTGTAAATTTTGTGAGAAAGATGCCGGTGAAACCAGATGCAGTTATATGGGCGGCATTGCTTGGGGCATGTAGAAAATACAAGAATGTTGAAATCGCAGAGCTGGCTCTTACACAACTCATCGAACTCGAACCTAAAAACACCGCAAACTTTGTCATGCTTTCAAACATATATAAAGACCTTGGAAGATGGGAAGATGTTGCCAAGTTGAAGGTTGCAATGAGAGATACTGGTTTCAAGAAAATGCCTGGATGTAGTGTTATTGAGGCCAATGATATTGTGGTGGAGTTTTATTCTTTGGATGAAAGGCATCCGGAGACAGAGAATATATACAGGACATTGCGCGGATTGACAATTTTGATAAGATCGTATGGATATGTTCCAAATCCTGGTATTGTTGCTTGAGGCTGAATATGATTTTTATGGATTAATGCGACTGGATGCAGGTAATTTTATGCTTTATTTTATTTGACAAGATTGTGATTTTCTATGTATAATTTTCAAATAATATTAAGACAAGTAAATATCAATATCTTACGTTAAAAAATCACAATCAATATGATTAAGTAAAAATGAAATTTAGACCTTCATTTTTATGAGTTAATATGTATCTTTATATTTTGAAAATACTAAATTTAAAGGATTATTTTCTAAATATACTCTAATAAACTCTAATACACCATATACAAAAAGTAGATCAAAAGTAAACCTTTAATAATCTTAAAACAACATTTAGCTATAAAATGAAGATGATGAGGCAAAAATTGTTAAATATAAACTATTAGTCTAAACATTTAATGTGGCATCAGCTCATTAGCCTATCATGTTTATATGTTAGTGAATGGCAATTAGATGTAAGCTATTAGTTTATTTGGATTTTCAAATCCTTTTGTATCTCGTGTTTGAGTACAATCTTTTGGTGCACTGACATGGGATACGACATGATATAGAACATCCAGACACACAAATTTAAAATTTGTATAAGACACAGGACACGACATGTATATAAAATATAAAATATTTTTTAGATAAATTGTAATAATATTTTGATATTTTATTGATACTAAAATATAAATTAAAATTTTAATTATTTTTAATGTCTTTTTTTAAATATATAAAATATTTAAAATATTTTTTATTTTAATAATTAATAATATATATTATTTCTAAACTCATTTTAAGAATACATGTTAAGAATAAGGCTGGACACGCTCACACGTGATAATATTTAGGTATATCTAAGTGTGTCCGGAAATTTTTATTTTTTATTAAGACATAGTTGGACACAGAAAACATGCGTGTCGAACGAGTGTCGTATTCAAAATGTGTCCGATACGCGAACACGATAAATCAGGAAAGTGTTTTGCTTCATAAGTACAATCTCATATCTACCCTACATCAGTGCTTACAAATTAACATTATAGGCAGCGGAAATATCTCCCTTTCAAAATTTAAATGTCTTAAATTTCAAATGGTGGAGCTATTTTCCCACCAAAATGCTTATATATATACATACATATATATACACATACAGAACAAGTTGAGCGTTCTTTTCAGCATAATAATGGAACTTTTTTTTTTTTTCATGAAAGAAGGAATTGTTCAGTGGTTCCTGTCAAAGTTAAATAAAAATAAGGTTCAAACATACTGACTTTAGTTTTGTAAAAAACAGGGGATTAATTCATGCTTCAACTCCTAGATCAGTGGTAAGTACTCCTTGAATCCAAATAGTTACTTTTTTTACATTGCATCCATAATTTTCCCCTTCCCCTTCCATTAGAGTAGAAAATATTTTCTTAAACCAGATTTTTTAATTCTGATGGTGTTATTAATCTAATAATTATTATATTGTCCTAGCAACTACAATGTTCAAGGAAGAAGGGAAGAGAAGGGGAAATAGCAAGGATTCCTTCTCTACAAAAAAACCTTTTTCTTTTCTTTTCTTCTTTTTCTTCTATGCATATTTCAGCACTCTCCGAAGAACTATTATCAAAGCTTACAGGGACAAAAAAAAAAACAGAATATAGAAGCAGAAAATGGTACCACAAAGGAGTGGTCTAGAGAGGATGATGGCAAAACCACTGAGCTCAGAAAAGAGGACGGCGGGTCGGCTGCGACACTGAGAAGACGAAGGCGACGGTGCTTGAGACAGAGAGATGACGGAGCTTGAGGTGCGGTGAAATGCGAACGGCGGAGCTCCAGACATTGCAGACGGCGGAGCAGGAGCTTGAGGTGTTTTGAATGGTGGACGCTGTGTGAAACTTGAATGTGTGGGAGAATACAAAAGTGATGAGTGATGAGTGCTGGATGATGAGAGTGATTGAGTGAATACATGCTTGATGCATACATTCATATTAAAAATAACAATTGGTAACAAAAAAGTTGATACCTACTGTGTTATTAGTGTTCAATATATTATTCGGTTCCTAGATTTTGATAAGGGTTCTTTGTGAAAATTGTGCAGGAAAAAACCCTACGGGCAAGGCCAAGGCCAAGGGCGGCTTTGGCTAAGTGTAGATCTAGTCAAGGGGAATGAAAGTGAGGTTAATGTATCTGCTGACTTGGTAGCAAAACGTTTTTACCAAAGAAATGCTCAACACAACAACAAAATATTTAACATTCATGAGTCATTTTACAATATTATTTTTCACAAATATGAAGGACACATCTAAAATGTTCCAGTTAAATAGTTCTCTAGCTTCAGTTAAAGGACAGTATAGTTGCCTTTTTAATAACCAACTTCAGTCCTCTAATTAGTAGTTGTAAATTTTATCCGTTTCGGGTAAATCATGTATGTATATGTATTTTTTCCAAAACTTCTAACATCCTGACCTTGAAAGTTTTGTGAAAAAACAAACTAGGATGCATGGTTCAGCTCTCACATCAGGGGCAGGGGCTCTTCAAGAAAATTGTGCAGAACAAGCACTCCTTGAATCCAAATAGTTATTTAATGGTTAATCAATGATATGCCATATTTAGAAATTTCTTTAAAATGAGACTACCTCCTCTGCATTAACAATTTTTCCGCTTCCATTAGAGCAAGAAATGTTTCTTTAAATCAGATATAGAAGTCTAAAGGTAAGAATATATGAAAACAAAACACGAATCCTGGAAAGTGTAGATTACCAAGATGGTTGCTGGAAAAGGGCTGGATCATGAAGAGAACTTCAATCAACGAGTTACTACACCATACTTCTCTCTTTAATAACTGAGTAAGATTTTCGAGGCGGGAGCGGCAATCATTGCCGCTGTTGCGTGTGCCACAAAGTTTAATTTCCCTTGATTTGCATTCCTACATGATCTTGCAAAATTTATCGTAATATTTCCAATTTTCATGACTTTACCACTTGATAATCAAAATGTCAAGTCATAAATTATACTTCAAAATAATAAGAATGTAAATCATTGGCAGCACAAGCAGATCATAGTATATCGAAAAAATTTGCATTAAACACACCATTTTGTATTCTATTAAATTTTTTAGGGTTAAGTACTTTTTTCGTCCCTAAAGTTTGGGGTGAAAATCAAATTCGTTCCAGGCCATTTTTTGTTATTAAAATCATCCCCAACGCTACCATGGGGTCGATTTGGATATGACAATGGGGCATTGGAGTATATTGGGGGACAAAGGACATTAATCGAAGATGTTGAGAGTGATTGCTGATCTGTATTTGAGGCATATGATGAGGTGCGACAGTTTGGGTACACAAAGGAAAACATTTCAGCTTTGTGGTATAAGGACCCAAGTTTTGAATGGTTAGAAAAGGATCTAAGGTTATTTGCGGGTGACAGAGATGCACTTGAGATGCGTAGAATAGCGGAGCTGAAGAGTCATGTTGAGCTTTTTGTGGTGCATAAGGTTGAGGATGCTGAAGAATTTCCTGAAGTAAGGTTTATTGATGTTGGAGGACAGGGTGAACAGGGCTGAACATAAGAAAATACTAGTAATCAGTTGGTGATTTTTGAGGGTGAACAAGGTCAACAGGTGGAAAGGGACAATGCGGAGCAAGTTAATGAAGGAGATAAATTGAACCCAGATGTGGAGCATGAAAATGCACGGGTTGAATCGAACAATGACGATGATAGCGAGGATGAGGAGTTTATTCCGTCTGATGTTGAGGTTGATAGTGCAGATGATGTTCAGTTTACAGATACTGAAGAGGAGTACGATAATGAAAGTGGGTTTGAGGAACTGAGAGGTGCTACGGATGGTAAAGGCAAAGGGGTTGTGAACGGTGATTTCAGTGATGAGGAAGGGTTCAATAGTGAGGAAGTGGATTTGGATTATGAAGTTGGTGGTGGTTCAGATAAGAAAGACAGCCACGATGATGACAAGGATGAGGCTACTCGATATCCGATTCATAAAGATGTTAAAGAAATGACGAGTTATAAATGGGAGGTTGGAACTGTATATGCTTCAAGGGAGGAATTCAAAGACACTGTAACAGCATATGCAGAGCAAACAAGAAGGGGACTCAGGTATGCTAAGCTTGACTTGGTTAGAGTGAGGGTTGTTTGTTAGCTGGGTTGTCCGTTTTGGTTATATGCAGCAAAAATGAGTGAGAAAAGAGAGTTGTCAGCTTAGGTCGATGAACCTTAAGCATACTTGTGGCCAGTCACATAGAGTTGGAATAATGCATACTGCTTGGCTGAGTGGAGCATTTAAGAAGAAACTGGAACATAACCCAAAGGTCAAGATAAAGGACCTGGTGAACAAGGCACAAAGGAAATGGAATCTGATTGTGACAACATCAATGGCAGCTAGGTCTAAACAAGCTGCATTGAGGAACTTATCGGAAGCAGTACAAGAAGATTACTGACTACTGCTCGGAGCTGCTATGGGCTAATCCAGGGTCATTAGTGACGCTCAAGGTACAGAGGTCCTCTCATCAGTGACGCTCAATGTTGGAAGAAATCAGGGTTTACTTGATGAGTAGATGGGCTGTTAATAGAGAAAGAATTAAAAAGTTTAATGGTACAGTCTTACCTCGCATTAGGAAGAAGATAGAGAGGAGGGGCAGGTCAGCTGGTGAGTGGAGGCCTTACTGGTCTGCTGCACAAACGTATGAGGTTGTTAATGGATTGAACAAATTCGCTGTTGATTTGTCTGCTCATGAGTGTTCTTGTAGGAAGTGACAGCTTAGTGGTATTCCTTGCACACATGCCATCAGCTGTACTAAAGGAGAAGGATGCATCCAGCTCCAGATTAGCCAGCCAGGACTGTCTCCTTCAGTCACAGAATTCAACTTCATGTATCTCCAAGAAAGTTGAGGCTCATGGCAAAACTTCCACCGAGAGCTTGGGAAAACTTTAGATATTTATGAAAATTTCAGTTGTGTGATGTTATTAATGTATTGCTGAGTTGAGTAAATCCAATGTTTGTGACACTTTTTTTGGTCTGAAACTTACCTATCAGGGTTTATGCTACATGTTTCTTAGATAGCAATAAAGTTGCTCTAGGTTTTTAGATTCATAGGTATCCATCTTTTGTTGTTGTTTCCCTTTAGCTAGACAATATTTTGCTCAGGGTCCATGTAATGTAATTGATGGTGACTGAAGTTTTCACATTTTTTTGTTATATTTCTATGCTTATTAATGAATTTGACATAGTTGTGTTCCTTCAGATGTGCTTGTGGTTCTGTTTAATGTCAGTTCATATACATAAAATTGATTAACACAGCTTTTCATTATCAATTCCAGGCTAACAGATATATTTTCCTTTCCAATTTCTTGTCAAATTACAAGGACATCAGTTAACTCACATAATTCATCACCAACACCCTAAACCAAACTCATTAATACACACTCTGTCCATTCACAGATTCATTCAAACACATCACAATACAACTCAATTTACAAAACTCATATTCACTCAAACACAGCCAAAAAGAACCCTTTATTCTCTCCTAATTTCATAAAGCATACTTTAATGGTATCACACAAGGTAGCCCCTGCCTCTAATTCAACTAAATTTGCAACCAGAAGAAAAATAAATCAATCCATCCAACCATGCCCAACACTGCAGCAACCTTGAACTTCCACTCAATATCCCTCACTTTTGCTTTCAGGGCCGCAACTTTTCTCTTCATCCTTGCAACCTGCGGCTCTTCAGTCTCTACTTCTGGGTCTGCCTATCAGAAGAACTCACACTCTTCTTTAATCTACAACAACCCACTAGAGTCAGTACCCAGAACAAACAAAACATTCCCATCATTTACGAAAAGAAATTTAAAAAACGACCCTCATAGTAGACACAACCTCAAAATCGTAGCCCAGGGTTGTTCTTCGTTCCAGAAATTCTTAGCACGGGTCTCTCACCATCTCCACAGAGAAACTCCTTCTTCTGTGCAGACGACCGACTACGAGACGACCGTGAGCTCTCGGTAGCTATGGCTCCACCCACCTTCGCGAACCCTAGAAGCTGCTAGTTGGGGGTGAGAGTCTGATTTAATCCTATATTTAAAGAGACATATTTAAAAAAGTTCTGGAAGCAATTTCACATACATGACCAAAAGTTTAAGGGAATGAATACAATTTGTTTGGGCAAAATTGCATATTGTAAAGTCAAGGAGTAGATTTGTCGACTTAGAAAATTTTATGAACCAATTGGCAATATTTTTAAAGTATATATTACCTAAAATTTCCAAAAATAAATTCGTGATATAAATGAATAAAGTATACGATAATGTTAATGAGATAAAAAAAATTTAAATTTATCTTATTTAATATTTATTAATTTTAGCAATAATTAATAAATATTAAATAAAATAATGGTTGATTATTTTTTTTGTTACCAAATATTTCCATAAAATATGCATATACCTCCAAGATATCTCCAACATTAATAATGAAGGCATTAAAACAGAGTTTAACAAGGTGAGTTATAGCCTACACCTGTCAAAATGAAGTGAATAATACACCTTGTCTTTTCTGCTTTGTTGTCCTCTTCAAATAAATGACACATGTAAAAAGTTTTCATCATGTAACAAAGTGCAGGTTGCTTTATTACCGTTTTTTGGATGTGCAAATTTTATATGAAAATTTTACTTTTAACCCAGTAGTGTCTATTTTGTAAATAATAAAAAAATTGTAATGCGAAATTCGAAAATATGAAATACATTTTTTTTGGTATTGTATGAAATACATATTTATTAAAAACATTTCTTCCGGTGTCGTTTGAGGTCCTTGTTGTTCAAATATTAGCTTCTATTTTTTGAAGCCCAAATCAACCCATTGACCCCAACTCAAGGTATCATAGCTATCCTGATCAGAGAGAAGTCAAGAATTCTTTGTCAGGGCCAGGACGGAATCATAACAAGTGGCGGTGAAGAAAAGACAGTGATGAGTCCTAACGACAACGGTGATTCACGTTACGGCAACGCATAAAGTTACTCGACACAGTAATGACAAGGTACGAGAGCTGCGTCTTCTTTGCATGGGGGAGGCGATGTCGCGGTGTCAATTTGTTGAAAGCATCGGCCATGAAAATGGAGCAGAGCTGCAGTAAGTAGATTTAGGAAAGAAGGGAGATCAAATTCGTTCGGGTTGGGGCATGAATTTTGTGTTCTGGTCTAGGCCTTTTTTTTTTTATGTAAGACCCGATTAATTAATGGTTAATTAACCCATAAATGAGAATTTATTCTAGAAAACCAAAAATGTGATTTTTATGGCTTAATATGATAGAGGAGATTGAGACGAGAATTTCGGTACCAATTTTATAGAAATCGGACAAAGATTGGACTGAACGGGCCAAACCACGCCAACCGAACCCAAAGTGGGCCCTTGGCCCAACATAACTAATCCCTAAAACACTCATTTCAGCACTCTCGCTCCTCACAACACTCTCTTTCATGCTGAAATGGAGGCCTTGGAGGGAAGAACACTCTCTCAAGTTCTCTCCCTTGGTTGATTTTCAAACCACCATAACTTTTGATCTAGAGCTCTGATTGCTGCACTATTTGTGGCCATGCATTCACCACGGAGAGCTATACAAAACCCATACAATCAATCTTGAGGTAAGCCATGTTTTGCTCTTCAAATTTCCAGCCTTGTTTTCGAGTTGCATGAGTAAAAATGTTGATATTTTGGGCTCTTTGATGTTATAGGACCCAACTCTCTTGAAGGAGAAGGTTAATCTTGTCTCCTTGGACCTTGGATGTGGTAAAATTCTCAATCCTAGTGTAATTTGTTGTTCTATGATGTTTGGGTATTGAGATGTTGTGTATGGGTATGATGATTGTGGCTTAGGTTGTGTATGTGTGAATATTGGAACTTGATTGGTGATTTTGAAAAGATTGAAAAAGAATTTAGTGGTGAAAAATCTGTTCTTGGAGGTGTTGAGACCTAGAGGGCTTGTGGACAAGTGGTTTGGAAGTGCTCCGGTTGAGCTTGAGAAATCGGCTAAGGTATGGTCTCGGTTTCTCGTATCTAATATGTAATGTGGTAGGAAATACTTAGGCTAGAGGCCTTAAGATAGACATTGAATTGTTGATGTTGTTGAATGCTTGAGATATATGATGTGGTCATATATGTGATGATGATTACTGATGCCTTGATGGTATGATGTATGAGAATTATGCATGTTGTGATATATGCTTGATGAGTAATTGAGGTTGAATTGTGGGTGACACCATGTTGATGGTGAGTATGATATTGAGTATGTGTAATGATGGTTAATTAGAAATGGTATTATTGGAAATTGGGATGAGAAAGTATGTATGGCATGTTTATGTGTTGTCTCTTAGCCATTTGATTGAGAAGTGTTAAATTAGTGGGATGATGCTTTGTGAATTGTGGTGAAGTGTTGATGTGTGAGTTGAGGAAGCTTGATGTTGATTTTTGGTACATTTTGATTGATTTAAAAAAGGGTTGAAATTTGCATATTTTGGTTGATTTTGAAAAGAGTTAAAAATGGCTTGTTTTGAAAATGGAACATTGTGGTTTTGTATGAAAATATGGTTTTTGGGCATTCTTTGATGGGACATAACTTGGACTACGGATCCCTGTTTTGTACCAAACTTGTTTAGAAATGAAATTGAATCCCGGATGTCCATGCCGTTCAAAAAACGGGCAAAAAATGATTTAAAATGAGAAAGTTATGTCCATCGGAAGATTGGGGGTTGAATCTGTGAATTCTGCAGCTTTTAACTTAGAAAATTTTTAGCAGAATGACCCCCCACGCGTAGGCGCACTTGGCGCGTGCGCGTCGTTCTTCGAGAAGGCACCACCCACGCATGCGCGTGGTGTGCGTGGGCGCGTCGATGCGCTGCACCAAATTCCAAGCCTTTTTCCCGAGAGTTGTGCCAGAGTTGTGCCAGTTTTGTGCCTGGGGCACAAATGTACCCGCGCGTACGCGTGGCTGACGCGTGCGCGTCGTTTGGCTATTTTTCAATCCGCGCGTCCGCGTATATGACGCTTGCGCATCGATGAGTTTTGTGGCCATCCACGCGTGTGCGTAGAGTGCGCGTGCGCGTGGCCCTGTTTTCATCCCAAAGTTGATTTTTGAGTTTTAAAAGCCAAATTTCATACTTCTAAGCCTCCGATTTCACCACTTGTGTCTTAAATCATTATGATGTGCCTAGCAATGAGAAAATGAGCTAGGGGATGTGGTAACTTGTGAGTGAAGCAAGGGAAAAAATGAATGATCAATGAGGATCAAAGATGATCAAAGATGATTAATGCAATGGCTGGTTATGGATTTAACCGTGAGCCGGATGGCTGGTCATGGATTTAACCGTGAGCCGGATGGCTAGATTATTGCCGTGTTACAGCGGAGCCATGATTATGGCTAAGAATAAATGCATATATGCTGTTGAATGAATTGTGAATGTGGCACTTCCACTATCGGAGATGAGAGTTTCCCTGGGAGAAAGCAGTGGCTAGCCACCACGTGCTCCAGGTTGAGACTCGAAGTTCTTTTGACCCTATGTCGTCAGGGTGGCCGGGCACTGTGAAAGCCCCGGATGAGCTCACCCCTATAAATATTCACCAATGAGGGTGATGGATATGGATCATGATTATGATCAAATTTATATTGAGTATAACTCGAGTTGGGGAGACACGACAGAGGGACAGTCCAATGGTTAGCTACCAGGACTTGTCGGGTTGGCTCTATAACCCACAGATGATATCATCAGCCATTAGGGACAGGCATTCATCATATGCATACTATGTGAATTGATTGAGATTGCCTATTTGACTGCATATTACTTGCTACTTTTCTAAATGCCTTATTTGCTCTTATTTGTATAACTCTTGTCTGATATAACTGTGTTTGCTATATTATACTTTTGCTGGTGGTTGGGAGGTCTGAAGGGTTTGGAAAGGGAAGAAATAGTTAGACTGAAGGATCTTTATTCAGTTGCCACTTATGGTTTAGCTTGTTTATAAGCTTTGATGTTTATCTGGAGGAAGTTCTAGGATTGCCTTCGGCTTTCCTTTATTATTATGTATTATATATGTGGAAGCTGTTACCATGCTGGGAACCTTTGGTTCTCACCCATGCGGATTTTGTGGTTTTCAGATGCAGGACGTGAGGTTTCTCACTGAGGCTTATTGGAGACTTCTGGATTAGCGAAGATCCTTTGTTCTCGGGACTCAGTTTTTATTTTATGATGTCTCTTAGATACTTTTATCTCCATTGAATAATACAAACTATGATGACTCCTCTTATAGGAGATTTTGGAGAATAGGTTCTCAGTTTTTGTGTCCCTTTGGGTTTTCCTTATTTTATTCACTTGTATATATACGTTGCTATGCTCGGACCGGTTATCTTCGCAACCGGATTTTGAGTTTTGATACTCTCGTTTTTGACACTCTTTTGTTTATATATAATCTCGCGTTGGTTCATCATTGTTCATTACGTTATCGATCGGAGTGTTGTGCTTTTGAGTTACGAATTTTGTTTTACCCCTTTTTCTTAAAAAGGCTCATAGTTATAATCATTTTTCACAATACTATTCGTACTAAATTTTTGTTTTAGAGGTCGTAATACCTTGCCATATCTGAATTATGACTTAAGCGTAAGACTCTGTATGGTAGGGTGTTACATTATGGTATCAGAGCAGTTCGTTCCTGTAGAGCATGAGGGATAGACTGACTATGCTTATGTGCATTCTCTGTATGTGTGTTATGTGCCATTAGTATAGCTACTTGATATAATTGGCATAAACATTCATGAGCATACATTTCGAACTTGAAGCACTAAACTTCCGATATTGAGACTGATCAACTTAATATCGATTGTTTGGTGTGTATAGGAACCAGATGGCACATCATGGACGCGGTAGAGGCCATGGTAGAGGCCGTGGTAGAGGTTGTACTAATGCTCGTGCACCGGAGGTTAACCCTAATGACCCGGTGAACCTTATGACTGCGTTGGAGAACATGGCTGCTGCGATGCAAGCCATTGCTGAAGCTCTTGGGCAACGGATGAACAGTCGTGGCAACGACGGAAATAGAGCTCAGGGACCAATAGAGGTCAGAAGTTTCTCTGTGATGGTAAACAAGTGTAGGGTTGCTGAGGAGTGTGTGAAGAAGGCAGCCGTTGAGAGAGGAAGTCACAAGGGACCATTCCCACAGAACCGAGGGAAGAGCTTTGCACCTAGAGGTCCACCTTTCAAGTGGGGGAGTTCTTTCAGGAGGCCCAACAACAACAACTTCCAAGGAAAAATGTTTGGAAAGCAACCACAGAATGAGCAAGCTTGTGCTAGGTGTGGAAGTCACCATCCGGGGGCCCCGTGCATGGCCGGATGGGGTTTGTGCTATTACTATGGTAAGGCGGGACATAAGGTCCCAAACTATCCAGAAAAGCAAAAACAAGGTGCTGGAAAGCACAACAGACTGGTCGGGTGTTTACCACCTCAGCTTTAGGTGCCGAGGGATCCGAAACACTCATTCGAGGTAACTGTGAGATGATTGGTCAAACTTTAAATGCTTTATTTGATTCGGAAGCATCGCATTCATTCATTGCATTTGAGAAAGCCCATGAGTTAGGATTGAAGATCGTAACCTTAGCTATGACCTAAAAGTGTATAATGCTACCCATGGAGCCATGGTAACTAGGCTAGGATGCCCGAAAGTTTCATTTAGGTTCAAGCAGCGTGATTTTGTCCATAATTTAATCTACTTACCGATGATCGGTCTTGATCTTATCTTGAGATTGGACAGGTTATCTGAGAACCATGTCCTGCTTGATTGTTCTACAAAGTCGGTGTACTTTATGCTGGAGGATACAGAAGGGCCGGTCGTGGTGAATAATTATTACTTGAATTCGATGATGGTAAACTGTTCTGGAACCGAATGTCAGGGTATCCTGTTGTTAACCGCGGGTGTTTCGGGTGATGACCAAAGGTTGGAGCAGATTCTGGTTGTGTGTGAGTTTTCGGAAGTGTTTCCCGATGATATTAATGAGTTTTCACCTAACCGAGAGATTAAGTTTGCTATTAAATTGGTGCTTGGGGCGGGACCAATCTCGAGTGCTCCTTATAGGATGTCACCGTTAGAGATGGACGAGCTAAAGTCTCAGTTAGAGGATTTGTTGGGTAAGAATTTTATACGACCAAGTGTCTCTCCGTGGGGTGCGCCAGTGCTACTGGTAAAGAAGAAAGATGGGAGTATGCGGCTCTGTGTCGATTACAGGCAGCTGAACAAGGTCACAATAAAGAATAAGTACCCATTACCGAGAATTGATGATCTCATGGATCAGTTAGAAGGAGCTGGAGTTTTCTCCAAGATCGATTTGCGATCCGGTTACCACCAGATAAGGGTGAGGATATCCCTAAGACCGCTTTTAGGACCCGTTATGGTCATTACGAGTACACTGTGATGTCTTTTGGATTGACGAACACTCCTGCAGTGTTTATGGATTACATGAATAGAGTTTTCCATCCGTTTCTGGATAAATTCGTTGTTGTCTTCATTGATGACATACTGATTTATTCCAAGACTAAGGAAGAGCATGCGGAACACTTGAGGACCATGTTGCAGATTCTAAAGGAGAAAAAACTCTATGCGAAACTGTCTAAGTGTGAGTTTTAGAAGAGTGAGGTGAAGTTTTTGGGTCACGTGGTGAGTAAGAAGGGAGTAGCCGTAGATCCAACTAAGGTGGAGGCTGTGATGGATTGGAAGCAACCAACCACCGTAACGGAGATAAGGAGTTTTCTGGGCTTAGCTGGCTATTACCGAAGGTTTATCAAGGGTTTTTCACAGATAGCTTTGCCAATGACAAAGTTAACCCGCAAAGACACTCTGTTTGTTTGGACTCCTGAGTGCGAGGAGAGCTTTCAGACATTGAAGAAAAAGTTGACCACTGCACCTGTGTTAGTGTTACTTGAGCCGAACAAGCCATTTGAGGTGTACTGTGATGCCTCATTAAAGGGTCTAGCGTGTGTGCTGATGTAGCATCATAATGTGGTGGCGTATGCCTCACGGCAGTTGAGACCGCACAAAGTTAATTATCCTACGCACGATTTGGAGCTTGCTGCGGTGGTGTTTGCCTTGAAGGTGTGGAGGCATTACCTCTATGGGGTTAAGTTTTAAGTTTTCTCTGATCATAAGAGCTTGAAATATCTCTTTGATCAGAAAGAGCTTAATATGAGGCAGAGGAGGTGGATGGAATTATTGAAAGACTATGACTTTGAGTTAAATTACCATCCGGGAAAGGTGAACGTAGTGGCGGATGCGTTAAGTCGGAAGTTGTTATATGCGGCTTGGATGATGCTTCAAGAGGAAAAGTTACTCAAGGGATTCAAGAGTCTGAAAATTGGTGCTCGAGAAGTATCCAGAACTTTGTGTTTGAGCCGATTAGAAATCTCAAGTGATTTTAAGTCCGAACTCCTAAAGGCTCATGAAAATGATGAAGCGTTATGGAAGGTGTTACCGGCTATTGAGCAAGGGAAACAGTGGAGAGTGTCGGAGGAAAAAGATGGGTTATGGAGATTCAAGGGTAGGATCATTGTGCCGAATGTTGGCACTTTGAGGCAAGATATTTTAAAGGAGGCACACAAAAGCGGATTCTCCATTCACCCGAGAAGTACCAAGATGTACCATGATTTAAAGGCGATGTTTTGGTGGCCGGGTATGAAGAATGATGTGGCGGAATATGTTTCAAAGTGCTTAACTTGTCAAAAGGTAAAGATTGAACATCAAAGACCTTCCGAGATGTTGCAACCTTTAGAGGTTCCAATGGAAGTGGGAAAGTATTGCAATGGACTTTGTGTCAGAATTGCCAAGGACTAGGGCTGGTTTGATGCTATCTGGGTGATTGTGGACCGACTGACGAAGTCAGCTCACTTTTTATCCATTCGGATGACTTACACCCTTGAGGAGCTAGCACGGTTATACATAAAGGAGATTGTGAGACTTCATGGTGTACCTGCTACTATAATCTCTGATAGAGATCCTGGTTTCACTTCAAGGTTCTGGGGTGCATTTCAGAAAGCTTTTGAGACCCGATTAAGTTTGAGTACAGCTTACCATCCTCAAACAGATGGACAATCCGAGAGGACAATCCAAACACTAGAGGATATGTTGAGAGCTTATGTTTTGGACCAACCGGCGAGTTGGGATCGGTATATGCCGTTAGTGGAGTTTGAATACAATAATAGTTACCATGCGAGCATCGGATGGCTCCGTATGAGGCCTTGTATGGGAAGAAATGTCAATCTCCGCTATGTTGGTATGAAGCTGGAGAGAAAGGCATGTTGGGGCCGGAGATGATAGCTGAGACCACTGAACAAGTCAAAAAAATCTGAGATAGGATACTTACGGCGCAGAGTCGCCAAAAGAGTTACGCCGATCAGAGGCGGAAGCTTTGGAAATTTGCAGAAGGAGATCATGTTTTCCTTAAGGTTACTCCAACTACAGGAGTAGGTAGGGCGATTAAGGCAAAAAAGTTGAATCCTCGATATATTGGTCCATTTCAGATCCTGGAGAGGATTGGGCCGGTGGCGTATCGGATGGCTCTACCACCTCATCTTTCGAACCTGCATGACGTGTTTCACGTGTCACAGCTTCGGAAGTACACTCCTGATGCTAGCCATGTGTTGGAACCTAAATCGGTTCAGTTAAGAGAAGATTTGACACTTCCAGTGGCTCCAGTTAGAATTGATGATACTAGTATCAAACGATTGCGTGGAAAAGAGGTTTCATTAGTCAAAGTGGCTTGGAGTCGAGGCAGTGTTGAGGAACACACTTGGGAACTTGAGTCGGAGATGCGAACGGATTATCCGCACTTATTCTCAGGTAATTGAATTTGAATTTTGTGGGCAAAATTCCTAATTAGGTGGGTAGAATGTAAGACCCGGTTAATTAATGGCTAATTAACCCATAAATGAGAATTTATTCTAGAAAGCCAAAAATGTGATTTTTATGGCTTAACATGATAGAGGAGATTGAGACGAGAATTTCGGTACCAATTTTATAGAAATCGGACAAAGATTGGACCGAAGGGCCAAACCGGGCAAACCGGACCCAAAGTGGGCCCTTGGCCCAACATAACTAAACCCTAAAATACTCATTTCAGCACTATCTCTCCTCACAACACTCTCTTTCACGCTGAAATGGAGGCCATGGAGGGAAGAACACTCTCTTAAGTTCTCTTCCTTGGTTGATCTTCAAACCACCATAACTTTTGATCTAGAGCTCCGATTGCTGCACCGTTTGTGGCCACGTGTTCACCGCAGAGAGCTCTATAAAACCCATACAATCAATCTTGAGGTAAGCCACATTTTGCTCTTCGAATTTCCAGCCTTGTTTTCGAGTTGCATAAGCAAAAATGTTGAGATTTTGGGCTCTTTGATGTTATAGGACCTAACTCTCTTGAAGGAGAAGGTTAATCTTGTCTCCTTAGACCTTGGGTGTGGTAAGATTCTCAACCCTAGTGTAATTTGTTGTTCTATGATGTTTGGATATTGAGATGTTGTGTATGGGTATGATGATTGTGGCTTAGGTTGTGTATGTGTGAATATTGGAGCTTGATTGATGATTTTGAAAAGCTTGAAAAAGGATTTGGTGGTGAAAAATCTGTTCTTGGAGGTGTTGAGACCTAGAGGGCTTGTGGACAAGTGGTTTGGAAGTGCTCCGGTTGAGCTTGAGAAATTGGCTAAGTTATGGTCTCGGTTTCTCGTATCTAATATGTAATGTAGTAGGAAATACTTAAGCTAGAGGCCCTAAGATAGGCATCGAATTGTTGATGTTGTTGAATGGTTGAGATATATGATGTGGTCATATATGTGATGATGATTATTGATGCCTTGATGGTATGATATATGAGAATTATGCATGTTGTGATATATGCTTGATGAGTAATTGAGGTTGAATTGTGGGTGACACCATGTGGATGGTGAGTATGATATTGAGTATGTGTAATGATGGTTAATTGGAAATGATATTATTGGAAATTGGGATGAGAAAGTATGTATGGCATGTTTATGTGTTGTCTCTTAGTCATTTGATTGAGAAGTGCTAAATTAGTGGGATGATGCTTTGTGAATTGTGGTGAAGTGTTGATGTGTGAGTTGAAGAAGCTTAATGTTGATTTTTGGTATATTTTGATTGATTTCAAAAAGGGTTGAAATGGACATATTTTGGTTGATTTTGAAAAGAGTTAAAAATGGCTTGTTTTGAAAATGGCACATTGTGGTTTTGTATGAAAATATGGTTTTTAGGCATACTTTGACGGGACATAACTTGGACTACGGATCCTCGTTTTGTACCAAACTTTTTTACAAATGAAATTGGATTCGGGATGTCCATGTCGTTCAAAGAACAGGCGAAAAACGATTTAAAATGGGAAAGTTATGTCCATCAAAAGATTGGGGGTCGAATCTGTGAATTCTGCAGCTTTTAACTTAGAAAATTTTTAGCAGAATGACCCCCCACGCGTAGGCGCACTTGGCGCGTGCGCGTCGTTCTTCGAGAAGGCACCATCCACGCATGCGCGTGGTGTGCACGGGCGTGTCGATGCGCTGCAGCAAATGCCAAGCCTTTTTCCCGAGAGTTGTGCCAGTTTTGTGCCTGGGGCACAAATATACCCGCGCGTACACGTGGCTGACGCGTGCGCGTCGTTTGGCTATTTTTCAATCCGCGCGTCCGCGTGTATGACACTTGCGCGTCGATGAATTTTGTGGCCATCCATGCGTGCGCGTAGAGTGCGCATGCGCGTGGCCCTGTTTTCATCCTAAAGTTGATTTTTGAGTTTTAAAAGCCAAATTTCATACTTCTAAGCCTCCGATCTCACCACTTGTGTCTTAAATCTTTATGGTGTGCCTAGCAATGAGAAAAGGAGCTAGGGGATGTGGTAACTTGCGAGTGAAGCAAGGGAAAAAATGAATGATCAATGAGGATCAAAGATGATTATGTGAGAGGCTGAGGATGGCAGTGGAAGTGCTTGTTATGCCATGGGCCGAAAGACAGTAATTGTTAATGAAATGGCTGGTTATGGATTTAATCGTGAGCCGGATGGCTGATTATGGATTTAACCGTGAGCCGGATGGCTAGATTATTGCCGTGTTACGGCGGAGCCATGATTATGGCTAAGAATAAATGTATATATGCTGTTGAATGAATTGTGAATGTGGCACTTCCACTATCGGAGATGAGAGTTTCCCTGGGAGAAAGCAGTGGCTAGCCACCACGTGCTCTAGGTTGAGACTCAAAGCTCTTTTGACCCTATGTCGTCAGGGTGGCTGGGCACTGTGAAAGCCCTGGATGAGCTCACCCCCATAAATATTCACCAGTGAGGGTGATGGATATAGATCATGATTATGATCAAATTTATATTGAGTATAACTCGAATTGGGGAGACACGACAGAGGGACAGTCCAATGGTTAGCTACCAGGACTTGTTGGGTTGGCTCTATAACCGACAGATGATATCATCAGCCATTAGGGACAGGCATTCATCATATGCATACTATGTGAATTGATTGAGATTGCCTATTTGACTGCATATTACTTGCTACTTGTCTAAATGCCTTATTTGCTCTTATTTGTATAACTCTTGTCTGATATAACTGTGTTTGCTATATTATACTTCTGCTGGTGGTTGGGAGGTCTGAAGGGTTTGGAAAGGGAAGAAATAGTTAGACTGAAGGATCTTTATTCAGTTGCCAGTTATGGTTTAGCTTTTTTATAAGCTTTGATGTTTATCTGGAGGAAGTTCTAGGATTGCCTTCGGCTTTCCTCTATTATTATGTATTATATATGTGGAAGTTGTTACCATGCTGGGAACCTCTGGTTCTCACCCATGCGGATTTTGTGGTTTTCAGATGCAGGACGTGAGGTTTCTCGTTGAGGCATGTTGGAGACTTCTGGATTAGCGAAGATCCTTTGTTCTCGAGACTCGGTTTTTATTTTATGATGTCTCTTAGATACTTTTATCTCCATTAAATAATACAAACTGTGATGACTCCTCTTATAGGAGATTTTGGAGAATAGGTTCTCAGTTTTTGTGTCCCTTTGGGTTTTCCTTGGGGTTTTCCTTATTTTATTCACTTGTATATATACGTTGCTATGCTCGGACCGGTTATCTTCGCAATCGGATTTTGAGTTTTGATATTCTCGTTTTTGACACTCTTTTGTATATATATAATCTCGCGTTGGTTCATCCTTGTTCGTTACGTTATCGATCGGAGTATTGCGCTTTTGAGTTACGAATTTTGTTTTACCCCTTTTTCTTAAAAAGGCTCCTAGTTATAATCAATTTTCACAATATTATTCGTACTAAATTTTTGTTTTAGAGGTCGTAATACCTTGCCATCTCTGAATTATGACTTAAGCGTAAGACTCTATATGGTAGGGTGTTACATTTTACACCAAATACTAACCAAAAAACAACAAAAGAAAAAGGTATCACAGGTGCCTAGCTCATAAAAAATGGTAGCCAATGATACCTTAGTTCCAACAGCAATGATCACCGGCAGCAGCATTAGCATTTCGGATTCGAACGCAGTGTATACAATGAAAGCAATGCTAAGCAGTGGTACCAAAACAGAATCTCCATCTTAACACACTTCAAACCACTCTCAATCTCAGAGCTATTAGTATAGAGGCCAGAAATGAGGAGTTACGGAGGTAGCAGAGAATTAGGCGAGAAAAGAGTAATTTTTTGTTTTTGGTACAAGAAGAGATTAATTGTTAGCATAAGGTGGTTGTGCTTTTTTTAATATACTAGTATTCTTACCCGAAATAATATTACGAGAATATAAATTTTGATTATGACACAAAATTTATAGCATTAAATTATTTTTAGAAAAAAGTCGTAAGAGATAAAAGTCTCCATTGGTTAAGAAGAACAGAATTTCTGTCGGTAAAAAAAATTAAATAATAAATTTTTAGTTATTATTTTCATATGAAACAGTTCAATTTTTTACTAATAGAAATAAATTTTAAAAGAATAAATTTTAAAAGAATTTAACATGTATACTTTTATATTTAATTATGTGTTAAGTCTGTTGCACAAATAGAAATAATTAATTTTTATACTTGTTATTTAAAAATAATAATTTTTTCTTTACATATATAAAAATATAATTATATATTAACATAAAAAAATTTATATTGATAGTTATAAAATTAACTCAAATTTATCTTTTTAAAAATAATTGAATATTGATTCTAACTTTTAATTATAGCATTTGTATTTTTTCTAAATTATATGTAATAAATATTTGAAGAAAAAGAAGTAAAAATATAGATTAAAAAGATAAGTAGTAAAAATTTGAAGCTAAATAAAAAATATGCAAAATAAAAACAGAAAGGTAGAGAGAAATAGAGAATGAGAGAAAAGAGAGAGAAAGATAAAGAAGGATGAGAGAGGGGGTTTATTAATTTTGGAAGCTAATTTTTTTATTTTAATTATAATAAAAAATATCTAATAACATATTTTAATTTTGACAGATTACTAATATAAATTATAAATTATATAAAGTGGGAAGGATAGAGACAAATAAAAAGAAAAGAGAGAGGTAAATAAGAGAATGTAAAAAGAGGGTTTACTAATTTTGGAGAAAAATATTTTCTCTAAATTTTAATGAGAGAATGTTGTGTGACACATTTTAGTTATTAAATTAGTTAGTAATATATAAATATAAAATATAATATAGTTATATTTTAATTTTAATTTAATTTGAATGTAATTAGAGAATATCATGTTGTATATTTTGATTGTCAAATTTGTAATTAGTCATTGATAATTATATATAAGAGAAATAAAGTGAGTGAAAGAATGAGAGAGATAGAAAAAAGGAGTGAGGAGGGAAAACTTTTTAATTTTAGAGAAAAAGATTTTATTTCAATTGCAATAAACGAGCGACATGTGACGTATTTTGATTATAAAATTAGTAATAAATAATAAATTTTAATATTATATTAGAATCAAGTGTACATTTAACTTATTTTTCCAAAAATTGGTTAAAAAATAAAAATTATTTTAACAAATTTCTCTTTCTCTACATACATACATACATACATACATAGAAGAGCATGAACTAATTATATAAAATTTGTGTCTCAATTAATGAAATTTATAAAAATTATATATAATATTATATTTTGTTGGACCATATGAATGTACTAATAGTCACCAAAAAAAATATGAATGTTACTTATTATAAAAAAATGAAGGAACACTCGGAAATGACACTGTTTTTTGGGCTTGATAGCTGGGTATGACTAAGCAAAAATGTTTCAGTTTGTGTTTTTGTTCCTCTAAGTAAACAGTCCAATCGTCCAAAATGGGGCTATTTATGCAAATATTAATTTTTTAAAATGTCACTATATAATATATGACAACTACAGAGGTCTTTGCTTAAATAATGAAAAAATCTGAGAAGGCACAAATAGGTGTCAGAAGTTATCGGTGCATCATTCACCTCATCTTGCCAGGTGCAGGTTATAAGTCACTGGTGCACGAAAATTACACTCATACTATGTAATTCCGCACAACTAACCAGCAAGTGCACTGGGTCGTCCAAGTAATACCTTACATGAGTAAGGGTCGATCTTACGGAGATTGCCGGCTTGAAGCAAGCTATGGTTATCTTATTATTCTTAGTCAGGATATCAATAAGGTTCTTTAGTTTTAATTGTAAAAAGTGAAAGAGCATGAAATGAATATTTGTTACGCAGTAATGGAGAATGGGTTGGAGTTTTGGAGATGCTTTGCCCGTTGAATTTCTGCTTTCCTACTGTCTTTCTCTTTACGCACGCAGGTCTCCTTCCATGGCAAGCTGTATGTTGATGGATCACCGTTGTCAATGGCTACCAGCCATCCTCTCAGTGAAAAGGGTCCATGTTCATGGCTAATCATCTGTTGGTTCTCACTAATGTTGGAATAGGATCCATTAATCCTTTTGCGTCTGTCACCACGCCCAGCATTCATGAGTTTGAAGCTCTTCACAGTCACCCCTTCCTGGATCCTACTCGGAATACCACAGACAAGGTTTAGACTTTCCAGATCTTAGGAATGCTGCCAATTGATTCTAGCTTATACCACGAAGACTCTGATCTCACGGATTTGAATGCTCTGTTGTCAGAAGAGGCAGTCAAACTCGTGAGCCAGGAACCCAAGAGACATCCATTCAATCTAAGGTAGAACGTAAGTGGTTGTTAGACACGCGTTCATAGGTTGAGAATGGTGATGAGTGTCACGGATCATCACATTCATCATGTTGAAGTGCGAATGAACATCTTAGAATAGAAACAAGTGAGATTGAATAAAAACAGAAATACTTGCATTAATTCATCGAGACACTGCAGAGCTCCTCACCCCCAACCATGGGGTTTAGAGACTCATGCCGTCAAAGGTACAATTTCAGATGTAAAAATGTCATGAGGTACAAAATAAATCTCTAAAAGTAGTTTTTATACTCAACTAGTAACCTAGGTTTACAGAAAATAAGTAAACTAAGATAGACAGTGCAGAAATCCACTTCTGGAGCCCATTTGGTGTGTGTTGGGGCTGAGCATTGAAGCTTTCACGTGCATAGGCTATTCTTGGAGTTAAACGCCAGTTTGTAACCTGTTTCTGGCGTTTAACTCTGCTTTACAACTTGTTTCTGGCGTTTGACGCTAGAATAGGACAGAAAGCTGGCGTTAAACGCCAGTTTGCGTTGTCTAAACTTGGGCAGAGTATGGACTATTATATATTGTTGGAAAGCCCTAGATGTCTACTTTCCAACGCAATTGAGAGCGTGCCATTTGAATTTCTGTAGCTCTAAAAATTTCACTTTGAGTGCAGGGAGGTCAGAATCCAACAACATCACCAGTCCTCTATCAGCCTCTGAATCAGATTTTTGCTCAGGTCCCTCAATTTCAGCCAGAAAATATCTGAAATCACAGAAAAACACAAAATCATAGTAAAGTCCAGAAATGTGATTTTTGTATAAAAACTAATAAAAATATATTAAAAAGTAGCTAGATCCTACTAAAAACTATATTAAAACACCCCCAAAAAGTGTATAAAATATCCGCTCATCACAACACCAAACTTAAACTGTTGCTTGTCCCCAATCAACTAGATAAATAAAATAGGATAGCACGAAGATCAAGAGGCAATCTAAGAGTTTTACATGAATCTGAATTCTAATTAGATGAGCAGGACTAGTAGCTTTTTGCTTCTGAACAGTTTTGGCATCTCACTTCATCCCTTGAAGTTCAGAATGATTGGCATCCATAGGAACTCGGAATTCAGATAGTGTTATTGATTCTCCTAGTTTAGTATGTTGATTCTTGAACACAGCTACTTTATGAGTCTTGGCCGTGGCCCTAAGCACTTTGTCTTCCAGTATTACCACCGGATACATAAATGCCACAGACACATAACTGGGTGAACCTTTTCAGATTGTGACTCAGCTTTGCTAAAGTCCCCAATTATAGGTGTCTAGAGTTCTTAAGCACACTCTTTTGGATCACGACTTTAACCACTCAGTCTCAAGCTTTTCACTAGGACCTGCATGCCACAAGCACACGGTTAGGGACAGCTGGGTTCAGCCGCTTAGGCCAGGATTTTTTCTTTTAAGCCCTCCTATCCATTGATGCTCAAAGTCTTGGATCCTTTTTACCCTTGCCTTTTGGTTTTAAGGGTTATTGGCTTTTTCTTTTTCTTTATCTCTTCTCTTTTTTTTTTGCCATTTTTTTTCACTGCTTTTTCTTGCTTCAAGAATCAATTTTATGATTTTTTAGATTATCAATAACACTTCTGTTTTTCATCATTCTTTCAAGAGCCAACAGTTTTAACATTCATAAACAACAAGATAAAAAATATGCACTGTTTAAGCATTCATTTAGAAGACAGAAAGTGTTGCCACCACATATAAATAATTTGAATATTTCTTATTAAGAACTAAAAAAAAATCGCCTCCTTATTATAAAAATATCTGCTATTTTATTTATGTTTAATGATGATGAGAAAAATAAATTATAGCTTACTTGGAGATGATAAAAATAAAAATAAAAATAATAATTACTACTACTCATATGACTCCTAAGATAGATTTCTAATAGCAGAAGTTATCACAGAATTAAGATTAGGACTCAGCAACCTTTATTTTGGGAGATGGATGCTCTTTCAATTTTTGGGTTGTCTGGACCTTCAAGTCTTCTGGCGCTTCAGCTCCTGTCGTTCACGCCCTTGCTTCTCCTGTTCCTTAAGCAGTTTGTAGATCATAAAATTTGGATTCTGCTGTTCTTCCTTGAGTTGATCCATAGTTTCTTGCAACTTGGTGACAGATGCTTCTAGGCGGGTCCAGTAGTCAATCTGAGAGATTTCTGGGAGGAACTCCTGCGCCCTCCTTTTGATAGATTTTCTTGTACTTGTTGTCCCTCCATTGATTTTTTGGTGATTGAATGTTCGACTGGGATGAACTCATCTACTCCCATCTTCACTCCAGCGTCTTTACATAGCAGAGAAATCAAATTTGGGTAAGCCAATTTGGCATCCTTGGAGTTCTTATTTGCAATTGTGTAGATCTCACAAGAAATCAATTGATGAACCTCTACTTCGTTTCCTTGCATAATACAATGGATCATCACTGCTCTCTTGATAGTGACTTCGGAGCGGTTGCTGGTAGGTAGTATGGAACGCCCAATGAAATCCAGCCAGCCCCTAGCAATTGGTTTGAGATCCCCTCTCTTGAGTTGGTTTAGAACACCTTTTGTGCTGGTTGTCCACTTGGTTATAGGGATGCATATGTCCTCTAGAATTTGGTCCAAGCGCTTATCATCACACACCATTCTCCTATTAAAGGATTTTGGATTATCTTGTAGTTGAGGCAGCTTGAAGACCTCTCTTATTTTGTTAAGGTGGAAGTAAATTATCTTTCCTCTAACCATGGTTCGAAAGGTATAGAAAGCGGTTCCAGTCATTCTCTGCCTCTCTGTTTGCTACAAATTTGAGTAGAATTCCTGAACCATGTTTCTACCCACTTTTGTCTTAGGATTAGCTAGAATTTCCCAGCCTCTGTTTTGAATTTGCTCTTGGATCTCCGGATATTCATCTTCTTTCAGATCGAATTTTACTTTCGGGGTCATTGATCTTAGACCCATTATTTTATGGTAATGGTCCGAATGTTCCTTGGTTAAGAACCTCTCTTGATTTCAAAGTGGTTTTGGATTATTCTCTTTCTTGCCTCTTGAAGTGGTTTGTTTTCCCTTAGGAGCTATGATCTTAGTGAGTCTTAGCTCAGTGATCACGCAAAACACACCAAACTTAGAGGTTTGCTTGTCCTCAAGCAAAATAAAGGAAAGGAGAGGAGAAGGAGGAGAGCCAAATTCGAATTGTGGAGGAGAGGGGGTGGCCGAATGTTAATTTAAAAGGGAGGGGTGGGTGTGAAAATTTTTGATAAAGATATGATAGAAGATATGATTTGTAAAAAGAGATAATTATGATATGCAAAAGATGTAATTTTAAAATTGAAAAGATAGGAGAGAGTTTTGAAAAAGATAAATCTAAATTTGAAAAGATAGTAACAAGATATATAAATTTTGAAAAAGATTTGAAAAGAAATTAAAAAGATATATGAATTTTGAAAAGGATAATAAGAAAAGAATTTTAGGAGTAAGAGTTAAAATTTTTTTGAAATTTGAAATTGAAGAGATGAAGATTTGAAATAGGTTTATGCAAGAAATTATGGATGAAAACATAAAAATAAAAAATTGGGTTGGAAAACAAAATTACCTCCCCTCTACATTCCTGGAGTTAAACGCCCAAACACTACTTGTTTTGGGCGTTTAACGCCCATTTGCTGCTTGTTTTGGGCGTTTAACGCCCAGCCAAGTACCCTGGCTGGCGTTAAAAGCTAGAAAGTCTTTATCATTGGGCGTTTTTCTAAACGCCCAGGATGCTGTAGTTCTGGCATTAAATGCTCAGAATGGCACCCATTCTGGCATTTAACGCCCAGAAGTTGTTTGTTTTGGGCCTTTAACACCCAGCCAGGTACCCTGGCTGGCGTTAAACGCCAGAAAGTACCTCTTACTGGCGTTTTCGTACCAGTGAGCTTCTTTTCTCTACTTTCTGCTCTGAATCCTTCTGTAACTCTGTGAACTCGTGTAAATGAGAATTAGTTCTAATGATAACTTATTAAACTCCTATAATTATTATTTAAATAACAAATAAACTACAATAATGGCTGGGTTGCCTCCCAGCAAGCTCTTCTTTATTGTCTTTAGCTGGACCTTACTGAGCTTTAATCTAGTCTCAGTTTTGAGCATTCTTGCTCAAAATTGCTTTCAAGATAATGTTTGACTCTCTGTCCATTAACAATGAACTTTTTGTCAGAATCAATATCCTGAAGCTCTACATATCCATATGGTGACATGCCTGTAATCACATATGGTCCTCTCCACCGGAATTTTAGTTTCCCAGAGAATAGCCTGAGCCTAGAGTTAAACAGCAGAACCTTTTGTCCTGGCTCAAAGACTCTGGATGACAAGTTCTTATCATGCCATCTCTTTGCTTTCTCCTTGTAAATTTTGGCATTTTCAAAAGTATTGAGTCTGAATTCCTCTAGCTCATTCAGCTAGAGCAATCTTTTCTCCCCAGCTAATTTGGCATCAAGGTTTAGGAATCTGGTTGCCCAGTATGCTTTATGCTCCAGTTCCACAGACAGGTGACAGGCTTTCCCATACACAAGTTGGTATGGAGAGGTTCCTATAAGAGTCTTGAATGCTGTTCTGTAGGCCCATAGAGCATCATCCAAGCTCTTTGCCCAATCCTTTCTACGGGCAATTACAGTCCGTTCCAGGATTCTTTTTAGTTCTCTATTAGAGACTTCAGCTTTCCCATTAGTCTATGGATGATATAGAGTTGCCACCTTGTGGCTAATTCCATATCGGACCATGGCAGTATAAAGCTGTTTATTGCAGAAATGAGTGCCTCCATCACTGATTAGTGCTCTAGGGACACCAAATCTGCTAAAGATATGTTTCTAAAGGAACTTCAGTACTGTCTTAGTATCGTTAGTGGGTGTTGCAATTGCCTCTACCCATTTTGATACATAGTCTACTGCCACCAGAATGTAAGTGTTTGAGTATGATGGTGGGAAAGGACCCATGAAGTCAATACCCCATACATTAAACAACTCAATCTCTAGGATCCCTTGTTGAGGCATGGCATAACCATGAGGCAGATTACCAGCTCGCTGGCAACTATCACAGTTACGTAAAAACTCTCGGGAGTCCCTATAGATTGTAGGCCAGTAGAAGCTACATTGGAGGACTTTGGTGGCTGTTCGCTCACCTCCGAAATGTCCTCCATATTGTGATCCATGGCAATGCCATAGGATCTTCTGCGCCTCTTCTCTAGGCATGCACATACGGATTAGTCCGTCTGGGCATCTCTTGAAGAGATATGGTTCATCTCACAAGTAGTACTTCGCATCAGAAAGCAGTTTTTTCTTTTGCTGCCTGCTGAACTCCTTGGGAATGAACCTTGCAGCTTTATAGTTTGTGATGTCTACAAACCATGGCACCTCCTGAATGGCAAAGAGTTGCTCATCCAAAAAGGTTTCAGAGATCTCAGTGAGGGGTAGAGACATCCCTTCTACTGGTTCTATCCGGGACAGGTGATCTGCTACTTGATTCTTTGTCCCTTTTCTGTCTCTTATTTCTATATCAAACTCTTGTAGAAGCAACACCCATCTTATAAGCCTGGGTTTTGAATCCTGCTTTGTAAGTAGATATTTAAGAGCAGCATGACAATCACTTTTGATCCTACCAAATAGGATCTGAACTTGTCAATGGCATAAACCACTGCAAGCAATTCCTTTTCTATGGTTTTGTAATTTTTCTGCGCGTCATTTAGAACACGGCTAGCGTAGTAAATGACGTGAAGAAGCTTGTCATGCCTCTGTCCCAATACTGTACCAATGGCATGGTCACTGGCATCACACATTAGTTCAAATGGTAATGTCTAGTCCGGTGAATAAATGACAGGCGCTGTGACCAGCTTAGCCTTTAGAGCCTCAAAGGCCTGCAAACACTCTGTGTCAAAGACAAATGGTGTATCAGCAGCTAACAGGTTACTTAGAGGTTTTGCAATTTTTGAAAAACCCTTTATAAACCTCCTGTAGAATCCTGCATGTCCCAGAAAACTTCTGATTCCCTTAACATTGGTGGGTGGTAGTAATTTTTTGATTACCTCCACCTTAGCTTGATCTACCTCTATGCCTTTGTTCAAAATTTTGTGTCCAAGGACAATTCCTTCAGTCACCATAAAGTGACATTTCTCCCAGTTTAAAACCAGGTTGGTCTCTTGGCACCTTTTTAGAACAAGTCCTAGATGGTCAAGACAGGAGCTGAATGAATCTCAAAATACTGAGAAGTCATCCATGAAGACTTCCAGAAAATTTTCTACCATATCAGAGAAAATAGAGAACATGTATCTCTGAAAGGTTACTGGTGCATTACACAGACCAAATGACATCCTTATGTAGGCAAATACTCCAGATGGATATGTGAATGTTGTTTTCTCTTGATCCTGGGGATCTACTGCAATCTAGTTATAGCCTGAGTAGCCATCCAGAAAGCAATAATAGTCATGACCTACTAGCCTTTCTAGCATTTGGTCTGTGAAGGGTAAAGAAAAATGATCCTTTCTGGTGGCTGTATTGAGTCTTCTGTAGTCAATACACATACGCCACCCTATAACTGTTCTTGTAGGAACCAATTCATTTTTTTCATTATGAACCACTGTCATGCCTCCCTTTTTGGGTACAACTTGGACAAGGCTCACCCAGGGGCTATCAGAAATGGGATAAATAATCCCAGCCTCTAGTAATTTAGTGACCTCTTTCTGCACCACCTCCTTCATGGCTGGATTCAGCCGCCTTTGTGGTTGAACCACTAGTTTGGCATTATCCTCCAGTAGGATCTTGTGCATGCATCTGGCTGGGCTAATGCCCTTGAGATCACTATTGGACCACCCAAGAGCTGTCTTGTGTGTCCTTAGCACCCGAATTAGTGCTTTCTCTTCCTGTGGCTCTAAGGTAGAGCTTATGATTACAGGAAAAGTTTCACCTTCTCCCAGAAATGCATATTTTAGGGATGGTGGTAGTGGTTTGATCTCAGGTTTAGCAGGTTTCTCCTCTTCCTGAGAAATTTTCAGAGGTTCTCGTATTTTCTCTGGTTCCTCCAGATTAGGCTGAACATCTTTAAAGATATCCTCTAGCTCTGATTCGAGACTCTCAGCCATATTGATCTCCTGTACCAGGGAATCAATAATATCAACACGCATGCAGTCTTTTGATGTGTCTAGGTGCTTCATTGCTTCAATAGCATTCAGCCTAAACTCATCCTCATTGACTCCCAGGGTTACTTCCCCTTTTTGGACGTCAATGAGGGTTCGTCCAGTTGCTAGGAAAGGTCTTCCTAGAATGAGAGTTGCACTCTTGTGATCCTCCATTTCCAGCACTACAAAATCAGTGGGAAAGGCGAATGGCCCAACTATGACAATCATATCTTCAATCATGCCTGATGGGTATTTAATGGAGCCATCAGCAAGTTGAAGAGATATCCTGGTTGGTTTGTCCTCTTCAGTCAAGCCAAGCTTTCTGATAGTGGATGCAGGGATTAGATTGATACTTGCCCCAAGATCACATAGAGCTGTCTTGGTACAGGTTCCCTCTAATGTGCATGGTATCATAAAGCTTCCAAGATCCTTAAGCTTCTCTGGTGAGCTCTTTAAAATGATTGCACTGCATTCTTCAGTGAGAAAAACTTTTTCAGTTTCTCTCCAATCCTTCTTATGACTTAAGATTTCTTTCATGAACTTAGCATAAGAGGGTATTTGCTCAAGTGCCTCTGCAAACGGAATCTTGATTTCAAGAGTCTTGAGATAGTCTACAAAGCAAATAAATTGTTTATCCTGTTCCGCTTGGTGGAGTTTCTGAGGATAAGGTATTTTGTCTTTGTATTCTTCAACCTTGGTTGCTGCAGGTTTATTTCCTGCAGAGGTAGATTGAGAAGCCTTCTTGAGGGAGTTATTATCAGCACTTGCAAATTTCTGACCCCTCATAGACGTTTGAACGCCAGGATTGGGGGCTGTATTGGCGTTTAACGCCAGATTCCCTCCCTTTTCTGGCGTTTGAACGCCAGAACTGAACATGGTTTGGGCGTCTAACGCCACTTTTTCTCCCTTTTCTGGTGTTTGAACGCCAAAACTGGGCGTCCATTGGGCATTTAACGCCAGTTTTTCACCCCTTTCTGGTGTTTGAACGCCATAATCATTCATCTCTGGGCTCTTGCTATCCTCAGAGGGATTTTGGGTAGCAGTCTGCTCATCCTCTATTATTTGTTCTTTTCTTGGCTTTCTGCTGTTTTGAGCTGAGGTATTCAATATTTTTCCACTCCTTAATTGAACTGCTTGGCACTCTTCTGTTATCTGTTTTGATAACTGATGTCTTGTCTGGTCAAGTTGTGCTTCCATGTTCCTGTTAGCATCTTTAGTGTCTTGTAACATCTCTTTAAATTCTGCCAACTGTTCTGTCAGATAACATAAATGCTGATTGATTTCAGCAACTTGTTCTAGAGGACTAAGTTCAGTGGACACTGCATTAGCCTCTTATTTTATGGAGGACTCACTACTTAAGTACAGATGCTGATTTCTAGCAACTGTATCAATGAGCTCTTGAGTCTCTTCAATTATTTTTTCATGTGTATAGATCCACTAGCTGAGTGGTCTAGAGATATCTGAGCTTTTGCTATAAGCCCGTAGTAGATGTCTAACTGCACCCATTCTGAAAACATTTCAGAGGGGCATTTCCTTAGCATCTCTCTGTACCTTTTCCAGGCGTTGTAAAGGGATTCATTATCCTCTTGTTTAAAGCCTTGGATGTCCAGCCTTAGTTGTGTCATCCTCTTAGGAGGAAAATATTGTTTCAGAAATTTGTCTGACAACTGTTTCCATGTTCTTATGCTAGCTTTAGGTTGGTTATTTAACTACCTCTTAGCTTGGTCTTTTACAGCAAATGGAAACAGTAATAATCTGTAGACATCCTGATCTACTTTCGTATCATGTACTGTGTCAGCAATTTGTAAGAATTGTGCCAGAAACTCAGTAGGTTCTTCCTGTGAAAGACCGGAATACTTGCAATTTTGCTGCACCATGATAATGAGTTGAGTATTCAACTCAAAATTACTGACTCCGATGGAGGGTATACAGATACCACTCCCATATGAAGCAGTAGTGGGGTTAGCATATAACCCCAGAGTCCTTTTGGACTGTTCATTTCTACTTAGGTCTATGATGAAGAAAGGGAGATGATGTGAATTTATTTTATTTATTTTATTATATTTGTTTATTAAGAATTTTTTTGAAATAATAAAATAAAATAAAAAAACTAAAATAAATAAATAATAAATAAAAATAATTAAAAATATTTTATGAGGATTTTCGAAAAAGTGAGGAGAGAGAAAATGGTTAGGATGTTTTTGAAAAAGATATGATTTTAAAAATCTTAAAAGGATATGATTTGAAAAATTTTGACCAAGTTAACCCAAGGGATTCGAAAATTATGAGCAATTAAAGGGAAAGATATTTTTTTGATTTTTGAATTTTATTATGAAAGAGAAAAACACACAAAAGACACAAGACTTAAAATTTTTAGATCCAATGCTCCTTGTTTTCGAAAATTTTGGAGGAAAAACACCAAGGCACACCAAACTTAAAAATTTTAAGATCAAAACATAAAGAGACTCAAGAACACTTTGAAGACTCACAAGAACAACAAGAACAAAAGAAAGAACACCAAACTTAAAATTTTTAGAAAACCAAAATAAAATTTTGAAAACTAAAGAAAAATTAACAAGAGAACACCAAACTTAAAATTTGGCACAAGATTTAATCAAAGAAAAATTATTTTTAAAAATATTTTAGAAAGGAAGACTCAAAGGGACAACTATTCCCAAGAAAATAGACACACTCAGCAAATGCAAGGATTGAACAGATAAAAACTATTTTTTTAGGTGACAAAAACACAAAGGACACCAAACTTAGAACATGCAACTAGACTCAATGAGAAACTAACAATTAATGAAGAAAAACAATATTTTTGAAGAAATTTTTTTTTGAAAAGAACGTAAAAGACTCTAAACAAAAAAGACAAATTTTTCCTAATCTAAGTAATAAAATAAACCGTCAGTTGTTCAAACTCGAACAATCCCCGGCAACGGAGCCAAAAACTTGGTGCACGAAAATTAGAATCACACTATGTAATTCCGCACAACTAACCAGCAAGTGCACTTGGTCGTCCAAGTAATACCTTACGTGAGTAAGGGTCGATCCCACGGAGATTGCCGGCTTGAAGCAAGCTATGATTATCTTATTATTCTTAGTCAGGATATCAATAGGGTTCTTTAGTTTTAATTGTAAAAAGTGAAAGAGCATGAAATGAATATTTGTTACGCAGTAATGGAGAATGGGTTGGAGTTTTGAAGATGCTTTGCCCGTTGAATTTCTGCTTTCCTACTGTCTTTCTCTTCACGCATGCAGGTCTCCTTCCATGGCAAGCTGTATGTTGGTGGATCACCATTGTTAATGGCTACTAGCCGTTCTCTCGGTGAAAAGGGTCCATGTACATGGCTAATCATCTGTTAGATCTCACTAATGTTGGAATAGGATCCATTGATCCTTTTGCGTCTGTCACCACGGCCAGCATTCATGAGTTTGAAGCTCGTCACAGTCACCCCTTCCCAGATCCTACTCGGAATACCACATCAAGGTTAAAATTTTGGATCTCAGGAATGCTGCCAATTGATTCTAGCTTATACCACGAAGACTCTGATCTCACGGATTTGAATGCTCTATTGTCAGAAGAGGCAGTCAAACTCATGAGCCAGGAACCCAAGAGACATCCATTCAATCTAAGGTAGAACGTAAGTGGTTGTCAGGCACGCGTTCATAGGTTGAGAATGGTGATGAGTGTGACGGATCATCACATTCATCATGTTGAAGTGTGAATGAACATCTTAGAATAGAAACAAGCGAGATTGAATAGAAAACAGAAATATTTGCATTAATTCATCGAGACACTGCAGAGCTCCTCCCATCCAACTGATGAGCGGATAATTTGTACGCTTTTTGGCATTGTTTTTAGTATGTTTCTAGTAGGATTTAGTTAGTTTTTAGTATATTTTTATTAGTTTTTAGTTAAAATTTACTTTTCTGGACTTTACTATGAGTTTTCATGTTTTTCTGTGATTTCAGGTATTTTCTGGCTGAAATTGAGGGACCTGAGCAAAAATCTGATTCAGAGGCTGAAAAGGACTACAGATGCTGTTGGATTCTGACCTCCCTTCACTCAAAGTGGATTTTTTGGAGCTACAGAAGCTCAATTGGCGCGCTCTCAACGGCGTTGGAAAGTAGACATCCAGGGCTTTCCAGAAATGTATAATAGTCCATACTTTGCCCGAGATTTAATGACCCAAACCGGCGTCCCAAATCAGCTCAAAACTGCCCGGCATTAAACGCCGGAACTGGTACAAGAATGGGAGTTAAACGCCCAAACTGGCACAAAAGCTGGCGTTTAACTCCAAGAGAAGTCTCTACACAAAAATGCTTCAATGCTCAGCCCAAGCACACACCAAGTGGGCCCGGAAGTGGATTTTTATGTCATTTACTCATTTCTGTAAACCCTAGGCTACTAGTTCTCTACATATAGGACCTTTTGCTATTGTATTCTCATCTTGGTTCTTCTGGTTCCCTCTCTGGGACCGAAGACAATGATCACTTTTGTTCTTATGTATTTTCAACGGTGGAGTGTCTACACACCATAGATTAAGGTGTGGAGCTCTGCTGTACCTCGAGTATTAATGCAATTACTATTGTTCTTTTTTTCAATTCAACTTATTCTTATTCTAAGATATTCATTTGCACCCAAGAACATGATGAATGTGATGATTATGTGACACTCATCATCATTCTCACTTATGAACGAGTGCCTGACAACCACTTCTGTTCTACAAGCAAACAAGGGTTGAATGTTTATCTCTTGGATCCCTTGATCGGAATCTTCGTGGTATAAGCTAGAATTGATGGCGGCATTCAAGAGAATCCGGAAGGTCTAAACCTTGTCTGTGGTATTCTGAGTAGGATTCAAGGATTGAATGACTGTGACGAGCTTCAAACTTCTGAAGGCTGGGCGTTAGTGACAGACGCAAAAGAATCACTGGATTCTATTCCAACCTGATTGAGAACCGACAGATGATTAGCCGTGCCGTGACAGGGTGCGTAGAACATTTTCACTGAGAGGATGGGAGGTAGCCACTGACAACGGTGAAACCGTACTTACAGCTTGCCATGGAAAGGAGTAAGAAGGATTGGATGAAGACAGTAGGAAAGCAGAGAGACGGAAGGGACAAAGCATCTTCATACGCTTATCTAAAATTCTCACCAATGAATTATATAAGTATCTCTATCTTTATCTTTATGTTTTATTCATACATCATCCATAACCATTTGAGTTTGTCTGACTAAGATTTACAAGGTGACCATAGCTTGCTTCATACCAACAATCTCTGTGGGATCGACCCTTACTCGCGTAAGGTTTATTACTTGGACGACCCAGTGCACTTGCTGGTTAGTTGTGCGAAGTTGTGATAAATAGTTGAGATTGCAATTGTGCGTACCATGTTGATGGCGCCATTGATGATCACAATTTCGTGCACCACCAACCATGGGGTTTAGAGACTCATGCCGTCAAAGGTACAATTTCAGATGTAAAAATGTCATGAGGTACAAAATAAATCTCTAAAAGTAGTTTTTATACTCAACTAGTAACCTAGGTTTACAGAAAATTAGTAAACTAAGATAGACAGTGCAGAAATCCACTTCTGGGACCCACTTGGTGTGTGCTGGGACTGAGCATTGAATCTTTCACATGCATAGACTATTCTTGGAGTTAAACGCCAGTTTGTAACCTGTTTCTGGCGTTTAACTCTGCTTTACAACTTGTTTCTGGCGTTTGACGCCAAAATAGAACAGAAAGATGGCGTTAAGCACCAGTTTGTATCGTCTAAACTTGAGAAAAGTATGAACTATTATATATTGTTGGAAAGCCCTGGATGTCTACTTTCCAACGCAATTGAGAACGTGCCATTTGGATTTCTGTATCTCCAAAAATTCCACTTCGAGTGCAGGGAGGTCAGAATCCAACAGTATCACTAGTCCTCTATCAGCCTCTGAATCAGATTTTTGCTCAGGTCCTTCAATTTCAGCCAGAAAATACCTGAAATTACAGAAAAACACACAAACTCATACTAAAAACTATATTAAAACACCCCAAAAAGCATATAAACTATCCGCTCATCAGTCACCATTTAACAGGAACTCATATGCCATCTTAGTGTTTGTTGTGGGCATGGAGAATGTAATAGAATTGGTGAATTATTGTCATAATAGTCCATGTGGCATACCATAAACTAAAGGCCTACTTACTTTTCTAATACATGGTGCAGGCAAAAAATGTAGGAAGCTTTCAAAATCTATAAAACTAATATCTCAACACACAATTCCCTATACTAGAAACTAAGGTGAATTATAGCTTGCACCTGTCAACATGAGGAGAAAGATGCTTTTCGTCTTTTTTGCAGTGCTGTCCCATTTCATGGAGTGCCCCGTGTTGAAGATGAGCAACGAGGTGGCATGTGTCAAGGTTACGTTTATAGGACCGGTGAATGGTGGGAGTGGTATATGAGTAAAATTTTATCTTAGCTCCCAATGGGGTATGGTTTATAAATGTTAAAAATTCATGAGTAAGGGCTGAAATCCGATTTTGAGTGGACTACCGTTTTTGTTTTGGGTTTTTTTGGGATGCATAATGTGGAAAATTTTGTGAGCTTATTTTTTTTGAATCCAAAAATTATTAAATTACAAAGGTGAATGAAAAAAATTTCAAAAACGAAAATGACTTGCAAGAACCCAAACTTAAAAGTATATGTTGAAACCCTTAAAAAGCATGCACCTAATTTCGAATGGAGTTGAAATGTTATATATAGACGCATTCAGTTCATATTGTAAGAGTTCAATCTGAAAGATAAGAGAAATGGAGGAGAATATGCAACGATTCTTATTCTTTGCTGTTACAAAGGATCATAAGCCCGGTGTACACACGACTTGGGAGGAGGCAAACCAGCAAGTTGTAGATTTTACCTTCCCTGAGTTTCATGGATTCAATAGCTTGGAACACGCATGTTTGTTCTTCGAAGTGAGGATATTGTCCATTTGTTCTGAGAAAGACGGTAGTGGTGAAACTGGCAGAGTTAGGCGCGATGGAGTCGGAAGGAAGAAAGCGGCTACCTCCGGCGGAGGCAATCGTTGTCAGCCAATCATATCATGTAAGTTTCATGAAATTACTTTAATTTTTTTATTAAGAAGTGTATTTATGAAATTATTCAATGTGATTTCATTCAATTTGGAGATTTGTAAGTGTTGTTTATTCTAGACATTTTATGTTTTATTATTATTCTTTTTAGGATTGAAAATTAATTTATTTTTGGGATTTTTTGTGCCATGAATGTGAAAAAGAGCTTCTTGTAATTTCAGCCGAGGAGCTTAATGCGGAGTTTGCAATTGTGAGCAGCATGGAGGAGTGGTTGCTGAAAGTTTGCCTAGATGCAGAGCTTCCTTGCCGCTGTTTTTTCAAAGTGGAACGATTTGTTAGAGACCAAGGGCCATTCTTTGGCTTCATGACTGCTATTCCTAGTCATCCATTTGAGATAGAGTTGCACGCAACTGGTCGTTTTGATAGTGGAAAAAGATGCAAGAGAAGATGCTACTTATGAGATGCTATGCATCATGCTTGATGTAACTGGAAAAGAGATTTGGGATTATAACTACACAAAGGCAAAGCTTCTTGGCGACTCAAATAATGCACTTCAAGCCAAAGTAAGCCAACTGGAAAAATCTTACGAGAAGCTGAAGGCCAATTACGAATTACTTGTATGACGCTGGTGCACGAAATTGTGATCATCACAATGGCGCCAAAAACTTGGTAGCGCTCTCAAACGTGAATCACACTTTGTCACAACTCCGCACAACTAACCAGCAAGTGCACTGGGTCATCCAAGTAATACCTTACGTGAGTAAGGGTCGATCCCACGGAGATTGTTGGTATGAAGCAAGCTATGGTCATCTTGTAAATCTCAGTAAGGCAGATTCAAATGGTTATAAAGGTTTCAAAAATAATAATAAATAAAGCATAAAATAAGATAGAGATACTTATGTAAATCATTGGTAGAAATTTCAGATAAGTGTATGGAGATGCTGTGTTCCTTCTGAATCTCTGCTTTCTTGCTGCTTTCATCCAATCTTTCTTACTCCTTTCCATGGCAAGCTGTATGTAGGGCATCACCGTTGTCAATGGCTACTTCCCATCCTATCAGTGAAAAAGGTCCAAATGCTCTTGTCACAGCACGGCTAATCATCTGTCGGTTCTCGATCATGTCGGAATAGAATCCATTGATTCTTTTGCGTCTGTCACCACGCCCAACAATCGCGAGTTTGAAGCTCGTCACAGTCGTTTAATCCCTGAATCCTACTCGGAATACCACAAACAAGGTTTAGACTTTCTGGATTCTCAAGAATGGCCGCCAATATTTCTAGCTTATACCACGAAGATTTTGATTAAGGAATTAAAGAGATACACGCTCGGTCTAAGGTAGAACGGAAGTGGTTGTCAGTCACGCATTTATAGATGAGAATGATGATGAGTGTCACGGATCATCACATTCATCATGTTGAAGAGCAACGAATATCTTAGAACAAGAATAAGCTGAATTAAATAGAAAATAGTAGTAATTGCATTAAAACTCGAGGTACAGCAGAGCTCCACACCCTTAATCTATGGTGTGTAGAAACTCCACCGTTGAAAATACATAAGTGATCAAGGTCCAGGCATGGCCGAATGGCCAGCCCCCAAAGTCTAAGAACTACACGTTTGAAGATAGATACCAAGATGTCTAATACAATAGTAAAATGTCCTATTTATACTAGACTAGTTACTAGGGTTTACAGAAATAAGTCTAAATGCAGAAATCCACTTCCGGGGCCCACTTTGGTGTGTGCTTGGGCTGAGCTTGAGCTTTACACATGCAGAGGCTTCGTTTGGAGTTAAACACCAAGTTGTAACGTGTTTTGGGCGTTTAACTCTGGTTTGTGACGTGTTTCTGGCGTTTTACTCCAGAATGCAGCATGGAACTGGCGTTGAACGCCAGTTTGCGTCGTCTAAGATCGAACAAAGTATGGACTATTATATATTTCTGGAAAGCTCTAGATGTCTACTTTCCAACGCTGTTAATAGCGCGCCATTTGGAGTTCTGTAGCTCCAGAAAATCTATTTCGAGTGCAGGGAGGTCAGAGTCTAACAGCATCAGCAGTCCTTTGTCAGCCTCCTATCAGATTTTTGCTCAAGTCCCTCAATTTTAGCCAGAAAATACCTGAAATCACAAAAAAATACACAAACTCATAGTAAAGTCTAGAAATGTGAAATTTTCATAAAAACTAATGAAAACATCCCTAAAAGTAGCTAGATCCTACTAAAAACTACCTAAAAACAATGCCAAAAAGCGTATAAATTATCCGTTCATCACAACACCAAACTTAAATTGTTGCTTGTCCCCAAGCAACTGAAAATTAAATAGGATAAAAAGAAGATAATATACTATAAATCCCAAAATATCAATGAATATTAGTTCTAATTAGATGAGCGGGACTTGTAGCTTTTTGCTTCTGAACAGTTTTGGCATCTCACTTTATCCTTTGAAGTTTAGAATGATTGGCATCTATAGGAACTCAAAGTTCAGATAGTGTTATTGATTCTCCTAGTTAAGTATGTTGATTCTTGAACACAGCTACTTTTATGAGTCTTGGTCGTGGCCCTAAGCACTTTGTTTTCCAGTATTACCACCGGATACATAAATGCCACAGACACATGATTGGGTGAACCTTTTCAGATTGTGACTCAGCTTTGCTAAAGTCCCCAGTTAGAGGTATCCAGAGCTCTTAAGCACACTCTTTTTGCTTTGGATCATGACTTTAACCACTCAGTCTCAAGCCTTTCACTTGGACCTGCATGCCACAAGCACATGGTTAGGGACAGCTTGATTTAGCCGCTGAGGCCTGGATTTATTTCTTTGGGCCCTCCTATCCATTGATGCTCAAAGCCTTGGATCCTTTTTTTACCCTTGCCTTTTGGTTTTAAGGGCTATTGGCTTTTTTCTGCTTGCTTTTTCTTTTTCTTTTATATTTTTTCGCCAATTTTTTTTCGCAAGCTTCTTCTTTTTCACTGCTTTTTCTTGCTTCAAGAATCAATTTCATTATTTTTCAGATCATCAATAACATTTCTCTTTTTCATCATTCTTTCAAGAGCCAACAATTTCAACATTCATAAACAACAAGATAAAAAATATGCATTGTTCAAGCATTCATTCAGAAAATAAAAAGTATTGTCACCACATCAATATAATCAAACTAATTTCAAGGATGAATTCAAAACTCTTGTACTTCTTGTTTTTTTTGAATTAAAAACATTTTTCATTTAAGAGAGGTGAAGGATTCATGGAATTATTCATAGCCTTAAGACATAGTTACTAAATACTAATGATCATGAAGTAAAGACACAAACATAGATAAACATGAAGCTTAAAAAACCGAAAAACAGAGAAATAAGAACAAGGAATGAGTCCACCTTAGTGATGGTGGCGCCTTCTCCTTGAAGGACCAATATGTCCTTGAGCTCTTCTATGTCTCTTCCTTGCCTTTGTTGCTCCTCCCTCATTGCTCTTTGATCTTCTCTATTCTCATGGAGAATGATGCAGTGCTCTTGATGTTCCACCCTTAGTTGGTCCATTTTATAACTCAAGTCTTCTAGAGAAGTGTTGAGTTGTTCCCAATAGTTATTTGGAGGAAAATGCATCCCTTGAGGCATCTCAGGAATTCCTTGATGATGAGCTTCATCATGCGTCTCTTGAGATCCATGAATAGGCTCTCTTGTTTGCTCCAACCTCTTCTTAGTGATGGGCTTTACCTCTTCAATAAGGATGTCTCCTTCTATGATAACTCCAGCTGAGTAGCATAGATGGCAAATGAGATGAGGAAAAGCTAGCCTTGCCAAGGTAGAGAGCTTTTCGGCTATTTTGTAGAATTCAAGAGAGATGACTTCATGAACTTCTACTTCCTCTCCAATCATAATGCTATGGATCATGATGGCCCGATCCACAGTCACTTTAGATCGGTTGCTAGTGGGGATGATGGAGCGTTGGATGAACTCCAACCATCCTCTAGCCACAGGCTTTAGGTCCAGTCTTCTTAATTGAACCGGCTTGCCTTTTGAGTCTCTCTTCCATTGAGCTCCTTCAACACATATGTCCATAAGGACTTTGTCCAACCTTTGATCAAAGTTGACCCTTCTAGTGTAGGGGCGTGCATTTTCTTGCATCATAGGCAAGTTGAACACCAACCTTACATTTTCCGGACTGAAATCTAAGCATTTCCCCCGAACCATTGTAAGATAATTCTTTGGGTTCGGGTTCATACTTTGATCATGGTTCCTAGTGATCCATGCATTGGCATAGAACCCTTGAACCATTAAGATTTCGACTTGTTGAATGGGGTTGGTCAAAACTTCCCAACCTCTTCTTTGGATATCTTTTCGGATCTCCGAATACTCATTTTTCTTGAGCTTGAAAGGGACCTCGGAGATCACCTTCTTCTTGGCCACAACTTCATAAAAGTGGTATTGATGGGCTTTTGAGATGAATCTCTCCATCTCCCATGACTCGGAGGTGGAAGCTTTTGTCTTCCCTTTCCCTTTTCTAGAAGTTTCTCCGGCCTTAGGTGCCATCAATGGTTTTGGAAAAATAAAAAAGCTATGCTTTTACCACACCAAACTTAGAATATTGCTCGCCCTCGAGCAAAAGAAGAAAGAATAGAAGAAGAAGAAGAAAATATGGAGGAGAGGGAGAGAGATGTGTATGCGGCCAAGGGGGAGAAGAGAGGGTTGTGTTGTGTGAAAATGAAGAAGGATGGAGGGGTTTTTATAGTGAAGGGAGAGGGAGTTGGTTCGGCCATTTAGCGTGGGTTTGGGTGGGAAAGAGATTTTGAATTATGAAGGTAGGTGGGGTTTATGGGGAAGAGTGGATGGATGTGAGTGGTTAAGAGGTGATGGGAAAGAGAGATTGAGGTGATTGGTGAAGGGTTTTGGGGAAGAGTGTTTATTGGATTGTGTAAAAAAGAGAAAGAGGGTGAGTTGAGGTAGGTAGGGATCCTGTGGGGTCCACAGATCCTGAGATGATCCTGTGGGATCCACAGATCCTGAGGTGTCAAGGATTTACATCCCTGCACCAATGAGGTGTGTAAAATGCCCTCTGCATGCAATCCTGGCGTTTAACGCCAGATTGATGCTTGTTTCTGGCGTTAAACGCCAGTTCTATGCTTGTTTTGGGCGTTCAACGCCAGTCTGTAGAATGTTTCTGGCGTTGAACGCCAGCTTTCCTTAGGGTGAAATCCAGGCGTTTAAATGCCAGATTGCTGCATGTTTCTGGCGTTCAACGCCAGATCCATGCACTGTTCTGGCGTTGAACACCAGCTAGATGCTCCTTACTGGCGTTTAAACGCCAGTGAGCCCTTCCTCCAGGGTGTGCTATTTTTTCTGCTGTTTTTGATTCTGTTTTTAATTTTTGTATTTGTTTTGTGACTCCACATGATCATGAACCTAATAAAACATAAAAGAACGATAAAAAAATCAAAATAAAATTAGATAAATAAAAATGTGTTGCCTCCCAATAAGCGCTTCTTTAATGTCAATAGCTTGACAGTGGGCTCTCATGGAGCCTCACAGGTGATCAGGTCAATGTTGTTGACTCCCAACACCAAACTTAGAGTTTGAATGTGGGGGTTTAACACCAAACTTAGAGTTTGGGTGTGGCCTTCCAACACCAAACTTAGAGTTTGATTGTGGGGCTCTGTTTGACTCTGTATTGAGAGAAGCTTTTCATGCTTCCTCTCCATGGTTGTAGAGGAATATCCTTGAGCTTTAAGCACAAGGTAGTCCCTATTCAATTGAAGGACTAGCTCTCCTCTGTCAACATCAATTACAGCTCCTGCTGTGGCTAGGAAAGGTCTTCCAAGGATGATGCATTAATCCTCATCCTTCCTAGTGTCTAAGATTATGAAATCAACAGGGATGTAAAGGCCTTTAACCTTTACTAACACGTCCTCTACCAACCCATAAGCTTGTTTTACTGACTTGTCCGCCATTTGTAATGAGAATGTGGCAGCATGTACCTCAAAGATTCCCAGTTTCTCCATTACAGAGAGTGGCATAAGATTTATACTTGACCCCAGGTCACACAGAGCCTTCTCAAAGGTCATGGTGCCTATAGTACAGGGTATTAAGAATTTACCAGGATCTTGTTTCTTTTTAGGTAAAGTTTGCTGAACCCATGTATCTAGTTCACTAATGAGCAAGAGAGATTGATCTTCCCAAGTCTTATTACCAAACAACTTGGCATTCAACTTCATGATGGCTCCTATATATTGAGCAACTTGCTGTCCAGTTACATCTTCATCTTCTTCAGAGGAAGAATAGTTCTTAGTGCTCATGAATGGCAGAAGGAGGTTTAAGGGAATCTCTATGGTCTCCATATGAGCCTCAGATTCCTTTAGGTCCTCAATAAGGAACTCCTTCTTGTCTTGGAGACGTCCCATGAGGACTTTCTCATTGGGATTCATGTCCTCCCCTTCCTCCTTGGATTCGGCCATATTGACAATATCAATGGCCTTGCACTCTCTTTTTGGATTCTCTTCAATATTGCTTGGGAGAGTACTAGGAGGAGTTTCAGTGACTTTCTTACTCAGCTGGCCCACTTGTGCCTCCAAATTTCTAATGGAGGACCTTGTTTCACTCATGAAACTTAAAGTGGCCTTAGACAGATCAGAGACTATGTTTGCTAAGCTAGAGGTACTCTGCTCAGAATTTTCTGTTTGTTGCTAAGAAGATGATGGAAAAGGCTTGCTATTGCTGAGCCTATTTCTTCCACCATTATTAAAGTCTTGTTGAGGCTTTTATTGATCCTTCCATGAGAAATTTGGATGATTGCTCCATGAAGAATTATAGGTGTTTCCATAAGGTTCACCCATGTAATTTACCTCTGCTATTGCAGGGTTCTCAGGATCATAAGCTTCTTCTTCAGAAGATGCCTCTTTAGTACTGTTGGATGCATTTTGCCATCCATTCAGACTTTGAGAAATCATGTTGACTTGTTGAGTCAACATTTTGTTCTGAGCCAATATGGCATTCAGAGCATCAATTTCAAGAACTCCCTTCCTCTGAGGCGTCCCATTACTCACAGAATTCCTCTCAGAAGTGTACATGAACTGGTTAATTGTAACCATGTCAATGAGTTCTTGAGCTTCTGCAGGCGTTTTCTTTAGGTGAATGGATCCACCTGTAGAATGGTCCAGTGACATCTTAGAGAACTCAGATAGACCATAATAGAATATATCTAAAATGGTCCACTCTGAAAGCATGTCAGAAGGACACCTTTTGGTCATCTGCTTGTATCTTTCCCAAGCTTCATAGAGGGATTCACCATCTTTTTGTTTGAAGGTCTAAACATCCACTCTAAGCTTGCTAAGCTTTTCAGGAGGAAAGAACTTAGCCAAGAAGGTCGTGACCAGCTTTTCCCAAGAGTCCAGGCTATATTTAGGTTGTGAGTCCAACCATGTTCTAGCTCTGTCTCTTACAGCAAAAGGGAAAAGTATGAGCCTGTAGACTTCAGGATCTACTCCATTAGTCTTAACAGTCTCACAGATCTGCAAGAACTCAGTTAAAAACTAATAGGGATCTTCTGATGGAAGTCCATGGAACTTGCAGTTCTGTTGTATTAGCGCAACTAGTTGATATTTCATCTCAAAATTGTTTGCTCCAATGGCAGGGATTGAGATACTTTTTCCATCAAACTTGGAAGTAGGTGTAGTATAGTCACCAAGCATCCTCCTTGCATTATTGTTGTTGGGTTTGGCTGCCATATCCTTTTCTTGTTCAAAAATTTCAGTAAGATTGTCTCTGGATTGTTGTATTTTAGCTTCTCTCAGTTTTCTCTTTAGAGTCCTTTCAGGTTCAGGATCAGCTTCAACAAGAATGTCTTTTTCCTTGTTCTTGCTCATATGAAAAAGAAGAGAATAGAAAAGGAAGAGGAATCCTCTATGTCAGAGTATAGAGATTCCTTTATGTTAGTAGAAGAATAAAGGAATAGAAGAAGGAAAATAGTTAAGAATCCAAACACAAGGGGGAAGATAGGTTCGAATTCTTGAGATGAAGAGAAGTGTTAGTAAATGAACGAATAAATAGAAAGAGATGAGAGAGAGGGGTTTTCGAAAATTAACTTAAAATAAAAGAAAAATATTTTTGTTTTTATTTTAAATTAAAGTTAAAATTTGAAAACTAAGAGAAGGAATAAAATCAAAATTAGAATTTGAAATAATTAGTTAATTAAAAAAATTTTGAAAAAGAGGGAGATGATTTTTGAAAATTAGAGAGAGAAAAGTAGTTAGGTGGTTTTAAAAAAGATAAGAAACAAACAAAAAGTCAATTAGTTAGTTGAAAAAGATTTGAAAATCAATTTTGAAAAGATAAGAAGTTAGAGTAGATATTTTTGAAATCAAATTTTTGAAAAAGATAAAAAGATATGATTGAAAAAAAAGATTCAATTTAAAAAGATATGAAGGAAAAGATATTTTGAAAAAGATTTGATTTTTAAAGTTAAAATTGATTACTTGACTAACAAGAAACTAAAAGATATGATTCTTGAATTTAAAGATTGAACCTTTCTTAACAAGAAAGCAACAAACTTCAAATTTTTGAATCAATCACATTAATTGTTAGTAAAGTTTTCGAAATTTTGAAATAAAAATAAGAAAAAGATTTTGGAATTAAATAAAAATAAAAAAATTTTGGAATTAATGGTTGAAAAAGATTTAATTTTTAAAATTAAAATTAATTACTTGACTAACAAGAAACTAAAAGATATGATTCTAGAATTTAAAGATTGAACCTTTCTTCACAAGAAAGTAACAAACTTCAAATTTTTGAATCAATCACATTACTTATTAGTTAAGTTTCGAAAATTTTGAAATAAAATTAAGAAAAGATTTTGAAAATAATTTTTTTTGAAATTTTCAAAAATCATAAAAGAAAAATGAAAAAGATTTAATTTTTTTGAAAAAGTTTTGAAAAAGATAAGATTTTTAAATTTGAAATTTTGACTTGACTTACAAGAAACAACTAATAAGTAAATGCACACTTAGTCACAACTCCGCACAACTAACCAGCAAGTGCACTGGGTCATCCAAGTAATACCTTACGTGAGTAAGGGTCGATCCCACGGAGATTGTTGGTATGAAGCAAGCTATGGTCATCTTGTAAATCTCAGTTAGGCGGATAGTAAATGTTCTGGAGTTTTCGAATAATAAATAAAGCAGAAAATAAAGATAGAGTTACTCATGTAATTCAATGGTGGGAATTTCAGATAAGTGTGTGGAGATGCTTGTCCCTGTTGGATCTCTGCTTTCCTACTGCCTTCCTTCAATCCTTCTTATTCCTTTCCATGGCAAGCTGTATGTAGGGCATCACCGTTGTCAATGGCTACATCCCATCCTCTCAGTAAAAAAGGTCCAAATTCTCTGTCATGGCACGGCTAATCATCTGTCGGTTCTCGATCATGTTGGAATAGAATCCCTTGATTCTTTTGCGTTTGTCATCACGCCCAACAATCGCAAGTTTGAAGCTCGTCACAGTCATTCAATCCCTGAATCCTACTCGAAATACCACAGACAAGGTTTAGACTTTCTGGATTCTCATGAATGCCGCCATCAATCTAGCTTATACCACGAAGATTCTGATTAAGGAATCCAAGAGATATGCGCCCGGTCTAAAGTAGAACGGAAGTGGTTGTCAGTCACGCATTCATAGGTGAGAATGATGATGAGTATCACGGATCATCACATTCATCATGTTGAAGTGCAACGAATATCTTAGAACAGGAATAGCTGAATTGAATAGAAAATAGTAGTAATTGCATTAAAACTTGAGGTACAGCAGAGCTCCACACCCTTAATCTATGGTGTGTAGAAACTCCACCATTTGAAAATACATAAGTGATGAAGGCTCAGGCATGGCCGAATGGCCAGCCCCCAAAACGTGATCACAGGATCAAAATACAATCCAGAAGATGTAATGGTTAAAGACTCAGAATACAATAGTAAAAAGTCCTATTTATACTAGACTAGCTACTAGGGTTTACAGAAGTAGGTAATTGATGCAGAAATCCACTTCCGGGGCCCACTTGGTGTGTGCTTGGGTTGAGCTTGAACTTTACACGAACTGAGGCTTCTTTTGGAGTTGGACGCCAAGTTGTAACGTGTTTTTGGCGTTCAACTCTGGTTCGTGACGTGTTTCTGGCGTTTGACTCCGTTGAGAACGCGCCATTTGGAGTTCTGTAGCTCCAGAAAATCCATTTCGAGTGCAGGGAGGTCAGATTCCAACAGCATCAGCAGTCCTTTGTCAACCTCCTTATCAGAGTTTTGCTCAGGTCCCTCAATTTCAGCCAGAAATTACCTGAAATCATAGAAAAACACACAAACTCATAGTAAAGTCCAGAAATGTGAATTTAGCATAAAAATTAATGAAAACATCCCTAAAAGTAGCTAGATTATACTGAAAACTATCTAAAAACAATGCCAAAAAGTGTATAAATTATCCGCTCATCAGCTACTTCATAACCAGAGCTAAGTAAAGGACCAAAATGGTAATGAAAATTATAATACACGGGTATAGAATTTGTTGCCACTGCATTTGGTTAGGTCGGTTGGTTTGAAGGAAACTTGGGTGGTTGTCCGCAGGTTCATTCGGACAATCACCCTGTATGTCTTCCTCCAAAGGGAATATTCGGTCAGCAACCAGCGATGGGTTCTGGTGAATGGTTGGTGGATGATTTTGTTAAAGTAGAAGACCATTGTCGATGAGCTGATTCTGATGAGGTAATCGTCTAGCACCGAAAAATTGTTCCCAAGCCAAATAAGCTTCCTCAAACGTGTCGTAAGACTAATGGAGGTTTCTACTGAATGCGTTAACTTGTTTATGGCAGGCTAGCCAGGTAGTATAAATATCAAGGACCCTCCCACGAAAAACAACATAGTATTTCTTGTTGGCCGTAGTGATGCGTGAGCATCTTTCCTATCTTTTCCAAGTGAATTTGCATTTGAATTGTTAAGTTTAATCAAGATTTAAATACTTTTTAGCCACTATGAATGCTACTTTGAGTTGTGTGCAATTTTGTTTATTTCAGATAGCATTCGAATGGATTTGATGGAGTTTTATAGAAGAAGAGGAAGAAAGTGGATGATGCTGTCAACCCTGACCTCCTTGAACTCTAACGGACATAACTTGAGCTATAGAAGTTCAATTGACGTGATTCTAGCAGAATTGGAAAGCTAAATTCCAGATCTTTCTAACGATATGAAATAGTGTATCCTTTTTCTCCATTTCATTTGGCCTCAATGGCACCAAACTTGGAATTCTCCTAGTTTGGAGCCACACTTACCTACCCCCAGGAATGCATGGCGTGGAATTGAAGCCAAACTTGAGAAGTTTGGAGTTCGGCGCCAGTGCTAAAGAATCAGGAAGAGTGTGTGGCATTGAAGTGAAGTCAAACTTGGAATTGACTTCATGATCACCGTAATTGCTAGATTCTATACGGGTATGATGGCGCCAAACTTGGCTCAGCCCAAGTTTGGTGCCAGCCTAAGTGAATTTGGTGGTCCTCATCCGTCCAATGAGCCAGTGGTGGACAAAATTGTGATCATCAGTGTTGTATTCTTTGTTGTTGTATGGAATAATTATAATGGCTCTTTGCTATGTGTGGACACAACTCCATTCAACTAACCAGCAAGTGTACTGGGTCGTCCAAGTAATAAACCTTACGTGAGTAAGGGTCGATCCCACAGAGATTGTTGGTATGAAGCAAGCTATGGTCATCTTGTAAATCTCAGTCAAGCAGATAATAATTGATTATGGATTTTCGAATATTAATAAATAATAAACAGAAAATGAAGATAATTAAAATAGGATAGAAATACTTATGTAAATCAATGGTGGGAATTTCAGATAAGCGTATGGAGATACTGTGCCCTTTCTTTTTCTACTTTCCTACTTCTTCCTTCAATCCTTCTTACTCCTTTCCATGGGAAGCTGTATGTAGGGCATCACCGTTGTCAATGGCTACATCCCATCCTCTCAGTGAAAAAGGTCCAAATGCTCTGTCACAGCATGGCTAATCATCTGTCGGTTCTCAATCAGGTTGGAATAGAATCCCTTGATTCTTTTGCGTCTGTCACTAACGCCCAGCCTTCAGGAGTTTGAAGCTCGTCACAGTCATTCAATCTCGGAATCCTACTCGGAATACCACAGACAAGGTTAGACTTTCCGGATTCCCATGAATGCCGCCATCAATTCTAGCTTATACCACGAAGATTCTGTTTAAGGAATCCAAGAGATATGCGCCCGGCCTAAGGTAGAATGGAAGTGGTTGTCAGTCACGTGCGTTCATAGGTGAGAATGATGATGAGTGTCATGGATCATCACATTCATCAAGTTGAAGTGCAACGAATATCTTAGAATAGGAATAAAGAGAATTGAATAGAAACAGTAGTAATTGTATTAAAACTTAAGGTACAGCAGAGCTCCACACCCTTCATCTATGGTGTGTAGAAACTCCACTGTTGAAAATACATAAGTAAAAGGTTCAGGCATGGCCGAATGGCCAGCCCCCAAAACGTGATCAATAGCCTCCTAAGATGAAGAATAAAATAAAACTGAGACCAAAGATGTCTAATACAATAGTAAATTATCCTATTTATACTAGACTAGCTACTAGGGTTTACATGAGTAAGTAATTGATGCATAAATCCACTTCCGGGGCCCACTTTATGTGTGTTTGGGCTGAGCTTGATCTATCCACGAGCTGAGGCATCTTTTGGAGTTGAACGCCAAGTTGTAACGTGTTTTGGGCGTTCAACTCCGGGTCGTGACATGTTTCTGGCGTTTTACTCCAGACAGCAACATGGAACTGGCGTTGAGCGCCAGTTTAAGTCATCAATTTCCGAATAAAGTATGAACTATTATATATTTCTGGAAAGCTCTGGATGTCTACTTTCCAACGCCGTTGAGAGCGCGCCATTTGGAGTTCTGTAGCTCCAGAAAATCCATTTAGAGTGCAGGGAGGTCAGATTCCAACAGCATCAGCAGTCCTTTGTCAGCCTCCTATCAGAGTTTTGCTCAAGTCCCTCAATTTCAGCTAGAAATTACCTGAAATCACAGAAAAACACACAAACTCATAGTAAAGTCCAGAAATGTGAATTTAACATAAAAACTAATGAAAACATCCCTAAAAGTAGCTTGAACTTACTAAAAACTACCTAAAAACAATGCCAAAAAGCGTATAAATTATTCGCTCATCAGCCAACGTGATTTTATTAATTTTTTATTAAACATTATTTTATTTTAAAATAGGAAAAGATATTATTTAGTTTTAGAAAATATATTTTACATTTATTAGGATTAAATATAAAATAGAAAAGAATCATCCCTTCGGGCTCAATCTCTTCTCTTACCTCATTCCGCACTTTACAGTTTTTCAAAATCCTAGTTTTTTTCTCTGAACCATGAGCAGCTAAACCTCCACTATTAAGGTTAGGAGCTCTGTCTATTGTATGGATTGATACTATTATTTTTCTATTTTAATTCATGTACTGATTTCTATTTCAAGAATTGTTTTCGTTCTTTATCTTATGAATTTGGGTGGAATGGAAGTATGACCCTTGTTCTAATTGAGTTCTTGTATAACTTGGAAAAGCTTTTTACTTGAACAACAGCTTGAAAATAATTTCTCCTAAATTTCTAATTATCTGGACTTAACCGGATACGTGAGATATAATCCTCTTATATTTGGGTAATTAGAGTTTTTGTGGCAGAAAAACTAGAATTAAACTTCACCCTCTAATTGGAATCAAGTGACCAAGGAATTGGTGGTTGATGAAGGTTAGAGGAGACTAAAAAGGTCTAAGGAATTAGGGTTTAGTCACATATAGTTTACCATGAATTGAATCTTGCATGATTAAAATAGTTAGTAAGAAAAGTCAATCCGGAAGATAGATATCTCTGAAACCTTAACTGTTTCTCCATATATACTTCACAACTTGTTTACTGCCTATTTTTCTGATTCTCTGAATTACTATTTGATGCAAATGAACTCTCAACACTCTTTTCTGTTTATCTAACTAAGTAAATCACTTAACCATTGTTGCTTAATCCATCAATCCTCGTGGGATCGATCCTCACTCAATTAAGGTATTACATGGTACGACCCGGTGCACTTGCCGGTTAGTTTGTGGGTTATAAAATTTGCACCAAGTTTTTGGCGCTGTTACCGGGAATTGACTGTGATTGACAACTACCAGTTGTTTGATTGCTTAAATTAGGTGTTTTTGCTTTAGTTTTGCTTGATTTATTTCTTTAAATTTTTTAATTTAACCTAATTTATTTCTTCTTAATATTTGAAAGTAAATTTGGTGTTGCCTCAGTTATTTGATTACTTAGATTAGATAATTTTTCTTTTTCAATTAATTTTCTTCTATTAATAAATTCTATTTTTATTTTTTTTTATTATTTTATTTTTTTTATTACTTGTCATTTAGTTCTGTTTTCTCCCCTTCCCGTGCGCCCCCCCCCCCCTTTTTCTCTTTTTACCTTATCATTTAGTTCAATTTTAATTTGTAAAAAAAGACTAACGTTCCTTTTTTAATTTATTTTTCTTTTACTTTTGTTTTTCTTTATGTTTTATTTTATTTTTGTTTTTATTTTTTATTTTTATTTCTCCTTATTTTATTTCTTTTGAAAAAAATATATATATAATTTAAAAAAATTCTATTTTTTCTTCTTTACTTGCCTGTTTACCACATGATGCGTTTAATTCTGTTTAGTGTTTTGTGCTAAGAAAAAAAATAATGGAGAGAGATCACATGGGTTACAACTCACACCCAAGGAGTAATTCATATTATTGTGGATGGAGGAACTACCCGAATTTTGGTTGGCAAAGTCAAAACCAAAGAAACTTCAGTGCTCTATATTCTAACTATCAAGAACCACCACCTCTCTATCCATGTTAAGAACCATCATCTTTCTACTCATATCAAAAGCCACCATCTCCCTATTCATACCAAGAACCATCCTATTTTTACTCTTATCAAGAACCATCATCTCCTTCTTATTCATATCAAGAGCCACCATCTTCTTATTCATACCAAGAACCATCCTCTTTTTACTCTTATCAAGAACCATCATCTTCTTATTCATATCATGAGCCACCATCTCCTTATTCATATCAAGAACCATCAACTCTTGAGCTTCTCATGAAAGAATGCATACATGATATGAGGATGAGTGTGAAAAATATAGAGAAATATGTGGAGTTGATTATCAAGCTCCAGGAAGAGGAACAAGCAAATTTCTTCCCAAGAGATACAATACAAGATCCTATGAAAGAAAGTGAGGAAATCAATCAAAGGAAAGGTGTGTTGTGTTTCGGCAAGATGAGAGGTTGTGAGTGGAGGTTTTTATGCCAAAGACGATGGGTCTTGTGATTCGAATAAGAAATTTGTTTTGTGTTAATTTTCCAACAATTCGGAAGTATTTGAATGTAAGGTTGACAGTGATAGTAGGTTACGTGAAAGTTGGTTATGTGGAACCAACTTGTACGGGTGGGTTGTATTTATTAAGTTGGAATGAAGCTTTGAGGATTTTTTTATATTATATTTTATGTGACATGATGGTTTAGAATTTGGGTTCTAGGGTTAGGGTTTGTGTCACATGAGGATTTAGGGGTTAGAATTTATGGAGGAGTATTAGATAGTGTGGGTGTAGGGCTAGAATTTATTAGGATTTAGAGGTGAGGAATTATGATTTAGATTTTGGAGTTTAGGATTTAGGGTTTAGAATTTATATAATGTTATGGGTTAATGTTTAGGGTTTAGGGTTTAGTGTTTAGGAGTTGTATGAAATTAGGGTGTAACATTTTATGATTATAGATTAGGGTTTAGGGTAGTGGGTTAGTGTTCAGGATTTATGGTACGGGTGAAATTAGGGTTTAAGATTAAGGTTAAAGGATGTGGTTGATATGAGGGTTTGTGGTTTAGGGGTTATGTAAAGTAAAGTGATGTTTTAGGGATGAGGATTTAGGGTCGTTGATAATAGTTTGGTATTAGGGTTTAAGCCTTAGGGTTTGTGGTTTAGGAGTTGGAGAAAATTAGAGTTTAGGAGTTTTATGAAATTAGAGTTAGCGTGTTGGGGTTAATGGTTTAGGGTTCAAGGTGGTGGGTTAGTATTTAGGGTTTATGGTATGTGTGAAAGTATGGTTTAGGGTTAAGAGTAAATATGGTTGAAATGAGGTTTTGTGGTTTAGAGGGTCATTTAAGGTAATGTGATGTTTTAGGGTTTAGGGTTTAGGGTCGTTGATAACGGTTTGGTGTTAGTATTTAGGGTTAGGGTTTAAATTTTATGGTTTAGGGTTTAGGAGTTGTATGAAATCAGGGTATAGCGTATATGGGTAATAGTTTAGGGTTTATGGTTTAGATTTTAGAGTTGATGGTATGTGAAAAATTAGGGTATAAGGTTAAGGGTAAAGGATGTAGTTGAGATGAGGGTTTGTGGTTTAGGAGTCATGTAAGGATGTGATATTTTAGAGTTGAGGGTTTAGGGTCGATGATAAAGATTTAGTATTTGTGTTTAAGGTTAGGGATTAGGGTTTAGGGTTCAGCACAGTAGTAAATGCAGAAAATTTTAGTAGTGAGGGGCTAAAAATAACAATATATTCACATATCTAAAAATTAAAATAGATTAATCAATTTTCTAATATGTTACATAATATATTATTTTAATACTAGCATTTTGTTAAACATTTTATACCCATAAAAAGTCATTTTTTAGATAATAAAAAAATATATCTTAATATTAAAAAAATCTATAAAGGGCCTAATTTAAATGGAGTAACTTTGATTTTTAAATCTAATTGTAAACATATAAAATTTAAAAATCAAACAAATCACAATTTCTTTATATAAAGTCATAGAGAATGTCTTTTTTTTTTATTAAATTATAATTCAAATATTTATTATTTAATTACTGAATTGACACTCTATAATATTTATGTTTTGGTTTAGAGTTTAGGTTTAAGTTAATTCGATTTTGTTTATAAAACCAGGTGATAAAAAATAATGATCAGTATATAAATAATATGTCATGGTGACGGATTTAAATTTATTTACTTCTAATCACATGTAAGAATAAAATGAGTGAAATACATTCAGGACCTATAAAATTTATTACATAAAGAAAGTAATATAATGATGTGTTATAAGATTTATAACGTAAAGTACTTCTTAATCCTGGGTACTTGTAAAAAGCACATTTATGAATAGGAGACAGAAGTAAACAGTATAGTTTAATTATAAAATTAAGAAAAGTAAGATTTAATTTGTTAATTTAAAAAATAATTAGTTTCGAAATTTACATAATTAGTCATCGTTTATTTTTTTTTATTGAGCTAATTGAATTTATTTTTAACCTTAATCCATATCAAATTGAAGAAAATACATACCGTGACGCGTAAAATTTAATAAAACATAAGTTTGTTACATAAATCTAAGTAGAAAATATTGTAATGTTTGTGGAAGATAGGAAAAATGGATTAATTAAATTAATGTATTTATTATGGAATTTAAAGTCCGGGTGAAGCGATGTGACTGTCTAATGAACTTGGTTGAAGGAATGTGACTATCCAGTGTGTATTGGATTCGAGAAGGTGAGGAGGCATGTCGTTTAGATATAAGTTTGTTGGGTGAAATAAATAGTCTGAACTCTGAAAAAAAAAAAGAATCAAAGTGAATACATCTTGCACGGAGGAAATCTGAGTTACATAGTTGTAACGGTGTCGACTCCCAGCGTTGGTGACGGTAGCAGTGATTTTGGAAGAAGTGAGCCAGATGTCTTTTTTGGTGAATTAGGTACGTCATCGTAAATTATGTTTTTTTTGCCTTCATGCTTGTGGTGTGGTGTGGATAATCATTTCCTTTTTTCGCTTGTGAACGTTTAGATGTTGTCCACATGGTGGATCATAATGAGTTTGTCATGATGGAGGACTTGGAGCATATGCTATTTAGGGCCTGTGTTCTGCTTCAAGTAGGACCTCCAGTGTTTTTGCCTCGTGATTGCATATATGTCCAAGGAGAGCGCTACTACGGTTATCTGGTGCATGTGAAAAGCACTCCTGACAGAGTTAATTTTTTTGTATCCAGGAGGTACTCAACCGATGAACGCTTTTATATCTCTGGAGGCGCTTTTGGCAGAGACAGGAAAGAATATATTTGACTTCAATTATCAAGTGGTGTTTCATTACAAGGAATAGGTCTTGGAGTTGCAGCAAGTCTCGAGGTTGTGTATGCTGCTGAACTGGAGAAGGAGAATGCTGCGCTGAAGGAGCGGCTATCCTCTTACGAAGCCATGCACGGCCATTGCTGAAGTTAAATTTCTTGTGGTTTGTTTTAATTTTTTCTTGTGGGTTATTGATGCGTGAGCATCTTTCCTATCTTTTTCTAGTGAATTTGCATTTAAATTGTTGAGTTTAATCAAGAATTAATTATCTTTTAGCCACTATGGATGCTATTTTGAGTCTTTTGCAATTCTATTTATTTTAGGTAGCATTCGGCTGGATTTGGAGCACAAGAATTAGAGGAGATGACCAGCGATGAGTGACGCGTGCGCCTACCTGACGCGTGCGCGTACTTGATGTGTACGCATGATACGCGAAGAAGACCATTGACGCGTACGCGTGACATGCGCCACGTTCAAAAAACGCAGAAAACGCTGGGGCAATTTATGGGCCCTATTTTGGCATTCAAGTAAGGCGCAGCTCTTTGCCAAGTTAGGCGCGAATCCAGTGAAGCCAAGTGGTCCCCACGTTACAAGGCACAGATTATTTAATTAATTCTGATTTAAATTTAAATTTTAAAATAGGAAAAAGATATTATTTTAATTAGATTTTAAATTAATTAGGATTAGATATAAAAGATAATATTATTCTATTCCAACTCACATTTCGCACTTGACAGTTTATCTGAATCCTAGTTTTTCTCTCTGAGTCATGAGCAACTAAACATCCACTGTTAAGGTTAAGAGCTCTGTCTATTGTATGGATTGATACTATTATTTTTCTATTTTAATTCATGTTTTGATTTATATTTCAAGAATTGTTTTCGTTCTTTATCTTATGAATTTGGGTGGAACGGAAGTATGACTCTCTTTCTAATTGAGTTCTTGTATAACTTAGAGAAGTTCTTTACCTGAACAACAGCTTGAAAACAATTTCTCCTAAATTTTAATTATCTGAATTTAACGGGATACGTGACATATGATCCTCTTATATCTGGATAATTAGGATTTTTGTGGCATAATAACTTGAATTAAACTTCACCCCTTAATTGGAATTAATTGACCAATGAATTGGCGATTGATGAAAGTTAGAGGAGACTAGAAAGGTGTAAGGAATTAGGGTCTAGTCACACATAGTTGCCTTGAATTAAATCTTGCATGATTAAAATAAATTAATAAGAAAAGTCAATCCGAAAAATAGATAACTCTGAAGGCTTAACTGCCTTCTTCATATTGTTTTTCCCAACTTATTTACTTGCCTGTCTTTCTAATATTCTGAATTTATTGTCAATGCTTTTGAATCTTCAAAACCATTTTCTGTTTGTCTGACTAAGCTAATCACTCAATTATTGTTACTTGATTCATCAATGCTCGTGGGATCGACCCTCACTCACCTGAGGTATTATTTGGTACGACTCGGTGCACTTGTCGGTTAGTTTGTGGTTGTAAATTCCGCACCAGTTATCCCTCTGTAGTGACCGTTTTGAACTCGGTACTATTTTGGCAATATGTAATGGTTAATTTAGTGGAGTGGTGACTATCTGACTAAGAATCTAAATAAATTATGTACATGTGCAGTGATTGACTTTTCCATAATAATTGTGCATGGAAGCATGGGAATTCTACAAACCGAGGCAAAATTGCCGTCTCCCTTGCAGGTGGCCCTTTTAACGTAATCGGTAGCTTGGTTAGGATGTGGAAAGCTCAATGACATCAACGTTAGGCTCCATGAAAGTAGCTACTAAGTAGGATGTATTGAGCGGCAAAACAGGGCATCACAAGGTGGGCTAAAATAAGTGGTTGGTAGTAAATGAAATAAGGTTCTGTAGGACTATAACATGCCCTCCAGAGTCATTTAGTTTGTCACTTATGATATTAGTCAGCGTATTTGGATGGGTTGCGTGATAATGAAACCGTATAATTAGTTTATTATAAGCTTGTTTAAGATATATCTAATTTAAAGTATAACGAATTGTGCCTTAATGCATTTAATGCTATGTTGTTGTCATAGTTGACTATACCTTATTTGTCTTATGTTTAGATAGTCTTTTTCACAGTATGTGTAGTGATAACTAGAGAAAAATTAAGGATAAGACAAATTGTAATCTGCATCAATTCTTCTTTCATAGCTGATGAGGTTTCTAACGCAGCAGCATTAGTATATTTTTATTTTTAGGGTAATTGAAAGATAGGCATCTATCAATATGATATTGAACTAAGGAGAAAAGTTTTATTGCATAAAATACAGGGGCGGAGATCAGATGTAACAAATACAATACTAAGAAATTAATATATATATATATATATATATATATATATATATATATATATATATATATATATATATATATGGTTTAATGCATATCGATATATTATTTTCTATGCAATGTCAAAATAATCAATATGAATTATATAATATTATGCAGTCCACTATATAAATTAAATAACCCACCATATTCCTATAGTTAAGAAAAGAATACTACTCATGTATGTAATAGACACTAATGGTAGGCGTATATCATTGTTTTTTAAATGTGGACAAAAAGTAAAGGTTATTAGAATATGCATTTTACCATAGAATATATACAACAGTATTCTCAAATCTAATAGCAGCATTATTCATACTAGTTTAATATGTTGTCAATGGTATAATTGTATATAACAATATATAATACCATGCTTACATATAGTTTAATATCACATTGATCATGTTTTTGGTGTCAACATGCATTAGATGCAATCCTTGCTTCGAAGCAAGGTCGCTTTTGTCATGATATGCATATGGCAATTTGAATATTTAATAAAAGGTTGATTTACCTTTCCTGCTTTGAGCCCATCCATATCCATTGCATTGACAATGACCAGTAAGAAACTTAGGGAGTCTTTCATCTTAGTAGTAACTCTTTCATAGAAACTTAATCTGATACTGATACTAACTGTATACGGGAATGGAACTCAGTTGGAAAGCCGAATGGCTCCGCACAATAAAATTTTGGTTTCATTTAGTTTAAAAGGCTTATTGCACAACAAGAGGAGGTCATTCATACTCCACCCATTAACTAAGTGTATCACTGAGAGGTAACGTTGCACACCATGCCCATTGTCGAATCACCACCTGCCAATAACCACTTTGAGATGAACGACGAGTTGCTAGATATCCTAGGAGGTGAGACGTTGACTCAGCCACCACAAAGTGTAAGTATAATGGAACAGCACCACCTCCTCTTTCTCGTACTAAGCATGATTACATGTAAATCGTGTATAAAGTGAAACGATTTATTTTTTTCAGGACATTGGTCACATAGCGTCCACCCTAAAGGATCTTGCCTCTGGCATGCAAGGCATGTCCTCGTAGGTTGATGCATGTGAGGGTCGTCAACAATAGCGTGACCAAACCGTTGGCCTACTATGTTCTGTTGTTGACATGATTCAACAAATCATGATAAAGTTGTCGTTTGAGAAGAACGGGTCTGACTCCCTATGTTTTGCTATTTGCAAAAGGCAATGATCCGACAAGAAAATTTCTGAGGTAATAGGTAACTTTGTCGAAACCGCACTCCCGTTCATAAAAACATTCACTTCCATCTACAGCAACCCTGATGACTTCGACACTATAATTCCCATTACCAATGTGGATGACCATGACACAACCATTCTCCATGCCAACATTCCCCCGACAGGTGCGACAAACTGGTAGATCTAGACAACCATTAGCGAAAATTGGGGTTTGAATGTATTCATCCATATTTATCTATTGTATTGCTACCCTATATTTGTTATTTCATTATATATTCTTTTTTCTTTAAGATGTTGGGCATTATTTGTCATATTTTATCCCGCAATAAAGTGCATAACTTCACCAAAATAATATTCATATTATCTAAATATGAGAAATATTTTGATTACTATATTTTTTATTTATAACCTATAAGTATCTATGTATGTTATTGTATATAGTGTTCCTCATATTAGGAATTAGTTATTCTTTATATATTAATTAGTTTAAAATTTTGGTGATAATATTTAATATTTCTTAATTTTGACATTAATATTAAATAAGTTTGCTGATTTACATGTCCTTTTCGTAAAAGGTATTAATCTTTTTTGTTCACTGACATTTGTGGCCTACTTTTGTCACCTGGCCCAAACCCTAATCCATCACTGTTGCAGGTATTAGTGGAGGGGTCGTCATCTTAGACAAGACAATCATCGGATGCACGACGTGTGGCAGATCCAAAACTTATCTTAGGGAATGGGCTCCATTTTCCCTCACAACAGGGAGCTAGCTTGTTCTATCCAGGCAGATACTTATCCGGCATGTTCGGCTTGTTAAAGCCACCACCTTCCCCCTTGATTGATCCACCGACCAAAATACAGCAAAAGACTATTGGGATCTCACATCCATTGTTCTCAAGAAAGGACTCCGTTGTTAACGGCGTCAAGGCCATTATGCCAATGTACCCAACAGGAAAAGGAACTAGCCCCAAATCGCCAATTCGGCATGGTTGTTCCAGGACAAAAGGCCCCATCCGCTAACTCGTTGAACTTTTTAAGAGCCAGCTTAACGCGGGAAGAAAGAATGTGTCGCGAATAAGTACGCAAACCACTATGAAAGCAAAGGACATATCCCTAAGCGAGTTCGAGATTAGGGTCATCACATACGCATTCAACCTCCAGGCAGACCCAATGTAAGCATTGTAAAATTGTATTGTCTTGTGTATTAAATTGGTTGTGTATTCTATCTTACTGCACAATTAGGTTTGGGAGGAGCTTGTCAAGTTGGGAGACATAATCATTAAGAGAAAATAACTCCCCACATCTGACCAGGAGAATTGCCAGAGGATATCATTTTCTATGCTCTTGCCATGAAACTCACTTTGGGTAGTCAGACACCAGATGGGCCAACTATTTGGTGCTTGCCCCTGTCATTCGCAATATGTCTCACGTAACTAACATTGTCACCTCTTACAAGTTCAATTTTTATGCACTTTGTACTTAATTTCTTCACACTTTGTACTTTTATAGAATGACGTTCTGGACACAAATCTGTTGGCAGAAATGGTAAAGACTTACAAAGATACCTGAATAAAGCCTTTGCATAATCTGACTTATGTAAGTTACTATCTAGCAGTTCCTTCCATGCATAACATTATGGACATAATCGGGTCCCTAAAATCCTTTCATACATTGTGATTGATCTCATTTATAGGCTTAGATTCCTGTGAAAGCCATGTCGAATCACTGATATCTCATGGTGGTAGCATTTGATGAGATGAAACTATATCACTTAGATGCATGCATGGGCGATGAGGAAAGCACCACCTGAAAAATTATTATACGAAACTTGGTAATTTTTTCCTACAACCACATTAATTCCAATAGTTGTTGTCTATAAATATTTTGATGTCTCCTTGATTTATCACCACAGAGAGATGAATTATTGAGGATTATAGCAACCCCTGCATATCCGACCTATTTTCGAAAGAGAGCCAAGGGAGTTATGTGCTTCGGAATAGCAGAGGCCGATGGCCTTCCAACATGCCAACCATGGTGAGTTTTCAAGCATAGTTGTTACAGTTCACATTAACAAAAAATCGTTTATGCCTTATACAAATCCTTGTTGTGCAGATACATTTCTATTGCATGTGTCTTGAATTGGATGGCCATGGGGGATTCCAGAGGAAACTCGTTCAAAAGGTTAAATATTTTTATTTGGTGCTTTTAATTATGTGCATTCCATTGCTGATGTCTCGGATTAATAAACGAAATCATGGTGGTGTAACTGGATGACAAATCTATGAGGATGAAGACTATTCTTGGCCTACTATTGTCACCTTTCAACGAGAATGCAGGGTGGATTGTGAAGTGCAAGTCCAATACCCAGAATTGAGGCTTGCTTCCGCCTCCTTCATTTTTTCTAGACTATTTGAATTATTGTGTTAAATTTGTATGCATGGGACTATGGATGGGGACAGCATGTCTTCATGTTAACTTGTTGTTTCGTTTTTATTTATGTTATTTGCATGAACCGTATTAGTTGTACAAAAGGATCGATGACATTGTGAATATTTTGTTCTCGAATTTTCTTCATTTAGAATCATTTGACTTGAGAGTCATTTTGGGCACTTTAAATATAATATTTTAGGCCAAATTAGGGTAAAAACGCAAAACACTAGTTCTTGGAGTATTAATCTCACTAATTTTCTATATTATATTGAGACTGCATTATTTCTGGGTCATGGGTTGTTAAACCCAATCACCACAACTTAATTAGAAGCTATTTACGTCCACAGTATATGGCAGTCCAGTTGTTTCATTTAGAGAATGGTTTACTCGTTTTAATAAAGAAATTGGTAAAAATATAAAAAATTAATGTATCAAGAACGAAATATTTTGGTGTGTAAAAGAAGACTAGAGGAGTGATGGCACATAAACTTATAAAGAGGATTTAGAAGTCTGACTACATTTATTAGATAGGATTCACCGATCAAATCCGAGCGATTCACACGCTACCCCTTCTGTTATTATTCATCTAACTCTCCCAATTTTCGTCTATCCTTTCATTGTTTACATTCGTACCTATGGAAGAAAGAACTCATGGCCGCAAGTAGGGAAAGACCTCCTCATGCAGTAGGGCACAATGAAAGGAACAACCACGTCGTCTAGGCTATCAAAGCAGCTGGAAATCTGTCGCGACCATTGGTATGCTGCTTCATCCTCATTTGGTTTATCCCATCCTTCCTTGACTATACTTGATGTCTCCTTTCCTCATAATTTTCCTTATTCGCCAATGGTTCACATGGCCACCTATAGTACTATCTGTTATGCTCTTAGTTAATATACCTATTTATGCAACATCTACCATTCCCAAATAATCTCCTCCCAAAAGCTAGCAAACATGTCTACCTAATAGTCTCCGACGGGGTACAGAGAACGTAGAAGATTGGATGTATCTCGAATGTCTTAGGTGAGGTTTTATTGTGACTACAAGCTTTGTTCGAGTAACATTCTACTGTTCAAGCACAAGGGCCTCAAGACTTTGATGTGCGCATCTTTGAATCACTCGAAGTGGGGAGGACTTACGTTTCGTCTGGAGGTGAATCTAGCAACAGAGCAACCTCCCAAGTTCCAAATACCTTCTAAATACTCCTTTACCGCCTCAGCTTCGAACGGGTTGTATCAATATTTTTAGGAGCGGCTGCGTCTGAGGTGGCACAGACACTTCGCTCCCCTCACCCGTTCTTTGTACTGCACATCACAAGAAGGCTATTAGGTGTCGACTTCCTAGTAAGTGCTAGTAATATTCATATCTCCTTCCCTTTCGACTATATGCACCTGTTACATTGACAGTATTGGTCCACATTATCTATGTTGTTCTTGTGTTGTTGGTTATGTTGTAATTATTGGGTTATGTCGAGTAGGAGTTATGCATGTCCGTGTTTTATGTTGGTGATTAACGCGCCATGTTTGATCTCTGTAATGCCTTTATTTTGTTGTCGAATTGCATTGTTTAGTAGACAATCACCGGATTGAGTGCTAATTGTTGATAATGACATTATTAACAGCCGATTTATTATAATTGAATTCATGTCCCTTGCAGTAATGGTCCACATTATCTAACTACTTCTTGTTGTCATATTTTGCCAGCCAAATGTACTATACTTTGACCACGAAGTTGGTGACAATGTCATGGTCATTCTGCATGCAGGGGATATCTCTGTTTGGGCAGCCTATAGCCGATACGGGGGCAAGCGAAGACGTAATTGTGGCACCATCACAAGAGGCTGAGGGAATTCATGAAGTTGTGTAACATCAATGATGATCAACTGGCTTTCTTTGAGATATCGAGGACCCACTCGGATGTGGTGCTCTCGGTTCAGTTTGTTGATTATGAGTAACTAACCTTAAAATGATACATATGGTGATGATGTTTTTTGGATTTCATGTTGTTGTTTGGCAATCTTCTTTTTTGTCACATTGAAACAATATTTTATCACTTGCACATAGTAGTTAGTTAGTTGTAAATGGCACACTGATTAACGTTGTTTGATATTTTTGAAGTACCTTCTTTATTACCTCATATTGTGTCTTGCTAATTTTGAGTTTCCAAATTCAATATTTTATACTAGAGTCTCATACAACAGCATGCATGATTATGATGAATTTCCAAATTCAATATAAGGCATAAATTAGGAAAGTCATAATGCTGCATGATGATGATGAAGTTCCATATTTAACACTATATAACAGAGTATCCTACACATAAATCTTTTATTCCAAATATAGAGCATAATGCATGATTCTGATGTTTTTGAAATACTTTCTTAATTACCTCATATTCGTCTTGATGATTTTGAGTTTCCAAATTCAATATTGCATACTTGAGTCTCATATAGCAGCATGCATGGTCATGCTGAATTTTCAAATTCAATATAAGGCATAAATTATAAAAGTCATAATACTGCATGATGATGATTAATTTCTAAAGTTAACACTCCATAACAGAGTCTCTTACACATATATTTTTTATTTCAAATATAGAGCATAATGCATGATCTTATGAAAAACTAAATTTCCCAAACACCTACTACATAAGGTTTGATAAATACAATGACAACTCTTTAAACGACCTACCACATTATCTTTCCTACTCAAATAAAATGTAAGAGGATTCAGTGGAAGTATGGATATGATATTTCTCCCTATGAGTCATATTCCTCGGCCAATCCAAACACTGTTGCATCATTCCAGGCCATCTAGGATAATACACTCCATTAGCCATACACTAGCAATCGTAAAATGCACTAAACATTAAATGAAAATGATGAGTAAACAAATTTGTTGACATTGTTACCTCCTTCGATGAGCCACCGATCGTTCTAGTCTCGTCCTCACCCTCAGTACCAAAATATGATGCACCTTCGTGTGTATTCCTTTGGCTATTGGGGTTTAACTGGCAAGATAATTGATTATGGCCTATCTGGCGACAAAGACCGCACCTCTTGACGTCCTTCACCAATGTGTGGTTAGTGTCCTTTCGTTGTCGCTTTAGATGCTGAGTCATTTGTGGATCCCTCACGCAACCCTCTAGTGTTGATGCTTGCCCAACTTCATTTCAACCTTCTACATTACCACAATCATTTTTCTCTTTCAGCCTCGATATCTCATAACAAACTTTATCTATCATGTCAAGAATTCAGCTTCATCACCACATGTCAGGACACATTTTCCTGCAAAGATCATTCAACATCTAATTGTGGCACGTGATCGTTGAATCCCAACAAAATGGGCTTTTTTTCGCAAATGCCCTTACTTTGGAGTGAGCATTCTTCGACCAACGATCAAGAACACGACTGTCTGGTATATCAGTCAACTCCACATGTTTGAGCACTGCTACAATGTGATCACACGGTATACCAAGAGACTCCATCCACAAGCACGAGCACTTGAAAATGTTACTATCACAATAGTGACACACTTGCCACTCTCTACGAGCATTAACTGACCTTGATAAAGTGTATATATCATAAGCTTGGCTCAAAGTATGTGTCCTTACCTTCAATGTACAAGCCCGGAAAAGCATCGGCCTGAATAAGAAAAAAATCTCCCTTGTGAGCTTGTTGGCAGCTGACTTCTCCAAATCATGCAAGGCACTCTATAGCACTACATCCCCAACCACGGATAACAGATCAGAGTGTGCTTCCCAAGACCTCATTTGGAATATGCAATGCATAAACTGTTCAACAAAGTCCCTCAACTTATGCTGAGAGTGGAAAAATTTACCAAGCATTGAGTGCAATACTTCGCATCTAGACGTTGTACAGAAACCCTCAAAGAAGTGGCCATGTGTATGTGCAGTTGCCCATATATTTCTCCTAGAATAAAGGTAAAAAATCCGTTGATTCTCCGATAGACCGAGCGCATTAACCATATAATGCCAATGATCTTCAAACTCGGAAACCTCATAATTGAACAACATGCATTTCTTAAATTCAAAAGTAAAGGTGGTGTTGCTTAGGTTAGAAGTAGCATTACTTAGTAGGTGCCACGCACACAAAGGATGATAAGTGCTAAGAAACACCACTTCGATTAGAGGTGTAAGTTACCAAACCGAACCAAAATTTACTACAAAACCGAGCCAAAATTTACAACAATCGAATGGAAAACCAAAAAAACTGGTTTTTCCGAATTAAACTGATCAATTTGGTTCAGTTTTTGGTTGGCTCAACAGAAATCGAACCGAACCAAAGAAGTGGTTCAGTAATGCTTCCTTTTACAAATTTACCCTTTAAACTAATAACAAAGTCCCAAATCCCTTCCTTACTCCTCAGTTCCTTTCATGCAACCACAAAACACAAGCCACGGTCAATGAACTCACATGTCCATCTTTCTCCTACATGCCTGAGAGAATGAGAGCCTGAGACAACCAGAGAGCCAGAGAGCCAGAGAGGAGAGAGAGCTGCCGCCATCCTCCATCTCTAGTCACAAGTCACAACTGTAGCAGTTAGCCAGTCATCTCCGTCGTAGGCGTTGGAGAGCGTCGTCGTCTAGCCCGTGTTTGCACCATCATTGCAACTGTAGCAGTTCACACTGTCGCTCAGTTTGCGCCGTCGTCCAGTCCGTACCATCATCCAGTCCGTGCCGTCGCAACAAAAACCTAAGTTGAGCAGTTCTTCTCCATCACCGAGTAACATTCTTTGTCGCCGAGCAGTTCCTCTTCGTCGCCGAGTGGTCCTCTCCATCACTGAGTAGCAGCCTCAGTCTGAGCCCTCTCCTACAACTCACAATGTCTTCTTGTGAGATTAGTAACTTAGTATATTCATAATTTGTCGCATGAAAATTGTTGTTGTTGGTTTGTTGCTGTTGTTGGTAGGTTAGTAACTTAGTATATTCATAATTTGTTGCATAAAAATTGTTGTTGTTGGCTTGTTGCTGTTGCTAGTAGGTTAGTAACTTAGTATCACCCCTAATTTATTGCATAACATTTATTGTTGCTGCTGTTGATGGTCCATTGAAAACAATTTTTTTGAATGTTATAAGTTGATAAGTTATTAGTTGTTGTTGCTGGTTTGTTGAAAACTTCTCAATTATGGCTATAATTTTGTTACTGTTGCTGGTTTGTAAGTTAATAAGTTATAAGTTGTTATTGTTGCTGGTTTATTGGGAAAAATATTTTTTTTTTGAATGTTATAAGTTGATAAGTTATAAGTTGTTATTGTTATTGCTAGTTTGTTGGAAACTTCTCAATTATGGCTATAACTTTGTTGTTGCTGCTGGTTTGTAAGTTGATCAGTTATAAGTTGTTGCTAGTTTGTAAGTTGTAAGTTATAAGTTATACGATGATAATATTAGGTTAACGTGTTTGAATAAAATTTTTCAATAAAATTGTTGTATTCTGTTGTTCATTCTTATGTTTATATATATGCAGCCAACAAGTAATGAACAGCCTAATGAACCGATGACGCCTGAAGTTAGAGAAGAAAATGTTGAGTCTGTGGTACGTTCTTCAACGGACAGCGGTGTGCTTACCAAACCCTCGCCCCATCCTAGATCAAAGAAAATGAAGGTTGATTCAACTAATGTCTGTGCAACTCCGGGAGCAACTCCTACAAATCCAGCTTCAAGCACTGTGGAAACTAATGAAGAGGATAACAAGGATGATCCCAATAAAGGTAATAGAAAACCTTCTAAACCTAGATCTTGGACTTGGAAACACTTTACAAAGGATCCTAAGTCCAGGCCATCACATCCTAGGGCTAAATGTAATTGGTGTGGTACATCATATGCATATGACTCTCATAGAAATGGTACAACTAATATGCGATATCATTTATTAAATCAATGTAAAAAATTTTCTAGAGACTCGGGTAACCCTAGTCAAACAATTCTTACCTTAAAAAAGACGGGGAATGGGTATTTACTACAGTTACTTTTGATATTGAAATGTGTTGAAAAGCCCTTGCTAGGATGATGATTGTTGATGAGTTACCGTTCAAGTTTGTTGAGGGGGAAGATTTAGACTCTATATGAGTATTGTGCAACCTAGATTTCCACTTCCGGGAAGGATTGCTATTGCTAAGTGGCGATTGGATTTCTATTGGTAAAGAAATTTAAAAATATAATCGCAAAGAATAGTTGCGTTGTAAGTATAGTTTCTAAACCAGCAAAGAATCCTATCGTACAAAATTTTAGTTGTCACAAGTAACAAAACCCAATAAAATTTATAACTGAAATATTCAAATCTCGGGTTGTCTCTCAAGGAATTGCAGGGAGGTGTGTTTTATTATTGGTTATGGAAAATAGTATTTTTGGGTTTTTGAAATAAGGAACAAGTAATTTAAATGACAAGAAAAATAAATTAATAATTAAGAAAATTCTTGACAATGTATTAAAATTAGAAGTCCTATCCTAGTTATCCTTATCAATTGTGATGAGAATTGCACGTTGCTCCCACTTAGTCAACCTCTAACTATGAAGGTAAGTCAAGTGAATAAATCAATATGAATCCTCAAGTTCTAGTCAATCCCCAAAGAAAGACTAGAGTTAGTGGAATTCAAGTCAATTAGCAACTTCCAATTATCAACCAACAAAAGAGTTTGATAACTCAAGAGTCTCTAATTACTCAACCAAAGCCAAGAATATAGAAAGCTAAATAAAAATCATAAATCCGAAATACCTCAAATTGTATTAAATAGAAAATCAATCTAAACATAAAGAGTTCATAAACCAAATTGAGAAAATAAATAAAAGGAACATTGAACCTGGAAATTGAGAAGAAATCTTAAATCCTAATCCTAATCCTAAATCCTAAGAGAGAGGAGAGAGCCTCTCTCTCTCTAAAAGTTACATCTAAACCTAAAATTGTGAATTATCAGCTTCTTTTATGAATAGATGCATTCCCCCACTTTATAGCCTCTAATCTGTGTTTTCTGGGCCAAAAATTAGGTCAAAAACAGCCCAGAAATTGCTCCCCAGCGATTTCTAGTTCGTATAGGTCGCTGCAAAGTCACGCGGAAGCGTCGTCCACACGTTCGCGTGGATTGGGTTTTTGCCAGGTCACGCGTCCGCGCGATTCACGCGTTTGCGTTGCCTGGCTTTGGGGCAGCTATGGCAAATTATACATATTTGCGAAGCCCCGGATGTTAGCTTTCCAACGCAACTAAAACCGCCTTATATGGACCTCTGTAGCTCAAGTTATGACCGTTTGAGTGCGAAGAGGTCAAGCTGACAACTTTGGCAATTCCTTCAGTTTCTTGTATTCCTTCCACTTTTGCATGCTTCCTGTCCATCCTCTGAGCCATTCCTGCTCTGTAATCCCTGAAATCACTTAACACACATATCACAACATCTAATGGTAATAAGAGAGGATTAATATTAGCAAATATAAGGCCAAAGAAGCATGTTCTCAATCATATCACAAAGTTAGGAAGGAAAACATAAAACATGCGATTTCTATGAATAAGCGTGAGAATAATGGATGAAAAATCACTCAATTTAGCACAATATAAACCATAAAATAGTGGTTTATCACGAAGAATTGTTGGAATCTTTATATTAGTGAGAAGAATAGGTTGAAAACTGTGTACAAACAACCAAATGAATTTGTCTATGTTTAACTACTGATTATTGGACAATTGTGCAAAATCTGAATTATATGTGTCTCACTGCTCATTACATTGATCATGATTAGAAATTACAAAAGAGGATTATCAATTTTTGTCTTATTAAAAACCACAAAGGAGAAACAATTGGTAGAAAAATTGAGAGATGTCTTTTGGGGTGGGAATATCTAGAGTGTTCACAATTACTGTTGATAATGCTAGTTCTAATGATACTGCAATATCTTATCTAAGAACTAAAATGGAGGATTGAAATTTACATCCTTTGAAAGGAGAGCATTTGCATGTTAGGTATTGTGCACATATTCTTAGTCTTGTTGTTAATGATGGATTAAAAGAGATGTATGAATCTATTAGCAAGTTAAGAAATGCTATTATATATGTGCGTGCTTTCCCTAGTCGCATGAATAGGTTCAAAAATTTTATTAAGGAAGCTAGGATACAAGACAAGTGTACTGTTCAACTCGATGTTCCCACTAGATGGAACTCTACATACACCATGCTTGAAAGTAGTTTGAAGTTTCAAAAGGCGTTCAAGAGGTTAGGGGAGAGAGATACAGAATATGCTCTAATGCAAGGTGGTATTATGAGGAATCTTGATTGGGACAATGCAAAACACTTTATAAAATTCTTGAAATTTTTTCATGATGTTACAAAGAGTGTGTCTGGTAGTTTGCTTGTGACTTTTTCTCAATATTTTTATGAGTTTTATAAGATCTTGCGAGTGTTCAAAGCTTCTTGTGCTAGTGGAGATCCATTACTTGGGAGTATGGTTGAGAGGATGAAGGTTAAGTATGTCAAGTACTGGAGTAACATAAAAAATATCAATATGATGATTTTTGTTGTTATGGTTCTTTATCCCAGATACAAGTTGAACTTTGTGAACTTTAGCTTTGAAAAGCTTTATGATAAAGATGATGATGATTTTTTGGGTGAAAAAGTGAAAGAGACCTTCTCCAAGATGTTTGAATGCTATGTGAATGCAAATAATGGGAGTAGATCTTTTACTCCAGCAACAACAGATGGTGCATCAGATGTGGGAGTACCTGATGGCGACATGGCTGGTGATTTTTTCAAGAAGGTGCATTTTCATGAGATCATCAACAAGAATGAGGTGGATTTGTATTTGATGGATGGTTTAGAGAAGTCTCGTGATCAAAATACTTTTGACATATTGAATTGGTGGAAGGTGAATTCCAACAAGTATCATATCTTATCCCAAATAGCTAGAGATGTCTTAGCAATGCCGGTCTCGACTGTTGCTTCAGAATCGGCTTTTAGCACTGGTGGAAGAGTGCTTAACAACTATAGGAGTTCTTTAACTCCAAAGATAGTTGAGGCATTGATTTGAACACAAAATTTTCTTCGTGCTTCTCGAATAACAACTAATCTTGAGGAGCTTATTGAGGAGTTTGAAAAACTTAAATTAGGTATGCAAAAAAGAAATTTGAAGTTCCTTTCATAGTTTATGTTCATAATTTATAATCTATATTAATTTCTTTGTTTTGTTCTTGTAGAAAGTGCACCAACCGGAGAAGATGATGATGAACCTGGTGTTGATTCAGATTAAGCATGGGATTGCTTTGGTTTTTATTTAGTTTTAAAGTGGCTGTTTTGGTCTTTATTTAGTTTTAAAGTGAGTTTGTTTTTGTTGTTTGCTAGACATTTTTAATTGTCTTTGTCTTTATGTTTAATTGTTGGGACAAGTTGAAATTGTATTGAATTTAAATGTGATATACTCTTGTTATTTTAGTTTATTGACGGTTTTAAACTTCATTTTATGGTGATTTAAATTCTGATTATTAGGTTTAAAAAATAAAAAAGCGGCTGAACCAAACCGCTGTTGGTTCGGTTCGGTTCGGTTCAGTTTAGTTGTCTAGAAAGCAGCAAACTGAACGGTTGACATCACTAAAGAACCCAATAGGCCGGTTCAATTGGTTTTTGGTCCAAAACAGAACCGAAGCGAACCGATTACATCCCCAGCTTTGATTGCCTTTCTCATCACTCTATGTCCATCTGTTATGACACATCCAGGTGCTTTACCCTTCATAGCGTTCAGGAACTATTGAAGCAACCAGGTGTAAGTCTGTTCATTCTCATTTGCCACTAGCGCAGTAGCAAACACAATGGTTTGGTTATGGTAATTGATTCCGGAGAACACAACCAGTGGACACATATACTTATTCTTCTAATATGTCACATCAAATGCTACGACATCCCCAAACAAACGATAATCTAGCTGACTACAATCATTCAACCCAAATAGGTGTAACAGACGACCATCCTTGTCCACCAAATAATGCACATACATTCCTGGATTCTCCTGCACCATTGATTCTAAGAACTTAAGGCAAGACATCGCATCCCCACCTATGAGCCTCCATTTCTTACATATCTGATTATACATACCCCTTTTTAGAAACAGAACATCTTGGAATCCCCCGGCAGTGTGCACAAAAGATGATTAAATCTATGGCATTTTAATCCCAACTTTTTAGCATCATGTTCATTTGTTTCACAGCAGTTGGATCCATTTTCCTATGCCCCGATAGCATACAGGTCAATCTATCCTCTAGGAATTCATGGTTGTGAACTTTCTGAAAGTATAATACTATCCATCTACCACTTTTTGAGTGCAAGTGAATTCGCATTTCTGCCTCACAACCGCATCTAGTCTTCGCCTTTGGCTCAAGTTTCTGTCGCAGACTGTTGTTAATGGACCCCATATCTCTGAACCCCTGCCAAAAATATACAAATTATTGTTGTGTAACCTCATTCTTCATATTTTGCCGAAACTTATTCTTCCTCACAGCAAATCCATTCATTCGCATACAAACTGTGAAACAAGAATGCAATTGATCGATTCGGAAAATGACACATCATAATCTCACTTGCAGTTATTTCTTTAAGATTAATACATCCCAGCTCTACAATACCGTCGACAGCTCTCTCTTCCCAGTTGTCATAAAAGTTGTCCCCGAAATACTCATGTGACTCTAACTCCACCCCTAATCCTCTATCCTCAAATTCGTCACCACATTCGTCACCACTAGGACCAAAGGCATCGCTTCCCTCCTCTTCAGCACACAATGACCCATAAGAATGGTTCACCACCGATTCTCCCTCCAGGCAGGCCTGCGCAGAACAAGCGTTCACAGAATTAGAAGTTTTTAGATAAGGCATAATACTATGTAACAAAAATTTGCCAAACCCCTACCATCGTCTGTTCTGCTCTACAATGAGTCGTTATCGAAGATAAATCTGCTAACCACAAAATATGACAATACCCTTTGTACACCTTGTTTCCTTTAGAAATTGGATTATGAAACAATATCCTTGCCACCAGCAACAAAAACTCTTTAGTCTAGATCCAAACCATATAGGATTTCACTATAACTAACACTCTTGCCAATGGTGATTTCTTGATACAGTGCCTTATGGGCGATGCTTTTCGTCAACGACCCATTCTTTCATTGTTGGGCTAACTTTGGTGAACAGCCCAACTGTCTACATGGGGATTTGAATGAAAATATGGTAAATTATAGGTGTCATGACATTATATGCTATAGTGCGTAGATAATCTTGTGAAACATATAAAGACCTAACACCAAAGCAAAAACTTATATCAAAAGTAACCGATGCATCCTTCTCCTGATCCTGCCAGCTGCAGGCTATAACTCACCTAAAAACTAATATTAGAAATAGAAAAATTGAAAGAAAATCGGGTTGTTTAGTGCAACCTTTCTTGTTAATTCCAAAAATGAGGTTGAGAAGGTTCCACTAAGTCAGTTGCATCTTCAATGTATATAGCATTAATAATATATATAAGCTAAGTATATCATAATCAAGTGCAAACTTTCATTCAGACATTTTTCTTTTAAAATTCAATATTTTGATGGCTATTTGTACTTCATCTCACTTTTAATTTTATTTATTTTTGTTTTGATTGTCACAATAATTTTACCACTTATTTTACATTTTTTTAATTCTTTTTAAATTTATTTTTTCTTTGTTAATGTAGTTATAGTAATAGTACTAGTTTAATATTCTTTTTAGATTCTTCTATTTACACTAAAGTTATTGGTTAAATTAAAATTTATATAATTTAATTAAATTTTAAGTTATTTAAAATAATTTTTCTTATTTAATATATTTTTATATCTTTTATTTTATAAATTATAATTTTATATATTTATTTTATTATTACCGGATCAAATGATTTAACTATAGTAATTTATCAATTATATTAATTAAACTACTAATTCAGTGATCCAATAACTTAATCGAATTAATTATCGATTTGATTTTGATAACTATATATACTCCTAATACATGGCGTAGAAAACTCTCAAAAGCTATAAAGCTAATATCTCAACACACCATTGGCCTATATAAAAGAATCTAATATTAATATCTAAGCATGTATGAATAGCTATCACAACAATTTGCTTTATCTCTCAATATCCATAAAAAAATCTTGTGTTAATGGAAATTCAAATTTTTTCTCTCAAGAAAATCTACCGTTAATGTCAACAGCATTTTGTAATATCCAGAGAATGTCTGAAGAAACTAATTTTAGTAGAATTCCATGTAAAAAATCAATAGAGAAATCATTTATATATTCAAGTGCATCTTATGTCAAATGTATGTAAATCATCTCCGCACAACATGGGAGTAGATGAATGAAAAAAAAAAACAATAAAACACTAATTTAAAATTACAAAAACCTAACAAGAACAAGCACAAGAGTACAAGACAATAATCATGCATTTAAGCTCCATAAGACCAAAATGGAGAGTCTGAACAAGATATGACTTACAAAACAAGGATGAATGCTTAGTAAATTATTTTATAGACACCTTAAGAATCAATGGCTACAGATTAGAGTAAATAGTTAAATTTATCTCTGAAAGATCGCTTATTTTTTAAATTGCTTTTCGAAAAAATTTTTGAATAAAATTCATCTTTCAAAGATTTTAAATTAATCACGTTGATTCTTTCGTTACTTCCTTTGTTAATAGCATTAAAATTTGCTGATATCACACATTAGATGATACTATAACACTAACACATATCCAAAAGTTTTAATTGACAAATAACAACATACATCTAGGAGTCTTAACTGACTACTGTTCATACCCTGGGTTGAGGTATCCGACCCGGGATGTTCGACAGACAAAGCGACCGACCTCTTCAGGTCAGGACAACCCGACCTCTTCCCAAAGAGCTCGGTCAAGTCCCCAGAAAAGCTCAGAGAAGGGCCCAAATAGAGGAACACGCCTCAAATCCTAAGGCGGCCCAAGCCTACAGAGAGAAAGGTGGTTCCCTTGAAGATAAGATGACCTCACTTAAAGATAAGATAAAGATAAGATAAGATAACTAACTTATCTTATCCACAGAAGGCCATATCTCACCATTATAAATACACTGGAGCACCCAAGTATAACTCATACTCTGATTCTACTCAATACCTGCTTAATACCCTTGCTAACTTAAGCATCGGAGTCCCTTGCAGGTACCCCCCACCCTCCGGGGATGAAGGATCAACAGCACTTTCAGTCCTACAAGTCGGACACACCCAGAGGCGGAGCTAGAAAAAATATTAGAGGGGGGCTAAAATTATTTACACAATAAAATAATATTAAAATAAAATTTTTAGGGGGGGCTAAACTGAAATTTACATATAATTTACATGTAAAAAATTAAAATTAGGGGGGCCGTTGCCCCCCTTTCCCAGTATGTAGCTTCGCCCCTGCACACACCAGCTCCGGCCGCTATACACCTGCCGGACACGTCGGCTCCGACCAACACAGAAGATCTCGACCGAGATCGACCTACAGTTTCAGGTAACCCTCGGAACATTGGCGCCGTTGCCAGGGAACCTGGAAGTCATCCCAACACCATGGCGGACAACCATGACAACGACCACGAGTCAGGTTTGGAAGATAGAACGCCACACAAAAACACGGATGCTATACTTAAAGATACTCCGGAATCCAATGGAGACAAAAATTTATCAAATCCCGGGGCGATAGCAGCACTTCAAAATCGATTGAAGCAACTTGAGAAAGAAGCCCAACATCAACGCGAAAAAGAAGAGTATCTACGTCGGGAGATAAGGCGGCACCGAAAATTAGAAGATAAGCTTATGAAACTCGAAGCCGATCTCAAAACTAAAGCTACACGACCCTCCACAGAGGATAGCTTTCAAAAAGATCAAGATCCATTCACCAGGAAAATTATGAAGACCAAAATCCCAAAAGATTTCAAACTTCCGGATATGACTCTATATGACGGCACCTCAAACCCCAACCACCATCTCAGCAACTTCAGAAGTAGAATGTACCTTACTGACGTCTCAGATGCAGTTTGCTGCAAAGCCTTTCCAACAACTCTTACCAAGACAGCCATTAGATGGTTCGACAACCTACCTCCAAAATCCATCTCGAGTTTCGACGACCTGGCCAAAAAGTTCCTGGCCCGATTTTCCATACAAAAGGACAAAGCTAAACACGCACCTAGCCTACTAGGGATCAAGCAAGGAGATCGGGAGAGTCTTCGCAACTACATGGAAAGATTCAACAAAACATGCATGGATATACAAAGTCTACCAACAAAAGCTGCCATCATGGGTCTCATAAATGGCCTACGAGAAGGACCATTTAGCCAATCTATATCAAAGAGGTACCCGACCCTAGACGAAGTACAAGAACGGGCACAGAAGTACATCAACATGGAGGAGAATTCTCGACTTGGGGAAGCCTCGAGGTTTGGTTCTGCCTACCGAGATAAAGATAAAAAATCTAGGAAAAAAGAAGATCGCTCCGGAGAGAAAATAAAAAATATCATAACTACACCCCTCTTAGGGTATCCCTGGTAGATATTTACAAAGAAGTCTGCCATACAGAAAAAATACCCCCAGCTCGGCCACTTAAAGGCAAAAGGGGAGGAGGAAATCGGAACGAATACTGTGAGTACCATCGAGTCCGAGGACATTCCACCAACGAATGCTTTGACTTGAAAAACGTCATAGAGAAATTAGTTAGGGAAGGAAAACTAGATCGGTTCCTGGCCAACCGGGATGAAGAACCAAGAAAAAGAAGAAGGGATGAAGATGTCGGACGATCTGAACGATCACCCCGCACACCGGAAAGACATATCCACGTGATACACGGTGGATTTGCTGGAGGAGGAATCTCCAAATCATCCCGTAAGTGACACCTCAAAGAAGTGTATCATGTCGAAGGTAAGAAAGAGGTGCCAGACATCCCAGCAATCACGTTTACCAAAGAAGATGCATCCGGAATCATCTCAGGACACGACGACCCCATGGTCATTACAATCATATTGGCAAACGCCAACCTCCACTGCACATTAATTGACCAAGGAAGCTCCGCCGACATCTTATTCAAAACTACCTTCGACAAACTCGGCTTAGAAGAAAAAGAGCTAAGAGCATACCCGAACAGCCTGTTCGGACTTGGGGATACCCCAGTACAGCCACTGGAATACGTATCGTTACATACAACCTTCAGAAAGGGGAACCAATCCAGAACACTTAAGATAGATTATATCGTGGTCGACGTAAGCTCAGCCTACAATGCCTTAATAGGTCGGATAACGTTAAATCAACTCGGAGCAATAGTTTCAACTCCACATCTATGTATGAAATTTCCAACTACAGAAGGGATAGCTACAATAAAAGCATTTCAAAAGATGGCGCGTCGCTGTTATAACGAAAGTCTAAATCTCCGAGGCGAAAAAGGAAAGTTCCACACGATCGAACTCGGCAGAAATCAGAGACGAGAAGAACTCCGCCCACGACCCGAAGGAGAAATAGAAAGAGTCCAGATCGGAGATACCTCGGACAAAACAACTAATATTGGCACGATCCTGAAAGGAGACGCAAAAGAATCGCTAATATGGTTTCTACGAGATAATGTTGATCTCTTCGCATGGAAAGCTGCCGACATGCCGGGCATAGATCTCAAACTAATGAGCCACAAACTGGCAGTCTACCTGGTATCCCGGCCGGTACAACAAAGACGAAGAAAACTTAGGCCAGACCGGTCTCAAGCTGTAGAAGAACAAGTACAAGCACTACTAGAGACAAGGTTCATAAGAGAAGTAAAATACCCACTATGGCTAGCAAACGTCGTCTTGGTGAAAAAGTCAAATGGGAAGTGGCGAATGTGCACCGACTACACCGACCTCAACAAAGCCTGCCCAAAAGACCCTTATCCACTCCCAAGTATCGATGCTCTAGTCGATGCCTCATCAGGATATAAGTATCTCTCATTCATGGACGCATACTCAGGCTACAACCAGATTCCAATGTATCCACCGGATCAAGAAAAGACCTCGTTTCTTACACCAAAAGCAAATTATTGCTATATCGTAATGCCTTTCGGCCTTAAGAATGCGGGAGCCACTTATCAAAGGATAATGAATAAAGTCTTTTCAGACCACATCGGAAAAATCATGGAGGTCTATGTGGATGACATGTTGATAAAGACACAAAGTGAAGAAACATTACTAACCGACTTGGTTCAAGTGTTCAACACCATACGGAAGCACGACATACGACTCAACCCGGCTAAATGCACCTTCGCAGTAGAGGCAGGAAAATTCCTGGGCTACATGCTCACACAAAGAAGAATCGAGGTAAAACCAGATAAATGCCAGGCCATACTCAACATAAAAAGCCCGACCTGCGTCAAAGAAGTCCAACAACTCAATGGGAGACTGGCGGCCTTGTCCAGATTCCTAGCAGGGTCAGCAATAAGATCCCTCCCCTTCTACGCTACCTTAAGGAAGGGAAAAAACTTCGAGTGGACAACGGAATGTGAACAAGCCTTCCGAGACTATAAAGAATTCCTAGGACAGCCCCCCATCCTATCTCAACCACGAAAGGGAGAACCACTCATATTATACCTTGCTGTAGGATGTCGGGCAATAGCCTCAGCACTAATTAGAGAAGATGAAGGGGGACAACAACCCGTCAACTTCATTAGTAAAGCACTACAGGGGTCAGAGCTGAACTACCAGAAAATAGAGAAGTTCGCCTATGCTTTGATACTCACATCCCGACGACTTCGCCCATACTTCCAAGCGCACACCATCAAAGTTCGGACCAACTAGCCCATAAAAGGGATACTGCAAAAAACAGATCTAGCAGGAAGAATCCTACAGTGGGCAATCGAGTTGTCCGAGTTCAACCTCCAATACGAGGCACGAACAGCCGTCAAATCACAATACCTAGCCGACTTCATTGCAGAATTCACAGACACCACAGAAATTCCCATAGAGTGGAACATATACGTGGACGGTTCCTCAAATAAAGCCGGAAGCGGTGCAGATGTGATAATCGAAAGCAACCAAGGAACCCAACTTGAGCTTTCCCTGAAATTTGGATTCCCGGCCTCAAACAACCAAGCGGAATACGAAGCGTTATTAGCTGGTTTGAAGCTGACTAGGGAAGTTGGAGCTTAAAAACTCAACATCTACAGTGACTCACAAGTCTTTACCTCACAAATAACGGGAAGCTACCAAGCCAAAGATCCTACCATGAAAAAATATTTGGATAAAACCAAAGAACAGGTCGGACAACTTGGAGAATATAGGATCTGCCACATACCCCGCGAGCAAAATGCCCGAGCTGACGCGCTCTCAAAGCTAGCCAGCACCAAACCAGGGGGCAACAATAGAAGCCTCATCCAGGAAATACTACAGAACCCATCAATATCGGAAGAAGAAAAAATCCTAGCCATAACAGGTCGGGATCAAGGATGGATGACCCCCATAATTAACTACCTCAAAACAGAAGCGCTTTCCACAGATGAAAAGGAGGCAAAGAGGTTAAAAAGGGAGGCACAGTACTACACTATCATAAACAACATCCTATACAAAAGAGGGATCTCAATACCATTGTTAAAATGCGTCCCGACATCCAATACAAAGGAAGTCTTGGAAGAAGTACACAGCGGCATTTGTGGCAATCATCTCGGAGCACAAGCTCTCACCAAAAAAGTACTCCGGGCAGGATTCTATTGGCCAACTATACGAAAGGAAGCTACAGAATTTGTAAAGACATGTCCACCATGTCAGAAGCATGCCAACTTTCACATCGCCCCGCCAGAAAAACTCATTAGCGTGACCTCACCCTGGCCATTTGCAAAATGGGGACTCGATCTTCTCGGACCCGTCCCACAGGGATCGGGACAAGTAAAATTCCTCATAGTAGGAGTAGACTATTTTATGAAATGGATCGAGGCAGAACCCCTAGCCAATTCCACTGCTCAAAGAAGCCAGAAATTCCTATATAGGAACATCGTTACAAGGTTTGGGGTCCCATACTTCATCACCACAGACAATGACACCCAATTCACAGATGCAGGCTTCAGAAAGTTAGTGGCCGACTTGAATATAAAACACCAGTTCACCTCCATCGAACATCCCCAAGCCAACGGACAAGTCGAAGCGGCCAACAAAGTCATATTGGCCGGGTTGAAGCGTATACTGCAAGAAGCAAAGGGGGCTTGGGCCGAGAAACTTCCACAAGTCCTATGGGCGTATCGGACGACCCCCCATTCTACCACGAATGAATCACCATTCCGACTAGCATACGGAGTGGAGGTAATGATTCCAATAGAGGTCGAGGAAGGATCTCCCCGAGTAGTCCACTACAATGAGCAAACAAATTCTCAACTCCAAAGAGAAGAGCTCGACCTACTTCCAGAAATCCAAGAAAGAGCTCGGATCAGAGAAGAAGCACTAAAGCGACGAATGGCTTCCAGGTATAATCAGAGGGTAGTGCCAAGAGATTTCACGGAGAACGATCTCATCTTAATCCGAATGACATTGGAACAACTCGACCTGGAGAAGGAAAGCTGGCAGCTAATTGGAAAGGACCCTACCGAGTCACAGAAGTACTTGGGAAGGGCTACTATAGGCTGTCCGAACTCGAGGGACGAGAACTCCCCAGATCATGGCACGCCTGTAACCTAAGAAGGTACTATAGTTAGATAAATGTCTCATCACAAGACGCACTCTTTTTCCTGAAAAGGTTTTTTAATGAGGCATCAAGATTGAGATTTAATCCGACTTAAGGGTATGAAAAACTCCCGCCTGTATATATTTGCACTTTCTTTAAATAAAAATACATTTCAGATATTCTACAAATGCTCAAGACGCATTAATCTGAAGCATTCATCGTCCGATTATAAAGCAACAGATCGAACAAGAAGTGAAGAACAGATTCACTACATGATCTTGATAGCAATAATCGACCGACAAAGGTGAAAACGCGATTCACCTAAAGATCGATTAAACCAGGACAAAAACCATAATCTACAAATCGGCAAAAGATGAACACAGAATAATGCAAGAAGTTATCGAAAGTGATCCCGAAAAAGAACCTGACGAGGTCTTATGGATTGCTATATAATAACTTAAAAAAGAATGGCCGAATATTAAAAAATCGGATCAAACCAGTCCAAGTTATCAGCAAATCCCTGTAAAGAGGTCTGGCCAACCCTATTAAAGAGGAATTACTATAACTTAGAAGAGATCGACCTAACGAAGTCGGTTTCCTACAAAACAAGTTGTAAAAGTAATCCCTGAAAGAGACCTAACAAAGGTCCAAGAAAGAGGATTACAAAAATAACTTAGAAGAGATCGACCTAACGAAGTCGGTTTCCTACAAAACAAGTTGTAAAAGTAATCCCTGAAAGAGACCTAACAAAGGTCCAAGAAAGATGATTACAAAAACAACTTAGAAGAGATCGACCTAACGAAGTCGGTTTCCTACAAAACAAGTTGTAAAAGTAATCCCTGAAAGAGACCTAACAAAGGTCCAAGAAAGAGGATTACAAAAATAACTTAGAAGAGATCGACCTAACGAAGTCGGTTTCCTACAAAACAAGTTGTAAAAGTAATCCCTGAAAGAGACCTGACAAAGGTCCAAGAAAGAGGATTACAAAAACAACTTAGAAGAGATCGACCTAACGAAGTCGGTTTCCTACAAAACAAGTTGTAAAAGTAATCCCTGAAAGAGACCTAGCAAAGGTCCAAGAAAGAGGATTACAAAAACAACTAGGAAAAGATCGACCTAACGAAGTCGGTCTCCTACAAAGATAAGTTATAAAAGTAATCCCTTAAAGAGACCTGGCAAAGGCCCAGAAAAGAGGATTACAAAAATAACTTAGAAGGGGACCAACATAAAGAAATCGGTTATAAGGCGCTAAAAACACAAAACAAAAGCGAGGAAACCGAAAAACAAGTTGGACCCCCCACAAGTCACGACCTCAAAAGGATCCAAGCTACAAACAAAAGTACGAAAGCAATCTAAAGAGGCCAAGCAGCAAGATTCCAACAGACACCCTGCTAAAGCACAATGAAAGCATAGTATGATAAAGCTTCAAAGAAGCCACCGAAATCAACCTCAGAGAAACCATTTTGTTTTCAAAATAAAGTTGCTAAAAATAGCAACTAGAGTATCAACAGTTAATAAAACATCATTCACAAAAACAAGTTCAAAAGCCCACAAATCGGGCTATTTACACAAATATTCAGAAAAAAGATCAGCTAAGATCGGGAGCCTTCCTGGCAGCATCAGTACGGGGAGAAGGAGGGCGAGTCTGAAGGGGCACAGCATCTACAGTTCCATCATCCCGGTTCAGAATCTGGCAATCTGGATCAGACATAACGGGAAGAACCGAGGAGGTCGACACCTTAAGAGAAGGCACTGGGGGAGGGTCAGCATCATCATCATCCTGGTCATCAGGGACAATTTTACCATCCCTCACAACATTGTCCAGGCTGACAAGAGTCAAGTCGGCATCAGGGGCAACAATTCGGAACTGCTCCATTAGGTTCTCGGAGGCAGCAGTTACGCTGCCCCCAAGGTGATCCTGAAGCTCGCCACAATTAGCCCGAGAATTTTCCAACTCATCCTGGAGGTGCATTAATTCCTTATAAGCTGAGACATAGCTATCCTTATGCTTCAAGGCCATGTCCTCAGCCAACTTCAAAGAAGCAGCCAGGGCAATAGAGCTGGCCTTCTCACCCTCCAGCTCCTTCTCCACCTTCGCCAACTTCACCTCCAACTCCTCCTTCAGACCCTTGATTCGATCAAATTCCGACTTGGCCTCCTCCATGAAGGATTTTGTGGCATGAATCGGAATCCCCTGAACTGTTCGGAAAATAGCCGCACCCATATGAGCCATCTTCACACTACTTTTGGTGATAAAATCCAGATGCTGAAGAAAAGACACGTCGTCCATGGAAAGCCCACCATAGGGGGCAATTTGCTGGTCAACAAACTCGATGGCATCAAAGTCCGAGGCATCCAGGTTGAAGGGCTCAGATGTCTTTTGCTTTTTTAAGGGAGGGACACCAGAAGCAACGGCAGAAGTTTGAGGAGGATCGACCTGATGAAACTGAGGAGTAGGCATTACTTTCCTCGGCCCAAGGGAACTCGGCACAAGAGGCTTTACTGGGACCTGTGACGATCCCTCGCCAGCCACCTTGACCGAGATGTTCAGAGCAACAGTTGCCTTCTTTGCCCTTTTGAAAGCCTTCATGGAGTCGTTGTTCTTTGACATCTCTACAAATACAGAATTAGCCACAGCAAAGCGTTACGGTCACAAACAAGAGGAGAAAAAATTAAGAAGCAAATATAAAAGACAAGTCAGACAAATACCCAAAACAGTCCGAACCAAGGACGGGCCATTCAAAAACCTTTTGGTATCAAGATGGGGTGGTTTCCCCCACAGATCCTCAAGAACAACAACAAAAGCACGCTCAACTTCATCAAGCATCTTTCAGGTATAGCGAGACACTCTCACATCCCTCTGCCACTCCAGAGGGAAAAAAGGTTCATCATTTTCATCAAGAAAAAAGGGGCGGGCCCCCTCGACAGCACAAACTTTAAAGAAGTAATTCTTGAAGTCCTTGAAGGACTCATCATACATAGCAAAAACTTTGTGGCCATGGGCGGACCTGAAGGAAACCCAAGAAGCTTTCTTTCTTGAAGAACCGCCAGGCTTGGTGGAAACAAACAAATAAAGGAAAAGAGTCTGGGAAGATGTTACATCTAATTCACGGCAGAGAAATTGAAAAATTTTAATAAAACCCCAGGAATTGGGGTGAAGCTGGGATGGAGCAATATTACACGACCACAACAGGTCGGTCTCAAAAGCAGTAAAAGGAAAGGTAACGTTCAACTGGCTGAAGAAGTATTCATAGGCATAGAAGAAGGGACGCTCCCTTTCAATGGAAGTCGGAAAACAAACCCTCTCATCAGAATCAGGAGTAATAAGCTCGTAATCCTCTTCACGAGCATTGATACCACAAATCCTATGGCGCTTCCTCAGCTCTGTGCAAAACTCAGCATCCACAATAGAAACACACAACAAAACAAGGGAGTCCAGCCAATCGGACATCCCCTCAGAAACTTTGGAGGACATCTCTACAATGTTATTGCGAGAAGACATGAGGCCAACTAATCCTACAAGTAAGAAAAGAAGATGGGGTTACTAAAAACATCTCGGACAAGGGAGAAAACAACTCAATACGATACAGGCAAAACAAACAGAAAAGGAAAACCCCAAGACTCAAACCAAAATCCTTGGGGCATCCTTTGGAGGCAATAATCAAGTAAGGTTTCTAGGAAAATCTACAGCTCCTACCCCAGCATTTCTCAAACAAGGAAAAGACTTCAAACAAGCAAGCATTTTTAGAAGCATAAAGTCATTACAGTTTAACAAGCAAAAATTATTCCCAAACGTCAAAGCGCGCCAAGTAGAAATCATTAAAGGTACAAACTTTTTCAAAATCAAAAACAAAAAGCAACCAAGCAAAGCGAGGAACAGATGTAGATTCTCTATCAGAAGCAACAACAAAACCCTAGAAAGCCTCGACGGAAATGCCAAAAGAACGCAAGTAAGCCAAGGAAAATACATTTACAGCGACAAACAAACGCAAGATCACGAAAAGGTTCAAACTTTCAAGCATGCAAAAGTCAAAGCTTCGCCAAAAAATTAAAAGTTAAGCTGCGAAAGAAACAAGAAAGTTAGTACCAACCTGGAAAAAGCAGCAAGCTTCAAAAGAAAACTGAGGATAGAAGACGGAATCTGGGAATGCCTCCTCACAAGCAAAGGAAAGAAACGCGAACAAATGGTAATGTCGCAGGGAGAAACGCGAAACTCCAGGCAAAAATAGAAGCTCCAGAAATGCCAAAAACGACGCTGCAAAAACAGAAGAGTGGAGAGAGCGGAGAAAAGAAGTTATGAAAAAGGAAAAAGAAGAGAAACCGTTTCTGGGCTTTCAAAATCAAAATAAAGAGCCAAAAGGGAAACGGGGCAATTAATGCTAAAATTAAGGAAAGCATTAAACCCTCGCACGTTCCCAAAGCGCCGATATAAAAGCGCGCGCTTTTTAGAGGAAACGTTCTACATTCAAAAGCTGCTACAAAGAAATCGACAAAATGCTTGAGTTCGGCTTCACCAAAAAAGGACCGAAGTCAAGGACTCGACCTCAAAAAAAAGACCGAGTTCAAACAGGGACACTGTTCATACCCTGGGTCGAGGTGTCCGACCCGGGATGTTCGACAGACAAAGCGACCGACCTCTTCAGGTCAGGACAACCCGACCTTTTCCCAAAGAGCTCGGTCAAGTCCCCAGGAAAGCCCAGAGAAGGGCCCAAATAGAGGAACACGCCTCAAATCCTAAGGCGGCCCAAGCCTACAGAGAGAAGGGCGGTTCCCTTGAAGATAAGATGACCTCACTTAAAGATAAGATAAAGATAAGATAAGATAACTAACTTATCTTATCCACGGAAGGCCACATCTCACCATTATAAATACACTGGAGCACCCAAGTATAACTCATACTCTGATTCTACTCAATACCTGCTTAATACCCTTGCTAACTTAAGCATCGGAGTCCCTTGCAGGTACCCCCCACCCTCCGGGGACGAAGGATCAGCAGCACTTTCAGTCCTACAAGTCAGACACACCAACTCCGGCCGCTATACACCTGCCGGACACGTCGGCTCCGACCAACACAGAAGATCTCGACCGAGATTGACCTATAGTTTCAGGTAACCCTCGGAACAATTACTAACATGATAAGTTTATAAAATTAGATCAAAATTAGAACCTTATTGATGAGAGAAGATCTTGAGACATTGAAATCTCTTAACTTGGAGTTAATTTAATCTAATTTCATAAGCTTATTATAGTAGCTTCCAATTAGGAGTATAGGTGTATGTTGTAATGTCACGTAACATTCCATATCAACAAATTCTAATGTCGTTAGTAACAAAAGTGTCAAAGAGACTAACATGACTAATATAAAAATTTTGAACAACGAATTTGATTAAAAAAATCTTTTGATGACCAATTTAAAAAATGAGTGATCTTTCAATTTGTTATCGCCATGCTTTTGCCTCCATTTTTGGAGAGCTTTCGCGGCGGTATTATATTGTCGTGCTTTCTTCGCTGTTCAGCCCTCATCTGAGCTATCTTTTCGTCACATGTTCGAGCTCTAACATCATCTGTTTGAGGGTCAAAACATGTGAAAGGTGATTTCTTTTCCTCGCTCTTGTTATTTCTTGTATTTCGGTTGCTATTCGAGTTCTTTCTTGTTGTTCTTTCTTAGTTTTAATTGTTTTAATTGCTGTTGTGATGCTACTCTGAGTTCATGTTATTAATATTGTTAATTTGGTAATTTGATAAATTATTGTTAAAGTGTTGTTCTTTGACCATGTGTTTATTAGGTTGTTATATTTTTGTCTAATTGTTGATTTGAACAATTATGTTGATCTTAGTTTATGTTCTTGATCCTGTTAATTAATTTGGTAATTTCATTAATTGTTGCTGAGGTATTATTTTTTGACCCTAAAATTATTAAGTTGCTGTATTTTTGTCCAATAATAATTATTTTTATTTTAATTCATGTTCTTGATCTTGTTAATTTGGTAATTTGATAAATTATTATTAAGGTGTTGTTCTTTGACCCTATGACTATTAAATTATATTTTTATTCTGTTAGAAGTAAGAAACTAAACTGGAGAAAGGATTTGTGCATTATTGAGTGTATTTAAGTTGTTTGGAATGATACAATATAAAAATATATTTATAGGTGTTAAGAGAATTGTAATAATAAAGACATAATAAGAAAATGCATAAACTTATAGAACAGGTACAGACGGAATTGGCGAAAGGAAGCGCAGTGGAACTGCCGCTATCTGAAGGAAGTGCAGATAGAACTGCCAGAAGGAAGCGCAAATGAAACTACCGCTGTCTGAAGAAAGCACAGACGAAACTGCCGCTATCTGAAGGAAATGCATAAGAAACTGCATAAAAGATGGCGAACTGCTCGAAAAACTGCTAAAAAGTGGTAAACTACGAAGAGGTGGTAAAATGCCAGATGACAAACTATTGGAAGGTGACGAAAAATATATGGTTCTACATGAGAATAAGTAAGTAGCGAATGAGGTGAGAAAGCATCAAAGCATTGATCGACAAAAGAGAAGAAAAAAAATGACACAGAAGAAAAGTATGAAAATTATGGTGATTTCAACAGAAGAAAATCAACCTATCCTCCTCAAGGAAGATACCATGACTCTGATACTATGTTAGAAACAAAAGACTAAAATGGAGAAAGGATTTGTATATTACTGAGTGTATTCAAGTTGTCTGAAATGATACAATATAAAAAAGTATTTATAGGTGTTACTAATAATTCTAATAAATGATAATTGATCCTAATATATTTTGACATACTCAATTATTAATTTAAATATTTATTCTAATTTGATTTTATGTTCATGAAGTTGTTGATTTGATAAATTCTTATTGTTATAGTGCTGTTTTTGATATTATGATTGTTAATTTGTATAATTATTTTGAACTTTAATTGTTATAAATTTATAGTGCTGTTTTTGATATTATGATTGTTAATTTGTATAATTATTTTGATTTTTAATTGTTATAAATTTATATTAAAATATAATTATATTTTAATATATTTATTTATATTTTATTTATTATTTGAATATAAAATAATTATTCTGATTAAATTGATTGATCTAATAAATTAGTAATTAAAGCAATTCCATTATGGATTCAGTTATCAAAACCTTGCTTTGAACTCATACGTTTCTTACCACACAACATAGCTATAGCCTATACTAGAGAATAGAGACAACCGATTTACCTACGTAGTGCTGAGGTCACCAGAGATATTGCCCATTTAGAGATACGAATAAGATTACGGTTTTTTTTTTTTTTTAGGGAATTACTATGGTAATTTTTAGATAATGCCTTTTTTATTAATATGTATCGCGTGTTTTTTTATGTTGACCAATATATATATTTTCTTTTTTTTTTCTACCCAAAGCATTTGTTTTATAATTTATAACAGTCCAACAACATTGATTTGTAAAGATGGTAGCATTTTGCAGAATTTTAAGGATTTTTTTTCCCCTTTAAATTTGTGTGGCCTTAGCCCTGGTCCCTAGTAAACTGTGTATGAACAGCTGTTGCCTTGTAACCATGTCCATGTGCCTCTTCCTCGCCACGCTATTATTCTTACTACACACTACTGTATTATTTTCTTCTAATATAATAATAATAGCTGGTTCAATGGATTATTTTACAATTATAGTCATTTTCTAGATATATACTACGTGCATCACACATGTGCTGCACTGCTGCTAGTATAAAATACTAGTAAATGAAATATTGAAAATTGCATTACAAGGTAATAAAACTTAAGTAATCAAGCTTGGAGACCAAGCCTTTGAATTGGAATTTTAAAGAGAGAAAATTATTTTATTATTGTTTATGAAAAATATTAAAAGAAAATTATTAATGTTAGTCATATCTTACATTCAACCTAGAAATTGACAATGGTAGCAGTGGTTGACACTTGACACAGCCTATTGTTGTCTGCGACTTTCTCATTACACAGTGGAACTGTTATGTTATAATATGACTGTTTCTAGGTAACAACTATCTCTACAGTGAACGCAACTTGTCAAGAATAGATTTCTTGTAATGTGATTCACCTAAGATTCAATTTATACATTCTTCAAGCGTAGCCATATGCTTGCACGCAATTAAAAGGGTATTTATTCACCTAACTAAATGGACTCAACTAGCTGCTAGTGCTTCTGTGCACGTAATTTATGGAGTCGTCATAGCTTCCATGAATAACATTGGATTAACTGATTGAATGAATTTTACCTTTCTCATTTAAATATCATCTAAGGTAATTTCGTATCTGGCAAGAGTTATTACCCCTACTTCAAGTATGTATGTTATGTTACTATTACAAATACAAACAAATGTATTTGTTCAACGTTCAGGGACGAGTATTGCTTCAGCCAAAGGCATAATTTTGATCAACATGAGAAAGTATATTCAATAATAAGGCAAGCAAAATTGTGTGTTTGGATTACAGTTTACAAATGGGAGTTTGAATAAAATTGATTTTGCAAACTTGATTTTGATGAAAAGTAAGTTTGTGTTAAAGTGATTTATGTTTGACAATCTTTACTCAAAATGAATTATAGTAAAATAAATGTTGTTTGGATTATACTACTCAACATCACTTTTAGATAAAAAATTATTAAAATAGATACCAACTTAAATAATTTTTGTATATTATCTTATCATTTTAATTTAGATGTTTGAATAGATTTTATTAATTAATTCTATAATCAAATTAATATTTATACACTAAAATAAAAATAATATATAAAAATTGGCAAAATATATTTTTAATTAAAACTAACAAAATATAAATTTTAGAGAGTACGAAGAATAATAAAAAAATTAAATATTTATTTTGATAGTAATTGAAATAAATTAAAAAAAATTATGATATTTTTTATATAGTATATTTTTAGTACTTTTAGTATTCTTTTTTAATATGCTATAATTTATTATTATTATTATTATTATTATTATTATTATTATTATTATTATTATTTATAATTAATTTTTTGTTTAATTTATTTTATCTAATAGAATCAATAAATTATATTATAAAAAAATAATAAAAATAATATAAAAATTACAATTATAAAAGTGTATAATATCAAATAAATAATTAATAAAAAATAAAAATAATAAATAATAAAAAAAGAATTGACGTAAACAAAAATAATAAGAATTTCATAAATAATATAACAACATACATCAAGGATAAAGTTGGTAAAATGTAAATAAAGGTAGAGTATTAATGGCTAAAAACTCGTTGGTGAAACGCAGAAGCTCAAAATTATAGCTTCTTGTAAACGTGGTTTTTAGAGCAGAATCACTTCTGCGTTCATGAATCAAAAATTTGCCAAACCAAAAATTGAAGCTTTCAAGAAGGCTAAACATACTTCTTCTCTTGTAACGCGTTTGCCAAACACACCCTAAATACCCTGTTGGATAGTAATATAATCAGGACCTCACCCATGATCAGTTTAGTTAACTTTGACTGGTTTATGTGTCTATTTGCATAATGGGTTTTGTAGGGCGCTTTTTAATTTTGACATTATTTCAGTAGTATATTTTTAAATAGAGAAGTATAGAGAAATGATGTTTTTTTTTTTGAATAAACTAAACAATAGGTTAAAAAAAGTTAATTTTAATTTTAAAAATTAAATTTTGAATTAATTAGATTTAATAATAATTTTGAATTTTTTTATTTTTTGTCGCAACTGTTCTCTCGGAATTATGTGTTACTGCCTCAATTGTTGTATCGCGACCTTGATTCTCTAGTCCTCGTTGTATTTTACATGCACATACTTTGCATGACGTTCATTTTATTATGTACGTGAATGATTTTTTTTATTAAGTTATAGATATTTATTTAGGTCGTACCATTTGGGTGAACAAAGACAAAAATGAAATAGAGACGTGTCGTGTCGTTGCAGTGCGACTGTACTAAGAACGGCCTTCTTTCTCGATAAAAATGCGTATCGCAGGAGAACAGTAGGATGGTGCGACTATAAACGGCACAATGGGACGATAGACGGCCTTCTCACTCGTCGGGAACGTGCAACTATTGGAAATAGAGACACGGTATCACTGTGGGGTTACTTGTTTCTATTTTAAATTTTTCAAGGGAAAGTATAAGGAGCCAATGGTTCTAGCGTACAATGTGTACAATAGAGATTTAGGAAGTATTAGAGATATGACCATTAGTGTTACATTGTCCTGTCAGGTTACGCTTTTGGAATGAGTGGGTTCATGACATAGTATTAGAGTTCTAGATCCGAAAGGTCAGGGTTTGATTCTTGGTAAACTCCAAAATCAACTTAAATTTTTGGGATGAGTGATTTTATGACATGAGATGTTTATTATTCCTGGTATCCGGATGGTTATTTTGAATAGTATGAATGATATTCATTTTATTCATGGACCAAGATTTAGCCCATTGTACACATTGTACGCTTAGGCCATTGACTCCCTAGCACTACCCATTTTTCAAACATATAAATTTAATCCAAAAGATTTATTGTTTTAGTATTCAAAATTTTTTAAATGTGCTAGTCAGACCTCCTATTTTATTTTACGATAAAATAAAAAAATTACTTCAACACAACTTAAATTTTTTTATTTATGTACCGTAAAATATGACCATCATATTTTTTTATAAATTTTATTACTCCTTAAATCTAAAAGTTGGCTTCGTTAATTAAAATATTTTTAAAAAAGTATATATATTAAAAAATATATACCAACTAATAACTATTATACTGAATTACACATAATTTTTTTTTATTTCTATAAAAAGTAGCCTTTGTAGGAAAGTAACTTTTTTTAACAAAAAAATAATTATAAAATAGTAAATGAATAAAGATTAAAAAAAAGTTTAAAGAAAAGAAATTAAAATATTAATTGAAAATTGATTCTTAATCTTTTCTTTTCTCTTTTTATAAGTTGGAACGTATATTTTGTGCGTTTATAGTCAAATTTTTTCTCTTCACCAAAGATAGTAAAATGAGGAAATGAGTGTCAAACACACGACTTTAATTTAATTTCAAATGAGATATAGAGAAATTGATTTAATGATTGAGTTGTGGACTTAATTGCTTTTTAATAAGAATCTAAAGGAGAAGTGCTATATACTGGGAAAAGATATAATCAAGATTTTGTCGAAGAATAAGAAGAATATCATCTTATATTAATAATTTATTTAAAAAGAAGGAACAAGCATTTATTGATTTATATAGTTTTGGTTCTATATTTGCTAGACTGCTAGTATTATCAAGTATGGAAAGTGACTGAGATTTTCCATTTTTCAAAGGGGTTGGAAATTTTAGTCCAAAAGTTGTGGTATGTTTCTTCTGGAAAACGCCATAAGAGGCCCTACTCACACTTTGACTAATGTGTGAAACACTTTTTGAAAACTCCCATATCAAAGTGCGCACTGTTTATGTATTTTTCTGCAATTATATTAGATGTTCGATTAAATTAGTCATCAGAATAAATTATTAATATAAAATATATTTTAAAATAATAAAATTTAAATTTAAATTTTAAAATATAAATTTAAAATATATTAAATTATATATATTTATAATTTTATATACAAATATATGAAGATTGAGTTTGACATATAAATAATATTTTTTATTTTTCTTATTACCTACGTTGATAGACTTAATTGGTCTCTTTTCATGTGTCAACAAGCCAATTAAAAATATATGTGCTCTTATTCTGTCGGTCCTCTACTATTTTTAATATCTCTTATTAAAAATATATTTGTATTTTGACTATTTTCATTTTTTTATTATTATTATTAAGTAAAGTATAAGATTCACATATAATAAATTGTATATTTATTTTATTAAAAAGTTTTTAAATATATTAATATACTGATATTTTAATAAATTTTAATAATTATTTTTTTATATTATATATATTTTTTATAATTAAAATTAATAATTAAAAATTACTAAAACACTAATATTTATCAGTATAGTTGAAAGTTTTTCTATTTTATTTAACAATAAAAAAATATGTCTATAATTAGAGTGTGAACGGTAATACACTAATAGTAATAACAAATAAACATAGTATCTATTTACATGTAGCACTGCACACGGATTTGACTTTGCTACAAAGCACTGTTTCCATGAGTATAAATGAAGAGACCCCACTACAATATTTTATCCTTTAATACTCCATTTTGTGGCCATGGCTTTTCAAACAAGATAGGCGGTGGTGGCAAAAGGGCAAAAATGCTGTGCAGATGCCAAATATTGATCAGAGTCAAACACCTTTTATCAACGGTCACGCCCTTTGATTAAGGATTCAATATTTCAATTCTGGGCTGCACCTGCATGTGGGGTTCTCAATTTTTTTCTCTTAATTTTTAATTTTGGTTTTTTATGATTGAGAGAGTGTACTATATGATTGGAAGCTCAATGCTCCTTCATTATTATTGCTTACAAGTGTACTAATTCGTGGATGAAAATCATCAATTAAATAAACATATAAAACGAATTTATGTACATAAATTAATTAAATGAATGAAGATAGTAATGAATTTATTGCTGATTATCATAAAAAAATTATATAATGGCCTAAAGTAAAACACACTTTAATCAGAAACATCATACCTCACCAAATTGAGTGGATGACAAAATTGATTTTTAGCATATTACTGGATTGGATTAGATGATTGAATAATTAATTAGATCATTTGGGCCTTCAATTATATTACTATGTTGGGTTAATTATCATAACTTTTTTTTCTTCTTGTAATTAATTTTCACCTTTATAGACTAAATCCTACTCTAGCAATTTAGCAGTATTATTTAAGTTAATGATGGCTTTGGAGCTTTTTGAATTTATGAGCCGTGGATCATTAAAGCCTTAGAAAAATCATCATTAATGTTATGATCATTTGCTCTATTCCAAGTGTTCTTTTCCCTTGTGGGGACAATTTATCTTCATTCATGCATAATATGCACGGGTCACACAAACTACATAATTTTACATAATAGCTTCACTTTTATTTTTTTTTATGATTCTTTTTATTTCTAAACTATTCACCTTCGATTACTTAATTATCCTTCAAGCGTTTACATAATTTTACTTCATGAGTCATCATAATAAACACAGAATAAAAGTATAAAACATTTACAGGATTGACTTGCTAGTGATAATAATCGTGACTATCTTTTTCTTTTTCTTTTTCTTTTTTTCATATCCAAAACTCCAATTTATTTCCATCATGTCACACGTGAGCATATCTGTATATGTTAGTATTTGAGCCAACATTGCAACCCTCTTATTCATTTGAAAATGTACTGTTACTGATTATGCCCTTCAAAATAGGTTATGCCCTTCAATGGGATCATTTATGTTATACGCTCCTCATCAATAGTTAATAATGTGAAATTGTAAATCAATCAGATAATAGAATAATTATTATGCATTGGACCATAAAATTCATATTTAGATTTCAATATATAAATTTAAAAATGCTACACCGAATTAAGATATACTAAGCTTGCCATTTTATTCAGTGATTTTATGTTGGGTCTTAACTTGACAATGAAAAATATTTACACTGAAAAGGTGACTACAATTTATTGAGTTAAATTTTTATTAAAGAATATGCATTCTCTAGTAGCAGTGACGAAGACAAAAGGTATTTTATAATTCAATATACATTTATGAGGCAATGGCAATAACCACATGGTACATTGGTTAGGCCTTGGCCATTATTGTGTAAACGCTAACCACTACCATTCTTGCTGGACCGCCACCCACTGTATAAATTCTCCAATATTTTAATTGGACCATACTACTCCATATTATGTATGTCACATAATAAATTAAAATATTCTAAGTGTGAGTGTGTGACCGAGACACTTCAACAATATTTCTAGCTAGCCAAACCCCTCCTCAGAAATTCACCAACTACGTTTTCTGGTCTAATAAGACCCACCCTCCAACCTTAATTAATTAAATAAACAAAAAAATCATATTTTTTTTCATGATTCTTAATTAATAAGCCCTTTAATTTCTTGTCCCCCCCTCATTACCACCCTCATTTATATACCACCTGGGTTTCGCTTTTCTTCTCCCTTCTCCACATACTCCTGAATCCTCCATTTTTTTTTCTCTTCTATTGAATCAAAGTCAGGTTCTTCTTCTTCTTCTTTCTTTCTAGTTGAACAACAACCACGTACTTGAACCATTAATTTAGTCCTTACTCATATTCTTTCTTTCTTGACCAAAATCCATTGACCTATAAGGCTATAAATCATAGGTACAAATGCTACACATTTTCTAGGAAAGAGCCATTTCTTTTCCCTCTAAACACTTTCCATTGGTGGGGTATGTATGCTACATATTAATTAATGTCGTGTTTTAATGTTCAAGATCTGAGAGAAGAAGAAGAACACATTACCCTGCATTCTCTCTACTAACATCTGAATCTGAATATGGATCTTGTAATGAGAAGACACATGATTTATGTGTCATTGTCAGAATCAGAATCTATTTCTCCAAATCCAGGGACTGATCATGCGCATTCATCTTCAGGAACAAGCTTTCCAATCATAGCAATTGCCATAATAGGAATAATGGCCACAGCATTCTTGCTAGTAAGCTACTACATCTTTGTCATCAAATGCTGCCTCAATTGGCACCGAATCGATATCTTGCGGCGGTTCTCTCCTTCCAGAAGGCGCGGCGGCGGCAGCGACGATCCAGCCTTAGCAGTATACTCAAGCGGAATACAAGCAGAGCCTCGGGGGCTGGACGAGGCGGTTATAAGGCTAATTCCGGTGATTGGGTACAAGAATTCGCAGCACAGCAGCTGCGAATGCGCGGTTTGCTTGAATGAATTTCAAGAACATGACAAGCTAAGGATTATTCCAAATTGTAGCCATGTTTTTCACATTGATTGCATTGATGTTTGGCTTCAGAACAATGCAAATTGCCCTCTTTGTAGGACAAGCATTTCATTAACAAGTAGGTTCAGCATTCATCAGCTTCTAACTCCTCCAACAATTTCTTCTTCTTCTCCTCCTTCTTCTTCTTCTTCTTCATCTTCATCACCACAACAATTGATTGAAGATGAAGACTTTGTTGTTATTGAATTGGGTGATGAGCGTGTTCGTGGTTTGGAATCATCACCATTACCAAGAACATGTTCTGTTGTTAGTTCTTCACCAAGGAAGAAAGGAATGAAGCTGAAGAAAGTGACAAGCATGGGGGATGAGTGCATTGACATGAGAGGCAATAAAGATGAGAACTTTTCAGTGCAACCAATCAGAAGATCTTTCTCTATGGATTCTTCAGGGGATAGGAAATTCTATTTGGCAGTTCAAGAAGCTTTGAAGCAGCAACAACAACAGCAGCAGCAGCAGCACAACAACACCATTGAAGGCTGCAGTGGTGGAAGTGCAAGTGGAAGAGCTAAGAGATCATTCTTTTCATTTGGATATGGAAGTGGCAGATCCAGAAGTTCCGTGCTACCTGTTCTTTTGGACTCTTAAGGAAATTTTCGTTTTTTTTTTTTCTTTTTTTTGCTTGTGTTTGCAACTTGCAGCAACTTCATTAGGATTCTTTTCTAGTTTTCTTTCTTTCTTTTTTAATTTTGTGAGATAGAGATGTTAGATGTATGAATAGGTCATAGGATTTTATGACATGCAAATGCAAAGATTCAATTATTGATTTAATCTTAATTTGAAACCATGATTCTTCTCCTTTTTTTAAAATTTTTTTCTATCAGGTTGGTTTTATTTTATTAAAGTCACTCCCGGTGTTTATAAAGTGCATTTTTTTATATCAAGATATATATAAAGAATATTAGAGACTCAGCAGAATTTATTATTTTAGTTATTAGTTAATTATTAATATTTAAAAATATAAAATAACATATGATATTAAATTATTAAATTAAAAAATTAAGTTAATAACTAAGTAATAATAAAAAACAATAAATTTTCATGATGACCACTTCTCATGTCTATATTTCACTCGATGAAATCAAATATAATGAGATGAGTCTCACTTCAATCAACATACATTTGATAATTTCACCTTAATTAACTTACATTTCATTTCTGTAGACACCATCGAAAAATTTCTCTTGTATTAAATCTGCTTTTAAAAGTTATAAGAAAATAAAGTTATACACTTTTTTAACTATTATAACATAATAATTTTTATTTTTTTCGAAAGGGCATGGAACTATGATAATGAGCATCATTGCAGAAATCATCACATTTTTTTACCTTTCTTAGGCAAAACGTTTCCACACCACATATGGATCAATTAATTTATTCCTTATGTTATTCTAGAAATATCAAAAAAGTTACACAGGGAAATCTGGCTTTTATTTCTATACAGAAAAGTACCACTGTACTAGTTGGAAATGAAACAAAATAAATGGGAAAAAAAGAAGGCAACAATTTGCCAAAAGGGAGAATCCAAAGGGTGAATAAAGTAGATAGATAAAGCTATTCCTATCTATCCTCCAGAATTGATTATAAATAGAGATGGGTCCTTTTCATTTTGATATTGATAAAATAGTATATAGTTTAGTAATAATATAATACAACCACCAAAATTATGTGCATACTGGTTGTGTCTGTGTGTTATGGTACTGCTGGTAGATAGAAGGAAGGTTTGATCATATTTGGTTGGTCTGTTTGGTGATTCCTTTTTCTTGTTCCACAATTTTTATCTGCTTCCAGCTTGTATGAATCAATCATTAATTTGTGGTTGAAATATTTTATATAACTAACCAAACCACAGCCAAAATTATTATAGCTTAGTAGTAATAGTACATTAGTAGTAGCCCGTCATTATTGTCAATTGTCAATAATAATAATAATAGTAGTAGTAGTAATAATTTCTCCACAACCCAAAATTTCTCAGCAATTGCAAAAACACATACACTAATTCTTTCAAGCATTGTGACATAGCCAACCCTTTAATTTTTCTTTTTCCCATGCAATCTCCGGATCCACTAAGATAAGAACTAATCCATCATAAATCAGAATTTTATTTAAGAATTTAATATTAACCAATGAATTAATACATATAGAATTCTAATACTTGATTTTAATTAGAGTAATTTGTGTAATCTTCTTAGAACCACTTATTGTTGTTTCCATAATAGGGTTGTTCCTTCACAAATTTGGCATGTGCAATTTGTGAACATGTGAACATAAGCATGGGCATAGGCTACAAGATCTGTTGCACATTTCGGCAAACCCGTGAGATGTTGGCTTCATCACTGTCAAAAGGTAATGGGTAAGAACGAACACTACAAAAAGGAGGTTCAATTGAATCTGAATCTTGATCCCCCAAACCAGGAACGAATCATCTTTACTGAAAATGGCCCTTGCCTTATGTCTTGTTTATATATGAACCATGAACACAATTTGATTTAAAAAGGTTTATCATCTCAGATCAAATAATATTAATAACAACTCCGCTAATTTACTTGTCTAGTAGCTGACGTATCAAAATAAAATTAAATCAAAAAAATTATTAGAATTAATATAATTCATACTTAATTAATATAGAAAGTTCTATATATAAAAGTATAAAATGGGTAATGCTAGGGAGAAAAAAAAAACAGGCAGAACTTGTTTTATTTAACATTCATTAATTGTCGCGACAATCAATGAATCCCAAATAAAGTAAGTTATTGCTGTTTTTGGCTGATTTTTTTTTTTGTTACCAAATATTTCTGGTATAAAATATGTAATTTTTATTGTGATCTTACGTATTTTAAAAACAACCATATTACGTCAACACTAAAAACTAGTCATTAGATCAATTACTTATATAAAATACATAATAAAAATAAATTAAATAATATGTAGCTTTATATATAAATACATGAACTAATTTAATTATTGATTTTTAGTATACTCGTGGCATTTTTATTAACAAATATATTCATCTCATTTAACCCCAAATGTTATCAAGATTCCAGATAATACTTATTGCTTAATGCATGTCTTATTTTCTGCTTTATACTCTCCGGACACATTCTCCAGAGAAAAAAAGTTATATCCTTTAATTGTTCCTGGAATAGAGAAGATAGGGGATGCAAAATTTGAACCAAATAAAAAGAAAGAAAGAGAGAAAACTATTCAAAGTTTTGATGGGGAATATTACAAGGACTTTTTTGGAATCATATAATCTCACAAGGACTGGAAAAATATATATTGGAAAAATTATTCGATATATGTTGGGCCTGTTGGGTTAGATTTTTGGACTTACATTGATTGAGTTACATTGAACCAAGATATTAAGTCCATATATCATGCGAGATTTTGGTTTAATGGTAAAATTTTTAATTATTTAACCAAAAAAATAAAAAAATTTATCATGCAATAAATATATTCAAATTTAAAACTTGACTGAGGCTAATAATAGAAAAAACTTTTAATTTATATTAGTCAATGACTCAACATTTTTAATCTAATAATTTAACATTATGCTTTTAAATATCATTAACTAACCGGCAAAACAATAAATTATGCACATGTATCAAAACATCTTTAGCAGAAAGAAACATAAGACGTGTATAAAAAAACACTAATTGGAATATTAGAACTTACTAGAAATAAAACTAACGTTATCGTGTTAATACTTAATACCACTTATTTTTAGGTGAAATTTGACACTATAACAAAGCATTGTGGTTAATATTTATGAGAATAATAGAGTCCTTGGTGTGTTGGTCAAAAGTTTGGCAATTCATAAGCGTGGGCATGGAGTACAAGATCTGTTGCACACTTTGGCTATGTTGGCTTCATTCATGTCAAAACCTAGTGCCCGTGTGGAAGAACATTACAAAGATGTTCATTCTGATCCCCCAAAAACGGGAAAGAATCATCTTTACCGAAAATGAGGCATGCATGCTTTGCAACTTGCAACACTACCATCTTAGCTTCTTATATTTCCACACAAACTTTGATTTAAAAAGGTTTATTTTTGTCAGACCAAATAAATAATAATTATTAAAAAGGAAAAACAATAAGAAAACAAAAGCTGATGAATCTGAATTCTGAATTTCTGACCCCCCAAATTGGGGAAAGAATCATCTTTTGTGAAAATGAGCCATGCTTTGCAACACAACAATAATCCTCTTATATATCAACAAACAATTTGATTTATGAATGTTTATTTTGTCAGACCAAATATTAATAATATTAAAATAAAAAAAAACTGAATCTGAATTCTGATCCCCAAAATGGGGAAAGAATCATCTTTAGTGAAAATGAGTGCATGCTTTTGCGTCTAATTTTTTTAGGCCAACGTAAAAATCTTCTTTTATGTGAACACAGAAGACACAATATGATGTAAAAAGGTATATATTGTCAGACCATTAAATAAATAAATGTATATATTGTTTTCTGGCTTTTTCGTTGCTAATTATCTTATCTTCGGGTTATACTCCACATACATGACAAGTTGACAACATAAACATTCGCATGCATGCAAAGTTTGATATAATATTTGAAAGACTTTCAAGTGTACTCCAATTATTTTAATTGTTGATACGAATTATAAAAAATATATATATAATATATATTAATTAAAATCAATGATTAAAATAATTAGAATATCAGTGTTTTCAGTACACTTAAAATTTTTTCTATAATATTATTATTCTTTTTATATAAAAAATGATACCGAATGAAATTTTGTTCTGTCGAATTCCACAAAGTTTTCCTTTCTTGTGTGTCACAAATACCACAAAGATTTAAAATTCATAAATAAGGAAGTAAATATTACAAAGAGCAATACTAGGGACTAGTAATTTTTATGATTATTAGCCATCAATTAGCCATCAATGATGATTTGATGGTGTGAGATTTCATCCAATGACTCACCTTTTTCTACTGGTTACATGCTGACCAAAATTCAATAAAACTGCTGGTTTCCTAGACTTTTTCTATTATAAATTTAGAATTACTTATAAAGTATTATGTAAATAATAAAATTATTCATTAAAAAAAGGTTTGCTCGATACCCCTGAAAGACCTGATCTGTTTGACTAATTTTGATTTTTGGTAAATAATTTTGTCTTCATTTCCTGCTTTTTCGAATTTTCACTCGTTTTTTTGGTGTTTTTTCCTCATCGAAGTGATATTATTTTTGGATAATTATTATGGTAGTTGAATATTTTTGTTTTTAAGCTGGTGTTACTTTAATATATGAAGAGAAGCCCAACTATTTGTCGGTTGGGTCTGGTCTGGGAAGCTATTGCAACTTGGGTTTGGTATTTTAGCCTAGCTTATAATTATTTGGCTCAGTATTTTTGTGTAGGAAAATTTATTGGATTCTCTTTGCAAGGAACCCATCAGTCTTTGATAAGAAAAGTAACTTCAACCCATTAGTCCTGTTCGAAAACGAAAAAATAACTCCAACTCGTTAGTCCACTCCTCATGTAAGAGATCTAACATAACGCACGCCCTATCATCAAGCGGTACAACGTTTGTCAATCAACTTTAACTCATATGGCATATTTTTCTTTCCAAACTTCATAGATCTAGGATTCAAATTTTAGAGATTGTAATTGAAAAAAATTTGGTAAATATGTAAAGAGTGTGTGAATGTATTATGTACTTAAAATTGGGATTATCTAATTTATTGGATTACTTAAAATTTAAAATTATTCAATCCACGAATAAAAAAAAAAACAGAATAAATATTCGATTCCGATCTCATAAAACTCAAACAAATATTTTTGTCAAACGATACTAATTTTTTATAAATTTAATGTTGATTTAATTTTTTATTAGTCATTAAATTCATGATGATAAAAAATTACTATTTACTCAACTAACATTCATGACACTGCTTTGATTTGATCTATCAACTTAGGGTATACATTATTTTTATTTTGAAGACACACTAAGGTTTTCTAAAAATATAAAGTTGGGCGATGCAATGGATGGGATAAAGATGGATGATATGCAGTTTCTATGCCTCAGATCATGTGACGTACCGTATATGATAAGAAGTTAAGAAACAACACCTAACTCGGATTTAAGATAAGATCACATGCCAACCAGTTCTTTCTTGTATCAGTTTCTTACTCAAAAAATGCCACAATCTGAATAATAGAAAGCCATGCTAATTTAGAAGAGCGCAAAATCAACCAAGAGTATCATCATTTAGGGTAGAGGTAAAATAAATCAACCAAACAAGTACCTTCAATATAGTTGTCCTCCTTCTTTTCTATAATTGTTTATATAGTATTTGAGAAACTAAAAAAAAAAATGAATAAAATATGTTTTTTATTTCTAAGATTTGTAATTTTTTTTAAATATTCCTAATTTTTAATTTTATTCAATTTTGTCTTTAATATTTTTAATTTATTCAAGTTTATCTTTAACGTTTTCAATTTGTTTCAAAATTATCTCTAAATATTTTCAATTTTATTCCCAACATCAACATCTCAGATGGAATTAACATCCAAAAATAATTTTAATACAAATCGAAAATATTAGAGACAAAATTAAATACAATTAAATGTTAAAAATATTTTTAAAAAAATTACAAACGTTAAAAACAAAAAAATATACCTTACTCAAAAAATATTAATCACTTAATATTTGTTTAAAACTTAAATTTTAACTTAAATCTAATAACCTATAATAAAATCTGTTCATTTAACCTTGTATTTTTGGACTTCATCTATTCATTTTACTTGAAAAAAAAACCCTAGTCTATTCTTACACGGCCTTGATTAAAAATTTTATAATATTGTTGAATTACTAATAATCCTGATTGTTTTATATTTAATTTTCTATTTCATTTAAAAAAATACAAAAAATAAAACAAAAATTAAATTAAAAAAATTATAATTATTTTTTTATAAAATTCTAAAAACAGAAAAATGTTAAAAGTAAAAACTACTTCAGACTGTAACTGAGATATTAATCTTTCAATATAATGAACTTAAATAAGAAGTCAACTTTTTCAAACTAATTTTTGAAATTCTTTCTTAATCACAAATTCTAAATCCTACATTTTAACTTCAAATCCTCATCATAAATCTCAGTTATTTAAAAAAAAGAAAAGAAAAAAAGTAAAAAAAAAACCATAATAAAAAATTGTCTAATATAGTTAATTGAAAAATAATTTCTATACTTATAAATTCTAATAAAAAAAGGGGGCGAAGTAGTCAAGTGTGCCTTTTGCATCGTCATCTGCTGCTGCTGCTGCTTCTTCTTCTTCACAGAGACTACAACACTTCAAATACATGCACACTCTTCTCTGAACTGTAATCATCATCACCATGAAGATAATGGTAGCCATAAAACGCGTAATCGATTACGCCGTCAAGATCAGAGTCAAACCCGACAAGGTAACCACGAAACCAACCTCAATTCTTTTATATATACGACCACCCTTTTTCTGGAGCTTCCAAAGTCGGGAAGTTGATCTAAAAACGACACCGTTTTTGGCAGAGTGGGGTGGTGACGCAGAACGTGAAGATGTCGATGAACCCATTCTGCGAGATAGCGCTGGAAGAGGCGCTGCGAATGAGAGAGAGTGGGTTGGCGTCTGAGGTTGTGGCAGTGACCATGGGACCCTCTCAGTGCCTTGACACTCTCAGAACTGGTCTCGCCATGGGAGCTGATAGGGGCATCCACGTGGACTCTACTTCTGCTCTTCACCCTCTCCATGTTGCCAAGATCTTGATGAACCTTGTGCAGATTGAGAAACCTTCCCTTATCATTCTTGGCAAACAGGTACTTCTTCTCTTTTTTCTCAGTAGCTTTTCCTCTGCAATTTCACTAATCCAGTAAAATGATTAAGGACCTCACAATTTAGCTACGAGTAATATGAATATCCAAATCAGTCCCCCAAAATTTTAGTCGGACAATTTAATCCTCGATTTTATTTTGTCGGACATATCAATCCAATTCTCATGTCAAATCTTGCTAAAACGTTAGACAATTCAATTCCTGTCATTATTTAATTAAAAATATAACCATCCTTAAAAAATTTTAAAATTCTCATATCAGTTCCTTCATATGAACTGGCAATCTCATATGGAGACTAATTTATTTAAAGAAATAAAAGTTTGAGGACCGATTTGATGATTAAAATTTGTTGAGGATTAAAGTGTTCGACTAAAACTTTCTTAGGGACTGAGTTGGGATATTACTCATTTAGCTACAGAAGAAAACCCCTGAAAGATTGAATTGCTGAAAGTTTAGAACTTTAGTCACAAAAAAGAAAGCCTTTCAATTTTCTATTTTTCTGGAGCTAAGTTGGTGCTTTATGTATTTTGTTGGTGAATTTTAATTGGGTGGTTTGCCGATTTGGCTTCTTTAGTCTATTACATTGTTTGTTATGTTTTTTTCTCCAAGTAGTGATGAGTTTTGTGGTGATTCATGATGTGATTTGATATTTTGGTTTTGTTGATGACAAATCAAAGTGGATTTGATGTTTAGTGCTTAAAATGAAGGGTGTTACTGTTATCTTTCATGATCTAAAAGCAAATTAAGATGTTGTTTTAGCTGTGTTAAGTAATGAATACAAGGTTTTTCTTCCCCCTTTTGTGTATCAAGAAGCACTTTTATTGAGTTTTTGTTCTAGAGTGCTTGGCTAAAGTATAGAATTACTTTTCATTGGCAGCAGAAGTAGAATATTTTCTGTTTGAGAAGAAATTGGGGCTTCTCCCCTAGGAAGCTATAACGGAAAAAAAAATGGATATGTTTTTGTACACATTTGAAAATGATATAATGAGAATATTTGTGATGGTCACAGGCCATTGATGATGATTGCAACCAAACAGGGCAGATGGTAGCAGGACTCCTCAACTGGCCTCAAGGGACTTTTGCTTCAAAGGTTAGTCCGTCATCCAATCATCCATGTCTTCTATAAACTTAGTCATTGTGCATTCGCTTCACTATTATTATCTATGACATGTATTGGTTCTGTTGGTTCAATGTTAGCATGGTGTAAATCAATTAACTTTTGGTTCTCTCTAAAACACAAAGCAGATTTTTTTTTTTTTTGTGACTATGCTGATTTTGCCTCTGCATATCATTGTGCATGCATCCTTGGTTTTGGCTTATCAGGACGGAACTACTTTGTCATTTGGGAAAATGATTCAACACGAGTCAAACGACAAAGTTCGTTCTTTTTACATTAGACTGGGTAGATAAACTTGACATTTGTACGTTGGTTTGTAAATGAAAAAATATTTAGTAGTTAGAGTTTTGGTTTAGATTTTGGAGCAACCCTTTCTTGTCTCCTAAATAGCTATAGGCAACACCTTCTAAGCTTAAGAATCAAGCATTTGCTCCAACCATGTGGTGGGGATTTCCAAAGGACAAATCAAACATGAGTCAGATTGGAAAGAAAGAATACACTCATGGAACTATGAAATCTCTTATAGATGTATGTGTGTGTCTATGTGTATGCTTTATACCATAGGGAATTGTTTGTAATTGCTGAGCTATATGTGTGACGTTGGTGACTTTAGGAATATGCTCTTTTGAAAAGTATTCTACTGCATTTGATTACGCTTCTTGTTTATCCTTTCTATATTGTTGATGCTACTTTTCTTTGTTAGATAAGACCTTGTTCGATCATCATTTCATGTCAATTTTTATTTTGAAACTTCAATGTGCTTCAGACTTCAGATTTTGCCATTATTGCATCTTCTCCATCTAACTATGACTCATAGTTTGATGAAGTCTATGACCTAAGAAATTACTGATCTAGTTGATGATTTAGGTTGCTGCTTCTCGAGTGAATCACTTGGCTGTCCAGGTGTTATATGCTTCATCTGCTAAATCTGAACCCGGGGCAATTTTATTTTGCAGTATGATTTTTTCACTGTTAATTAAGTAGTACTATGCGGCAGACATAGAGAAGAAACCCTGGAAACTGCTATTCAGTTATAATAATTTGTTTTAGGCTAAAGTATAAGTATTTGCACCTTTTCTCTTCGGGGTCTGTTTGATGCTTAATTATTAACTTATTTGTTTTAATTAACTTATTGTATAACTAAATCCTGGCTTTCCAGTAGGTTGTCCTTGATAAAGAGAAAGAGGAAGTTACAGTGGATAGAGAGGTTGATGATGGAATCGAGACTGTGCAGTTGAAATTACCAGCAGTAATAACGTAAGTTGCACCTTCTGTTAAGCATGCTATGTACTCTCTAGATTCTTAAAAGGCTTTGTATTTTTAACTTGCTTTCTCTTGGTCACGTTTTCCACCCTTGGAACAATGAGCTGTGTATTGAACTTAAGGTTCCACTAAAGTTAGGGTAATCAAAAGATTATTTTATTATACAATTACCGCATTCATTGGAACATATTAGTGTCGCATTTGAGATTCAAGTACCAGTATCTTTTGATAAAATGATGGGAGAATGGATGCATCAAAGTTGTACTTATGGCATCTCGGGCATATCTTGTAAATATGTAACAATGGCAACAAAGTCTTTCTTTGAGTAAATTTTTTGTTAGACATATTTCACACAAAAATCACTTGGAGAAATTAGATCATACATTCATACTCAACAATGAAATTTTTGTGAGCCATGTAAGAGAGAATACATGCAAACGTTATGATCCTATAACATTATTTACCTAGAAATTTAACCTCAGATGTGTGTTGTTTTTTCTTGCTTGATGCAGAACTGATCTGAGACTGAACCAACCAAGGTATGCAACACTTCCCAACATCATGAAAGCAAAATCAAAGCCCATAAAGAAGTTCACTCCTCAAGAGTTGAATGTGGAAATCAAATCTGATTTGGAAATTGTGGAAGTCACTGAACCCCCCAAAAGGAAAGCAGGGGTCATGGTCTCTTCTGTTGATGATCTCATTGACAAACTCAAAAATGAGGCCAAAGTCATTTGATGATTATTATTGTTCTTTCCTTTGCTGCCAAATCATTTACTTCTCACCAAAGTTTTAATTATGTAACAAAATTGTGGCTCATTTTTTTCTATATTATAAATAATTTGGTGATATGTATTAATATTTTAGAGTTATTGTGTTTTACCCTGCTATCGTTCTGACAATTTTTTTGAAAGACACAACGTGAATGACGTTTTGTGAGTGAATAATAATTTTTATATAAATAAAAATAAAACAGCGTTGACGTTTTGTATTAAAAAAAGAATATTTTTAATTATTATTTTTTTTAATTGGCAAAAAGAAAAATGGCGGTGATGTTTTGTGGCGTCAGAAAAACTCCCACAAAGACTTTAAACACGATGTTTTGGCCATTTTGGTGAGTTACACCAATTAGTCTCATATTAAAATAAAGTTACAAGATTGTCATACAAGATCAAATCACACAATAAATAAAATGTTTTTCGTACAAGCTCTTAATATATATCATGAGATATCATGGTATCATGTCATGTCTGGCAATGATTAATTGTTTTTTCACATAAAGATAAACTTGGTATACCATGCGTTAAGATAATAAATAATGATAACTAGCGTTTTAATAATCATTCCTACGAACGTATCAGCTATTGAATTAAATAATTGATAGTTTTTATCTTCATTTGAATTGGTGACTTTGCACAACTTTTGTGCTAAGTGATTTGGGAATTTAACAACTACTTACACTAATCACATCGTTTGAAAACAAAAAAGGCTTATAAGAAATATTACAACATAATTTTGGTTGGTGAATGTTGATGTTTAATTGCTCAAAAAAACATGAAAGCATGTGAAAGATAATTTATAGTTTATTTTGTCACATGTTAAAAAACCTGAAGGGAAGTCACAAGGGTCAAAGAAATGGCGTAGCAAAAGCATTTACGATATCTGACCTCCTTGGAATGGTTGGTAACAGATTGATCGAGTTATTCAGCATTTGCCACTTGAGTTTTCTGTCTCCTTGGTTGCTTTTATATATATATATATATATATATATATATATATATATATATATATATATATATATATATATATATATATATCTCAACAGGTAGATAATTTTATTAGATGGAATAAGGTTTTTCATGCTAAACAAATTGAAGTTAGAGATTATTTAATTCTTTACGGAAAAATTAGGAGAAGGGATACAAGTATACAACATTGATCATTCTCAAATAAAATAAATGAGACTATTATTGACAGTGATCTTATTGGCTCATGTTTAAACTCTGTTTCTTTGTAATTTATGTAATTTTACAAAAATTAAATTTGGAATTAATTTAAGGTTATATTCATCGTTTAAATAACTTTTTAATTTTAAATTAATAAATTTAACTTTTAGTTATTTTGATGTCTTCGTATAATATAAAATTAGTTTTAATTTTAATATACTATCAACATATAAATTCTTATTTTATTAATCATTAAAAATACTAGATATATATCATGTATAATTTTTTAAGTAATTATCATAAAAGATAAAAGTATATTAAGAATACCTTAAATTTCTTTTATTTAATAAAAAATCATATTAAAATTTCAAAGAAAATTTATTTATTTATACAATAAACATGCATTAAAAAAAATTATAGTGTAACATTTTTATTATTTTTCTATAAATAAATACTCATATATAATTATATTCGTGAAAATAAATTAATAATTAAGATTACGATTATATTACGTATACACTAAAATTAGTCATTAAAATCAGTCAGCAGTATAAAATATATATTGAAATATAAAGATATATTAAAAATAAATTAAACCGCATATATTTATACATAGATACATTAATGACTGATTTTAGTGACTGATTTTAATATGATTTTTGTTAAAATTAATAATTAAAAATTATTTTTGTCAAATTATTTGAGGTTATGTTAAAATGAGGGTTATCTCACCCTTATTATTATTTTTTTTTTATAAAGGGGAAAAGTGGATCAAAATCATGATTCTGATTCTGAGAGTGACATAGTTGTATGCTTTGTTCTCTGCAAAATCATCAACCACCTTAGCGTTCTTTTGCTGAAAAACCTTTCTAATCGCATATGGATTTCGATTCCCTCGACGATTTCTTCGATTTCGATGATTTCATCCACCATTCTCCCCCTCCGCCCTCCGATTTCCTGTGGTCCAATCCAAGGTTTCTTGTTTTTTTGGGATTTTATTTTTTTTCAATTTTGCTTCTTTTTCCCCCTTCCCTCCTAGCTTCATTTGTTGTTTATCATGATTTATTTATGGTGCTGCTTTTTGAAGCAATTATACTGTTGCTTTTGTAATTGATGGTGTTTTGTATTCATAATCATGCTTCATCTTCATCCATATCTGAAATTCAATTGAATATTGAAATTCGCTAATTGCATTGTATTCATTTTTATTACTCATTTAAAATTGAAGTTTTTTCCCCTACTTGTTTATTATGGTGATCAATGCAACTTTAAATTGATGGTTTCATTTCCATTTGTTATTGCGTGTATTTAATTTTGTTATTGGTTTGGCATCATGGATAGCTGACATAACATAACCCTCTGTTTCTGGATTTCGCAGTGTGAGCTCTGAAATTGGCTTTTCAGCAGGTGGTAGTGGTGGCGGTGGCAGTGATGTCTGTCAAGAGAAAACCAAAAAGAGGTATTTTGTTTTGTTAATTATGAAGTAATGGACTAAGTGGTATCCGAGAATCTGATAATGGAATTAGTGTTTCTGAAACTGGTTGAAAATATGATGTTGGTTAGCTAGAAATCAAAGAAATGTGATTTCAATTCATTGACAAGAAAGCCCTGAACTTAAATGCATGCATGATTAGGGCACAATAACTTTGTAGTGATGTGCTCTGTCACCAGATTTGGTCGCAGTTTATTTCTAATAGGTTAATTCCCAGTTGTTTTATTAACAAGAACAATATCAGCAACAATAAAACCTTGTCCTACTAGGTGGAGATGAGTACATGGACCAAACAATGCTATTGCCTAGTCACGAATCATGTGAACTTTGTCCATTTGCGCTTAGATCTTTTTATTTGAATCTTTTACGGTATATTTTTTGTGCTAAATTTGTTGCAAATATCTTGAAGGAGACATGCTAGTTCATGTTGCAAAGCAGGGACAAAGGCTGGCCGTGAAAAGTTGCGGAGGGAGCGACTCAATGAAAGGCAAGCATGTTTCTAAATACTGAATTTGTTAATCTCATGTCTGAGTCAGTCTTTAAACAAGCTGCATTAAGCTGATGTAATCTATGCTGAATGGCATTTTTCTACTTCTGCATAAAGAACATCCTCTCTACATCTTTCTGTGATTTTTGTATATACTTACTTAACTATTATGTTTTTGACATTGATCTATTTATGCTTGTGTTTGGTACACAGGTTTATAAGTTTCAACACTTTTAAGCTCGATTTGTTGATTGTAAAATATTTCATAACTGCCAAGGAGGCCTGGAATTGAGCATCTTTGAGTAAAATTTTATATCAACTTAATGATCAATGTTATATATTGTTTGGCAACTTTCAATTCTTTTTAGCAATTATGAAGAGTTAAGATACATATAAACATTAAAATCTTTGTTTGGTCAGACACCAATTGTACCAAACACATGATCGGTGTTTTTGTTTAGTTTTGCTACTTCCTCTAATGATAATGGACAATAACTTGGTTTTGCTTATTTCAGGTTTTGTGACTTGAGTGTTGTTTTAGAACCTGGAAGACCTGCGAAAGCTGATAAAATGGCTATACTTGATGATGCTATAAGAGTTTTGAAACAACTAAAAACTGAAGCTGAGGAACTCAAACAAACGAATGAAAAATTGTTAGAAGAAATAAAATGTTCTAAGGTTAGTATTCTTTCAACAGCTTATAATAACTTGAATATTTCAATGTACTATGTCTTAGACAAGTTCATTTTTGATACTGTCCTCTGTCTGTTCTGCTGGTAAAGTAATTGATTTTTATTTTGACATAATTACCAGAGGTTTAAACCTAGAACTAGATATGATTTTGTGTTCTATAACAGGCTGAGAAAAATGAACTTCGAGAAGAGAAACTTGTTCTGAAAGTAGATAAAGAAAGGATTGAGAGACAGTTGAAAGATTTGCCAATTCAACCTGCACCTGCAGGGTATATGCCTCCCAATCTAGCTCCTTTCCAAGCAGGGGTCAACAAAGTCGCTGTTTATCCGAACTACGGGTACATGCCAATGTGGCATTATCTTCCTCCATCTACCCGTGATACATCCCATGATCATGAGCTTAGGCCTCCTGCTGCATAATTGCTCTGCACTGCAGTTTGGATGATTTATTCATAAATGTTTCATTTTTTCTTGAGAAGGATTGACATGTAGATATTGTCATTGCTTCTAATTTCCTGTCTATTTACCTTAGCTACCATGCCAACTTACTAAAATTACCTAGAAGTATTCTTTGATGGTAATGTTCATGTCAAATTTCCTTACTGGTTTCTTCCTTCGTATTGCCTATTTTAGTTTTGTTGTCACAAATTACTTTTGAATTTTGGAAAGGATATTCTCAAAATTCTAGGGTGATACCTTTATATAATACATATTTTAATTGTGTAAAATGTAAAAATAGAGATTATAAAAATTTTATAATAAGGTTAATTTGAAGCTGATTTTATAGAGTTAAAAATTGAAAATCTTAAACTGTATATATTACACAAACTAAATGTCTTAAATAACTTATTTGATTTACTTTTCCTCCACTTGGATTTGCATTTCTCCTTTTTCAAGTCTAAGGTACTGATTGTAGTCTGCATTCTGGATCTTCACCACTGCACGGTTTAGTGTTGATATGAATCTTTTGGTCACCTTCTTTACCCCACAACAGCAAGTATAGACCAATGATGACAAAAGTTGCGCCTATGATGCTGGAGAACATGTTGAGTAATCAGAATTATAACTCCGGCATTACACAGATATGTGTGTGAAAATGAAGCTATAAAGAAATTGTGTGTGTGAAAATGAAAATATAAAGAAATCTTTATATTTTCAAATCCTATAAAGAAATCCTTGTATTTTCAAAGGGTAGTGATGCTCACATTAGTAACTTATCTTAGGGTGTAAAAATGGTAAACTAGGAGAAATATTTGTATGTTGTTCAACTAGAGGAATATTTGATGTAAATAAGGGCAAATTTTAGAGTAAATTAGTGTGTTTTACCTTCTTTTTATGCAAGAGATAGTAAGGATAATACATAATTAGATATATAATACTAACTTCTGCATAATTTTTTTTTTTTGAAGATAAGTTTTTCGAGGGAAGATGTTCTGAAAACAGATGTTTTATATTTACATTCCTAACAACAACACTTTTATAAGTGTGGGATCTACCTTAGATGGGTTTCATACCCCCACCAAGACAAAGAAGTGCATGTTAATTTGGTGAACAATCATGCTAATTTGGTGAACAATCAAGATATAATGAATTACACCCATTTTTCATTTAAAAAATTGAATATTTTTACCCATAGTAAGGATAATACATAATTAGATATATAATACTAACTTCTGCATAATTTTTTTTTTTGAAGATAAGTTTTTCGAGGGAAGATGTTCTGAAAACAGATGTTTTATATTTACATTCCTAACAACAACACTTTTATAAGTGTGGGATCTACCTTAGATGGGTTTCATACCCCGTCAAGACAAAGAAGTGCATGTTAATTTGGTGAACAATCATGCTAATTTGGTGAACAATCAAGATATAATGAATTACACCCATTTTTCATTTAAAAAATTGAATATTTTTACCCACTAATTACATACTTTTACTTGTTTTGTTTTACTAGATTTGTCTACAATTTATTTATTTATATTACCTGCCGAGGTAAAGTTTCTCACCAAAGACAAAGTATGCTAAAATTGCAGCAAGTATGGTACAAAGGGGCGTAGTCATTGTAACGAAGACTGGCCCCTTTTTCTCAGTGCACCACAGCTGAATGTATATTATCAAACCAGCAATCACAATTCCCTGCCATTTGTGAATGATACTGTTAGAATTTAGAAACACTATTAGAATGTCTTCTATGGTATCTAAATTTTGTTTATAGAATTTAAAAATAAAAAGATGAGTCCCACCTTATTCTATGTCTACTTTTAGGCAAATTAGATACAACTTTCATAGGCACCAAAGAATTTTTCTATTCTCTATATTTATTTGCTTTTTAAGTCAAAGATTTTGTACTCCTAAAATACAACTCATATCTTACTTACACCATATAATGTGGACCACAGGTCAATGTTGAACCCTATAGTCCAAGCTGAAGGTTTATGCCCTATAATTAAGACTGTGAAAACAGCTGATTGTGCTGCTCCAACAAAGCACATCCATGTAGTAAGGGACAACTGTGCTGGATATCTTTTCAAAGTGGCTGCCTTAAAATTTCATCAATTACATCTTATCAGAATTGAGAAAAACTCTAGTAATTACAATGAGGTTAGAAACAACTATAAGTGTAGAGAAAAACTTATACAAACATTTCTTTTATGGTATAAAGACTGTTTTTTTTAACTTCTTATCAATCATTTTTAATATAAAAAATAAGATATACCAAAAAGAATATACACAAAAATAATACATATAATATTCTTTTAAAAAAATTGATTTCCTAATTCACATTTTATTGACCATTATGACAAAGCCATAACTTATTAAAGAGTGCAAAATATAGAATATGAACAATGTTACATGTACACCAAAATTTATTTATTTTTTTATCATTACTTGATTAATAAAGATATTTTTATACATTCTAAACTCTAAACTCAACGCTAAACAATAAATCATAAATCCTAAAATTCTAAATTTAATAGTACAAAAAAAAATATTGGCTGTCTCAAAATTTTGACATGTTATATTTTTTTTATAGAAAAATATTGAAAGGCTAATAAAATTTATTTTTTTGGTCATCATTTAGTCATCAATATTTAAAAATATAAGCTAAAAATATGAGATTTTTTATTTTTATAAATTAAATAAATGTAATAATTACTAAAATAAATAATTTTAAAGATATTTATCGAAATAAATATTCTTCCTTTATCTGGTTTACATTATAAATGTGATAATTTTACATGTATCTCGTGATTTACATGGTAAACGAGATATATGTATTTTTTTAAAAAAATTAAAAATAATAAAAATATTAATAATATTAATAATCCAAACTTTTGGCATATAATTAATACATAAAAATTGGTGGTAGAGATTAAAATAAATATGTTTCATCAATTTTAATCTATTTTAAATGATAAAAATTAATACGTTTACTTAAAAAGTGAAAATAATTAACTGGCCACTATTAATATGATTACTTCTTTTCTAACTACTCACTATTAAAAATATAACCAAAAACAAACCCTGAAGCATTCCTCTTCTTTATATTAGATAGTAAACGTATAAAAAAGTACGTGTGGGAGACCAACACGTCTAATACCCTCCCCTTCATCCCGGTGATGACTAGAAAGTGAGGAAGACAGGTATCTGCATGATGATTAAGACTAATACGCTTAGTATTATGGATTAAGATGAAAACCTGCATGATATACCAGACAGACCATGAAACACAGCTTATAACTGCAAGAAGAGAACCCTTGAGCCAGTTCTCATGTGCTGCAGCAGCACTCTTTCCTGGAATATGAATTACCGGACGCCACAAATTTCTCATGGTAGGTCCTTTGTACAGTGTCATTGTCATTACACCGCTTAAGGACAACATTGTCCCTATAACTTTAGCTATTCCCCGGGGATCTCGAATATCAAGAGTCTCATACCTGATAATTTAACTCACTTCAAGTCATTATAATATAACAAATAAAAAAATAAAATGCTGTTTTAGTGACCAAGTGCTAAATTAATCAACGTATAAAATGTTATATTTTTATTCTAAATATTTTATTTTATCTTATTTTTGTTTTTACTCAATTAAATTTTTGCGTCTAAAAGTATTTTATATTTTCTTAGTATTCTGTTATTTTTATTTTTAGGCAATAATTTCTTTGCAATCGACTTCATATGAAGTTGTTTTTGGAGGAATGACGTGTTACTATTTGGTTAAAAAAAACCCGATTTATTTTATATAAATGATTTAATTAAAAAACTAATTGATATTACTGTGATGTTAGATTTTTCACCATATTTTATTTTAAAAATAAATTGACTAATTTAAATTGAGAAATTGTAGTTATTTGTTTACTATATAATTTTTTTAACCAAAATTATAATTAAAAATTATTAAAAAAATAAAATTATCTAATATATTAGACCAATTCAATGTTAATCAAAATTTTTATATTATAAAATATAAAAAAAATTAACTCTAAAAAAAATCATGTTATTTTTTAGGATTTAATTTTTTATTGTATTTTCATAAAGTTTGCACAAAATTCACCTAACATATTGACGAAACTTATTTATTTACGTAAAGTTTATTTATGGACTCAGCAAATTTGTTTATGTTTTAATACGATTTGAATTGTATTAATATATTTTTATTTTTTAATCAATTTAATTTTATTTAAATAATTAGAATTTTAAATTATAAAATTTTTATTAATTTGTAATTTAAATTTTAAATAGATATAATTTAAATTAATGATTTATAAAATTATATGTATTCGTATTATTGTACTCATATGATAATTATATTTATTCGATTTAAAAAAAATAACGCTGTTAATTTTTTTATTTAAATAGATTCATATTATTTTCAAATTAAAAGAGTATACTTATTTAAAGTAATATGAGTACGTTTATTTAAATTTAAAAAATTTTAGAATTATAAGAGTATGTTTATTTAAAATATTAAAATTTTAAATTTTAAATAAACCTATTTATATTAATTTTAAATTTTATTTAAAATAATATGAATATGTTTATTTAAATTAAAAAATTAAAATAATAAGAATACATTTAAAAATAAAATACATAAGAATACATAAGAATATACAAGAATACACAAGAATACACAGAAATAAATCGTATAATTACCATAATAAGTCGTATGAGTACACAAGAGTACATAGAAATAGAGTTTTCGCCTTATTTCTAAATCACAATAACAACCCGTATGATTATCATAATTACAATTTTTGTCATTACTTAAAAAAATTTTGATTTTAGCCAAAGAACTAAAATATAATAGAACAAGACATTTGAAATAAAAAATAAAATAAAATATTTCAAACATTGAAAACGAAATTAAAACGCAATACAAATATTTAGGTCTTATTATAAAAGAGAAGATACAAGGATGAAGCTCAAAAGTCAAAACTAATTGGCCAACCTTAGTACTACGGCAATGATGAAGGTAAGGGAAGCTATGACGTTAACAATGGAAGCAACAAAGGTTGGAGAAGTGTACTGCAGGCTTGCAAAGTACATATTGATTGGTACACTAATCCTGAAATTTTGTAAATTCAAAATGTTATGTGTAAACATAATAATAAGTTTCAATGTATAAGCATGCATTTTGTTGTTTCTACTTACCCAGCCAAGGAAAGCACAAAAATTTCCATGAATATAGCAAATGTGAGCTTTGGTCTCTCATTTCTGTTTGAATAACACAAAGTTTTTATGTTATTGTCAGATTTAATTTATGATAGTTTCTCTCCTATAATTAATCATATCACAGGCTTCATTAAACTTTGAAACAGATTGAATTCAATAATGTAAAATATATCAATGATTTGAACAAGCATAGCATCAATACATGTATATATAGTACCTCTCTAGAAAGAATGCAAATGGGAACATGACAACCGCCGCGACGATATGGCGGTAGGTTACATACAAGAAAGGACTCATCCCATGGTTGAAGGAAGCTTCAGTGATGAAATACAAGAATGCATAGCCAACTTGAGCTAACACCATCAGAAAGTGCGGCTTGAACTCTCTCAAAACAAGAACAATAGAAGATTTCTTTTGTTCCATTATAAAACGAACCTATTATTATATGATCTCTTATTCTTGATTAAAGTTTTGATAAAACTTGGTGGAGGAGGATTATTGAATTTGAATGTGAATATGTGATTCTTAATGCATGTTGTTTGGAAATCCTGTTCTTGAGTAGGACCTGAGAGTAGTAGGACATGTACAGGAGAATACTATAAAGTTTGTGTTGTATGACTCATTTTCTCCCAAAATTGCTATATGCACGATATTAGATGACATAACCAATGCAAGATTATAATAAGGCAATTTCTTTCTTTAATTAATTAAGTGGTTTGTTGCGTGGGTCATGAATTTATAGCCACATTACAGGTAGAGCCACGCACATTGCCAAATTCATTGGTTGGATATACCATTTGTGACCATAAATGAGTCATATTTAATAAGAATTATTTTAATTATAAATTAAAAATTTATAAATAAAATACGACTTATTTTTGTGTACTTTTGTATATTAAAAATAAAATATATAAAGTACACAAAAGTACATAGAAATAAGTCGTATTTTATTTTTGAAAAATAGTTATTTTTTTAATTTATAATTAAAATTTTTTTTGTTAAATATGACTTATTCTAGTGTACCTGTGTATTTTTGGAGACGATAATAATGGTTGTCATTGTTAAATATAGTTTGTTTTCTTAATTTATAATTAAAAAAAATCTTTAAAGAAGTCATGTTTATTGTCTTTGTATTTTTGTGTACTTTTATATACTATTTGTAGATCTATATACTTTTTGGAGACGATGACATGGATTAAAAACGTGTATTTTAAAAATTTTAAAGGGGAGCTCGGGGGAAGATACGAGAAACTCTATAATTTTTATAGAGTTCGTCGGAGGATACGGCGAACTTGCTAGTTTTTATAGAGTTCGCGGTGGACTGCGGCAAACTTGTCCAAATACAAAAAAAAATCATTTTAGATAGAATTTTTTTTTGTGAAATTTTGTGATTGTAAGAGTATATTTTTTACTTCATGCCGCCTCACCGCTGCATCTCAAGTATGCCGTTAGACGATAGGATCATGCCGTATGTCCAGATGGCTGGTCTGGCCCATCTCGCGAGGCTCAATGATTACTGGTTCAAGTTGAATGAGCCGTTAATTAGTGCATTTGTGGAGAGATGGCGGCCGGATCCCCCTAGTGTCTGGTGGCATCTAAGTCCAAAGCTGAAAAGTGCGGGGATACTGCGGTGTTCCCGAACTGCCTATTACACCACCCCCAGCTCGAGTATTTCGCTCGTCCTCATCATCGCTATCATCGACAATCGTGGCGGGCTCCACATCATCATCATCGTCATCTTGAAATACATCTTCCACACCATCCGAGGCTACACCCTGTTCGGGATTTGGGACCACATCATCAATGCCGCTACCTTAAACGCAGCATCAACTACCGACATAGTATCAACTCGTTCTGTGTCACGAGTGCAGTCCATATCAGCAGTGAAGGACGGGGAGGCCACCAAACATGCATTAGGCTCAATCACGGATAGAGATGTAGAGGCACCAACATGCCTCGAACTCGACCGAGCGGCCGTGGCTGAATGCAGAGGAATCCGGTTAGAACCTTCTGAGTTAGAGACCACATCCACAAGTTTGGCCAACAGCTCAGGGGTCCTCACCTCTGGAAATTGCCGATGACAGTGGAACAACACTTTCAAATATTCATCACTGCTTATGAAGAACGAATCATACTTCACATCATCTCGCAAAACTAAAATCAAAATTCTGTAAAATAACTTCTTCACCCGTTTCACGCCTTGCAGACCCAGTTTTCGGATTATATTATCCTTAAACTCAGTGAAACTCGTCGAAACTCTAATGAAAACACTAAACGGATCTTTATCTGTAAACTTAATTCCAAAACGCATTTTTTCTTAATCAACCCTCTATAGTGTACCAAAACTAAAAAATTCTCATCACTAGCCATTATGAGACTCACTATGATGGAGAATTCACATTCCACACATTAACTTCCTTCTAAATCGAATTACATTGCGTCCATTTAAATATGTTGCTGAATCAATAGTAAATCTACTCAATCTTATTCGAATTATGTGTTTTGGTCTCCAACAAGGTAAATCGAAATAGTCTAATTCGATTTATTTGGAACGAAATCACAAATGCATAAATCTGACTAACCTATTTTGATTTACTTAGTTTAGGTGTAAATCGAAATTGTCGGATTCGATTTACATTTACATGTGGCCTAATAATTCTACTTAACCTAATTCGATTTATATAAATAAGTTTTTTGGGTGATTCACGTACCAACTCTTATTTTAAGTGATATTGGTAATATTTACCTCCTTTTGATTTATTCAAGAATTTTGCCTAAAATTTAAAGATGATAAAAATATATATATAAATAATTATATTTCTAATATAAATTACAAGTTATATATGGTAGAGTGATTTGAAAAGGAAAAAAATTAGTTGCTAATTACATACTAATTAAAAAAAGGTGATTCCCACCTTTTTGTTTATTTTATTTTATTTATCTTTCATATATATCTAATCTTTTATGTCTTTTATCTTAAAATACTTAACAAACATAATTTTAGTAAACGAATATAGTAGTGTATGTATGTGCAGTGTGAACGATTTAAACCTACAATAAATCCATAATAGCCCACAGCATCAAATGCATGTGGATTACAAGCAGCAATAATAATGTCTTTATCTATTAAATTCAGATATATACAAAATCATAGCATTTGCATTGTTTTGTTATTCCTCTTTCCTAATGGAAAACACCTTCCAAATAGAGTTGTTAAACAACTAACTAATTTAATTGGTTCAGATGACGTATATAGTAGGAGTAGAATAGGACAGCACCAAGACCTACACTGAGTTGATAAACTTTGTTATTTTTTGTCATTGATTAATAATTTCCTCATGGGGCATCATGATAATCCTTGAACTAAAGACGACGAATCTAACTTTCCTTGGTTCATTATTTTGTTAAGCTATTTTTTATATATATACTCACACTAGTGCAGTTAGGAGGTTGATTATCATTACATAATGCCCTAGTGGTAATTATTGAAAATGGGATTACTTTTTTGGGGTATAGACAATGAAAGTTATATTCTATGTATGTTAGCAACTTAGCATATATACTAACTAGTTGTGTTTTGATCTTGATGTGTAATTTTATTGTAAGCCTTATCAACTTATAAAGTAACATAGAATAACTTCCTAGCTACTTGAGTAATTACTGTTTGGTTTATAATTTCGATTAGGATCCTATATATATTTTTTTAAAAATTGGATCTCTATTTCATATTATATTTTATAGTAATTATTATGACAAAAATATTGAAATTAATAAAATATTCTGTTAAATAAAATGAATATATCTAGTACTTAATTGAATATTTTGTTTTGTTTAGTAGAATATTCTATTAATTTTAATATTTTTTTTACGATAAAGATTTAGTTTTAAAATTTGATATGGTATAAAGATCCAATTAAAAAAATATAGAAAACTGATTAAAAATTCAATAAAACGATAAGGACGATATTAATTAAACCTTTAGAAAAATTACCGATGAAATTAAAAGATATCAATTGTTACTACAAAAAAAATGATGAATAACATCAAATTTAGCATCACCCATTAGCGATGACTTCAATGGCGGTTAAAGTAATAAATTTGTCAGCGCAAAGTATTATTAGTAGATTTTTATTTATGGCGATAAATTTGTTTGTAATAATTGGAGGAAAAAAATAAAAAAGAAGTAGGCACGAAAATTAGGGTGGGATAATCTGCCGGGAACCTTAATTAGTACATTGCGTTTTGATAACCACCAAGTCGGTAAATCGACAGTAGTGTTGCCCTAACTTAAAAATACGCAGCCCTCCTCCCTCATTTTTCAAAGCCCCTTCTCTCTCCACCACTCTCCTCTTTCTTTCTCTCTCCCTTGCGACTAGGGGTGGCAAGCGGGGAAGTCCACCCCACCTCACCTAGTGAAACGGTCCCAGAATCCTAACCCGCCCCGCCTAACGGCGGGTTGGCGAGCTGGCGGGCTAAGCCCGCCAAATAACCTCTTTTTATTTTTTTATTTTTAATTATTAAATAGTATATATAAAGGCATAAAAAAATTTCTCCAATTTTTTACTTTTAACTATTATAATTTCTAAAAATATAAACAAATTATAATTTTTATATTCACAAATATTAAAGTTTTTGTAATTATAAATATTTAATAAATATAATTATAAACCAAGTTTTCATCCAAAACATAATTATAAATATTGTTCTCAAAGCAAAATAAACATAATCCAAAACATAATTATAAATATTGTCTCTAAAACAAAATAAATATAATTCAAAATACTCAATTTTTATCTTCATTCTCTTATAAATTGGGTTGCGAAAAGTTAGATTTTGATAAAAAAAAAATTGTAAAAATACCATTTTTTTCTATTTCTTATATAAACAAGCTCCAATCCCCTTTTTGAATCACTAGTCTATTCGATTATGTGCCACCGCCGATGATTGCATCAGTTCATTTAAGGAAATATTTCATTATTCTTTGTGTTTTTTTTTTAATAAATTAAGAGTGAAATTCGAACTCACGACTTTTAAATAAATATAAAGAGATTATGCCATTTAAGTTATAGTTTGTTGGTCATTATTCCTTACATTTGATCTTTGTTGATATCAAAATATATATAGTAACAGATGTTTTAGAGTATAGTCTTTTTAGAATAATAACAGAATTTTTATTTGAATACAATTCAATTCATTTCTATATTATGTCAATGTCAATAATATTTTAAATATGCGAATGTCAATGTTGTTTGAAAAAAATAAATAAATAAGAAGGAAAAAATGTGTGTGAAAGAGAGAAAGTGAGCGGGATGGCGATAATGATGTTGGAATTGGAGTGATATATATGTGTTTAATCTAATTGTATAAGGATCCCGCTAGGGAGACAATGGACTATTTGTTTGGACAATGGCTATTGAGATATGAAATGAACATCTCCTACACTATTTAGAATAACCATCCGAGTATAAGGGATAATAAACATCTTCTCGAAGGGTTCACCAAGGATCAAACTCTTGACCTTTCGGATTTAGCGCTTTAATAACATGTCATGATACCACTCATCCCAAAAGCTTCAGCTGATTGAAAAATGTAACACTAATAATTATATCTCTAATACTCCATAAACCTCCATTGTACGCATTGTATAAATATTTCATTGGCTCCTCATATTTTTCCATCGTATAAATACATAGTTTAACTAAAATCTGAAGTGAGTAATCAAATTAAGTTTTGTTAATGTTTTTCTTAAATTAAATTACATATACAAAATGCACCGTTATTGAGAAACTTTAATGTGTACCAAGTTCAAATTAAATTTTGTATCATCATTAAAAATTTTTAATTTGATTGAGGAAACATTATTGAAACACCGTGATTAGAGTCCCCTGACATATTTTTGATATCGTTTATTAAATCAAAATATTAATATTTATTTAATTCCATTTGAAAAAGTATGCATATCTTTTTTTATTAATTTTTTATTTAATAATTTTTATTTTTATTAACTTTATTTTTACTTTAGGATTTTTTTTTAATTTCATTTAGTTTTAATCGTAGGTTGATCGTGTAGCATCAAAGTTGTTTTGCTGTCTCAAAATATGTTAAATTATTTAAGTTTTATACTTGACTTAGTTTTTTTTAGGATAGAATTTTAGAACGGAAGTGGGAGAAGATTGCTTAGTGGTGCCTTTTCAAAATTCTTGTTTGCTGAAAAATTTCGGAATAATAAGAAGATGCCCACTAGAACGGTTAGGATTTGATGTTTTATTAAATGTGTGTTTGTTTTAATTTATACCTGCAACTGTTTTCTCTATAAAAATTGATAAAAAATAAAAATTTGTGGAGGTCTCTAAATTGAGAAAAAAATCTGTCGAATTTTTGTTAAAATTGTTTAAAGACATATTTGGTTTGTGAAAAAATAAAAATTACAATTGATGGAGGATTTTTATTATAAATAAATCTCTGGCAAAATTTTTAAAAAATTTAATAAGTTGTGTTGTTAGTTGAATTTTAAGTTGGTTGTTACAAAATGATTCCAAGTCATTGTTTGTAAATGTATAATAGGAATAACGGTGAACGAGGGGGTTAAAACCTGAGTTTTTCGAGGGGTTGATCAGTTTGTTGCGTATATCTTCAACATAGAACTGTGTAGGTCTCAACGGGTATTTAGATTTCCATGCTATAAGTGTTGATTGACTAAGTGGTTAGGACCTTTGAATATAACCATTCACCTTTAACATAATGGGTTCAAGGATGAGTATTGAGTCAGGACTGAACACGAAGATGTTGATGAGTAGGGAATCAATCGGTTTGCATCGAATTTCAATAGGTTTGACAGTTGATTAAGGAGGCTTAGAGTGGTTAGAGAAGTGAACATAGAGAAAGTAAATTGGGAGGGTAACCAAGAGAGATACAATGAGATGGTATTTGATACAATCAGTGTTAATGGTATGGAAAATGTTAAAAAAGAGCCTAACTTGAAGCAAAGAGAATTTATAATATGTTAGAATCTGTCGCACAATCATTGTTTGAAGGGTGCGTTCACTACAAGAAAAACGTTGAGTACTGTCGAATTTTTCATCGAAAAAATAAACAAAATCTATCGGAAAGAATCAGATGGTATAAATCTCGTCGGTAAATATTTACCGTCCAAAGGTAATTATTGTCAGATTCTGCGATGGATTATCCATTCAAAAAACTATTTGGTAACCGGTGTATTTTTCTGACAATAATGTTAGCGCCACAATATATTGTTTCCCACAGTATTACCATCGGATTATTCTTTTGGTAAATCCGACGGTAATGTCATTTTTTTAAAAAAAATGTGAAACAAACGGTCAATTTTAATTTTTTGTTTAAATTCATTTTTCACACATTTATATAACAATTTATAAATAATAGAAACCTATATTAAAATAAATAAATAAAATGTTCAAATAAATTAAAAGTCAAGTACATCAAATAAATATAATGAAACAATAAAACAAAAACTATTAACTAAAGATCTAGGTAGTCCTCATCGTCATCGTCATCGTTCCTGTGGCCCTGATGAGGCGGCGCAGAAGGTGATGATGTCTGTGTGCCACCAGCAGGACCACTAGCACTAGTAGGGTTGATGACAGCAGCGCGCATCTGAGTTTGGTACACCTCCATTCGAGCCTCCATCCATTTAAATCGCTCCAGCTGCTCCCTCCACTCTAGTCTGAAGTCATCGGTGTCCATCACATGTGTGAGGATCTCTTGATACCTCTTCTGATAATCGTTCAGCTTTTGATCCTGCTGGTGAAGGCTGCGGATGAGTTTCTGCACCTGCAGCCTCAAATCCGCGTATTTTTGGGCTCAACAGCTCGACTGATGGTAGAGCCAGACGATGGCTTCAACATAGATGTGCGGAGGCTACTGGCAAAGAATGACCCCAGTCTATATACGCAGTTCTTATATGACGCTGAGGCGGTCTCGCGTGAAACCGCATTGGGATCGACGATTGAAGTAGTAGATCCATCGGTGGGGTCCTCCTCACTTTGCTGAGATTGCTGAGTCGCGGCCTCTAGTCTCTACATGTAGGACTTTTGTGTAACACATGTTATTGTGATTAGTACAATAGCTATACAGTTAATCTCTAATTTTATATTAGAAGATCTGATGTATGTTTACTCACATAATGATCATGAGACTATTGATCAGCAAATCTCGCTTTGTTCTCCTTCAATATGTGGGAGTACTTAAACGTCTCCGCCAATGTCGCATTGCGATCCAATGACTTTGACTACACATGTTGCGTTAAAACAATATGATTAGGTTCCTAATAATGATATGTAAAAGAATATAAATAAGTTAATAGCAAAATTAAAGACACTACATACCAGCCTGGTCTTAGTCTTCATGAAGGTAGCTGAGCCGCTGATATACTTATATGACATGGCCGATGTTCTGTTAGCTTTGTTGGTGAGATGCCAATGCCTGAACACCTCATTAGTCTCCTAGTGAACTAACAGAGCCTTCTTTATTTTTTGTTGGAGCCAGTTGTCAGATTGTCCTGCCTTTCACGAACATCCTCAAGCATCTGCTGCAGCCACCGACCATTCGATGGTCGTAGATCTTCCTAATGAGAACATTGTGAGAGGCGCCCCATGTAAAGTGCAGTTGCACAAAGAAACTTTAAAACTAGTTAATCAAAATAGAAGATATAAACTCACTAACAAGGTTTGAAACTAAAAAAAAATTAAATTTATTGCCCGTTTCTAAAACCATCACTCTCTGGTCTCAGCGGGATCCTCTTGTAGCTGGGGCAGGGATGGTCGTACATTAGCTTGATGGCATTGGTCATTTTCATGAGTACATGCTTTTTTGTTCGGCGAGAACATGTCAACAATCCACAAGAAAACTAATATGGCAGTATAAATTAAAACTTTAGAAGCAAATAACCATAATATATAGAGATTTTTATAGAAATTTCGACAGAGTTTCTTTTATAATTGGAATGCAGCCCAAATTGTTTCCATCAACAATTAACTTAAACAGCATCAAATATCAACAATCAATGAATAATAGACACTTTCAGCAATTCACTAATAAAGAAATATGAAACACTTTCAACCATTCAAACCTACAACCCTAAATCCACTAAACTAGAGTTAACAGTCAGACACTTTTAACAATTCAATAATCAGAAAACATGAAACACTTTCAGCCATTCAAACCTGCAGCCATAAATTCACTAAACTATAATCAATAATCAGACACTTTCAGCAATTCAATAATTAGAAAACATGAAATACTTTCAGCCATTCAAACTTACAGTCCTAAATCCACTAAACTCGAATCAATAATCAAACACTTTTAGCAATTTAATAACCAGAAAACATGAAATACTTTCAGTCATTCAAACTTACAGCCCTAAATCCAATAAACTAGAATCAACAATCAGAAAATGTAGCAGACTAAGTGATACTTATCATGTGCCTCCAATAGACCAAATCGTCAACCGTACAATGGGAGGTGGTAGAGAAGCATCAGCTACCTTACTTCAGTGAGAGGACTCTGGGGTCTTGGCTTCCGTTGCTAGAGGTGGCATCGCCGTGGCAGCGAGCTGCTGAGCTATTGGAGGTGACATCTTCATCGTAGACAGAGAGACGTAGTTGGGGTTAAGGATCATGATGAATGGTTGGTTTGCTAAACCCGCAACCTGTGACGTCATCAGGGTAGTCGAAGTAGAGGGAGGCAATTTATAATTTCTGGGGGTACTAGAAGAAACCTTCCCTCTACCACGACTACGACTACGAGTAAGACCAGCAGCCTAATCCGCAACACCACTACCCATCCTCTTGTCTGCAAAGTGCAAAACCAGCTAGAACACAGTAAATCAACATAATTTAGACAATTCCAAACAACTCCTGCAACAATATTTAGCAATTTAGTTCAATAATCGAAACACTTTTTAAAGTTCGAATTCAACTCAATTAGTGCGCCTAAAATGATTTCAAAATATTTTCATGTTAAAAATAAGAAAACAATCAACAAGAAGCTAAATAATGTATATAATGAAGGTTGTGGTAGGCTTAGAGAAGGGGAGTTGAATCTATGCCTTCCTTTTAAGTTGCTGTTATGATACTTTTAAACAAACTTTCAATTCTGATTCTGATTGTACTCAACAGCGGAAATTTATGAGACAATTTATTTTTGTCTCATGAATATCAGAAAACAGAACATAGCAGAGAAGAGAAAAGCTAACACCAGCATATATCCTGGTTCGGTTGCCTTGTGCTATGCAACCTACGTCCAGTCTCCTCCACAACAATGGAGGAATTTCCACTATAGTTAAAAGTATTACATACACCAATTTCATACTCAAGTTCTAACCTAACTTGACATTGGCTATGCTAATACTTAACTCTTTACTCTTAGTGCTAACCCAACTAAGAAATGGATACCTTACAGGTACAAGATACAAGACATAGACATACCTAAAGAAATCAGAAAATAACTCTAGGCTTTTCACTCAAGTGTATCACTCAGCCTTTTTCCACTCATGGCTTTTACTTGAGCTTTCTCACTTATGCCTTTTCTCACAAGAAATTATAGAAAGATAAACATAGAAAAGTACATCACAATCTGTAAAACATGAAGGAGATTGACTTCATCAACAGCTTCTTTGCTATGTGCAAAACCAGATTTGCAAACCTTAGATATAGTTTTTCAGTATTGGCCGAATGCTTCTTTGAAAGAGAGCATTATCCAAGTAGAAGAACTTCTTTGTAGAACACAACTCACCAAACTCTGGTTTTTTTCTCCTTGGTTTTGAATGAGCAGACAGCTTCTTTTTATCTCCTTGCATGTTCCTTGGTTGCTCATCCTAGGTCAACTTCTTGAGCTTTGAGCTTCACCAACCCACAAACTCACTTTTTCTCATTAAACATCAGAGTAGAAACTTTGCTTCTGACTTCTCCATCTTGACCGAAAGTCATAAAACAGCAATCACAAGAGTCTTCCAATGGTCAACTTAATCTGAGCCCTTGAAAACCAACTTGGTCCCCAAGACATGTTTGAGACCGTGGATTTACAGTAGAGAAGAACATAAATCCTCTTTTCCATATAGCTCAAAACGGAGTGGCAGAGAGTTGAAGATGAAGAGAAGAAAGTGTGTTGCATGTATAAGGAAATAGGTTACCTTTAACTTAAGCTTGATTTGGTCTGAACTTGTTGATTTGACCTCAGCCTTTCTTGTTTAATATTCTCTTTCTTTCTTCTTCTGTGAGTAGCATAGGGAAGAAGCTCTCTCTTTCTTTTTCTGAGTTCTGACCAAGAGGGGACAGGTTAACGTTGCTTTTGGGTGAGAGCAAGATGGAAGAGTTTGAATGAGAGAAGTAACCGGGCTTGGATTGGATCTTTTTCATTCAGCCCGTTGCCTTGTATTCTTTGTTTCTTTTGGGCTTCGTTTGCATTTTAGTCCACCAATCTTGTTTATATGTTTCTCTCATTCACTTGGGCTGCTGTTGCATTATATTTATTTTTGACCTGCAGCATATCATCATAAATAATCAGCAGCATATAATTATAATTAATTAATATTTAATTATTTATTTTGTCCAATAAATTAATGTTTGTCATCATTAATTAATCTAGTTAATTTCTTAACTCAACATATAACACATATACTCAAAATAATATTTCTTCCTAAAATATTACATTTTCAAAATAAGAAAATTTTTATTGGATAATTAGAATAATGTCAATATTTTCTTTATATTATGAATTCATATAAAACCAATTCAACCATCAACAAAACCTCAGCATATTCATAACAAGTAAAACTATTGCATATTCATATTCATAAACAAATTCATAAACCAATTCAATATTTCAACCACTGTCATATTTTAATCAGCATCATAAACCAATCAACAATAAAATTAATAGCAATAATAACATCAATGAATTAACTACTTAAAATTAATATAGCATATAAAATATTAGAATAATTTGAAAAAAATTTAAATGGTTACCTATTGTTGCAGAGGCAGAGGAGAGGCGAAGAGAGGCGTGGCGACACGCGAGTAGGAAGCAAAGTGGAGCAGAGACATGAGGAGGGAGAAAGGCGAAGTTGGTTAGCGGCAGTAGTGGGTTTGTGGTGTGGCACGGGGGTTCCTAGAAGGGAGAAGGTGAACGATGAAGTGGCAAAGAGAGAAGAAGAAGAAGAAGAAGAAGAAGAAGAAGAAGAAGAAGAAGAAGAAGAAGAAGAAGAAGAAGAAGAAGAAGAAGAAGAAGGGAGAGGTGTCGGCAGTGGGCGGGTTGATGAGACAGAGAGAAAGCTGTGATGATGGTAGTGTCGGCGGCGGTAGATGGTGGTGTTTGGAAGAGGGGAGGAAACGGTGGTTGAGAGAGAGAGAGAGAGAGAGAGAGAGAGAGAGTCTCGAATAAGGGGAAGAGAGTTCGCGATTTGAATTTATATCCTATTACTGTTGGATTTACCGTCAGATTTTTCCGACCGTAAACCATTGTGGGTCACCAAAATACAGTCTTTCACTAATTGGATTTACCGTCGGAAAATTCGACGGTAATGGATGCGCCAACTTTTTTTTCCTTCTAAATATTACCAATGGATTTATCGCTGGAAACCAAAATCCACCAGTAATTACTTAACCTTACGAATTCGATGTTGTTACCACCAGTAAATCCAACGGTAAATCCACCGCTACTCTATGACGCTAAATCTGACGGTACTCAACGTTTTTCTTGTAGTGGTTAACGTGAAATTGTCTGCCTATGCTAGGATGATGAGTATTAAGTCTGAGCCAAATCACACCTAAGAGTCTTTTGATAAGTGAGTCACCCTTTATAACGAACTAGTATCGTTTGGGACTATTGGCATCCCTAATCTATTATGAGGTAAAGAAACTAGCTCTAAAATTAGGTCTAAATTCGGTGAAAATCAATTGTTGCTTGAATGGTTGTATGTTGTACTATAAGGTGGATATGATGTAGACCTCATTGCTCGTAAATTTTGTGATACACCGAGGTATTAAGTAGAAAGAGAACGGATTGGTAAACGGAAATTAAAGAGAGTTCCAAACAAAAGGATGAGCTACTTGCCCCTAATTCCTAGGCTAACGCATATTCTTATTGGTCTGTTGTGGTGACTTCTTATAACTTACCTCTCGAAATGTACACTACTTGTCTCTAATTTCTAGGCTAGTACGTATTTTTGTCGGTCTGTTATGGTGACTCTTTATAATCTATTTCCCAAAATGTGCATGAAGAAGTCATACACGTTCTTAATTTGTATCATATCAGATCTAAAAAATTTAAAGGCCAAAAAATGATATTGTCACAACGTTCTAGAAGTGGATTATAACTACGATGAGAATGCGACAAAATAATTAAAGAGCTATAAAAAATGAAGTCACCACCAATTTTATTATAGAAAAATCAGATAAAATCATTAACTTGAGAATATTATAGTCTTTTAAAAATATCTAAAATTTTAGAATCTCATTATACATAAAAAGATTAAAAATTTAATTCTATTATATTCTTAACACATCTGTTTTAAATGGTTACCATTTAATATATTATGCATATTATTATAAGTTAGAGATAAATTTTATTTTTCTTATCAGAGATAAATATTTTATTCATCGGAAATAATGAATATCATTGGTCATAGAAAGGCAATAAGACTAACTAATAATTTGAATTTCCTATATAATTTCTTATTAAAAATAATACCCGTAGAAAATACATAAAATCAAAGTTCAGAGGAGAATTCCACTGCTCTGAAATTAGTTCGTTGTTGTGAGTACTTTCGCTTCGAGTTCCAATCTTTCAAAAGTCTTTAATTTTTTTATCTTTTGAATCTGTCATTGAATCGTTGCCATCATAGATATCTTTCTTTTATACTCGTACTTCAACTTCACCCTTCGGTTCGTCTTTGGCATCATTTCCATAGCTGATCGGATTCTTTATTCATATTAAACTTGGTTAAATCTATAAAAGCATAAATATAGTTAATTGCTAAACCAATTTTAACCTTATTTACATATCAATATTAGTTAATTATTAATTTAGTTATTTTATATTATTAAATTTTGTTAAGACAAAGTGCTTTCTCGGTCAGCAATTTTGTGCTCGCGCTATTTTCCCGTTTACCATTCTTTTTTAATGAAACATGCATTTCACATGAACACCACACATAATGAATTCACTTTTTTTATTAGCATTTTCAGCGAAAGAAGTGCTTAACAATTTAGCATCTCCTAATCAGCACTTCAAAAACAATAATAACAAATGTCACCATGACAAAACAGTAATACTTGAATAAATTGAAAATAAAAACATTTTAGTAATAAATTTAAAAAAAGTGACACATTAATAAAAAAACCTAATAATATTAATTTGTGCACTAAAAGCAAGTGTTAACCGAAGTCTAATTTAAATAACTTTGTTAAGGTGTAAGAAATACCCAAACACCTTTGTCTACAGAAATATTATTTATTGGTCACCTTCTTAAAACATTCACCACAATTGGCACCTATAATTTGCTACTTCCAGTTCCACTTGGTCTTGCTGGTTTACTACATTTCTATGGTGCCTTACCACCATATTATTATACTGTTTATTAGAATTATCTTTATATAATTATTTAAACTTTGATTAATTTTATAATGTATGTTTTCTGCAAGGTTGATTTTTCTTTCTTATTATTCAACTCATCAAGCGTCTTTTATCTGTAAAATTTGTTAGATATAGGATGATTTCAAAATATTATATAAGATAAAACAAAAGCTTAAATAAGTTCAACATTGATCATTCTTAGTGGATTATATGAAAGCAAATTAAATGCCTATATCATCCACCAAATGGGCTTGAGTTATCATCATGAAATTTGAGTATTTCTCTCATCATTTATACCACTCATTTTTATTGCTATGATTATACTATATATAATTAGCTAGAAATATGTGCAATTGTTTTTAAAAAAATTACAGCTAATTCTTTAATTATGACTACATTTACACTAGTAGATGTATAACGACAATGACAACAACAGCAGTTTTGCTAATATATCTTCTAAAAATATATTTTAATAATAAAAAATGTTTTACTAAAAGTATTAATATTTTTAATATAATTAAATACATTAAAAATTAAAAAATATTATTAAAATATGTCTTTAAGATATACATTAATTAAATAATAATAATAATAATAATAATAATAATAATAATAATAATATGATAATATTAAAAAAAATAAAAAAATCAACCCAAATAACTTAAATTTATTTTATTTATTATAAAAAATATTAAATATAGCTAAAAGTAATAAATTTTAACAATTTTTGGCTGAAAATTTTTGTTTCCTTAAACTTTTATTCGATAATAATAATATAGTTCAGTTGATGCTGACTTCCACTAGATCAGGGTATATAGTACGGATCATTATTATTATTAGCTTCAATCCCACAAAGAAATAAGAAACTGATGATATAATTTAATCCATATTTAATGGTAGTGGTGCTTCCCTTAACGAAACCTTGACCATAATGGGGCCCAAGGTTTCCACTTTAGTTTATGCGTTACGCTTCCTGAGCCACAAGTTTAGATATAAGATGATCATAAATTTATGAGCAGAAATATAATCAATTCCACTAGTACGTTACTAACAGTAGCTATTAATTGTGGAGGTTACTGTTCTTCAATTTCAAGAACTAAAACAGTTCCAATTTCATTATTGCCCTTTACTGCACAAACATTGTGTGGAATGCGCACTTATATTTTGAAGTGTCAACTACATATATCGCCATGCACCCTTTAATTTCAACTCCCTTACGTGGCACCTTGTCACCAGCATGTTTGGTGGACATATCGACCTTCAACAGTGTGTTTTTATATAAAACATAAAGCTGTTCATGACAAATCAATTTTATTTGGTGAGATTTTGAAATAGACTATAGTCAAATTAAACACTTCTCTCTCTCTCTCTCTCTCTCATAATGAATTAAAAAATTAATTATTCTTATTAATATAACAATATATAATTAATTGCGTCTGTAGAACTCTTATATTAATAGTGCATAAAAATTTAAACTTATAGTTTTAAGTTGTAGAGTTTACTTTTTACCACATTTTGAAGCTCTTCATTATAATTCAATAGTTATGGTTTTGTCAAATTAATAACTAGGCTTTGCATTTTTGTAAAATAAATTTGATTTTCTGAATGTCTCGAAAAACACATTTATGTTTTTTATTATATGTAAATAACAGTAGTTAGCTAGATTGAATTATTTATCATTTACATACAATTGCAGTAATTCAATATGATTTATCTGAGTACAAACAGTGCATCAATTGTAACCATAGTTGTCAGAATTGAACCGGTAATCGAACTGGTCAAATTACTGAATTATTAAGTTATTGATTTAATCGGTGGATTACTGGTTGAATTGGTTAACCCAATTCTATATAAATAAAAAATAAAAAAAGTAAAAAAGTTAAAATTAAAATTTAAAATATATATTTTTACTAATATTTTAAGAATATCTAACTATTCTAAAATAATATGAAATAGGAATAATAAGTATTTTGTTAATTTTGCTCTATCAAAAATATTTTTTGTTTTTATATAAAAATAATAATTATTTTTAAATTTTAATAATTATTAATTAATTTATATCTATTATACTATTATACACTACAAGTATTTATTAAAAAATAATATTAATAGATATTATATAATTATGAAAAGAAAAAATAAATAAATTTATAGTTATTGTTAAATAAAAATATAATTAATTTAAAAATAAATGAGTTTATAACTAAAATTAAAATAAATTAAATAAAAATAAATTATTTGATAAAAGATATCTATATATATAATATAATTTGTAAACATATTAATTAGAAGTGTGATAGGCTACTGGTTGAGATTTATTCTTTTTTCATTGACGACAGGGGTTCGAAACCCAGTCGGACTAGTTTTATCGAGTTTGACCGATTTTTATCGGTTCACTCTGGATTTGACCGGTTCTCACCCTTGTTCGGTCCAATCAATGGACTGGACCAGTTTAATTTGTAAACATATTAACCAGAAGTGTGACCTGCTCCTTTTTCATTGAGGACAGGGGTTCGAAACTCACCCCACCCATTTTGAAAAATGTTCTTCCAGCGGTTCGATCAGACTGGTTTTATTAAATTTGACCGATTTTTACCGATTTATTCCGAATTTGACCGGTTCGCACCGGTTTAGAATTTGGTTCACCGGTTTTTCGGTCGAATCAGTCGATCCGATCCGGTTTTAATAACACTGATTGTAACAACTTGTATAAATTTTTAAGGAAATATCATAATTATTCTAATTTTACCGGTGCAAATTATGCACAATTATAAATCAAAATGAGCCAACTAATATGAGTTAGTCAATTGGTCAATTTATTTGTTCACTTAAATAAGCATTAAAAATTTAAATTTCGTTTTGTTATCTAACAACCTATTAATCAACTAAAATTTTTTAAATAAAGCACAAATTTATAACGGGTTATTAATTAGTCCTTAATTAGTCAGTCAAGCTATGTAATATCGTACGTGGACAATCCAAATAAATCAAAATGAGGCAATGCAATTTATCATATGACGATGATGATGATACGAAGCAAAAGTCTCGTCCCTTAGCATATTTAGCTTATGCAATTAAATGTTTTACTATTATGGAAGAAATCTGTGATGTGATGAAAATGGAAAGAAGAAGAAAAGAAGAATCTGATATACTGAGTAATCAATAGCTAGCCCTAGTTCTATTTTGAAACAAGCCTATTTCTTGTATTTCAAGAAAGTCAGATTCTGGTGATTTTGTTAAATCAGAATATGTTATACTCATGCTCTTTTTGAAAAGAATTAATTTGTTCTTAGATATAAGACTCTTTATATTCCCCTAAGCTCAAGGGCTTAGGAGGAAGCACTTTAAATTTGACCCAAAACAAAGAGAAAAGAAAAGGGGAGTAGGTTAATAACAATATTAGCTATGTAAGTAGATGATAATATGTGTTTAATATAGAGCTGCTTAGAAATCACATGTTGCTGCACAAAGTGTAAATTGATCTCAAAATGCTTAAATGTATTGTATAATATAGAATTTTTTGAAAGTAAGATAACACTTTTATTGTCATAGAAAATTGTGGGTAGAATTGGACAATAAATCCTTAATTCTTGCAGGAATTTTTGGATTCATAGGATTTCAGATTCAGTGTCTGCCAATCAACGAAATTTAGTCTCAGTAGATGATTTGCTTATTGTGCGTTGCATCCTACTTGACCAGAAAATTGGGTTGTTCCAAAGAAGAGGCAGTATCCACATGTATTTGCCTAATCAGCATCTGCAAAGGCAATTATTCGAAAATCAGAACTTGGAGTTAGATATAAACCATGTGAGGCTGCATTGGACAAGTGTCAAAGAATTTTTTTACAGCTGTTTAGTGTTGACTTGATGAATTTTGCATGAACTTACTAACACGATTTATAGAAAATACAATCTCAGGATGAGATAGTGTTGCATATTGTACACCACCGACTATAAAACAATAGAATGTTGGATTATCAAAGGGTTCTGATCCTTGAGAAGTAAGTTTCACAAAAGATATCATAGAATGGGAGCTGGTTTGTAATTTCTCATACCATCCCTGTCAAGTAAACCATGTATATATTTCATTTGTAATATATGAAGAGAATTATTATGCACAGAATTAAATTCTAATCCAAGAAAGTAATGAGAAGTACCAAAGTCTTTTAATGAAAATAAAGTATTCAGTTGAGTGATCAACTTCTCTATCTCACTAAATGAATTCTCTGTGATAACAATGCCATCAACATAAGCCATAAGATAAATTATAGAAGATGGGATAAATCTAGTGAATAGAAAAAGGACCAGTCTTAGTACTTTGAAAACCAAACTTGAAAAAAGTTCCACTAATCTTAGTAAACCAAGCTCTAGGAGCTTGCTTGAGGCTATAAATTGCACGATTTGGTTTGCAAACTTGATTAGGATTAGAAGATGTATATCCGGATAGTTGCTGCATGAAAACTCTTTTAGAGAGGTCCCCATTCAAGAACACATTGCTGAAGTCAAATTGGTTCAAAATTCAATCCTTTAAGATACTAAGAGATAAGACAATTTGAATAGTAGAAGGTTTGATCACTGGAATAAAAATTTGAGTGATATCTACTCCCTCAGTTTGGTGATTCCCTTTTACAACAAGTCTTTGTATTGTTTTTTATAGAATAATCTGGACCATGTTTGATGGCAAATATCCATTTACTCCCTTATCACATTGTCATTAGGCTCAGGATCAACTAAATTTCATGTATTATTTTGCTTTAGAGCATGGTATTCTTCTTTTATGGCAGCAAGCCAATGAAGATAACTAAGAGCTTGTTTCATAGTTGTAGGCACATTATTAACAAGGTCCAGAGTGGAAATGAGAGCTTTTTGGCTTATAGATACCAGCTTTCAAATGAGTAATCATGAGATGAACATTGGTATGTTGAGAGGAACACACTGATAAAACTTGAGAACCTAGTAATTGTATTTCAATACTAGAAATTAGAATAATAGTAGTAGGTATAAGAGAAGTTGGAATAGGTTCAGTAGGTGGAGACATTTCTGGAATTGGAGTAGAAAAGGGATGAGATGTTAAAGAAGTGTTACTAATGTTAGTAGAAGAATTAGAAATAGATAGGGATGTGAGGAATGAATGTGGGAGTATTAGAGGAATTAGTAGATGTTGAAGGTATAAAAGAATTTTTAGAATCTTTTGGAAGGAAAAATCTTGCTCATCAAAAATTATATTTCTTGTAATATAAATTTTTTCATTCAGGCTTAAGCACTTGAATATTTTTTATTGAGGAGAAAAACTAAGATAAACACATTTGTGAGACTTGTCATCAAACTTAATAGTATTGTAAGGTTTGAGATGAGGATAACAAGCACATCCAGACACAAGAAAGGTAGAGTAATCTAGGTTTTGATAGTGTAACATCTCATAAGGAGTTTTGAAATCTAAAACTCTAGTTGGAAAGTTTGTTGATTATATATGTTTCTTGAAGAAAAACATCCTTCCAGTGTGTAAAATGGCATGTGTGTAGTTGCTAAAAGAGAGATATTAGTCTCTATAAGGTGTCTGTATTTGCACTCAATAACGCCTTGTTGATGGTGGTATAAAGGCAAGATAGACGATGAACAATGCCATGAGTTTGAAGAAAAGTTTTGAAGGATGAGGAAAGAAACTCTTTGGCATTGTCAGTCTAAATTGCCTTCAAAACAACACCAACTCTGTTTTTTCATTAATGCCTTGTATTGCACGAAAACTTGAAAAACTTGAGATTTCGCTTGAAGTAAATATAAATATGTATATATTGTATAAGCATCTACCATACTAATATAATATTGGTATCTAGATCTTGAGGTAATAATTGCTATTTCCCAAACATCAACATAAACTAATTGAAGGGAGCAGAATATGAAGTTTAAGAATTAGGAAAAGGAAGAGTATGCAATTTAGCCATGTAATGGTATTCACACACATTTGATGAAGTTTGATCTTTACTAAGAGCTTGAAAATTACAATTGTTCAAGACTTGATTGATTATATGTTGTGCACAGTCGCCTAAACATTTGTGTCATATAGCATCAGTAGCTTTACAATGTGTAAAAAAAGCATGAAAAATTAGTAATGAAGTAGTAAAACCAGGAACTTGAATTTCATCAAAGACGTAGAGGCTATTTCTAAGTAGTCCTTGAAGAAGAATCTCTCGAACACGTGATTTCACAACGAAATTTTGAAACACTTATCAAATTTTGAGAAAGATTAGATATGCATAGTATATTCTTAAGCAAGAATTGCATGCCATTTGAATTTCCATAATGAGATATAGGAAGAGCTGAACTATTTGCTATGAACAATGGTCCAAACCAATGTAATCAGATGCAGAAATGAGAGTAGAATTGTAGAAGCATCATTGGTGAGATGATGACTTGCTCTTGAGTCTGGATACCAAGCTGAGTTTGAAATTGTAGATGGTGTTGTCAAATAAGAGCTTGCTGGATTAAACGATGAAAATGATGGAGTAGCCACTTAGGAAAATGGTTGATGAAAAGATGATGGTGGCGGGAATGGTCTTGTTAATTGGAAAGAGGTACTGGAGAATTGAAGAGGATCATAGGCTGGGCCATAGAAGTTTTGATCAAACCCAAAAAAGCATTATAAAGCTTGATGATCAAGTCTACTACATAATTGACAAGTTAGCCTAGCATTCGATTGTCAAGATCCTTTGTCTCCTCTACCAAAATGCCCTCTTTGATGACATACCTCTTCTACCACCAGCTCCTCTAGTAACAAATCTTGAATTATCAAGATTGGTTTGAGCCATATTTGCTTGAGAAAGATTTAAATAATACTATTTAAATCTCTCAAGCATGTTTTTGTGAGCAATCATCATTGCTTCAATTTTTCGAATTGTTTATAATTCAGGTTTAGCTTGAATAGTAGTGATGCAATTTGAGAATTCTTCAGAGAGACCATCACAGATTTCAGCCACATGGTCTTCAATAGTAATGGTACAACCTATAGCAAGCAAGGAATTAACAAGATGTTTGATCTTCTCTATATATTATGTAGCAGTCAGATTGAGTTTCTTGAACCCCTTTAATTCAGAGTTCAATTGATTGATGGTTGTCTTAGTGGATGAGATGAAATATTATTGAATCCTTTTCCAAATTTTATAAACAGTTTTGCAATGAACTAAGCAATTTTTGAATGCGGCATCAACAAAGGCAATGAGCCATGAGCTGAGATTGTAATCTTGAAGCATTCATTCCGAGTAGATAGGAGAAACTGTATTAGCAGCCTTTGCTTTAGATGTGGCAAATTCTTGAGGAGTTTTATTTGGAAGTATATGATCTTGGAGGTTTTGCCCTCTAATGGTGAATAACTCAAGTCACAAAATTCTTGTATGGAGTTTATCTGGGATGGGATCGAGGAGGATTTTCAAATTAGCAATAATAGTGGATAGAAGAGTTATGGATCAAAAACCTAAAGCTCTAGATACCATGAAAAAATTTGTGATGTGATGAAAAGGAAAAGAAAAAGAATCTTATATACTAAATATTCAATCATTCAAGGACAAAATCACTTTGTTATTAATCTCAGTCACTGTTTTACAAGAGTGTATCGATCACATATATATAGCATAGTTAGTCCTTGTTCTATTTTGTATACAAGTCTATACATTACAAGAAAAACGCTGAGTACTATTAGATTTCTCGTCGAATTTAGCGTCGTAGAATAGCAGTAAATTTACCAATAGTGAAGATGTCGAATTCGTCAGGTTAAATAATTACTGGCAGATTTACATTTTTGACGGTAAATTCACCGGTAATAATTGGAGGAAAAAAAATAGGCGCGTAAGTTAGTATCGGATTTATCCGACGGTAAATTCATTTAATGAAAACGCTACATTTTGGTGACTAATAATAATTTACCGTCAGATTTTCAGTGGTAATTTTGCTCTAAATTCGAAACGCGAATGCTCTCCTCCTTCATTTTGAATCCGTCTCTCTCTACCTTTTCTTTTCCCACTCTCTCTCTCTCTAATCCTCTCTCTCCCTGCCGCTCTATCAAACTCGCTCTGCTGCCTCCTTAATCTATCTTTTTCTCCCATTTTTTCTTCTACTTTCTCTCTCTAACCCTCTCTCTCCATGCCGCTCTATCAGCCCCGCCGCATGTCGGCCCCGCCGTTTATCTTCTCCGGCAACCCCTCTCCCTCTTGCCATCATTCGATTCTGTCAGTCGCTACCAACGTTCTCCCATTCACTTATGTGTCTGTATTGTTTGGTGAATAAATTTTTGTTTTTGTTTTTTTGTTAAATTTAAGATTAATTTAGGTTTTAGTTGTTAATTAATATTATGATTTAGTTAGAAATAATTTTTCTGTTCAGTGAATTTACGTGGTTAAGATAGGATTAGATTATATTATTAGATTTTGTGAGTTCTAATGATGTAATGATGTGATATTTTTGTTGTTGTGCTCTTGATTTTGAATTGGAATTGAATTTAGTAAGTTGGTGATGCTCAAACTTAAATGTATATATTTCATATAATTCAAATTATTATGTTCAAATAGGCATATTACTAAATATTTGTGAAGTTGATTAAACTTACTTTTATACGGGTCAATTTTCGGTTAAACTAATTTTATCTTTATAATTAAATAATAATTCTCTTTCATTCTAATAGTTCTTTATTTTATGCGCATAATCAGTGCAATTAATTATATAATATTTTTAATGTGTTTTAAGAGTGAAAATAACAATAAATTAAAAAAATTAAAAAATGAAATCATTTTAAATGACTTATGGATAATTTTTTATTTGCATACTGACAAAATTATACATGTAGTAATATATATTGTTAAATGTTTGTAAAATTAAAATATGCACTTACCCTTTTTTATTATATTTGATTCAACTGATAATGTATTTCTTTAATTAAATTTAACGTGGTTTATTTTGATTAAGCATTTTAAATAATATTGTGAATATGTTTAGCACATTTTTAATTGGTATGTTCTTTACAGATATGACGATAAATAGAGGTATCATAGATCAGCTTAGTAATTATGGTCATAGTTGTGGTAGAGAAAAAATTTCTCTTAGTACCCGAAAATTTTGAATCCTCTCCCTCTTATTTAATTATATATTCTGATAACGTCACAAGTTACAAGTGCATCAGAACTATCGTTTATCACAGTATCTAATTTCAATTAAGTCGCTGCAATAATAAAAACTAGTGCAAAGATAATTATAGATATTAAATTAAATAAAATAATTTTAGATTATTGTTTTTCTAACATTAGCCTAAAATTGTGTGGGCCTATCATACTTCGTTTGTAGATTATGTCTTCACTGGTCTTCAAATTAAACTATGATATATAAATAGATAACATGGCACAAAATCTTGAAGTGAAATACTTGGATCCACATGAAAGAAAAAGTTACAACACTCATTTGACCATATATAGAATTTGACTCAATACATTGATGACGAGTCAAAAAGAACAATAAAGAAAAAAAGGTCAGTAAGTATATCTAATATAGAAGTGTTACACAAATTAAAACCACCCACATTATACTATCTTCATAGCTTATCCCATTTTATTCTCATCCCACTAAAATTTGCACTTATTCCATTCGAGCATAATTTAATTTATTGATCAGATTTTGCATAATTCTACTGGGTCTTCACCATTGCAGTTTGATGTATCTTTGGAAATAGTGTGAACTTGTTGGTCACCTTCTTTACCCCACAACAGCAAATAGAGACCAACGATGACAAAACATGCGCCAATCATGCTGAAGATTAATTTCAGAATAATAATAATAATAATTAATTAGCATTATTGAAGGATAGTTAATTAATTAGTTATTCAAGTTAATTATTATACCTGCCCAAATAAAGTTTCTCGCCAAAGACGAAATATGCTAGAATTGCCACAAGCACGGTACAAAGTGGGGTAGTCATTGTGACAAAGACTGGCCCTTTTTTCTCAGTGCACCATAGCTGAACATATATGACCAATCCAGACACCACAATTCCCTGCCATTTACAATAACAAATAAATATTCTCTATTTTATCTTCTAGGAGGCAAGGAATTTGTACTGCCAACATGCTGCTTCAATTTTAAAATTTTATATAATTTCTATACCAATTTTATAAAATTATAATAAAAGATCATTTGTTTTCATTAAGATAAAAGTGATGACTATCTTTGTGTGGCATATTAAGTGACCAATAAAAGTTTTAGCCAATAAAACTTAACGTTCATAGAACAATTCAAACATATATGTATGAATATAATAAGAGAAACAGTACGATTAACTGTCTATTAAATTATCAATTTTATAGTTATTTCTTACAAAATTAAAAAAATATGTATTTTTTCACTATTTTTTCTTTGCATTTTTTTACATATTTTTATAGAATAAAACATGTAGGTTTTATTTATTTTTTTTTTCAATTTTTATGGATCACTTTTAATATTAAAAATAAAAGGCGTACATAAAAATAATCTATCCACATCACATCTAACTTATTAAGGAAACCACTCACATAAAGAAGCTTAAAACGTCTTTTTTCAAAGATGTTTTTTTAATAATTAAAATTCAACTTATATAATCGATCAAACTGTGTTATTTTTGTCAAAATTAGAAGAAATAAATCAGTTTGACCGAAAAATCGATAAACCAAATTTTGAACCAATTTAAATTAATATTTTTTATAAAAATGATTATAATACCTCTATTATAGAAAATGACTTAAAATATTTCTATTATATATTTTAAAAACTCTAAATCATAATCTTTCTCTTCTCTCTATGCCATCGTTGAATTAGAATTTAAGATTTTTAAATTAATATATATAATAAGAATATTTTAGTAATTTTTTATAATAAGAGTATTATATCTATTTTCTATAAAAAAGAATATTAATTTAGATCGATTCAAGATTTGATTTATCGATTTTTCGGTTAAATCGATTTGTTTGGTCTTATTTTAACAAAAATAACACAGTTTGATCGATTATATAGGTTAAATTTTAATTATTAAAAAAGTCTTAAAAAACCGTTTTAATCATCTTTATGTGAGTGGCTCCTATAAATAATATGAAATATTCCTCATCCCATAAACTAATTTTTAAAATCAAGGTTTATTCAATTTCAAATTCTAATTAGTTAATAATTAGCCAAATGTTGATAATAAAAAGTAATTAGTAAAACCGTTAATTTTATGAAACACTTACTCCATATAACGTGGACCACAAATCGATGTTGAAGCCTATGAACCATGCTGAAGGATGATGTTGTACAATTGCTGTGAAAACAGCTGATTGCACTGCTCCAACAAAGCACATCCACGAAGTTAGCGACAGTTGAGCTGGGTACCTTTTCAAAGTGGATGCCTGAAATAATTCCATAACTTGAATTAGTAGTTAATTACATCAGGTTAGAATTGTAATAAGCACAATATTTTTTTTCTTATCTCTCCACATTTAGAGGGAAAAATATCGATCTCCTATGTTTTGTTCCTTCGTGATTAGATTTTCCGTGTGACTTTAATAAAAATTAGATACCCCCGTGTCGCATTGATAGATATTAGATATCCCTACGAGACAACCATTTATTTTGGACTACTCTGTGTCTAATCTCCCGACATAGTGGCCTTTCTCATTGCATGCGTACTTATCCTATTGGTTAGTTCCGTTCCGCAACCTTCTCCCACAAAGATCAATAGGAAAAGAACAAAGAACGAAAGAAAGGGGGAAATAAAATAGGAATACTCACGTCATAATATCTTTATATGAAGATGATATTCTAAATCTTTAGATTATTAATTAAATATATTTAATTAACTTTATCAATTCATCTAATAATTTATAATATTATCTTTATATAAAAGTATCATCACGAGAGTATCCACCAATAAAATAAGGTAAGGTACAGAAGTGACATATAAAATGATGTGTTGGTCACTTGAGACACGCATATAAGTATATAACGCATCTTGTTTCCATTTATGGTCTTTTTACTCTTCCAGAAATAGAAAGCGGATATATGTAATTAGTTTATATTTTATTTATTATTCTAGCTCATTTTGCGAATAATATAATGTTGTTTGTTTAGATATATTTATTTTAGACATAAATTATAATTATTAATTAATTAATTAAAACTATTAACTAAAAATAAATAGTTTAAAACGGTGCACTTTATTATACTTTCTAAAAATTTATTTAAAAGTTATTAATCCAAATTAAAATAAAGGACAATACTTCATAGATATTCAAAATTTACGTCTAATATTATATAAAAATATGATTTTTTTTTTATTTTTGACTTTTAAGGGGACGGAGGACTGGAGGAGAGTGTTAAGCAACTGAAAAATAACAAAATTTCTAAAATAAAATCATTAGTTAGTTCAACTAGGACTTTAACTTTTTTAGTCACCAATTTTCTTTCAAATTATATTTTTTATCTCTAAATCTTAAATTCTAAATTCTAAAAAAATTAATTAATATTATTAAGCAATTAAAGATTATTTTCTTATCTCATTCTAATTATATATATATTATAATACAATAATTTAACAAAAAAAGGAGGTTGGTAGTATGAAACAGTATTTCCAATTTGAAAGAGTGTGTGCTGAGTGGAGTGTGTGCACAACAAAACAAATGAATAATGGTGTCTGTCATTCATCATTGATGGCAAATAGCTAGGTGCCTTCCAAGTCATCTCTTCCTACAACTAATCATTTTCAAATCACACAAAAAACATGAACAGCTCGAATTAAGTGAAATCCGTGATGACAGTTACGTTGCATGGAATAATAGTGAAAACAAACCAACTAACCTGCATAATATACCATACAGATAATAAAACACAACTTGTAACTGCAAGAAGTGAACCCTTTAACCAGTTCTCTTCGGTGCCACCATTTTTTCCTTGAATATGGATTAGTGGACCCCACAAATTCCTCATCGGTGGTCCTTTGTACAGTGTCATCGTCATTACACCTCCTAAGGATATCAATGTCCCAATAACTTTTGCTATTCCACGAGGGTCTCCAATATCAAGAGCTTCGTACCTGCGTTTTAATTCATTATATGTAAATAGAACAAATTAAGATAAGTATTGTGTATATGGAAATCTTTTCTAGCAAATTAACCTGAGTGCTACAGCAATAATGAAGGTAAGGGAAGCTACGATGTTGAACATGGAAGCAACTAGAGTTGGAGAAGTGTATTGCAAGCTTGCAAAATACATGTTGATTGGCGCACTGATCCTGAGATTATTTTGCATAAATCAAAATAAATGTCAATACCCAAGACCATATTTGAATATTAAAGAAAAAACATATTTTTGTTTTAAAAATTACTATATATAAACAAAAAATTAATTATTATATATTTGTGTATAAAATATATATTATTTAACTCATTTTAATATATTTTTTTGTATTTTAACATATAATTTATATTAATAGCTAATTTAATAACTAATTTTTTGTATATGAATATGATTTTATATTTTTTATTAATTACTATATTTTTTTTGTTGTTCGATTTTGTTTGTCCTTACCCAATCAAAGAAAGCACAAAAATTTCCATGAACAGAGCAAACGTGAGCTTTGGTCGTTGTTTTCTGTTTGAACCATACGGAAAGGTGTGTCAGTTTCACAAGGTAAAAAAAATAGAAAGAGAATTAGTGTATATAAGAAGTGAATCAAATAACATAGTTCTTCCACAAACACGTGCTATCTGGTATGATATTAATATTTATTAATTTGATATATATTGAGCAAGCATCAAATAAAGGATATATTATAGTCTGCCTTTGAATATATACCAAGATTCAATTCAAATATACAAATACATATGCCTCAAAGAAAAATCTCATAAATTTCTCATGAAATTTTGTTTGAGTCATAAAAATTCTGATACCATAAAATAATTTTTCTCAAAAATCAATAATAAAAAATATATAAATAATTATATCTATAGCAGTATTAAATACATGTACACAACAAATCAAAGTATCAAACTAGTAACTGACATATAGTAACATGTAGAAAATGTATACCTCTCGAGAAAATATGCAAAGGGGAACATGACAAGAGCAGCCACAAAATAGCGATAAGTAACATATAGAAAAGGACTCATCCCATGATTGAAGGAAGCTTCAGTGATGAAATATACCAAGGCACAACCCACCTGGGCCAAGAACATCAGAATGTGTGGCTTGAATTCTTTGCACACAATCAAGAGACATGATTTTTTATGTTCCATGTATAGTTATAGTGATGAATGATATAATAGAGTGATGATAATATATATGATATATAGTGTCTCTCTTGCACAAAGTTATTGTGACAATAAGCTCTTGCGCAAGAAGCATAGAGCATGCAGCTATATATATACACACTTGGACAGCATGTGATTCTTAATGCATGTTGATTATAGAATCCTGTTAATTCTTGATTAAATTCCTTTCTAGCTAATTTAGACACGAGACTAGCTAGGGTACGGTAGGGTATAGGGTATGACAAAAATACAAGAAAGAATAAATTGCAAGTCATCTTATATATGCATGCTAGCTAGCTAGCTGAACATGACATATAACCTATGTGTGGAACTTGAGTGTTAGGCGATTAATGATCAACTAAAAAGATAAGTTAAGTGTTGATGGATGAGTGAGCACACTAAAATTGAGAATAAGTGCGTGAGAGAGAGAGGAAATGCTAGACTGCTAGTTGTTATAAGGAGGGAGAGAGAGAGAGAGAGAGGAGAGAGAGAGAGAGAGAGAGAGAGAGAGAGAGAGAGAGAGAGAGAGAGAGAGAGAGAGAGAGAGAGAGAGGAGAGAGAGAGAGAGAGAGAGAGAGAGAGAGAGAGAGAGAGAGAGAGAGAGAGAGAGAGAGAGAGAGAGAGAGGGGTAATGCTAGCTGTTATAACCTTATTTGGATATGCCTAAAAAGACTTTTAAGTAAAGGTTGTAGTAATAAGGAGTGAATTAAATACTCGTTAAGAGACCGTCTAGCCTAAGTAATTTTATTAAAATTTGATTAATATTTAATCAGTAAAAAAAATAAATAATTTTATATTATTAAAAATATTAATAATAATTAATTAATAATTATAAATCATAAAATCTATTAATTTTTTAATATTTTTCGACATGTTAATTTTATATATAGTTCGAGGTAGTTAGTTAAATTAAATAAAAATATATAAAATTATAGAAAAAGATAAAAAAATTAATTTTTAATGAATGAATATCAACTAATTTTAAAATTTAAATTTATAATTTATAATTTAAAATTTAAGATAAATAAAATAATTTTTAAAATATTAATTGATATTAACTTAAAAGAATATTAATTTTATAATATTATCTTTAGACGAAATTGTAAAAAATATTTAAATGTACTATTTGACTTAAATATCAATATTGTTTACAGTGGAGAGTATTCTAATGCTGTTTGACTCATAATTAATGTCGCCTTTTAAAGATGACCTTAGCTTACCTAACATACCAAAACTAAAGGGGTTTTACTCTTACATCGTTTAAATATTTAATAAATTAAAAAGAGAAAATACAGGAAAATAATGTTTTTTTTTGAACGATCTAAATAATAAATTAAAAAGTAAAATTAATTTTAATTTTAAAAATTAAATGTTAAATTAATTAAATGTAATCTTTATTCTTAATAATTAATAAATCTAAAATACAATTCGTTGTTTATGTTATTCACATCTCTCATTATTTATCTAATAAAATTGTTAAAAATTATAATTAGATACATTTTCTTTACTTGAAATCGCTGATGATTGAATTTATTTATTGAGTAATAATTGTTATTGTTATTTTTTATAAAATTTTAATTAATTTTGTATTTTCTATTTCAATTACAATAATAATTGATATATTGCATAGATTTTACTTTTAATTTGAGTATAATTGATTTGATATTCAACTTGTATTTATAATAAAATTTCTTTAAGTTTTTGTGTTGAAATACATGACATTGGTTATTAGTGATCGAATTGAAGAAAATTTTGAGTAGTTGAAAAAAAAGAGTCTAAGATTTATAACGTTTATGCTGATCACATTTTTCAGTTCACATTGATTTTAAGAGAATTTTCTGCTAAAGAATAATTTTAGGAAGATTGGAGCCGAAGGAAAAAACGGATTAAAAGGCAATGGAGATAGAAGTATTCACTCATTATTAGTTTAGTTTTATATTAATTTTAGGATAGTTAGTGAGAAAAAACACTCCCTGCTCATGAAATTTTTGTTTTAATCATTAGGGTTTAGTCTTCTAAGTTAGAGTTATTGCATGCAAGTTGTTTAATTTTTTGCAAGATTCAAGTTGCAAAACTCATTTCCTTTAAGCTTCTAGTTTAATTTGTTTGCAATTGTTCTTCATTTTTACTTTATTCAATGTTTATGAATTCTTGTGTCAAGTGAAACTTATTTGAAGAATTTCATGAATGTTTACTTTTTCTTTGCCTTGAATTTATGTTTGATTGAGCAATTTTTACTTTCCTTACCATTTTAGTAAATTTAGAATTATATTTTTATATATTTTAAATGTTAAATTTTATTTTTCTTATTTCGACTTAAGGTATAAGATTTAGAAAAATCTTGAGTTTAATTGTATTTCATGATTAATGATAATTGGGGTCATTGAATTAACATGACTCTAATTAACTTTTCCCGTTATTGATGGTCATGCGATTAGGACTTTGTTAATTATTAGGTTAAGAAACTAACTCTGATAGACTTTTCACATTATTGTTGTTAATTTATTAGGACAACTTCACTCTAATTACATTAATATCTTGCATAACTTTTTTTTTATCAAAGGGGTTGGGTCTTACACTGACTTAACTAGCTAGTATAACTTCAACTGACTTTTCAGACTATTAATGGTTAACTGGTTGATGGGACATTAATTATTAATCTAGTTAATAAATTTCAATAGACTTTTTCACAGTAGATGGTTGACTTATTAAAATAATTCATTCTTTCACATTAACACAACTTATATAGACCAGGATAGATAATCTTAGGAATTATCCGAAAACCAAAACTCTTTTATTCCATTGATTTCCATTTCTTTAATCATTTTTAGTTTACTTGTTTTAATGGTGTCATTGTTATTTTAATCTCAATTTTTATGGATGAAATTTAGCTACAGTCAATTTTATGTGAAATTAATAACTAAGAACTGTTAAATAATTTAAATAATTTGACTAAATCTTTATCTAACAATTTTTTTTATCAACTTCACGTAAAATTAACTGTATATAAGTTTTTACCATCTCATGACACATACAAAATTTGCAACTTCATGATCAACCTTGGGATGTGTGTAGTTCAAGTATTATTTTGTTACTCGGATTCTATTCTCATAAGAATTAGGGGTGAACTCGGATCGAATCGGATCGGATATGACCAAAATTTCGATTCGATCTGCACTAAAATCATCGGATCAGATTGGATATAATATTCGCAATTTTTAAGCTTAGATCCAATCCACACGTTTTTAAGTTTGGATCCGATCCGCACATTTGCAGATCGAATCGGATATCGGATATATTCGCAAAACACAAAAATATTTTTAAAACCTTATTTTTACTAAAAAAATATCAATAAAATTCATTTTTTCTATTATTAAATATATTTACTCTTAAAATAATATTAAACATATTTTTTTAAAATAATAAATTAAAATAATACAACATATATGATAATTATTGGTTGAAATAAAACATAAAAAAAATATTTACTTATTTATTTTTTTATTTTTGCGGATACGCGAATATGCGGATACCTACACAAAATCTGCAATCTGATCCTATTAGTGTGTGGATCGATCGGATCAGATTCAATTCAATATTGTGCAGATCAAATTCATATCTGCAATTTTCAGATCTGATTCAGATAAATACTGCGAATATACGGATCGGATCCGATAAACACCCCTAATAAGAATCAAATATAACCAAGAAAAAGTAGAAATTAAAATGATAATATTTTGACTCTTTAAAATCAAACTTATTTAAAAATAATTTTTTAAATTTTAAACCAAATATAAAAATATATAATATTTACATCTTAAAATTTTTAAAAATTACTTATAATTTTTTTAACCACGCACACTCACACTGCTATTATCAATGAAAAATCCATTACAAATTTTACTGGTCAACAGTCAAAATCTATCTTTAAAATTTGATAATAATAAACTAATTTTTAGTAGTCAAGGACGAAATTAGATAAAATATTAAAGAAGATTAAAAATATTTATACAATAAAATAAAATTAAAATAAAATTTTAAAAAGACTAAACTAAAATTTACATATAATTTACATATAAAAATTAAAATTAGGGACATTGGCCCTTTCTCTTCATATAGTTCCGTCCTGCTAGTAGTTATCATTATCAAACTATATAATCCCATTTAATTTTCACCAAAGTGCGCCTTGCCAAGAGAAGATGTGGTCCATTAATTATCAACAATTCTCTCTCTCTCTCTCTTTCTATGTATATATATAAATCCTTTATCTATGTTGTGTCCTCCAATACCGATTGAAAGATTCAAATAATTAAGTTTACCTATACCGAATGAGCACGGGATTATTGGATATGAAGACAAGAAAGTTAAGTTGATATGAATATCAACGGAGGTCTACTACTCCTGTCTCTTGCATGCATTCTGGCTACTAATTTGAAATTAAAGTGGTTTCCATTAACCAAGAATAAAGCGTTTTCTTATTAGATTTAGATCTTCTAAAGTTTAAATTTTATTTTAGAGAATAAAATGTGATTTTTTATTTTTGAATAATTTTTTTTTCATATTTATTTTTAGTCTTACCTATGAAATTAATAGTGAAAAATCACACTTTACTCTCTAAAATAAAATTCAAACTTTAGAAGATCCAAATCCTTTCTTATTATATTAGGTAAGCATTATTAAATTTAAAGGACAAATAATAATGCCAAGATCATGACTGTTATATGTGTATATAATATGATGAATTGGATCATAGAGGAAAGAAGACACTACTAAAACAGTTTTATGTGTACACGGTATGTATCTGTTAGGCACTTCTGCAAATCTTGAAATACGCACCTACGTACACTTCTAGAACTGATCGAGCATTCCTTAATGATTAATTAGAATTTCGATCTTTTTCCCTTTCCAAATAAAGCAGATCCACCACACCAACAATGCACTTAGACAGTAAAAAAATATCCAATAACTTTTTAAGGATAATTACTATATGACTCGGTCATTCTTTTTCAACTTTTTCCTTCTCATTTTTAATTTCAAAAATATAGATTAATCATCAACCCTTTAAGCTAAAATGGCACTTATTTTTATGATTTCTCATTTTTTAATTTGGTGGTAAGTATTCAATCGTAAGACTTAATTTAGAGTCAAAAGTCAAATTAATTAAAATGGAAGCTAAGCATCCTATCCTCGTTAGTAACACTACAAGAAATAAGGGGTTTAGCCACGAAAAAAATTATGGTTAAACTCTAAGATAACCGTAACAACTATACATTGGCCACGAAAGAATATTTGTGGCTAATCGGGGGGTTGCATTTTCAATTTGTCACGATTTTAGCGTTATTAGCCACAATTTTAAACATCGTGGAGACCTTCAAAGAGTCACGATTTATATATCATTGTCCACGCATAATGCCGTGGCTAAATAAGAATAATTAAATAAAAAAGTATAATTCTACTACACTTCATCCGTAGTTAATTTGTGCAGGCCGGGTTTTTCAGCCACATTTTTTTGTGGCTAATGTTGAATTATTTAATCACACTATTTTTGTGGCTAACTCACTATATTTTTCACATACAATTCAGGGCTAATTTGTGCTAATTTGCTTTAATTAAACAATTTTATTAAATTAAAATTATATTTATATATATTACATTAATAACAAAAATCAAACTTTTTAAATATATAATATCTAACATTTTTCCATAAAAAAATACTAATAAGAATTCAGTATAATAATAATAATAATAATAATAATAATAATAATAATAATAATAATAATAATAATAATAATAATAATAATACAAGTCTAAACTTATATATAATAAGAAATAAAAAAATTAACATAAATAAAATAAATTCTAATCCCTTCTAGATTAAATATATTTAAAATTTCAACTATTACTTATTAAATATATCAATTAAATGTCTAACATATCACTGGATAAACTAGGCACTTTATCACTATATTTTGATAACAAAATACAGAGCTGCCATATCCATAACTTTTTCTCTAAAGTTTCATGCAGTTTCTCTAAATTTATCACACATCATACATTTTTAACACCAAAGACCTTTCCAATTTACAGCGTTGCTCTACGAGCCATTACACCCAGAAATCGTATCAATAAATTTACGTCATTATCTCGACTTTGTCCATGTCCATCAAGTTCCATAATGTCTTTTTCATCCATTTTCAAATGCCAAACTTGAATTGTCCAGTTGTAATCTCTCCCATAGAAGTGTCTGCAATGAATATAAAATTGAATAAAAAAATAAACTAAATATTAGAATTCAAAAAATCACGTAAAAAAAATTGAAATTTCATATACCTTTGACATTCACAACTAAAGGGTCATTATAATCTTTTCAGGTACTGGTTGAGACTTATTTCACCCAAACCTTCTGCAAATTCTTTATTGTTGTTGATATTCTGTGTTATCGTAATTATGCTAAAAGGGTCTCTTCTGAATTATTATGTTTTTGTTTCACGAAAAAATCTACTAAAAAACTAACAAATAACAAAGAAAAAATCAGTATTTTGAGTTTGGAGGATACCCTATCATATGATAGGGTTCATATAGTGTGGTTAAAGAGAGTGCTTTTAAGGTGCTGCAGAAAAGTAGGAGTTAAAAGACAACGTGAATGATGGGAAGTTATATTAAAATTTGTCCGTGATTATTTTAACTTTCCACCAAAAACTACAGAAGTTAAGCGCACATTAAAAATTTTAAATTTTAAAAATTCAGCTTGACCAATATTGTTTAAATTGTCTTTTAACTTTCTTTAATCTTAAGAATATTTCTTTCATCCTACTTTTTATTATCTACTAAATATACCTTAAATTATTTTATTTTTAACACAATAGTTATTTATTTATTTTTAATGGTCAAATATAATAAAAAATTTAAATTTAAATTTTGATTTTGTAATATTTTTATCTTTAATTTTTATTACAATAACAATAAATAACCAAAAAACTACTTTAATAAATATATGACCCTCACAATCTCTCATTTCATGCACTTGATAGTTGATGATTTAAATAATATACTATTATTTAATTATTTACCTATTATACATGAAACAATATAACAAGAGTTATACATTAAGTAAATTTTGTAAATACTTTTACCTGAAAATTTTAATGTTTAATAAATTTTAATTACTAAATTAGTTACTAAAATTTTATTACATTAGACAAATTAATTATCAGATAAAATTGTTATAAGAAATTTTATAAATTAATTTCTTTGTTACTTAATAAAATTTCAAACTTTTATACAAGTGACTCATAAATTAATTAGTATTAATTTTTTTATAACTGAAAATAATTGTAAAATAATTAATTAATGGAATATACCAATTAAATAATAGTAAAAATAAAAAATTTAATTCATAATTTCACAAAATAATTTTTAAAAAGATAATTATACATATAATAAGAGTACAGTACTCACAAAAATATATAGTATGTATTAAATCATATAAATAAAGACTAATTTTTTTAACTTATTCTCATTTTTTTAAATTCAAAAAATGATAAATAATTTATTTTTAATAAAAACCAAAAAATTTTTTATACTTACAAATTATTGAACTTTTTATTATCTATTCAAATTATATTATTTTAGTTAAATAAATTTTATCTTTATAATTAACTCAAATATTAGAATATTATCTTTATTTTTATAATTTTTTATTTTATCTAAATTCATTTTTTATATTTTTAGATTTAATTTCATAAATATGTGTTAATGTTAGAATATTAAAAAAATGATACTATACATTAATAAATTTATTTAAAAAATTAATTTATTTAAGACAGAATAGCCATGGTACGTTAATGTAAGTAAGAAATACAGCTACGAAAAATATTGTTTGTAGCAAAAGATTAAATTTTAGCCACTGTCGTAATGTTTCGTGATAAATAGAAGACACACTCATTTATTTTTATCACGATTTAGTGTTCGTAGTTAAAATTTGGTGGCTAAACACCGTTTTGTGGTAGTGTAAGAACTTTCATGATATGCAAATTGCAACCAAGTGGAAGAGCCAATAACTGCCATTGACAGTGTTAAATACTTATTTCAAGTTAAATATCAGTTTACCTTTAATATTGAACCATTTTCCTTTAATTAACTATATATAAGACTAATTAATTTTTGATATAATAATATTTTTTGTAAAAGTATCACATTTAAAGAAGAAGATTAAGAAGAGAAAGATTGAAAGTTGAAAAAGAAACGAAAACAAAATTCTGTTTCTGATTGAATTACAAAAATGGTAAAGTTGAAGATTTACATGAGTTCAGTAGGAGCACTTTATAACATAGTTGTCACCTATTGTGAACCACAAGTACTTAACTAATTGAGCCAACAGAAATCTAACTGACTAAGCTAACTAACTGTGTATGTGAGCTAACCAAGCCAACTGAAGACTGAGCGAGCTAACTGCCTTTCATTCTCTCAGCTTACTCTATCATGATCCCTGCCAATCAGCTTTCCTTCTGGTGTTCTTGACTTGACAAACTCATTTGGCTCATTAGTTGACTTGCTTTCATGACTTTGAGTGTAAGATTGGGTTTGCTGCCAACAATACTGCACTAAGATTGTCACAGTATATTGAGGGAGATGTTTGGAGTGAAATTCTTAGTTTAACTATGAGGTTCTTTATCCAGATCAGCTCAACAACCAGGTCTGCCATAGCTCTATACTTAGCTTTGGTGCTAGACCTTGCAACAGCACCTTGCTTCTTTGAGCTCCATGACACCAAATTTCTTTCAAGAAAGACATAGAACCCTTTAGTTGATTTTCTATCATCTAGATCACCTCCCCAATCCGAGTCACTATACGTTGAAATACTATGAATGCTTGTTTTGTGTAGGTGTAATCCGAAGCCTGATGTGTCACTGACATATCTCAGCACCCTCTTTACCAGCTTCCAATGGTCATCCAAAGGTGTTTGCATAAACTGTGACAGTCTGCCTACACAATAAGACAGCTCTGGACGAGTGACTGTGAGGTACTGCAAATTTCCCACAACTAACCTATAAAGTTTCGGGTTGTGAAAGACTGAACCACCAAAGGCAGAAAATTTAATTGAGAATGGGAAAGGCTTATGGCAGGGTTTACAGTTCTCCATTTCTTCCTTTTTGCGTAAGTCTTTGACATACTTCTCTTGAGACAGGACTAAACTACCAGCATTAATCTTAGTTACCTGAATTCTAAAGAAGTAGTGCAAATCACCTAGATCCTTAAGTGCAAATTTGTGATTTAGCTGCTGAATCACTTGGCCAATTGCTTCTTTAGAGTCCCTATGATTATTATATCATCGACATACACAAGTATAAATAATGTAAAGTTTTGTTTGAATCTGACAAAGATAGAGACATCAGATTTTGTAACATTGAATCCAAGGTGTTGTAAGGCTGTAGAGAGCTTGTGATACCAGGCTCTTGGTGCCTGCTTCAAGCCATAGAGTGTCTTCATTAGTTTACAAACTAAATGGCCATCTCCCAGTTCATAGCCTCTTAATTGCCTCATGTATACATCCTCAGCTAGATCACCATGCAAGAATGCATTGTTCATGTCAAGCTGTCTAATCTCCCAATTTTTGCACAAAGCCAAGGTAAGCACAATTCGAATTGAGATGTGTTTGACAACAGGGCTGTATGTCTCAGCGAAATCAAAGTCTGACCTTTGTGAAAAGTCCTGGACCACCAAACGGGCTTTGTATTTCTGGAGGCTACCATCAGAGTTATACTTAACTCGAAACACCCACCTATTGCCTACTGTTTCTCTCCCTTGTGGTAAGGGAACTAGCTCCCAGGTATGATTCTGGATTAGAGCATTGTACTCTGCATCCATGGTAGCCTTCCAGGCTGGATTTGTCAGAGCATCTTTTACTGATCTTGGTTTAACATGCGCAGAGAAAATATTGGGCCTAAACACTCGATTTTTACTTCTTGTGATCATGGGATGAATATTCAAAGGTGCAGTAAGGGGTTCATTTGCTAAGGGGAGGATAATTTCAAAATCTAAAATGAAAATTGAGATTGGTGTAGCTGATGGTGCTGATGGCACAGGAAAAGAAGAGGTGAAATTAGGTGGCTGTATGTTTGGAATGAATAAGAGACTAGGACTAGAGTTGAGAGTGTGATGAGGTGAGATTGGTACTAGTGGGGAAGTGGAGTTGCTTAATCTAGGCTGAACATAAGTTGGTGTATGGGAGGGATTATTATAGCTGTTTGGAAGATTGTTGTTTGAGGCTAATGTTGGAGCTGTAGGAATTCTTAGAAGCAGAATGGCTGGTGCAGATTGAGGTTGGGATAGAGAACTTGTCATTTTTGAAAGAGAACTGGTGCTCATCAAATACCACATTACTTGAGATCACTACTTTTCCTTGTTCAGTAAAGCACTTAAAGCCTTTTTGGATTGTGTTGTAGCCCAAGAAGACACAGGGAGCTAACCTGAACTCCAATTTGTGCCTATTGTAAGGCCTCAAATGTGGAAAATACAGACAACCAAACACCTTGAGGCTTGTGTAGTCAAATTATTTTGCAAACAGCTTTTCAAATAGAGATTGTCCTTGCAGCACTTGATTAGGCAGCCTGTTTACCAAGTATACAGTAGCTAGAAAGGTTTCTCCCCAGTACTTTGTTGGCATTCCATCCCCTGCAAGCATTGCAAGGCCTTTCTCCACCACATGTCTGTGATTTCTCTCAGCATTGTCGTTCTATTGGTGTTCATGTGGACAGGAAAACCTGTGAATTACTCCTTATGCCTGCAAGTCCTTGGCTAAACTTACATATTCAGCAGCATTGTCAGACTGAAGCATTTTAATTCTAATGTTAAATTGCAATTCAACCATATGCTGGAAACATTTAAAAACTGATTTGACTTGAGACCGGGTTTTAATAAGATACAACCATGTATATTTACTATAAGCATCAATGAAATTCACAAAGTAATAGTTGCCATTCAAATCAGAAATAGGAGCAGAGCCCCAGAGATCTATGTAGACTAGTTGTAGAGGAGCAGTATAGACAGAATTAGAGGTAGGATAAGAAAGGCAATGAGACTTCCCAATACAGCATGACTCACAAGGAATTTTTATTAGAAGAAGCAACAATGTAACAAGACTTTAGAATAAAAGTAACAACATTATTAGAAGGGTGACCTAGTCTATTGTGCCAAAGAAAAAATTGATTATCTGTTGTAGACACAGTTGATATAAATGCAGCTGAGTTACTTGATGGAGTGAAGCTGAGAAACTTGTACATTCCCTTTTCAACCTCCCCATGTATGACAATCTGTTTAGTTGCCTGAGATTTTACACAGCAGCCATTAGAATAAAATTCAAAATAAACATCATTGTCACAATAAAATTTGTACACACTCGCTAAATTCTTTGTGATATCGGGAACATGAAGAAGTTTGTGTAGCAAGAAGTTTTTGTTACTCAAATCAGTTTTGAAATAAGAGTTTTCAACAAGGTTAATGTGCAAACCTGATCTGTTTCCTACGATCACTTGATCCGTGCCGTCATAGTTTTCTTTCTCAATCAGATTTTGCTAGTCTGAGGTCATGTGGTGTGTAGCACCCGAATCTGGATACCAATTTTGATCTTGCAAGGTTGCTGGTGTGGCTAGCACATTATTCAGATTGGCTTGTACTTCTTGCAATGGATGTGTACTTGACCTATTGTACTGTGTTTTTGAATCATCATTTCTCTCATACCTATACCAAGAATTCTTGGCAGTGTGGCCAGGCTTATCACATACTTGGCAAACAGGTCTTGCATTGTTGAACTGTCTTGAGCTTCCATTGTTATTGTTGAACCTTGAGTCATTGTAGGACTGAGCATCATATCTTGAGTTGTTACTTGAGCTGTTGCCACTGAAATTGTTCTCTCCTTGATATCTTTGTAATACTGTGCACTGAATTGTCCACCATTTTCATTGCTGAAATTGTTGCCATGATCAGTTCTTGAATTGTAACTGTTTGGACCAAACTATCCATTTTCATTATAGAAGCTTCTGCCGCCTCTCATGTTTCTGCCACCACCTCAAAAATCACCTCTAAATCCACCTCTTATATTGAAGTTCTTTGAGTATCCTTGTGTGCTATGTGCTACATTTTCTTGTATAAACGAATCTGACTTTCTAAACCTCTCCAACATGCTTTCATGAGTCAATAAGAGTGATTCCAGTTCTCCAACAGTGATGCTTACTGGTCTTACAACCACAGAAGTAATTACTGTGCCATATTCCTCAGTCAGGCCATTCAAGATCGCATTAACATGATCGCTCTCCCGCATTGGTTCTCATACAGAAGTTAAGGCATCAATTGTCCCTTTTAAAGCTAACACATATTCATTTACTGAATTACCTATCTTGATCGTACTCAGTTTGTTCTTTAGCTGAATTATCTTTGCTCTAATTTTTGAAGAAAAATGATCATCTAACCTTTTTCAGACCTCATGTGAGTAAATACAGTCAACCATCTGAGTTGTGAAGGGTTTGGTCATCGAAGCAAAAAGCCAAGAATTTAACAATGCATCTTGCCTTTTCTAAATTGCAAATTCTAGTGTGATTCGTCCTGATTCATCAAGTCGTTGATGGATTTCTTCTCCTGTGATGTGGAGAAGTAGATTGTGACCTTCTATTGTGGACTCAGCTTGATCTTTTGACTGTAGAAAGTTATCATCATCAAGCTTCATAGAGATTGGGGAAGAGGTAAAGTTTGGGACTACAGTCGATTGATTCATTGTGACTTCTGTTGTTGGCGAGTTTTTCGCCATTGAAATTGAATGCAAGCTCTGATACCATGTAAAGATATCAGACTTAAAGAAGAAGATTAAGGAGAGAAGGATTGAAGGTTGAAGAAAAAATGAGAGCAGAGATCTGTTTTTGATTGAATTACAAGAATGGTAAAATTAAATATTTACATGAGTTCAATAGGAGCACTTTATAACACAGTTGTCACTTATTGTGAACCACACGTGCTTAACTAACTGAGTCAACAGAAATCTAATTGACTAAGTTAACTAACTCTATATGTGTGAACTAACTAAACTAACTGAAGATTGATAAGCTGTAACTGCCTTTCATTCTCTCATCTTACTCTATCATTTTTAAAAGAAAAAATAACCATATCTCGCCTCACCTTAGCTTACTCTTTCTATACCATTTTCAGCTAATCATTTCATATCTTCAAATAAAAACTGTATCTCACTTGCGAATGCTGTTGAATTTAAATTTATTTTTTTCATCTTTACGGTTAAATCAACAACTAACACGGTGTTGTTAGTTTTTTTTCTTCATCACTATTTCAATTTAAGTCATCAATATATGTTTAAACTTTATTTTTTTTCTTTTATAACCAAAGCACATTAAAAAAAATAACATCCCGGTCAGATAAAAATAAAAAATAAAAAAATTATCCAAAAAATTTGAAGCACATAAAAAAAATTAATGAAATCATAAAATATATTGGCACACTTCTAAAAGTCATGGACGAAATCAGAAAAGAAAAAAAAAAGAAAAAAGAGACGAGCCAAGAAAAGATTATTGTAAGAGTGTTCCAACATATCAAAAGCTATTTTTTTAGCTTTTCTATTTATAAAAAATTACATTAATGTGTTTAGTATATTTTTTAAATTTTTTAAAATTTTTTAAAAAATTATTTAATAATTTTTTAAAAAAATAAAAAATTGTCTTTTTTTAAAAAATTATTTTATTATTTTTATTTATTAAACAACTTTAAAATAAATATTTTTATAATAATTTTTTAAATATAAAATAATTTGTTTATAAATTATTTTTAATATAAATTCTTATATTTTAATTTAAAAAAAACCTTAATTAAATTATTTAGCCATCTATATATCATCATATCAATTTTATCTTTTATAAAGCATCATGGGCATAGGACAATTATTGTAACTTTGGCTCACGCCACGTGCTTTTATATAATGACAAGGAAATTTCTAACAATTTGGCTAAATGGCAATTCTTGTCAATCATACTTTAATTTTTCGGATTTATTATTAATAATGTTCTGTCTCTTTTTATTATTTGTCAAGCACCTTAAGCAATAATTTTCTTTTTCAAATATTTGTTATTCTAATTTTTTTAAATACAAAAATGATAACTATTTTTTATTATAAACAGACTTCGTTAATATTCAAAATGATGCGTTAGAATATTTAAAAAAAAAAACTCAATACATGAAAAGTAAAACTTATTACGAATTTGGTCTACGTCATTTCATTTACTTTTTAACTTACCAAGTAATGCAGTATAACTTTTACTTGCTTAAGGTACATTGCATGAAATCCTAACTGAGAATATATACAAGTTACTGGGTCAATTTTAACAAAAGGTAACCCAACGATTCCTTTTAGTAATTAATTAGCATTCAATAATTAATTAAGAAACTAGTTAAAAACTTGATAGCGTGCACTCAAACCTCTCAATTATTTCCCTGCCTTTCATTTTCTTTTCATTAATACAGTAGTCACATAAAGTTGCATTAAAAAACTATAAGATCAGACATCAGAGATTATTATCTATTTAATTTGTCGAATAAAGCCTTGTTAGTCTAATTTAGAATAAAAAACCTGTATCCACTATCCACGTTTGGAAATATTAATATTTTTTTTGGTGGCTATTTGGAAATATTAATATATTGACACACTATATTTCACAAAGTAATTAATATATATTCTACAGAAGAAAAAGAATATAATAAAAAATAGTTTAGCTAATACATGCTCTAACAATTAATAGAAGATTTCAAAATTTTTATTTTAGTCAATACATAATATTTATACTAGAAACTAAATTTTACACATTCTTTTATAATTATTTTTTTAATTTATAATATTAATTTATGTGCTTAAAATACATGTTAACTAAACTCGATCAATAAAAAATCAGCGGGACGTAGTTTAACATTCTAATTCAACTGAATTGACACTATGGAGGCACTATACTTTGCTAAATTCCAGTACATTCCACTCACATTTGTTGGTTTCGTTCATATCTTATATCCTAATATATATATATATATATATATATATATATATATATATATATATATATATATATATATATATATATATATATGAAGAAAATTAATTCAATATGGGTGGTTTATATTGTTGTTAAGAACTTAAGATGATGGAGAATTCCACTCAAGAGCAAAGTGGTTTCATTGTTTATATATAAAAAAGGTAAACTTTTAACCCTGAATTATTAGTGGTATATATTCCTTTGGCCTAAACATGAGCATTTCCACAAGTTCATATTAGATACACTTATTAGAACCAAAATAGCAGAGTCAAACCACTATAATATTTGAAGTGATGATTTCTAAAGAATTAACAACAATTCTATTTTATTTTTGAATAAATTATTATCTTTATCTATAAAAATTCAAAAGGAAAAATATAGGAAGATAATAAAAATACTAAATAATGTGAATAATGAAGTCACAAAAAAAAAATAATGTGAACAATAGATATGTCGGATGTTCAATTCAATAGGTATGTAAATGATTATGTTAAGGAAAAGTATATGCAACCAAAAGGTTATCAGCCAAAAACTAAACAAAATCATATTAATTTATATTAATAATTAATTTTAAATTTTTTAAATTCAAAATTTAAAAAATTTAAGTAAACCTAATTAAAACCTATAAATACATTCCTCTTCTCTTTCACATTAACCTACCCACTTCTAACAATCACACACAAACCTCTCTCTCACCATTAGACCCTCTCCGTCTCCCCACCGCGACTCACTCCTCTTCTTGAAGTAGAAGGCGCCACGTTAGAAAGGCTTTGCACCGACAGGAGATCAGAGGCGTTGATTGAGTCGGTCCAATATGACGTGAGCGACGTGGAGGTGGTTGGTGTCGAAGCAATCGGCAGCACGAATGAGCTCCTCTATGAAATCGAAGCCGGTGGCGGGAGAATTATTGGAGGTGTCGTGGAGGAGGCGGTCGAGGGTGGCAGTGGCATTGGCGTAGTTGTAGGATATGGTTTGAATGTCTGGGAATTCGAAGTGTGGGTCGAAGAAAGGAGAGAAGTCAGGGACATTAGGGAGGGTGGTCTTGAACAAGGGTGGGTTGGAGTTTTCGTGGAATCCAAGGTCCTTCGTGATGGAGTCCCAATCAAGATTGTGCAGCACATGGTCCTCCAGTTGGTCAAGACCCTCTTGCTGTGTGTTGGGTGCAGTAGCCACCAGCGCAGCCTTCTCAGGGGTGGGGCTTCTACACAGGTCCAGCACCAAAAAAACATTCATTTAATATGAAAAAAAAACATCCTAATACTTAACAAAAAACATCTAATTATATTTTAGCAAAAATAATTAAATATCTATAAAATTTAAAAAAAAATATGAAATTCTTAAAGAAATAGATATTCACATTTGCAATACAAAAAAATTCGAAAAATATATAAAAGAACATCCATTTAGTATGAAAAAGAAACATTCTGATACTTAGTAGAAGAAACATCCATATATATTAACTCGTAGAGATTTTGAATTCATTCAAAGATATTTGGCTAGGTTTTGGCTGATATGCTTTTGGTTCCCTAGCTTTACTCTTATGTTAATTATTCTTAATTGGATGGTTATTCCTTTTGATTCGATTTACTCATATACAATTAATAATGGCTGGATGTTCAATTCACTAAGTGTGGTTATCCTAATGTTAAGGTTTAGGTAGTAATTTAGGGGTAGAGTATTTTTTTACTTTATTGGGTCAATTTTAGAGCTTATTGTTCACATTATTTACAAAAGTCATTGTCTATCTAGCAAAATCGAATTCAAAATGCTAATAACATTATTCAAAAATAAATAAATAAATATTATATCTATAAAAAATAAATTTTATTTAACAAAAATACTCAAATATTAAACCTTTTTATTTTTTGTCAAAAAATTTTCTCAAATTTTAAAACTATCTCTATCATTTTTATTATTTCTGACTTTTGAAACCCTCGATTTAATTCTTTCTTTTCCAAATCAACACACTAAAAACTACCATTATTGTCCTCTGTTTTTTGTTTTCCCCTTAAATCTTAACCTCAAAATTTTCCACCATCTTCACTTTAATAACTTTAATTTTAATTTGAGTTAGTGAAACGAACATCCGATATATCTATTGTTCATATTATTTAGTATTTTTATTATCTACCTATATTTTTTCTTTTAATTTTAACACCCAATAACAACAACCACACCACCAATATCAACAACACCAATACCACCATCAACGCAAAACAACACAACTCAACATAAGCCAAAGGAGCACCTTGTCTTCGCCACCACCACCTTCACTCTCACTATCTCTTCTTTGAAAATTGGAAGACCACAATCAACATCATGATTAATTTTAGCATTTATGATAATAACTCACGAAAAAACTTATTATTCAAATGCTATTGTAATGTTCTTGCATTTATGTGTATAGTAATGAGGAGTGCCTATTATTTATCAAGAATACAATTTAATCACAACGGCAAAATCAACCTAATATCAGACTAGATAAATATAAAATTTTATATTTAGATACTATATTTAAATTAATACGAGATAAATTTAGATACTATATTAATCTATAACATCCTAAATATGTTTCAACATTTCTTATCAAACTTAAGTGACAACTTGAATTTGTAATTTATTAAAATACAACAAAATAAGAAAATTAAAATAAAAATTTTCAAAAATTTAGAACTACTGTAAACTGCAAGAACTTGAGATGTAAATGAAATCGCAAAAAGAAGGTAAAACTATTTAAACTCGGGATGCAAACAAACAGCAGGCAGAACTGTATAAAATTATTTGGTGTTGCCAGCGACACAAGTGTCGAAACATTAGTGACAGACTTGAATTTAAAATAAGTAAGTGGACATAAAATAAAATAAATATTGATTGTGTATTAAAAATATAAATTCTTTTTTTGTACATAAATAATTTTTACAATGACTTAAAAATATGATAAAAAAAATTAAATTCTTCCTAGAGGTATTGGATAAAAAGATGGAACACAAAAGAACACTTTGAGAAGTTGAATTTCTCTTCAGTGAAAATTATATTGGTGGAAGTGGATTGGTTGGATTTAGAGTGTAAAGAGCGTCATCTAGTTGAAAGAAAACCAAACTAGATGTCCCTTCACTGATGTCACATGTCATGAGTTTTAGTTTAATGTGTGGGAATCAACTTCCTCCTTTTAACAGTTGAAAAGACTTAAAATGATGGGAATACCAAAAGATATTTAGAATAAAAAAGAGTAAATCAAATATCAGACTAAAACCGTTGGACAATAGATTTTCTCTTCATCATGGTTTTACACTATAAAAAGGACTTCAAACCACCTCTGTAAAGTACTTTTCACTTTTCACCTTCACCTGGATCTTCTTCTGGACCTTTCTTCTTCTGAAAACAGAGAAGCTAAACCCATCTTTTTCTTTTCTCAAAATTTCTCTCATTGTTCTTCATTTCATTCATCACCTTCACGAGTAAAAACTGGCATTCGGGTGTTCCACCAAAACACTCGACAACCACTAACTAACCCGTGTCCACTTTAAATAAAGCTCATTCATCCTCTTGTAACATTAGTGGAGGTCTCAACACTTGTTCTCCACCTCTATTTCTCATCATTAGTTCTTATATTGCTTATTTGCCATTAATAGAAGTGTCTTCCTCACAAATATACTTATCCCGAATTTCTCATCTTAACCATTTTTTTTATACTTAATCTATTTTCTACAAAACTCACCCGAATCAATCATAAAAAATAGAACCAAGACTAATGAAGAACAAGATAGTAATAGTAGTAGTTGTGTCACTATAAAAGCATTGAGAGTAATCAAATAAAAATATTATAAACATGAACAAAACTTGCTCTCCTTAGAGAACTTGGAACAACAATCTCTAATGCTCAAAGAAAATACGTAGCTCAGGTACCATGTTAGAATTCATAATAATATAAGAACTCAAGAATAAATTTTTTATTCAAAGATGTTACTCTGTTGTGTGTTGTATTATAAGGTACAATAAAATAATATCTATGTATAAGCTAAGGATATAATCTAACGATGAAATCAACCTAATATCAAACTGAATAAACATAAAATCAAAACGAGATATATTTGGATACTATATTAATATGTAATATTCAAAATATATTCTAATAACAATTAGCAACTACAGCAATAATTAAACAAATAAATTAGAAAAGATGTTCCAAATTCAAACAACATTAACATCAAAAACCGAAATCCTATATCTGAGGTCTGGAGCTAGAGCTGGAGATCAGATGAACACACATTAATTTTGCTTGTTTGAAGTCTTATTATTCGTTTCTAGGTGTTTTCATTTGATCTTGTTCATGTTCTTATGAATTGTGACTTATTTTTTAGTGTTTAGTTTATTGTAGTTTTTTTTTTAAAGATAGATGATGATTATCAGGGAAGAGAAAGTGGCGGTTGTCAGTTGTATGTGTAATAAAGAAAAAAAAAGATTGAAAATAATGAAAGAGATAGGCATAAGATTAACGTTGAAATTTTAGATAATTTTTTATTAGAGTCAACGAATATTTAATGTTTGAATATTTTTGGCGAGCGAACTTTTCTGAGTATTTTTGGCAAGCGAACTTCACTTTCATTGGTACATTCGATTTTTTTTTTTGAGTAATTTTAATTGGCTAGAAATGGTAGTTTACTCTTTATTTATTGTTGTTACTTATTCTAAAAAGATTAAAGATTTTGCTAAAGCAGTTTTTAAAATTTTAATAAAAAATGTTAAAATTAAAATTTTAAAATTTGTAACATACAAACGAATAATAATTTGTTTGACAAAAAAAATAAAAAATATCCATTGAAAGTCTTTACCAGAAACATGTTCAAAGTCGTCATCAGATTTATTCCATTATTATTACTGTTAGATTTTGCATCAAAAAAATATAATAGTAATAATAATGTTAAGTTTATAAAATTGTAGAACTTTATCATCTTTAAAAATCTGTTACTAAATTCAATAATAAATATGACGTTAAGTGGCCTTTAAATTGGCAATAAAGTTTTCGCGAATTTAACATTAGAATAATGACGATAAAGATGAATGAATTTTGACGAATTATGAAAAATTATTATCGACAGATAAAAGCTAAGACTAACATTAAATATTGTATTTTATTTAGTATAGTAACATTAGCATAAGATTAGTTTATCATAAATTTTAAAGGTAATTAAAAAATTGTGCGCAAAATAGAGTCTCTTACTCCAATAGTTCATTTCACCCTCCTCCTCCAAATAATCCACCCTCCCTTCTTCGAATCTATCCTCCTCCTCTTATCATGTCTTCCTCCTTTCCGCACTATCATCCTTACTGCCATCTCCATCCCCTACCCTCCCTTTCCTTACCCATACGCTAGTCCTATTTTACTTCTATCCACAAAACTTAAACCATCATCCACCCTCACTACAAAAAATACTAGTTAAAACGTCATTAACATTAAAACTATTTCGTGAAAACACCATAATATTTGTGGATTAAGGCAGTTTATATCAATGCCATAATATATTTTAAGTCAGGGACTATTTTAGTAATTTTGGCAGTACTAACTGCTGTTATCTAGCTATTTTATTTAATTAAAAGAAAGCCCAACCTAAATCTAATTGCGAGTAGAAGAATAAAGCGTGAGCAACGAGCTTTTTCTCCAGTGGCTTCTCATCCATTGATGCGAGCTTCTTCTCCTCCATTGATGCAAGCTTCTCCTCTATTCATGTGAGCTTCTTTGCCATTGATGTGAGCTTCTCCTCTATCGAACTTCTGCGTTTTATGTTGTGTGAGTTTCTTATCCTAACTCATTTTTTTGTCTCCGTTCTCACTTCTAAGTTTTTATACAAAATTCTCATCCTCTTCTTCTTCATCTTCTTTTGATTATTCATGATTTGTTAATTCCTCTCTATTTGTTACTATTCTTTTGATTCCTTGTTTTATGTGTGTGAGAGTTGCGTTGGTGTGGTAGAATTCAAAAACGACATCACTGCTGCTCTGCGAGCTTCTCTTCCATCAATTTCTCCTCCATCAATGATTCTTTCCCTCTATAGATGTCATGTCCATCAATGCTTTTCCTTTGATGGAACATTTGCTTCCATTGATACCATTTCCGAGATATTTTATTAGTTTCTGATATTCGAACTTCTATTATCCTCATCAACCTTATTTTGTTTGATTCCAGGTTTTGATTGTTTTATGCTAATTGCTACTTATTTTGTTTAATTTCAAGTTTTAATTTTCTTCGGTTAAGTTAAGAAAATAATTAACATATTGATGATGACAAACATCTTAATTGGGTTAATAATCCAAGTGGATTTGATAAAATATTTTAGTGTGTAGGCCAAATTATTTTTGTAACCCAAACTAATGAAGCAAATGCACTCAAGTGTGATGAATGAAAATTGATCCACAAATCAAGTCCAATACCAACCAAGTATTAGTGAGTCAAACCTAAGTTTGGTTTCACAAGTGCACTTTGGATAAACACAAAAAAGAGAGAGAGAGCTTCATCTTCGAACTCACACACCAAAGAAGAAAGAAAGAGAAAGCTAATCAAGAAAGTAATGTCCAATCACACTAATCAAAAGCATGTTAAGCTAAGTTAGGGATTAAAGGTGATTTATTCTATTTAGATGCAAGTTAATTTCTTCACTTCTTCTCCAACTCTCTGCAACACCATTTTGGGATAAATGAAGAAAGTGGTATCTGATCATCTCTACTATGAATCAATGGCTTACAAAGTTACTTAGAGCCAAAGCATAATTTCAAGAATTTGGATTTGGGTTTATCATTGAGCAAACTAATTTCTGCTGCTCAGCCCACCTTGGTCAAGTCAAGGTCCAGAATTGAAATTCTTAATTTTTGGGGATTAATTGAAAAAAGAGAAGAGAAGAGCTCAATAAGACCAAGGACCAAGAAGTTGACTTTTAAGAAACCCTAACCATAGCTTAGAACAAGGTATAAAAAAGAAAATGATTCTCATTAGAACTCAAGGAGAGAGAACCAGAATCTGAGTTTATTTGAGAGCTTCTCTGTGAGAGTTCAACGTTTTGGATAGTTTTTCTACATCAAAGAAGCATTTCGCAAGATTGAGAGCTTCTTTAGAGAAAGCTAAATTCGGTTCAACTTATAGCACAACGGCTATGAATCATCATTTCCTTCATTGTTTATTGTTTGTATTTCTGTTTTAATGTATATCTTTCTTTGTATTCTATTTGAGGTAAAAGGCAAGAAAAAGAGGCACTGAGAAAAAGTCATAGAGTGAAAAAGGCTAAGAGAAACACTTGAGAAAAAAGTCAAGAGTGATTTCATATTTTTTTTGTTGTATTTCTGTTTTGTGTCATGTACCTGAGAGGTATCCCTTACTAAGTTGGGTAAGCACTTAGTGTGTCTAGTCTAGGTAGTTGCATAATCAAATCAAGTTTATGTTGAAACTTGATGTGTCTCAGATAGGATTACGTTGAGTTTTAGAGAATTGGTGTATGTAATACATACAAGATAGTGAAATTTCCACCAATGTTGTGGTGGAGACTGGATGTAGGTTGCATTGCACAAGGCAACTGAGCCATGATATATAACTGTGTTATTCTCTTGCTCTTTGCTCAACTCTGCTTTTTCTGATTTTATGAGTCAAAATGAAATTGTCTTCTGCATAATTTCCTGCGCAAACTAAACAGAAACAAAGTAATAATTTCTAGTTTTAAGACTTACTTAATTAAAATTAAAGAAGGTCATAGATTCAATTTCTTTCTCTAAGCCTTCTGAAATCTTCATCTTCCTTGTTCAATTTATTTTTAGGTCAGAAATTGAAAATTATTAGAAGAAATTGAGTAAGGTCTTTCTCCAATTTCTTCGTAATTATATGATTGATTAGACTCATGTGAATACTTGTTTTCTCCTGATATTACATGCACTGAACTGTATAGATGTTCTTTTTCATTTTTTCTGTTTGCAAAAAAAAAAAAATTTAAGAAATTTATTTGAGTTGTTATATTTTTTTTTTAATTTTAAAAGCGTGGAGTGATCAAAATCTCAATCAAATTATTTAAAATCCTATTAACATCCTAATATGATATGTGTCCATTATTTATATAAATTCTTGAAATCTAGCTTGTTCGACTTATTGGTTATAGCAAATTTGTAATCATTATAGTCGAAGAGTTGTAACATACACAATGAACTCGATTGCTTAAGTTCGTTTGGTTTATTAGTTGTTAAATCTGTGTACTCAAATTTATAGAAAGTGGTCACCAAACACAACCTCTAATTCATATTTGTCTTCACCATGTTTTCCTTTCTTCATGAAACCCAAATTCGACATCGCTAATATAATGCTTTTCTTAATATTAGTACATGGCTAGATCTCATTGGATGCCTCTAATATATACAGTGTTTTTGTTTTACGACAGAGGCTAATTATTTCTTTGATACTTCATTTGATATTCATTCAATCTGTTAATGTTATATTTTGAAACTAGACATTGTGAATTTTAGATTAATTGTAGTAGTTAGTGTTTCATTGACATTTTCTTTTAAATTGATCACCTTGTATTACATTTTGTAGGAATCTTGATAACTCTAATCTATCTGGACATTTAGTATATAAACTTGGGAAGCTTAAGCATTTATAATACATGTATGCTATATATACTATGGTTAAAATTTTGGTAGAGTGTTGTGGGTTTTTTAATGTCAAATAAATGTACAACAATTAATTATAAATTTGACAATTAAAATATATAATATAATATTTTTTAATTATAATTAAAATTAAATTAAAATTAAAATTGAGATATAATTATATTATATTATTAATTTAACAACTAAAATAGATCACATAACATTCTTTCATTAACATTAAGATAAAATATTTCTTTTTAAAATTAATAAATTTTATTCTTCCATCCTCTTATTTACATCTCTCAATCTCCTTCTTTATTTCTCTATGTCTTTTCTATTCTATATATAACTTATAATTTATATTTTATATTACTAATTTAACAAATTAAAATATATTATGAAATATTCTTTCATTATAATTAAAATAATTTTTTTCTCCAAAATTAACAAATTTCATCTCTCCTTCTTTTCTCTCTCTCTCTCTCTCTCTCTCTCTCTCTCTATATATATATATATATATATATATATATATATATATATATATATATATATATATATATCTTATTTTCTATCTCTCGCTATTTTTCTATTCTATAAAAAATAAAATTAATAAAATAAAATAATTTAAAAAATCCAATAATATTATTCAAAAATATATTATTATTATATGCATATTTTTTTAATTTTTTATTTAATTTCAAAATTTTATCATTTATCTTTATAATTTATATTTTTATTTCTCTTTCTTCAAATATTTATTATATATAATTTGGAGAGAATACTAATATTGTGATTAATAATTAGAATCAAAATTCATTTGTTTCAAAAAAATTAATTTTATAATTATTAATATAAATTTTTTAATATTAATTAAAATATATATTATTTCATATATATTATTTTTAAACAACAAGCATAAAAATTAAGTATTTTTATTTGTACAACAGACTTAATACCTAATCAAAATATAAAAGTATACACATTAAATTTTTTCAAGTTTTAGATAATGAATATTAAAATTAGTTATTAAAAAATTAAACTCTTTTATATGAAATAATAACTATAAAATTTATTGTTTAATTTTTTTATCTACGAAAATTTTGGTGTTCTTAGCTAATAGGGACGTTTGTCTCATACAACCTTTTTTTAAAAGTAATTTGATTTTACAAATTTTTTCTATTTTAATCTATAATGTCAAAATAAAACTAATATAATTTCAAAAGATTTAAATTTTCTAATATTATTACGAGCAAAAACACTAAATAAATACTAATTTATACACGTATTCTACCCATTTGACGAGGATCAAATTGAGAACAAAGGTTAATAAATATGCCCAATCTTGCTCTTTAGGGATATAAAAAGAAGGAGATGAATTTTTTTATCGGTAATATTAGAGAGGTAAAAAAAATTATTTTATTTAATATTTATTAATTATTGTGGTTCAAATCTGCCCGGTATTGCGCGAGAAAAAGTAGAGATAGTCAAAAACCTTAGAAAAATAGTAGGAATGGAAAACCGGGTGTTAATTTTAAAGGTTTGACCCGAAGTTGGGTCAAACGGGCTAAAAACGCGAAAGGGTTGAACCGGGCCCAAGTTAGGCCCAAGTCCAACATATATAAAGGTTCATTTAATGAACCCTAACCTCATAAACACACACACACTTCAGAAATTGAGAAAGGGAAGAGAGGAAGAAGAAAACCCTAATCACCTCAATCTTCCCAAGCTTATATCTTCAGCTATAGAGTTTCGATTTGCGTGCCATCAGTGACTACGCATTCCTTGCGAAGAGCTCTACAAAATTCATTCAAGAAACTCTATAGGTAAGTTCGAAATCTCTCCAGTTCTTCTCTCCAAAATTTCGGGTACCTAGAATTTTTGAGTAAGTGAGTTTTTGGGATTGTTGATGTTTAGGTTCACTCTAATCCTTGCTTATCTTTGGGTTTTGCCATCCAAATCTGTTGGAAAAGATAAGAGTATTTGATCTCTTGTGAACTTTTGATTTATGTTGAGCCCTAGGTTAATTTTGTGGTGATTTATATGTATATAGCTTGATTATTGTGAGTTTGGAGCTTGTTGGTACTTGTTGGAGCTATATTGGTGGTTAGATTTTGATTGAAAACTCATTTGGTTTATATTGGGAATCGACCAAGGTATAGTTTCGGTTTTCTCTATGTAGTATATAATATTCATGGACACTTAGGTTAGTGACCCATAGGATATGATTGAATTTGAAAAGTTGTTGAATTGTTGGATGTGATTGTATGATGATGTTCGATGAAATGATGATTAATAGTGATATGATGAGAATAAATGAATTGTGAAGTTGAGGAGTGAATTATGTTGATAAATGTGAATTTGGTGTTGATTGATTGATAATGTAGTCGAAAATTAGTAATGATGTTTGATATATGAGATATATTGATATGGATGTTGTGGATGAGGAAAAGTGAAGAAAAATATGGTAATTTTGGTGTGATATGACATAGAGGGTTGATTTTGATGAAAGGTGGAGTTTGTGACTGGTTTGGTTTGGTTTTGGTTGTGTTTTGCAAAGCAATTGTGAAAGTTGTAATTTTGGGTAAAAATAGAATTTTGGTAAATTTTGTTTGATCATAACTTTTGTCTCGGTTTTCAAAATTGGTTGAAATTTGTTTAGAATTAAATATCTTTGAAAACCCTTTAAATTGGTATAAAGATTGTGAAATTTAGAATTTTATAGAGGAAGTTATGATCATTCAAAAATTGGTGTTGAAAACTGGAAATTCTGCACAGTTATAGAATTATGAGTTTTCTGGTATGTGCGCACGCACACTCTGCGTAAATGGTGACCTATACGCATGCACAGACCTGTGCATTCACACACGCAGAGGCAGGTAGTCTACCTACAGCGCTAGCACTGTCTGTGCGCGCGCACACCAAAGAAAAAATTACAATCTGTGTGTACGCACAGACCTGTACGCACGCACACGTTGGGGAGGCCAGTCTGTTGGGGGCGCTCGCACAGGTTGTGCGAGTGGATAGACCCTTTTATGTTTTGACACCTATGTGTATGCACACCCCTGTGCGGACGCACACGCCCTGTTTCTCAAATTTTGTTTTGTTTTCAACTATTTCACCTTTCCGATGAGGTTGTAAGCTTTCATAACTCCTTTTTAAGATTTTTGGGCATATTTTTTGGTGTTCAAACATGGGAAATGGGTTAAGGGGTCTTAGACACTATTATTTGGAAAAAGTTAGCATACGGAGTACTAGGTTTCTGTTGTACTGTGAAAGGTTTGATGAATGTGTGATGAATGATTGATGAATGAAATGCGAGATCAAGGAACTGAAAAGTAAAGGAATGGTGGTTGAAAAGAGTCGAGGACTCTGAATAAAGTGATGAATCTATTTTGTACTAAATATATTTTTGAAAACCATTGTACTACTGTTTTATACTGAGGTTATGAGACGCTATGCGTCCGGCAGGGACGGTGGTTAATCCCGCCTGCCGAGGTAGCGGCAGCGGCGTAAGGACGGTGGTTAATCCCGCTTGCGCTTAGATGTGAGGACAGAGGCAAAACCTTGGATAGTGATCCGAGCGCTATATCTTGGGGGTTCCCACACCATGATTCCGAAGGGCAACATCTCCATGGGGATGTGTTGGGTTGGCAGTTGAACCGACAATGTGATATCACAGCCAGTAGGCCAGGCATTCATCATATGCATTTTCTACCTGCTTGTATGATTTGCCGACTTGATGTTGTTTTCCCTATCCGTTAAACATATCTAATTGCTACTTCTATTAATTGCTGTATATGCCTCTACTTGTGTTTTACTTGTATTGTATATACTTGTGCTTTACTGGAGTTGAGGAGGTTCGGAAGGCGGTGGCGATGGGATCGCATGGCGGAGCAGTTGGTGAAGGCTGTGGGATAGCGGTGGTTGATTAGAGTAGAAATTTTCTAAGATAGATTACCTTTTATGGTACTATGGCTTAAGTTGTATTAAGGAATTACATATTATGCTGTTTTATTTTAGAATGCTTTAAACTTGAATCTTGTGATGGATATGGAGTCTAGGATTGCTTTTGGCGTCCTGGGATCTTATATCCTACATCACTGGGAGCCGTTACCATACTGAGAACCTCTAGTTCTCATACCATATCCTGTTGAGTTTTTCAGGTGCAGGTCGCAACCCACCTTGGTGAGTTGTCTGATTGGTGACAGGAGCGGAGGATTTGGATTATCTTTTGGAGTCCTTTGATTTATTATATATATGTCTCTCACTTTTGTATTTTGCTTTGGTCTAGAGGCTTGTATTGAGAGAACAAAACTTGTATAAACTGTTTTTACTGTCTGGTTTCATACATGGTCTGTATATGGCTAGCCGGCTTAAACTTCACGAGTCGTGACTAGTGTCTTATGATATTATACTATTATACTATGATGTTTTGTTATTCTATACCTGTTTCTTATGCTTCAGGTCAGTAGCTTCGTTAGTAAGTTTTGCGCTTTTAAAATCCTGTTTTTGAGCTATGTTCTTCATCGGGTTTCTAGCTATTATTACTTCCTTCTATATAATATATGTATAAGTTTAGAACTGTCGTAACCTTTGATTAACCTTTGCTTTACGACGCGAGGTAAGGTTTAGGCTAATTAGGGTGTTACAAAAGAATTTATATGTTTTTTACTTTTTTTATGTGTTTCTCTTCAAATATTTTTATCTTTATCGTAAAAGAAAAAAAAAACTTATGTTCAGGTAAAAATTTATATGGTTTGTTAAAAAAAATTATATATTTACCTTAAAAATTTTATGTGTTCTTGATAAAAAAGAATTTGTGTATATCATTAAAAGTATTTAATTCCTATTTTCTCCTAAAAAGTTTTTCTTACATTCAAAAATTGTCCATATGTCACAAATTTTCTATGAACATATAAATTAAAGTTTTTCTTTGCTTTCTTTGTTTCTTTTAAAATTTTGTGTTTACGTTAAAAAAATGTTTGAATTTCTGTTTCAAAATCTTCGTATTTATTGTTAAAATATTTCTATGCCATTTTTCAGTGTTTTTTTTTTAAATTATGTGTTTATTATAAAAAAAACATTTATGTATTTACGTAAAAGGTTTTCTATTTTTTGTTTCTTATGCATTTTTCTTCTTCCTCATTTTCTCTTCGGTTTCTTTCATTCTTCTTCTTTGTTTTAAAATTTTTAAAAATATAAAAAAAAAGATAAAAGATAAAAAAAAGAAGTAAAAGGAATAAAAAAATAAAACACATAAATAGAAGAAGAAAGAGAAAATTAAACACGAAAAAATTAAATAAAAAAGAGAAAAAGAAGACAACACAAGAAAAATAAGGAAAAAGAAGGTACGTAAACTTTTTTTTTTTAAAAACGAATATATCAAAACTTTATTAATATAAAGATTTGTTCATCTTAAATTTTTTTTTATTTATGTTATGTTATGTACTATGTACGGTTTTCTTTTCTTCTTTTTTAATATCTTAGAGAGCATTGAATTTATTCCTAGGACAGAATTTCTCATGGATTTGTTTTTTAATTATTATTATTTTAAAAAATGTCATGTCTAGTCAACTTTTTGTGATTAAACGAATAATCAAAAAGGCCATGCGCATATATAAAATCAGCTGCATAATAAGTTTATGCATTGCATGCATTTACATTATTCAACAAAATTCTCAGAATTTATGCGATTCTTAGTTTCTTACTAAGCCGTCATATCACAGAACCTTTAATTAAGAAGTTCTTTCTTGATAAGGACTCCAACAAAAAAAAAAAAAACCACTAACTTCTTATTAACCTCTCCTGAAATCTAGCGAATATTACAAACTCTTGGTTTGTCTTTTCTGTTTCTCAAACATAAAATGTCACGACATTCAATTACTTGTAATCTTATGTACATGAGACACGTTTTTTTAGTGTTATACAATCTACACCTCACAAAATCATGTGAGCTGTTTTAAGCAACATCAGATTCTGGAATCATATCACTATCTGATATACCTTGAACCAATTCCTTCAATTGGTATAATGCTTCTGGTTTGTCCTTAAATATACTAGGCATAAAGATACTATGCTCATATCTTAGAGAAAATGATTGATCAACTGATCAACGAAAATGATCATGGAGACATTCATGAGCTCTTTTCGGCTTCAACTTTCAATCATCTAACAAATGCTTGTAAGGTAAGATTAGAGAAAAAAACACCTCCGAAGGTTAGAAGGCTATCAGAATTTATTGTTTTTTACCAACAGTTAGTCATCAATATTTAAAAATATAGAATAAAATATATTATTGAATTACTAAACTAAAAAAATTAAATTTATGACTAAAAGTGATAACAAAAAATAATGAATTCTTATAACATTCTAACATATATATATATATATATATATATATATATATATATATATATTAAGCATCCCATTTTCCAATCAACATGTGAAATTTCCGTCACACAAGATAAGGAAACTAACACCACACAATTAAGCCCCATTTGATAATTTTCTCATGACAAAGAATCTAAGAATATGGAGAGATATAAATATAGTTAATATATAATTTTTTAAAAAAGTTATAGAATCAAACAAAATTTTTTTGCAAATTAATGGCTAAATTAATCCCTAAAAAATAGATTGTTCTCTAAATTCTTTTCAAAAAGATTTTATTAATCAAATTAGTCCTTCAAAAATTATAAATTAATCACATTTGTCCTTCCGTCACTTCATTCCATTAACAATTTTGATAAAAAAATTGATAATGTGGAATATTCACTGACAACATACACGATACCTCACATGTCTAATTCAACTTTGGCGATTTTATTAATCAAATTATTCTTTCAAAAATTATAAATTATTTACATTTGTCCTTCTGTCACTCTATTAACAATTTCTGCTAACGATTGATAATGTAAAATGTTAACTGACAATATACATGATACCTGACATGTCTAATTTGATGTTGACAAGATATATTTATGAAAATCTATCAATTTAGTCACTTTTTTCAATTAGATAAACTCTAATCCAGATATAATTTAAGGACTAAATTGATATATTTTTATAAACATATTTATCAAGTGTCTAATTAGACATGCTAAATATTATATATACTATCAATTAACATTCTATATCATCAATCGTTGGTAAAAACTGTTAATGGAACGGCGAAAGAACAAACATGATTAATTTGTAAATTTTAAATAACTAATTTTATTAATAAAATTTTTCAAAGACGAATTTTGAGAACCACCCACATCTTTTATAAACTAATTTGATCATTAATCAATCTTTTTACTGTGGGCCTAAATCCATCCCATTTGATTATTTTATTTTATTTTGGTCTAGGACTAGAATATTTTCAGCGAATACTAATATGCTTTAGCAAGAAAAAGAAGTACAATGCTTTCTGAAAATTAACTTACTATTTAAAAAACCAAAAAAACAAAACACTCTAAATCCTAAACTTTAATTAATAGAGGGATACACATTCTCAATCATATGTGCCAACTTTGCGTTGGTAAATTTGTCCAAATTTTTATACTCCGAAAACTTGGAGAAAATGCAAATAGACACAATTTTTCTATTTTATCTTTTTCTCAATGTCTTTATATTTCTATTCTAAAATATTTACCAGTTACCAAACACATTTTTAGTGGTTAGTACACTCTTTGAGCAGCCAAATCACACAAACATTCTTTTTTCTCTTTCTATTCAATCCCAAATCCAGTTGAAAATGAAGAAATGGAATTTAAAAATGGTTGTAAAAGCTATACTCTACACTATTTCCTTTCCTATTGACATTTTTGAAAGAAAATTTTTCACAAGTTGATGAATTATGAATGCTATAGAATATGGAATGTGCTATCCTGCAGCTAATAGCCAAAGCATAATAAGTGATGATATGGAAATGGGTATCCAGCCCAAGTAGGCTAATGCGACCGAAATCTGATACTTCTGGCATTCCTCTCTGAACTGGCAGTGTCCGAGGTCATGAAAGTACAAAACTGTGATACCTGCCGAGGACGACGCAGCAGCCAGAGATAGAATCGCCGTTACCTGTTGATAGTAGTCAATTACACTTTGTTATAGATAAATCAGAGGTCTTGAGTTTTATGTAGAAAATATATTAGGAAGAGTGTGAAGGTTTATTGGAGAAGCTAACCCAATCTCCAACTACCAAGAGGCTAACCAACACAGGGTTGTGAAGGACCTTGTTCCTTGCTAATGCATAGGCATCCATTGAAGCAAGCACAAAACTCCAAATGAATTGTAATCCCATTGAAGCTATCAAGTAACTGCAAAATCAACAAAAAAGACCGTGGGCATAAATGACCAAGGTGACTAAATTTCTTTCTTTTACTACCATGTTCATAGTAACATATTTCATGAGATTTTTAATCATCTCATCTGAGTTCATTTTGAACAAAATTCCATTTTCAGTTCAATCATCCAGTGCATAGAGTACCAAATGTCACAGGTATTTTCATTTAAGCATACACTAATTTAAGAAGCAGAGCTTAAAATTTAGTTGCAGCTTCATGATCATAATTCTAAGTTGTAATGATATACATAAAAGTAACATTTAAAAAAATGCCTTTGCACACGGGATAGCTACAGAAAAAAAGGTAGGATCATAGTGAACTTGTCCACTGAAGAATTTGACCAAATTAATTGCCAATACTGAGTAATTTGTTGCAACAAAACGGATACATAGTTTCGATTGTTCAGCTTTAGTGTTTCAAACAAACTCATAAACTCAGCTTATGTAAGTGTTAACAAGGCGGACAGAGAACCGGACCTAACGTAAGAATCAGATGTAACATGAAGAGGTCCTGAAACATTTATGTAACATATTGTGGTTGAGTAAGTGGTCACACGGAAATAGTTCAAAGTTCAAACATCAAGATTTGTTTTGGTATAAACATGTGCACCAATCAACATAACAGACATGATTTCCACTTCTTAGTTAGGAGTGATTTAAGAAAGAAATACTTTCAACAATTAATGTACAATTCTGAATTCTTCTTTGCAGCCATGAATGAATATCCTTTTGAATCCTTCCTTCTAATCAGAGTTTTTTCTTTACTTAATTCTTATGAAAATCTATGTTAACAAACTAGAGATGCATTGAATTCAGGCCGGTCAAAACTGCAATCTTTTCTAAAAGAATTTATTTGTTTGTTTGATAAAACAGGTCAAAACTATCATTCACATCTATTGTATCTAAAACATGTTTAAGACTGATTTCACACATGCATACATGAATATATGGAACTCAAAACATAACAAACAGTTGGATAAAATAAGACCAGTGTCAATGTGTCTTAAGATTATGAACAATCCAGTAGCAAATCACAGCAAGAGAGATACAAATGCATGAGAAATTTCAAGAAAAGAAAAAGAAACATCTTGAATTACCAAAAGGCAGTGAAATTAAAGAAACTGGGTGTGGTGGCCATGGCCGCAATTGACCCAGCAGCAAAGATGAACTGTGACATCCTCAGAGCCAAACCAAGTAAAGTGCCTGGTGTCCCTGGAAAATTCTTCATCTTTTTCTCTATCCAAATCACAAGGATATTCTGAAATTCCTAATAATCGGAAGCTAAAGATGAAGAATAATAAGCATCTTCAGATTTGGGCCAGAATTGCAGAAAAAACAAAAACATCACCTTGGAAAGAACGCAAAGACCATCAACGTCAACAACTAACAACTCCAAGAACACAAGAAAAACATAAAAACAATGCCACGAAATGAAGACCCAGAGAGAAAAAGGTTACAAATTTGGGGATAATAAAGGGAAATGGAATCTGGGGTTAGAAGATCAAAACCAGCAAAGGAGAATGAAAAAAAAGTGTATCAAGGAGAAAATAATAATTCTTAAAAAAAAAAGGGGGCATTTACATTAAAAGGTGTATGCGTTAAGGTTTGTTTAGCAATTAGCAATAGTTAATGGTGTGACTCAATAGAACAACAAAGGTTGCTTGCAAATGCATGCTAATCAAGATTATGTCACCTTCCTTTGTTTTTCAGTTTTGTGACACAGTGAATGGTGACTGGTGAGTGACCCCAAAGGCACCACGTGTTCCAAAATGGCGTGCATGTTAGTCCATGGAAGTTTGTGGACCAAGCTCCCTACATTCATTCAAATGCAGCCTTACTTTCACATCATTTCGTACTTGATACCATTATTTTAAGCTATTCTTGATGGCTACATTAACCATTGTCAACCAAGCCCACCAAAATTAACTTAATGTATTTAACGTTTCCTATTTTGGGTGATTTCTTACTTTTATTTTTAATTTGACAAAAACTATGAGAAATCAAACAACATTGTTTAAAGAGGAGTTTTGTGATTTGTAACTATCAATTAGTTATTATTGGTATTTTTAATGGTATAAAATTTGGAGACCACTCAAATAAAGACATCTAAAACGTCTTTTTTTAAAGATATTTTCATGTTGTGTTTTAATTGATTTCTGTATAATTTATTTGGTACTCCTCATCACATATTATTAAATTCCTCAAAAGATTTTCTTTCCAAAAACAATAACAAACATTTAATTTGGACTAAAACAAAAAAGATAATAGATTAATTATTAGATCTTTTTAAAAGATTATTTACATAAAAAAATATATCACATTCATCAATATATATAAGACAGCCTCTTAAAATTTTTATAAATAAAAAAATAATTAATTTATATTCGTACAATATATAAAATAATTACTATATTATTATTATATTATAGATTAAGATTCACTAATTTAATTTTTTTAAATTTTAATATAAGCATTAGAAATAAATAAAATTTTTATAACTAAATATAGTGTAACAAAATATATATAATATTAATTAGTTCTTAAAAAATTCTAAAAAATAGTTTCTTTTATTTTAGTAAAATAACTATTTAGTAAAGTAGACAAATTAATTATTTTCTTCTCATATACAATTTTTTAAGACATAAAATTATTTAATTAGGACATTGGTTAAGATAATTAAAGTCACTATTTCATTAAATTTTTAATTTAAAGAAAAATCCTAGTTAATTTTGGTATAGAAATTTCGAATTTGAAAACATTGATAAAAATTATGTTGAATTTTGATTTATTTGATTCTCATTTAAATTAATCACTACATAAGTTAAAGTTCTATTTTGAAATTATATTTGAGTTTAATTTGATTATTAAAGTTTCAATTTACTTAGTTTAATTTTTTAATTTAAGTATCCGTGACTCATATTAGGGTTTTTAAGTGTTTAGTTAAAAAAAATAAGGTAAAAAAATTTCAATTGTCACATCAAATAGTCGCTAGAATGTATAATGTAGCAGTCGTTAGTCCATCTCAGCATGTCGTTAACAATTTTGTGAGTCAGTAACAAAAATAAGATTAGGAACCAATGTGAGTCATAACTATTAAGTTGGGAGACTAAATTGAGTAAATCAAAATTTTTGAAATTAGATTGAAACATAGTTGTTAGAACTGAACCAGTGATCGAACAAATCAAACTACTAGTTCACTGATTTATTGGTTCAACCGATAAATCAATGGTTGAATAGATAAAACCGGTCTCACGTAAATATAAAATATAAAATAGTTAAAAATTTAAAATTAAAATTTGAAATACATATCTTCACTAACATTTTATGAAAAATCAAGTCTCAACTTCTAAAAATAACTAATATAAAAAACTATAAAATTTTAATACTACAATAGTATCTTATTTTGACACAATAAAAAAATAATTAATTCACAAAGCCTATCATCTAACTATAATATTAGTAGATTTTAACACTAACATCAAAACAAATAACCTTAATCACAATACTAGCAATAAAATAGATAAAGTAAATTAATAAATTTTTAGTGAAATTTATATTTATATTAATAATGGTATATAATTAAAATATAATTAATTTTAAAAATAGAAAAAACAAAAATTAAATTAAATTAGATATTTATGTATACTATATAATTAGTATTTGTCAAATATAATACTTAGAAGTGCAATGGCTAAGTGGCAAGTAGATGTTGCTTTTGCTACAAGGTTCTTGGTTCGAGACTTTGTGGAGATATTTTAAAAAATTTTTCAAGCATACCAGTTCGGTTTGCACCGGTTTTTACCGGTTCACGCCGATTTTATTCCTTAAACGGTCCAAGGAGTAAACTGAATCGGACTCTAGTTCGGTTCTAGTACGGTTCACTAGTTTTTCGGTCGAACCAGCCGATCCAGTTCGGTTTTTACAATTATGAATTGAAATACGAATATAATTTCAGAAACCAATACGTATTATCTCTTTGTTGACAATTAAGTTGTTTTAATGGTAATTAAGATCTAATAATGGTTTATAATAAAAAAAGCATTCTTTTGCAATAATGAACCTATAGTAGTAGTTAGGGGTGTTCATAGATTAGATCCTATCCATTAGAGGTGTTCAAATTCAAACCGATCCAAATTAAACCGCTCATCCAATCCAATACAAACCGAAAATCGATTAAAACCGCACTAATTCGGATTTGATTGGATTCTATTTTTTTGAAAACCGCTGAATTGGATCGGATTTCAGATCTATTTTTCATAACCGATCCAATCCAATCCAAACCGCACAATGTGCTATAATATTATTATTTTATTATTATATTTATAATTATACTTATATCATGTTCAATTTGTTATCCATTTTTCTATTATTCATGTATTATTATTATTTAATAAATATTTTATGTTCAAAATATTATTTATTTATTTATTTATTTTAACTAACTTATAATTTTATTTTTATTGTTATGTTATCATTGGTTTTTTAAGATATTGTTAAGACTTGTTATGTCATTGTTGGTTATTTAAAATTTGATGTTGAGACTTGTTATATGTATTTAATTTTTTTTATTTAAAAACCGTAAATCCAAACCGATCCAAACCACTTGTAATCGGATCAGATCGGATTGGATTTCCAAAAAAAGTTCATCCAATCCAAACCGCACCGCATATGAATTAAGCGTTCGGATCAGATGACTTTTTCTCTTAAAACCGAACCAAACCGCACTGCGAACACCCCTAATATCCATATAAATCTATAGTATTTATCCGTATCTGATTGGATCTAATCGGATCCACACTCTAATCATATAGAAGTAAATATGTTTAAAAAAGAAACAAAAAAAATTATTGACTTTCTTTATAAAAATAAAATTTTTTAATATTTTTTATTTTATGGATATATTTGATATCTGATCTAAACATAAAAAGTACGAATATCGAATTTGATCTAATGAGTTTAGTGCGGATTGGATCGAAATTTCAGCCATATCCCATCTGTAAACACCCCAGCAATAATAACTAAAAAATTATAATGATTATATTTTTAACTAAGAAGAAATGCCAAAAAAAGTACTAAATACAAGAACATTTAATCAAATATTAAAAGAAACTTTTACTTTAAAACAGTTGGACTATTTTGGCTCATATATATATATATATATATATATATATATATATATATATATATATATATATATATATATATATATATATATATATATATAATAATAATAATAATAATAATAATAATATTATTATTATTATTATTATGATAATTGTTTTATATATCACACAAATATAAACATTTTTTTTTATGATCTTAAGAAAGGTTTTGTAAGTCCCTAACCTTGTTATCGATTTTTGTAGTGTTAATCTTCATATTATCAATTTGATTCATATATAATTCGGATGATAAATTATTTGGTGACATGTTTCCTTTTTTACTGTGATATACTTGTTTTATTATTATTATTATTATTATTATTATTATTATTATTATTATTATTATTATTATTATTATTATTATTATTATTAGGGATAAGTATTGTTTTGGTCCTTGATGTTGAGGGTCAGAATCAAAACCGTCCCTTATGTAATTTTTGATTTAGAATCGTCCTTAATGTTGTATTTGATTTTAAAATCATTCTTTTTTTTCTAAATGACAAAAATACCCCTTTTTTTTCGCCATTTCATTCTTCTTGTTCTTCTTCCTCCAGGAGAACAAATTCTGTTCTTGTTCTTCTTCTGGAAGAAGAAGAAATTCTTTCATTAACAAACTCAAAACTTCAAATCTTAATACAGTTAACAAAATCCAATTACAAGAATTAAAAATACTCCTTTTTTTTTCACCATTTCATTCTTCTTGTTCTTCTTTCTCCAAGAGAACAAATTCTGTTCTTGTTCTTCTTCTTCCAGAAGATAGAAGAAATTCTTCCATTAACAAATTCAAAACTTCAAATATTAATACAGTTAACAAAATTCAATTACAAGAATTAAAAATACTCCAATTCATATCCAATTACAAAAATAAAAAATCTATCATTTTAATTACCAAGAACAATCAAATACAAGAAAAAAAACTAGAGAGAAACACAAAATTCAAAAATAAAAATACAACAGTAATCCAAAAATCCAAAAATTCAGTAATAAGAATAAAAACAAAACCAACAATAAAAATTAAGAAATTAGGGATTATGATGAACAACATCAAATTCTCCAAATCTAACAACAATAACAACATATTCAATTTCTTTTTAAAACAGAAAGAATGAAACTTTATCTTATAAAAAGCATGGAGGTCGCCGTTGTTGCTCTTGGAGATCGCCATCAGGGTGGAGGTCGTCGTTGGCCGCTACTGCTCTTGGAGATCACTGCACCGTCGAGGTGAAGGTCATCGTTGGCCGCTGCTGCGCTTGGAGGTTGCCGCGCCGTCGGGTGGAGGTCGCCGCGCCGTCGGAGTGGAGCGCCGTGCCGTCGGGGTAGAGGTCGCCGCCATCAGGGTGGAGGTCGCCGTCGAGGTGAAGTGTGTGTGGCGGTTATGTGTGATGGAGAAGAAGAAGAAGAAGTAGGAGGTGGTGTGTGATGGTTGTGTATGAAGAAGAAAAAGAAGAGTGATTGTTGTGTGTGAAGAAGGAGAAGGAGTTGCGATGTGTGTTTTGTGTTGTAACGGTGGAGTGAAGAAGATAGGGTTTGAAGTTAGAGAGGTGAGAGAATACAAGGGTAAAATGGTCAAAAAGGATGATTTTAATACCAAATATAACATTAAGGACGATTTTAAATCAAAATATACACTAGGAACGGGTTCGATTCTGACCCTTAACATGAGGGATCAAAACAATACTTATTCCTTATTATTATTATTATTATTATTATGTACATTAAAAAATAACAGGCCAATTTATTGCCATAACATAATAGAACTATGAAAGTTTATCATTCTTCTCTAATGGAGGAAACAAATTTTTTTTCAATAGTTTGTTTAACATTTAGTAGAATAAAAATAAATTTTATTAGAATAAATTTTAGTACGAGTTTAATATTTTTATTCATCATAAAATATTTATAAAATTACTCGTACATAAATTTTGGAAAAAAGAAAAAAAACCATGATTTTTAATTTTATTTTAAAATAAACTTTATTTTTAATTTTAAAATAAATTTTAATTTTATTTTTTAATAATATTAATTTTTTACCGTATATAATTATTCAATTATCTTTTAATCATATATAAATAAATTACTCTTAATAAGACTCTTTTGTGTTATTCATTTTTTAAAAAAAATTAATTATTAAAATAATTAAACTTTTCTCAACAAAAATAATAAAAAAATTATGAACGGACAAAATTAACCACCCTGAAAATTTTTTGTATTTTTATTCATATTTTAATTATAAACATAAATATAATTTAATTATATTATTTATGAAATGTGACTATAGATGTAGATAAAATTTAGTTATATTACTTATATATAGTTTCATTGTATTGTATTACTGATAAAGTTAGATTATAATTGTAACACCCTACCATACTTAATCTTATGCTTAAGTCATAAAAATAAAAAAATATTTAACTAGGAGCCTTGAAAAACGGGTAAAACAAAATCGCAAAATAAAAAGCGCAACGCTCAGGAAAGGATTACGTGCGTGCTAAGAAACCTAATAGAAACATGGCAAAGTTAAGCAAAAGAATAAAGGACAACCAAGGAAGCAGCATAACTAGCCCCTTACTCAACCTGCGAAGCTAAGGCTGGCCAAAGGGTATATATATACATATAAACATACATAATTGTTCTCAAAACACACCAAAATACCAAGGTAAACTCCTAACTCTCCTTCAACCTCTAAGAGGAGTAGCATACACAAGATACTTGGAGAGTAAGCTAAATACATATATATATATATACAAACAGAAAACCAAAATACACCCAAGGATTACTTCGCTTTCCAGGATCCAGACGCCTAACAAAGAGCCTCTCGACCTGCATCTGAAAATAACAATACAATATGGAATGAGAACCAGAGGTTCTCAGTATGGTAAAAGTGCCACGCATATAATAAATACGGTCCTGAGAATGCCATAGGCAATCCTAGGACTCCAATATTCAAATATCCAACTTAATACTAAACAGAAGCTATCAACAAGGGTAGGTATTCTAAATCTATCTAACTTACTTAATTTCAATCCTAAACTAACACCAAACTATTTCTCCATTTCCTCCATCCCTCCATCATCCACAATGTAACAGAAACAAGCAACCAAATAAGGTCACGCCCAAGTAATGAGCAGATAGTACAAATAGCAAGTATAACAGATAACAAGTGATATATATCAATTAGGCAAACCCAGGAAATGCATAGCAATCAAAACAAACAAATGCATATGATGCATGCCTGTTCTATGGCTGATGGGGCCCATCTGTCAGTTATCCAACCAACCCAACAAGTCCGAAAACCTTAGACTGTCCCCCGTCGCGCATCCCCAAGAGTCTATGCATAGAGTTCACATTCAATCATCATATAAATCACTCAATGGGGGTTATCCATACCCGGAAATTTATACGTGTCCGGTCACCCTTACGACGTAGGGTTAACAGAGTATCGAGAATCAACCTGGAATACATGGTGGCGAGCCACGGTTTTTACCCAGGAAAAATCGTATCTCAAATATCATCATTCATAAGCCATAACAATTATCATCAATACATCATTAAATGGCAAGCCTTAACTTTAGACCTCATTAACATTCTCATTTTCTTCATAAAAGTTACCAGTTTACAACTTTCTTCACCCTCAAGTTATCTTATTTTCCTAGCTTCTTTTGTCTACTGGACCTAGAACCATACTTAAAGCCTTAAAGGGAAGAAAATGAAGGTTTAGAAGTGGAAAATTGGTTCAAAAACAAGCAAAACCGATTTTTGCAGCAAGCAGCATCCACGCGTACGCGCAAGCCACGCGCACGGTGGGTGTACATCAAGTCACGCGTACGCGTGAGTCATGCGTACGCGTGAATATACACACACGCGTACGCACGCTTCTCGCGTAGGCGTCGCCAAAATTCCACATCACGCGTACGCGCAAGCCACGCGCACGCGTGGGTGGACGTGTTTTGAAAAAAAAAATGGGCAGAATGCCCAGAAGCATTCTACAACCAGATTTTACCATCATGCAACACAGTCTTATACCTCAAACTTGCAACATCCATAACTTTCTCTACGAAATTCTATTTTTCACAAAATTGATATCAATCAAGAGTTCTTAAAACCATCTTTCACTTGCAACAAACCATAAATCAATCAAGAATTTGAAGAGTAAATTATGGATGTCCAAAGTTCATCAAAATTTGGTTTTAACCACTTTTAATAAAACCTTATTTTCACCAACTTAACTTTCTTACCATATAAACCTACATTGTAATGCCATATCCACTCAATTCATCAACAACCATTGCCAATAATAACTTCAATCAACTTAACCAATCTCAATAATTGATAATTACTCACTTTTACCTCATACTTCAACAACCCTTCATTGTTCATATCAACATTTCACATACACCAACTTACACCATATATTTATCAACCTCCCATCAATATACCAATTTAAATGCCATTAGCAAAATCAACCCTTAATACACAATAACTCATCAACTTAACATAATAACTTGTCATTAACAATTACCAATCTTAACTCATCAATAACAATACCAACACAACCCATTATAAGCAAGTCCAACAACATGGAATTAATTACATCATCATCCCATTTAATGTTCATCAACATTTATACCAATAACAACACAAAGCTACTCATTAAATGCCATTAACAAATTCAACCTATCATGTGGTTCTTCTAACCTAAGTTTTTGCAACACCGTAAATATTAAATGTGCGAAACTTAAATTATACCTTGGCCGATCACTTAATTCACCCAAGGCAGCCTCTCAACACAAAATTACATCCCCCTCCAAGCTCAATCAAATAGCCCCAAAGTAAGCCTTGGTCACCAATAAACCTCCAAGTAAACCCAAATCAATTCCAATGTATGAACACCCACTTAACCTACACCTAGTACATATATATATATATATATATATATATATATATGTTCTAAATCAGTTTTCTATCACAATTACAAGATTGAGCTAGGGTTAGGGTATTCTTACCATACCCATATGCTCAATAGCTTGAGCCCACAAATTCCGGAAACTAACTTGAACCTAAAACATAGAAATTGGACAAGAGTCATCATAGGTTTTTAAGTTTACCAAAGAAAGAGGGATAGAAATTCTGAACCTAATGGAGGCTTATCAGTGAAATTGTTCGGATAGAAAGGTAGAGTTCGACACGCTGAGCGCGTGGCCGCAAACGGTGCGGCGATCGGAGCCCGGACGGAGGAGTTATGGTGGATCAAAGGAAAGAGGGTTGAAAGCTCCTCCTTCCTTCTCCAATTCTGTTTGTGTCCGCTGCATGCAATGGGGAAGAAGGAGAGCTGCTTTTTTGTTTAAATGTTTGGGTCCGGTTGGACCCACAAGCCTGGTTTGGGCCCCGGTTCAAACGGTTCAGTCCTTCCGGTCCAATTTTGGGCCAAATTATCGAAATTGATATCAAAATCTCGTTTTGACGAGCTCTATCCTATTTGGATATTAGTTTTGCGTATTTAATTTTCCTAATTAAAATTTGATTTATTGACTAATTATTTACGATTTTAGCAGGGTTTACAATAATTATGACAATAGAATTGTTCTTGTATTTTTATATGTGTGACTAATTAGTGGTGTTAAAACATTACTCTTAATTATAAATAAGGTTTATAATTTAAAAAATCAAAGACTCAATTAAAAAGATACAAAAAATGATGTTAAAATATTCTAACTCTTTAAAATAAAAATATTTAAAATTTAATTAAAAATTATTTAAAATTTAAACTCAATAAAAATTTATATTCAATGTGTTTTGTATTAAATATATTTAATAACCTATTATATCATATTGGTTGAAATTAGTTTTTATAATGTTAATTTTTTAATAACACTTTATTAGAAAAAATAATCTTTTCAGAATTTTTTAAAAACTAATTAATATTATATATATTTTGTTACATTACATCTTGTTATAAAAAATTTATTTATTTTTAATGCTTATATTAAAAATAAAAACAAAATTTAAATTAGTAAATTTTAATCTATAATATAATAATAATATAGTAATTATTTTATATATTATAAGAATAAAAATTTTTATGAGCTTGTTATATATATATATATATATATATATATATGAATGTGATATATTTTTATGTAAATAATCTTTTAAAAAAAATCTAATAGTTAATCTATTACCTTTTTTATTTTAGTCGAAATTAAATGTTTTTTATTATTTTTGGAAAGAAAATTTTTTGAGAAATTTAATAATATGTGATAAGGAACACCGAATAAATTATACAGAAACCAATTAAAACACAACATAGAAACATCTTTAAAAAAAGACGTTTTACGCGTCGTTATCTGAGTGGTTTCATAAAATTTTATCCAATAGTGTAAAATTACTCTTTTTTTACTGGTTAAATGCCGGCCAAATTTTAATAAAAGTGCTGGCTCCCTAAACTTTCTCTTATTTAAAAATATTTTTTGTAGGATGTAGTAAATTTTTTGTTTTTATCAAACATATTTGTCTAATACATAGACTAATTTCTTTGTTAAAGAAGCATTCATTTAGAACAAAGTGTTCTATTGCTTTTTTTTGTATATTTTTCTATGTGAGCCACTCAGATAAAGACGTGTAAAACGTCTTTTTTAAAGATGTTTTCTAATAATTAAAATTTAACACATATAATCGATTAAATCATGTTATTTTTGTCAAAATTAGGCTAGGCAAATTAATTTGAGCGAAAGAATGATGAATCAAATTTTGAATTGGTCTAAATTAATATTATTTTTTTTATAGAAAATAACTATAATTACCCTTATTATAGAAAATGATTAAAATACTCCTATTATATATATATATATATATATATATATATATATATATTAATTCTGAAAATTCTAATCAAAACCCTATGACAACAAAAAAATAAAAGACTAGAATTTAGGATTCTCAAAATTAATATATATATATATATATATATATATATATATATATAGTATTTTAGTCATTTTTTATAATAGGATATTGTAGTCATTTTTTATTAAAAAATAATATTAATTTAAATCAGTTCAACATTTGATTTACTATTTTTTTGGTCAAATCAATTTATTTAGCTTAATTTTGACAAAAATAACACGATTTAATCGATTATATGTATTAAATTTTAATTACTAAAAAATAACTTAAAAAAACGTTTTACGGGTCTTTATCGAAATGTTCCCTTTTTCTATATCAAAAGCCAAATTCAAAGGATCGCACTAGTGTATAGATATTATTTTGTACATATACAGATGTACAATCTTATTATTTCAGGACTTAACACGTGCTACTCCCATGATGCAAGATGCAGCTGGCTCTGAGAAAGTTGAGGGCGCTGATGTCTGAGCCGGCTTCATTGGGTGTGATCGAACGGAATTTTGAGCATCCCGCGTTCCGTTCGTTGGAGGCTCACAACGTGGGCCATGTTGGGGTGCCAAAAAAACAAAAATACACGAAAGTTAGTGCCTTGATCTTCGTATCGCTAGTCATATAGGTTGCGTTTGTTTTCAGAGACATGACATTTAGACAGAGACAATAAGACGAAAACACTAAAAGTTATTGTTTATGTATTATGTTTGGCTATAATGTATAAAATACTAATGTAATATGCAGTATTATGTTTGGATACACATGTACAAAATTAAAATGTTATATGAAATGACTAAAATAATTATATGATTCCAAATTTTCTACATCAAATACAAATTAATTTAATAGAGAATGAGAGTACGTAGAAGTACAGACGAAACTTGAAAAAAATATTTGAAAAGACAAAAAATTTTAATAAAAAAATATATAATAATATTTATCTTAAAATAAAATTATAAATATATTTATTTTATTTTTAAATTTATTATTAATATGTAGGAATATATATGGTTAAGATTAATAACAAAATAGATCTGAGTTTGATTAATAAAAATTTTATTTAGGTTAATAAGCTAAATTAATTTTAAATAAAAAATCAATTTTAAAAAAGAATCCATTTTTACATGAAAAAAATAGTTTTTGCACATAAAAATCTATTTTTATTTAGAAAACCAATTTTTTTATCTAAAAACTGATTTTTCTTTAAATTATATAAAATCAATTACAACTTATAAATTATTTTTTAGTATTTTAAAAGATCAATTTTACATTTAATAATATTTATTTTTCAAAAGTTTTAAGATTAATTATAGGAAAAATAAGAAGGAATAATAGTGGAATAATAAAAATATCTATAGACAAAAATGGAAACAAAATTTATAAAAAAGTCCGTGTCCACTCTTCCAATTCCCGTGTCCATCATTATCTTTCGTAAAAGAGTGGACACAAAAATATAAAAAACTGTCTCGAAGACAATGTGTTCCGTGTCCATGTCTCTACTTCCAAACACATTTTCAACATGTACTATCTATATCTCTGTGTTCTGTTTCCAAAAACAAATGCTACCATAAAGTTATTATAGTTAGCTTTTTCAAAAATTTATTTATATATATATAATTATAATTTTTTTTGCATAATTTTATTATTAATATGATACATAGTTACGTAAAAGAACTATAAAAATATGTATAAGATGTTAGGAAAGTATAAAGAGTATGTTTAAAATAAGCATAATTAAGTTCTTATTGAATATGTCATATTATATAGAATATTAAATTTTATTAAATGATAATCAGAGGTTAATATAAAAGAAAAGTACTGATGGACTCTAATAAATACAAAATATTTTAATATATAATAAATATTTTAAATGATAATAATTTAATACACAATACTTTAGATGACAACAAAATTTTTTATTTTTTAATAATTAAATATAAAATATATAAATACAAAAAATTATAAATATTCTTTATTTATTAAGATTAATTATTATGTCAGAAATTTTTATGATGTTAAAAAATTATATTAAAATAATATTTAAACTAGAACATAAAAATATAAAATAATTAAAATTTTATTTTATATTACTTGTATAATAATGAGATTATTATATTTAAAATTTATTAACTAACTATTTTTATTAAACGTATTATTATATAAAATAATTTTTTATCAAAATATTCTAAAATAATAATTTATTTAAAATATTATACATAATACAACAAAATATTAACTTTTTTCAAATTTTACGTTATTTTAGAAAAATAAAATAAATAATATAATTCACATACATGCTTTTACATTATATACTTATTTATATTAGTAAGACTTAAATTAATCACATTTACATAATTAAAAATATAAAAAAATAAGTTAGATGAAAGTCTTGAACAAAATTTTTATCCAAATACAACGTAAATCAAGATAAAATAAAAAATGAACGATTTTTTTCAAATAAAATAGTTTATGAAATTAAGATTTCTTTTTCGGTTCACCCAATAAAATAATTTCTAATTTTTTTATTAAAAAAAACAGGGACGTAATTTGAGTCCAAATTTAAAACCCAAGTTAAAATTGAAGTGTTGAACATATCTAAGGACTCTCTAACTTAGTAGCACCATTTATTGGTGCTCATAGATTCGATTCGCATATTTGCGGTGTTTGTTTAAATTTGATTCAAAAATTAGAAATATGAATCCAATTCGCACACTAATAGGATCAAATTGCGCATTTATATAGGTATTCACATATCCGATTAGCATAACCGCGTATCCACAAACATGAAAGAAATAAATAAATACTCTTTTCATGCTTTATTTCAACAAATAATGATCATATATGATGTATTATTTTAATTTATTATTGTAAAAAGTATATTTAATATTATTTGAAGAGTAAACATATGCAAAAGGATAGAGAAAATAAATTCTGTTCATATTTTTTTAATAAAAATAAGCTTTTAAATTTTTTGTATTTTGCGGTTATATCCGATATCTGATCCGATCTGATCCGCAAATATCCATATCAGATAAGATCAAATTCAAACTTAAAAAATGCGGATATTGAATCTGACTTGATCCCTGTTCACCGCATCCAAAAAAGAGAGCAACGAGATGAAGACGATGGAAGCATGTGTAGCAACAACTTATGGTGCGACTTATGGTGCGGCCTCAACGTACACCCCACTTAACTTCACCTAACTTATTAGTATTTAATTACGTAAATTTGATTAGTTCAGGTCTTATTAATATAACTAAATATATAATGTGATAGACATGTATTTAGAATTATATTATTTATTCTATTTTTTAAAAAAAATTAAAAAAATGAAGAGGTAAATTTTTCATATAATATTTATAATATTTTAAATACATTATACTCTAAAATATTTAGATAAAAAATTATGTTATAAAATGATATTTTTAACAATAATAGTTTGTTATTGAATTTTGAATATAATAATCTAATTATTTGTCAAGTAATATAAAATAAAATTTTAATTATTTTATATCTTTATGTTACGTTTTAAAATATATTTTAATATAAATTTGTAATATTATAAAAAATTTTGATGCCATTTAAAATATTGTGCATTAAAGTACTGTCATTTAAAGCATTTATTATATATTTTATGTTTATTATACTCTATCAATGCTTTTCTTTTGTATTATCTTTTGAATTTCATCTAATAAAATATAATGGTCTATATAATGTGGATTATCTAACAAGCATATAATTATTGTGCTTATTTTAGACATACCAAGTATAAAATACTAATAATTTATAGCGTATTTAAGTACAAATTATCACACATCTTATTAATTAAATTTAATTCTTTCAAAACTTTCAACATATTTGGAAATAAATTATAAGTTATTAATTCTTTGAAAGACACAGTACTCTTATAGAATACAAGATATAAGATATTCTTATAAAATTTTTGCTATTCAGGACAGAAATTTAAAAGAAAATGAGTATTTTCTACAATAAAAGAATATCTAAAGTAGACGATGTGATTACCGAAATATAATTACATAAATCATTATTAATATAATATTATAAATGTTAAATATATTTTATTAAACAAACAAATGATTTTTTATTAATAAATATAGAGATTATTATATAAAAATTTATTTAAAAGGTATAAAGACTTGAGGATATGATACTAAATTCGTTAAATGAAAAATATTAGTGAATTAGACAATTAAGATATAAATTCATCATATATAAATACAGTTTCTCTAAATTTTGGGAGGGGGCTGAGAACACTGCTCGCCTCCTCTAGGTCCGTCCCTGCTTACATATGTTTTTTTTCTTATTTAGCTAAATTCCTTGCAAATTATTTTTCTACCCCCTCTAATAAATAAAAACAAAATGTAACGGTCACTTCAATATGAGTATACCAATACCCTATATTCTATATGCATATAATTTCAATCACATTTTTTGAAAGTGTCTAGACCTCAACTTAATAGAGATATCATGTAACAATGTTCATCTCTGCCAACTGAAATTAAAAAAAACAAAAAGGGTCTACAAATTTTATAAACTTAACTAAGGGTGTTCAAATCCAAACCGATTTAAATTAAACCGTTCATCCAATTCAATCCAAACCAAAAATCGATTAAAACCGCACTAATTTGGATTTTATTGGATTCTATTTTTTACAAACCACTGGATCGGATCGGATTTCGGATCTACTTTTCATAACCGATCCAATCTAATCCAAACCGCACAATGTACTATAATATTATTATTTTATTATTATATTTACAATTATACTTATAACATGTTCAATTTTTTATAGATTTTTATATTATTCATGTATTATTATTATTTAATAAATATTTTATATTCAAAATGTTATTTATTTATTTATTTTAACTAACCTATAATTTTATTTCTATTATTATGTTATCGTTAGTTTTTTAAATTATTATTGAGACTTGTTATGTCATTGTTGATTATTTAAAATTTGATGTTGAGACTTGTTATATGTATTTAATTTTTTTAATTTATAAATCGCAAATCCAATTCAATCCAAACCGCTTGAAATTGGATCGGATCGGATCGGATTTTTTTTAAAAAGCATCCAATCCAAACCGCACCGCAAGTAAAATTAGTATTCGGATCGGATGATTTTTGACTCAAAACCGATCCAAACCGCACCACGAACACCCCTAAACTTAACCGACCACTCTATCTTTGTTATACCAGTTTTAAGGTGAAAACTAAATCAATTTCTGAAAAATTTTGGCGCCTATATAGTAGTTCGTGTCAGTTGCATTTAACCACATAGTCTGTAAATTGATTCTAAAATTTGACAAACGTATCTCTAGGCTCGTCACACCACAATTCCGACGACGACAATGGTGACAAGGCCGCTGAAAAGTTCAAGGTGGAATTTTCAATTATTTAATCAACCCGTCTAACCTGGAACCCTAATCCTCTGCATTCCCCCTTGACGATTGGATTTTTTACGGTTTAGAATTTCACAAATGAATTCTCGTTGAAAGTATAGTTTCTAAACCAACAATAATCCTCTCATACAAAAGATTGTTTGTCACAAGTAACAAACCCCTAATTTTATAAACCGAAGTATTCAAACCTCGGGTCGTTCTCCCTAGGAATTACAATAAAGTGTCTTGTTATTGGTTATGAGTTATTTTGGGGTTTTGGATAAGAAACATGAAAGATAAATGGCAAGAAAGTAAACTAATGGCTAAAAAGGTCTTGGCAAGGGTTGGTGGTCAAGGATCTCTATCCTAATCACTAACCACAATATGAGAATTGGCAAGGATTAATCTCATTAAATCATCCTCTAACTAGTAGTAAAGGAAAGTCAAATGAGCTATATCAATCCTAGTCCATAAGTCCTAACTCTCCACTAATTCAATTAGTGAGAACTAGAGTCAATGGCTCCCAATCATCAATCACTTGGACATTAGTAACTCAAGAGGTCCTAAGTTACCTTTCCAAGCCAAGAGTATAAAATCCTACTCTAAAATCCAACCAAGCATTTCATCAAACACTTGGAAGGCATAAAAGGGAAACATAGTAAATCAACAACAAGAACAAAATCTAACAACAATTATTGAAAGGAATTAACAACACAAATCAAAAGGAACACAATTATTATGATTTACCTTGAATTGATTTGAAAGAGAAAGGAAGGAACAAAAGTGGATCTACAATCAAAGTATAAGAACAACATAAAGGAAATTACAATAAAAGAATAAAAGAAGATGAATGGAGCAACAAAGAATTGAGAAGTAGAAGTAGAAGAATGAATGAATGAAAACGTAGATCTAAGAACTAAACCTAATCCTAATTCTAATTCTAGAGAGAAGTGAGAGCTTCTCTCTCTAGAAACTACTTCTAACTACTTCTAAAACTAAACTATGACTAATGGCTAAAAGTTAGTTGATTCCTCTTCAATCCTTGGCTTAAATAGCTTCAGAAATGAGTTGGATTGGGCCCACAAGGCTTCTAAAATCGCTGGCCACATGTTGCATTAAGTGAACCATATGGCAACAACGGCGCGTGCGCGTACTTTGCGCGTGCGCGCCACCAAACATGTAGCAACTATGGCAAATCTTATATCGTTTCGAAGCCCCAGATGTTAGCTTTCTAACCCAACTGGAACCGCATCATTTGGACCTCTGTAGCTCAAGTTATGGTCGTTTAAGTGCGAAGAGGTCGGCTTGACAGCTTTCCGGTTCTTTCATTTCTTCATGAGTTCTCCAACTTTTCATGCTTCTTTCTTCATTCCCTTGATCCAATCTTTGCCTCCTAAACCTTAAGCCACTTAACAAACATATCAAGGCATCTAATGGAATCAAGGAGAATTAGATTTAGCTATTTTAAGTCCTAAAAAGCATGTGTTTCACTCTTAAGCACAATTAAAGGAGAATATACAAAACCATGCTATTTCATTGAATAAATGTGGGTGAAAGGTTATAAAATCCCCTAAAATCAATACAAGATAAACCCTAAAAATGGGGTTTGTCAACCTCCCCACACTTAGACCAAGCATGTCCTCATGCTTAAACCAAGAGAAAGCAAAGGGATCAACATTTATTCAATGAAAACTAACTAAATGCAATCTATCCATATGCAACTATCTACATGAATGCAATTGCTTGGTCAAAGTAAATTAATTCCCAAGAAGTATATATAAGCACAAGGGCAAAAGGTATTAACAACCATGCCAAACCATAATTGAATTGAGCTATTAAATATTTTTACAAACTTGCATGAAAGGAGATGATCATTGGTGGAAACATGTAACTGAGCATCAAACCCTCACCGGATGTATTTGCACTCTATTCACTCAAGTGTTTAGGGTTGATTCACTCAATTCTCTCCTAATCATGCTTTCTAAGATTTGTTTTTCTTCTAACAATCAACAAATATTTTATGCATGCATACAAGTATCATGAGGTCTTTTCTTTGGTTGTAATGGGGCTAGGGTCAAGGTAGGATGCATATTTGGTTAAGTGAGTTTGAAATTTGAATCTTTGATAAGCTTAGACTTCCCACCTAACCTATGACATCCTATACAATTAAGTTCTAACCTAACTACCCATCCTTCACTTTTTCACATACTCATGCATTTTCTTTTCATTTCACAACACTTATGCATTGATCTTTATTGAGCTTCACTTTGGGGCATTTTGTCCCCTTTATTGCTTTTCTTTTTCTTTCTTTTTCTATATACATTTTTTCTTTTCTTTTCTTTTTTTTTCTTTTTCACTTTTATCTCTTTTTCTTTTCATTTTTCTTTTTTCTTTTAAACTATATACAAGAACATTAATGCATAAGGTCTATACATTTAATCAATACATGAGTATGTACCCAATTCCCCAATATAAAAGTACAAAACACAAACACCCTTTTATCCCAACCAATGTCCCAAGGTTCCCACACTTGAATGATACTCACACACACTAGTCTAAGCCAATCAAAGATCCAAATTAAGGACATTTATTGTTTTTCGCTTTAAGGCTCGTAATGTGCTAAATTAAAGAACAAGTGGGTTAAGCGTAGGCTCAAATTGGCTAACAATGGAAGATAAAAGGTAGGCTATTTGGGTAAGTGAGCTCAATGAAATGATGGCCTCAATCACATAAATGCATGAATACACAAAATAATGGACATAAAGAATCAAACAAATCAAAGATTACAATCATATAAAGAGAATAATGCACACAAGAAGGAAAATAAGTGGTTATAAGATGTAACCACACCATTAGGCTCAAATCTCACTTGCTTGTGTTCTTAGCTCAAAAACATGATCCACAAGATATATAATTCAAGCAAGTTATATGAAAAGTTTTTACTCAAATCAATTGAGGTGCCCTATATATAGAAATCTTGAAAAATTCCATTATTTTGACTAAGCTTATTGTGTATATATATGCAAAAATAGGAAAATGCAAGTAAGAATCCTAAAATCCTAGAATGAAATGCAAAAGTGTTGGGATTAGAAACTTGTCACCCAAAATCGCCGATCGGTCGGACGACCTCCCCACACTTAAAAGTTTGCACCGTCCTCGGTGCACTCAAGGGAGAGCAATGTGGATGGGTTACTACAATAGATGAGCTCCGTCAAAAGATTGTGCGGATGACTTGGTTGTTGCCCCATTTAAAGCTATGCATTTCTCCCTTCTTGGTGGCCAACCTAAAAGGAAAGAAAAAGAAAGAAAATTAAGCCTACAACAAAGATATCAAAGTAAATAGAACATAGGCGGAGGCTAATGCCAAATAAGAGTATGATTCTCTACCACATGGTAGCTACAACATGTGAGTGAGAAATCAATATAAGCAAGGCATATCAACTTATACTTGATGCAAGAGTAAAGTGAAAGCATGAAGAGTATATTGAGCATCAAGTTCAAATGAGAAGAAGTGGGCCATGAAAGACAATATGAGGTCATATCAATGCACAAAGACATAAGAGTCATACAAGATGAAGCATTGATTTAAAAGTTTCATCACCCAACAATATCAAACAAGTCAAGAAGCACCAAAATAATGCAAGAATTTCTCAACAATTGAGTGTAAGAATCCAACACCATTATTGAAATGACTAAAAAAAAAACGAAAACATACTACAAAAACTAAATGAAAATGGGAAGAGTAGAAGTATGCGAATGTGATAAGCAAAAGAAAATGGAAGGGGAGAAAAAAAACTCTTTTTTTTTTTACCGACGCGTGCGCGTCATGCGTGCTTACGCGTCGATGTGCATATTAGTTGAAGGACGCGTACGCGCCAGGTGCGCGCACGCGTGCATCGAGTTAGGCCGGAGGCATAATGTCGGCCCAAGTCTGGCACAACTCTCGGGTAAAAGTACCGGGGGTGCAGATTGTGCAATCGACGCGCGCGCGCACAGTGTGCGTGCGCGTGCATTGCGAATATAAGATCATGTGCGCGTACGCGCCAGGTGCGCGCACGCATGCATAGACTTGTGCCTCAGGCCCAATGTTTGCACAGTGCAGGCCGAACTCTCGGGTTTTTTGGCTGGAGGTGAAATTTGGCATCCACGCGTACGCGTACAGTGCGCGTGTGCATGGGTGGTCAAAACATGCTCAGGTGCGCGTACGCGTCATGTGCGCGAACGCGTGGATGGTGTTCTGTTTTTCAAAAATTTTTGCTATGTTTTTTTTTTTTGCACCAATCCAAGCATTCCAAACCTCCAAGCTACTACCAAAACACCCTAAAACTTTATTTGACATGTTAAAATACTAATTAAACTCATCCAACTAATCTAAACATGAAATTAAACTAGTTCTACCAATATGTACAGAAGAAAAAATGAAAAGATTTTACCATGGTGGGGTGCCTCCCACCTAGCACTTTTGTTTATTGTCCTTAAGTTGGACTTATGGGGAGCTCCTCATCAAGGTGGCTTGTGCTTGTACTCATCTTGGAACTCCCACCAATGCTTGGTTCTCCATTGTGCCCCAAGATTTCTTATGGATTGAGCCAAGTGTTGATGGAGTTCTTCACAAGCTTGGAGCTCCCAAAGTTGGTCCTCTTTTTCTAATCCGGGATCCCACACTTTATTTTCACACCCGTCTTGAGGTTGATCATCATTATTAGTCCATCCGGGTGGTGAACAAGATGAATTCTCTATGAAGTGCCCAACAATCCTCCTAGACCCATCTATTTGAGCACTATTCCAACCTTTATATCTCATGTTTGATGCATCAACCATAATGAGCCTTGATTTGCAACGCCAACCACGAAACATCTTTCGCTTACGTTTCATCCCACAAAGCATCCTAAGTTGACCGTCCGTTTCAAGCAAGCCATATTCAAGTGGGACAATAAAGCTAATAGAAATGAATTTTACCCACTTAAGTGAAAGAGTAGATAGCAACCTAGGCAAAGATGCTTCCAACGATCTTGACAAAGCGTATTCCACTCCCATCCTTCTATTTCTAAGGACTTCCACCTCTTCACAAGATCTCTTAATCTTAATCCTTTGTTCAACAATTTTATCAAAACCTTTTCCCTTACTCAAATCATAATAGGGAGGGTGAGAAAAATTTACCTCCTCAACACTTTCAAATCCAACCGGAGAAGGTTCTTCATGTTCAGAGGATTCTTCACCACTAGGACTTGATGCTTGATCTTTATCACCAAGGGAACTCAATCCTTGCTCTATCCCATCCAAGTCTTCATATGGAATATGCCTTGAAAGGTGTGCACCTTCCTCCCTAGCATCAATTTCAATCATCTTGTAGGGGTTCTCTTCAACTCTATGTTCCCATGGAGGCTCTGCATCTCCTAAGTCTTCTACCACTTCTTCCTTGTCTTCAACAATTATAGGCTTCTCCAATTGTTCTAACACAAAGTAGCCTTCCTCCTTCTCCACCGGAGTCTCCAATCTCTCCTTCATGCTATGCTCTTCCTTGGATCCTTCACATGTAGCTATAGGAGTTCCTTGAATATTCAAGCATTGGGAGGCTAATTGATTTACTACCTTGGTCATGGTAGCTACAAATTGTTGCACATCCCTTTTCATTTCATCTTGCCCTTGAAGAAGAATATCAAGGGTTTCATCCATTAGGGATTGGGGTGGATAAGAGGGTTCATTGTCTTGGAGATAGGGTTCATTATAGGAAGGTGGTTCTTCTTGGTAAGGTGGTGGTGTGTATTGAGGTGGTTCTTGGGAGTAGTAATCTTGGAATTGTGGTTCCATGTATGGCTCATATGGTTCAAAAGGAGGTTGGTATGGTGGGTAAGGATCATGGTCATATGGAGGTGTTTGTTGAAAATAGGCTTGTGAGTGTGGTTGAGGGTCATGTTGAGGATATGACTCATAAGCATATGGTGGTGGTTCTTGAAAGTCACAAGGAGATTGACCATAGCCATTTGATTGGTATGCATCATGGAATGGCTCTTCTTCATAGTTCATTGGTGGAGGTTGTTGCCAAGAAGATTGATCATATGCGTATGGCTCCTCCCACCTTTGGTTGTCCCATCCTTGATACATATCTCCATTATAGTCCTTATCATCTACAACATAGTTGTAATCACACTCATAGCCAAAATGAGAATTCATAATGAAAAGAGAAAATAAGGAACAAAAACTAATAAGAAGTAATGAAACAAAATACTAAGACTAGCAAAAACTAGCAAGCAATCCAAAAATCAAGCTATTCACAATATTCACATATATACAATAACCAATAACACAACACCATTGCAATTCCCCGGCAACGGCGCCATTTTGACGATTGGATTTTTGACGGTTTAGAATTTCACAAATGAATTCTCGTTGAAAGTATAGTTTCTAAACCAACAATAATCCTCTCATACAAAAGATTGTTTGTCACAAGTAACAAACCCCTAATTTTATAAACCGAAGTATTCAAACCTCGGGTCGTTCTCCCTAGGAATTACAATAAAGTGTCTTGTTATTGGTTATGAGTTATTTTGGGGTTTTGGATAAGAAACATGAAAGATAAATGGCAAGAAAGTAAACTAATGGCTAAAAAGGTCTTGGCAAGGGTTGGTGGTCAAGGATCTCTATCCTAATCACTAACCACAATATGAGAATTGGCAAGGATTAATCTCATTAAATCATCCTCTAACTAGTAGTAAAGGAAAGTCAAATGAGCTATATCAATCCTAGTCCATAAGTCCTAACTCTCCACTAATTCAATTAGTGAGAACTAGAGTCAATGGCTCCCAATCATCAATCACTTGGACATTAGTAACTCAAGAGGTCCTAAGTTACCTTTCCAAGCCAAGAGTATAAAATCCTACTCTAAAATCCAACCAAGCATTTCATCAAACACTTGGAAGGCATAAAAGGGAAACATAGTAAATCAACAACAAGAACAAAATCTAACAACAATTATTGAAAGGAATTAACAACACAAATCAAAAGGAACACAATTATTATGATTTACCTTGAATTGATTTGAAAGAGAAAGGAAGGAACAAAAGTGGATCTACAATCAAAGTATAAGAACAACATAAAGGAAATTACAATAAAAGAATAAAAGAAGATGAATGGAGCAACAAAGAATTGAGAAGTAGAAGTAGAAGAATGAATGAATGAAAACGTAGATCTAAGAACTAAACCTAATCCTAATTCTAATTCTAGAGAGAAGTGAGAGCTTCTCTCTCTAGAAACTACTTCTAACTACTTCTAAAACTAAACTATGACTAATGGCTAAAAGTTAGTTGATTCCTCTTCAATCCTTGGCTTAAATAGCTTCAGAAATGAGTTGGATTGGGCCCACAAGGCTTCTAAAATCGCTGGCCACATGTTGCATTAAGTGAACCATATGGCAACAACGGCGCGTGCGCGTACTTTGCGCGTGCGCGCCACCAAACATGTAGCAACTATGGCAAATCTTATATTGTTTCGAAGCCCCGGATGTTAGATTTCTAACCCAACTGGAACTGCATCATTTGAACCTCTGTAGCTCAAGTTATGGTCGTTTAAGTGCGAAGAGGTCGGCTTGACAGCTTTCCGGTTCTTTCATTTCTTCATGAGTTCTCCAACTTTTCATGCTTCTTTCTTCATTCCCTTGATCCAATCTTTGCCTCCTAAACCTTAAGCCACTTAACAAACATATCAAGGCATCTAATGGAATCAAGGAGAATTAGATTTAGCTATTTTAAGTCCTAAAAAGCATGTTTTCACTCTTAAGCACAATTAAAGGAGAATATACAAAACCATGCTATTTCATTGAATAAATGTGGGTGAAAGATTATAAAATCCCCTAAAATCAATACAAGATAAACCCTAAAAATGGGGTTTGTCACCCCTCTGAACCCTAAACCACCAACCCGCCCAACGCACTCTCTCACTCATGAGTTACTCTAACCCAGTAAATCATACTGAACCCTAATCCGGCAAAAGATCATCCCTTCCCATCACACTCTCGCTTTTTCAAACAGATTAATAACAACAATACCCAGAAAATTACAAATAGTTTCACATACAATAATCACAATACAATAAATTAAAATAAAACACCACCCCACAACAATAAGAGACAGACGAGACACAACACGGTAGAACCAATAAAGAACACTGACAAAGGGTGTATGGCAATGACCGGTGACGAGCATCGAGTAGCTACAAACAACAACTGGTGGTGACGCCGCAATCGGAAGGGACAAAAACGATAAGCGAGCTGGTGCTGTTATGTGTGCCTGTCCTTATGCTTAACCACTCGGGGGAAGGGAGCAGCCGCGCTGCACGTTCCTACAGTGTGACATTTTGAAGACAACAGTAAAGGTGCAGGAAGACAGAAAGTGGTGGTTTAGGGAAGGCGAAATTGTTTAGGGCGCATGCACGATGCGGACCCACCAGAAAAGACAGACGATAGAGTATTTCGTAGACGCAACAGAACTTAATACGAGATGGTGACCATGCGGTATCAGTGGCATCGGCCATGTCAGACTGAGAAGCTTTAGCTCTATTGTTGTTTTAGGGAGAGTGCGATCAGATGGTGACAGATTGCATTCGGGAAGGGGAATTAGCGATCAAATGGGGAACGAAGTGGGATTCGCGGGAATTATTGGGGCTTACGTTTTGGATAATGAATTATTTACAAATTCCATCTAACATTTTTGGGTGGGCACCTCAGCATCCTTCTCATCAGAAATGTGCTCCGGCAACTCTATGCATATGCTTTTTAGTTTTAAAGTCATGTAAGGACTACTTTGTCAATTAAAACAGTCTGGTGTTATTTTTATCAATTGCAAAATCTTTCTCGTATTGATTCATTATTTACCTAAACATAGTGTATATATACTTAAAAAGATGCTTAATTATTCTGTTAGTTTCTATCATTTCGCAAAATTCTGAATTAGGTCCCCATACTTTTTTTCCTTTTAATAGAGTCCTTGCACCAATTTATTTTTTAATTCGGGTCCCTATACTTTGTTTTCCTTCTCATTGGGTCCTGTACTTATGTCTTTTGTTTTAATTATATGCCTATACAATTAAGCCAAATACTGTTAAGAGAGACTTGAATGAAAAAAAAAATGGATGTAGAGAGCCAATGACCCAATTAAAAGAAAAAAAAAGTATAGGGTCCTAATTGAAAATTTTTTCAAACTACGTGCCTCAACAGAGTAATTAAACCCTAAAAATATTCAGAATGTACAATGCTATGTCTTATTCTCTATTTCCATATTTTCATTGCATTCTCTAAAAGAAGATTTAATTTCTCTGATAATCCTTATAGTTTTGCAAAATTTATAATAGTCTCTGTACTTTTTTTAATTTAGTTCTAGCATCGAATTTTTTTTTAATTGGGTCCCTCCTTTTTTTCTTTTATTTGGATTCTTACACTAATTCTTTTTTAAGTTCGGTATCTAAAAAATTAACACAATTACTGCTAAAAAGGACCTACTTAAAAAAATATTTGGTGCAAATCTTCAATTAAAAGGAAAAAAGGCATACACACCTAATTGAAAATTTTGCAGCACCATAAGGAATAACAAATAACAAAATGATTAAACCTTAATACAATGCTTACAAATTATTAACATTTTCACCATCACAAAAAAAAAGGTCACGTTGACATGGAAGTGTTGAATTTATCATCCCATTTCTATTTTTTGGGGGTTACAGTCCCCTAGCACCAAAATCTCCTAGAGAGTCAACCTAACTTACGGTCCACTCATAGTATTTCAAGATAAGGGGCCAAAAAGGCAAGTCCATTCATCGTATCCGTTCAACGGATTTCTTTTGCTGACCCGAAATCACCATCCCCCACCAGCTTAGCTACAATTTGGACAAATTTAAACCAGTTCTGTAGCCTTTGCAAGCCGTTCAGTAATATCAGTGAGCTGCTCCCTCAACTATCGGCAGAGATCCACATGTCAACTATGCAACGAACTAAAGAGCATATCTGTATCTTCACATATGTATGCTATAATTTTCCAATTCAAATGATCACTATGTTAATTACAAAATAAGATAATAAATTAATTTTTGTTAAAATAGTTTATGATTTTACACCGAACTAGCATATTATTGAAGGTTAATTATAGTGTAAAGATGTAAATTCATACAAAAAATTACATATATTCATTTTAAACCATAAAATTATTATTTAATAATACTAGTGGCATTGTTGATACACTGTTTTTAACCACAAAAATATAATCTGTATAAAATAAATCTTTATACTAGTGTTTTCCATTATTGAATATTCGAACAATTCTCATTATCATTATGTAAGAATTTATTTTATTTTATATATAAAGATTTTTTGTTAAACAAATTTTTTTATTTATGTTATTATTAGGTTACTTTTTTAGATATTGAAAAAAATTTAATATAACACCTTATTATTGAGTTATATAGTGTTTTATAAAATTTTGGGGACAAGACAAATTTATAGAAATGAATTGTTGCAGCAGAAATTTTTTTATTTTTCGAATAATACGCAAGGAACGTATTGAATTTTTAGATATTACAATATACAATACACAAATGACGTATTATATTATTTTAATATTAAAAATGCAATACACACGGACGTATTCACAATACATGAGAGGTGTATTGTACTTTTTATTTAAAAATATATAACTAAAGATGTACAAAAGAAAGAACAAATTGTTAATTTACTAGATTCTGCTTGTATGGTACGAACTCATAAAAATGTATAAAAACTACAATAACAATCTTTCATTAAAAGGTCAATAACAATCATAAAAATTATTTGATAAACATTTTTTCACAAGGTTGGTATATTTTTTAACTTTTTTTTATATTCTAGAAAGGGTATATTTATTTGCGTTTTTGTATGATGGGTTAATTCTCAAGTTATATCCCTTATTATAGACATCTGGAGTATAAAAACTTTTTGCACTATCTGCAGTTTTTGCACCTTCTACACCACCTACACGACAACAACAACCACAATAATAAATACACTAATGCAGCAATATCAACATTAACAATAATAAATACACTAATTTAGCAGAATCAATCTTAACAACAATAATAAATGCACTAATTCAGCAAAACCAATCTTAACAATAATTAAAAATAATAAATACACTAAACCAGTAAAACTAATATTAACATAAATAATTAATGCATCATTACCTGAATTGTTATCATCATGGCTCTCATTGCCACTATCTTCCTCGACTCCTTGCTATCATCATTATTCTTAGCCATTGGCGGTTGTACTTGAGGAAAATCAACAACAGCACTACGACCAATTTCTCTAGTAACACTCTAGATTGAGTCAATAGACATTTTTGGCCCAAAGCGTAGAGAGTGACTACGATGTCGTAGTCTCAAGTCCACAGATGACTGACCTGAAATAATTCGAGAAATTTTCAACTAGACTGTGGATCCTGCTCACCAACTTCATAATGTTGTGATTAGGATTGCTGCACCTGCAGGTGAGGGTTAAAGAACAAATCATTCACCCATTGCGATGTGTCTATTTCAGACACCCACCAATACATCTGGTGGTTTAAGGATTGCGCAGCTACGTTCCTTTACTTTGACATAGAGGGTCAGTAATATGGTTGGTAAGACAGCATGTGGAGTGAGTGTGAGTCAGAGAATAATTGTGTAGAGAATGACGAGTTAGGCTCAGTGTATGGGTATGCCAGTTGGTATGGGTGCATGAAAGGCAGTGGCTGTGGCTGTGGTTGTAGTTGTGGCTGTGGTTGTGGAATATTACTAGTCAACCACATATGAGCACTATATGCCTTACTATACATTGTGTATACTCATCAGATGTTTGATAGTGCAGGACATAGTCACCAACTAGAACAAAGTTCCTATGGTTTGTCCACATCATAATGTATATAGAATGTTGATGGTCTATCAGTGGCTAAGAGAAGGGAGGTTGAATCTTAGCCCCTTTTTTGCTTAGTAACTCTTGCTGTCCTTCAGAACACTTAAGGAGATATTTCTTGTTTTTGTCTCGTGCCTAGCCAAGAGACTTTTTTGTTTTGTCTCGTTACCAGCCAGGAGATATTTTTCAGTTTTGTCTCCTATGCAGCAGAATCAGAAATGGAGTAGAAGAGAGAGAAAATTACACCAAGATATATCCTGGTTCAGCTGGTAAGTGCAATGCAGCCTACATCCAGTCTCCATCACAACAATGATAGAATTTCACTATAATCATCTTTGATTACAAACACCAATTCTCCCTAAGAACTATCCTTCCTATCTGGGACAAGTCTAGAGTCTATTCCAAAACTGAACTTGACTTGGTAACCCACCAAGCTTTCAACTGCTAAGTGCTAATCCAACTTGCAAGGGGATTCTCACAGAATCATGAAACACAACACAGATGTACAAAGGACCTCTAAGGACATCTATGGCTTTTTCTTTTAATTTTGTATTCTCTGCCTTTTTCCGCTCTATGGCTTTTTCTTACAAACCTAACTGTTTGCCTTTTTTCATAAGACTCAAGACAGACAAAATTAAATAAAAAATTACAAAATAGAAAACATTGAAGGAGAAGAACTTTTTGTTAGCTTAGGTAGCTATGTGAACACTGTGCTTTCACTCTTTTCCTTGCTTCAAGCCCTGGCTGTTTTTCCTTATTTATAGAAGGGGAAGCCTCTACGGTTGAAACTATTGAACCAAGCTAAACTTCCTCTTCTTCATGCAAAACCGGTTCGGCTAGAGAGAGAGAGAGAGGAGAGATAACCGAATGTAAAACCTAACATGCAATTACCTCTATGTCTTCTCCTTACCCCATGCTTTATCAATCCTAGCCATCCGTCTTGACTTACACTCCAAGAAGGATTCCTAGCCCTTGATGCGTTCTTGATGCATGACAGCTCCTCCTGCTCCACTTTTGCTTCCTCTTTTACGTAGCCTCCCTAACTACCTTCTGTGATGAGTGAACACAAAGCAGAGACGAGCCATGCCTCTGAGATCTTCTTCCTCTGACCTAGATTAACTTCTTCCATTTTTGGTATGGAGAGCACGAGCTTACTTCACCAAATCTTACCTTTATTTGGTGAAGATCTCAGCCACAGCATACTTTTTGTTTTCTTTTTCTTGCCATCATTACAATGGTCTTGTTACTAGCTTCTTCTTCTTTCTGGTAGCTTGCTTTAGCTTCCATATTTTCCTGAGGATTGACTGAAAGAGAAAAGAGAGTAGAGAGAGAAAATTTGAACAATAATCAATATAACAAAGAGAGAGAATTAGAATGAATTAAGTTTCCTACTTCCCTTTGTTGAGTTGCGTGCATCATTAAGGCAATCAATCAAATCAATTGTAATTTCTCTCTCATGGTTCCAATGCAAGTTAATTCAAGTTAATAGAATTTAAAATCCATCACAACTTGAAAGTGGGATCCGTTGGAAGCATGGAACTTTGCTTTCTTTGAATATTGGTTTCAGACCAAGCTTTGGTTTTAGTAGCAAAGATTTAAATGGGCTTATTTTAACAATATATTGGCCCATCTAACAAAAACTTGCTTCATCCACAATAATTAAATCAATTTGATCCAAGGCTGAGTTTTAGCATCTCATTGGGCTTTGTTATTTTTCCTTTTCGGCCCAACTAAAATCTGCACCAACAAAATTATTAAATTAGCAATTGTAAATATGAAGATCTAATTAATAATTTTGTAATTAATTATGTTAATAACGTTTGATTATCATCAATTTAAATTAGAGTTTTTCAAACTCATCAATCTCCCCCTTGATGACAAACATTATTATTAACAAAAATTAAAATGAAAAGAAATCAAAGATTAGAATACTCCCTTTGAATACTTGGATTCCTTCCTTTCCAATTGTTACATGGCTCCCCCTTAATGTATGCTATTTTACCAAGGAAAACTTTACCTGTAACTTTTAAAATCAAGCTTAAGACAACTATGTTATTTAACGTATGAAATTTGAAATATTGAATGGCTTGATTTATGAGTAGAGTTGAAGTGATAAACAAAATTCATTTGTTATCATGCATAAGATTTTCTGCTCAAACAAACAAAATGCTTGAGTACAAAGTACATCACAACCAAGACATATTTGATAATTCCACAAAATCATTTGAACAATATTTTTCAGCCATCAAAAGTTTTCTATTTATTGTAAGGAAAACATTTTAATCAAATATAATCATATCAGAGCACACAAAGTTTGTCCATCATTCATTCATAAATCAGAGCATAAGGAATCACCAAAAATTTCAGAGTCCAGCAAACATATTACCACAACAGAGACAAACCATTTGAACAAAATATATCAGCAAGCATATCAACACAACAAATCATTAAAACAAGGGTGATTATGAATCATAAGAGATTTCTGCCTCTGTTTTCCGTGTTTCTTTTTATTTTTAATTTTTCAGCTTTCCTCCCCCTTTTGTCATCAAAGGGGTCCTGCAAAAAAAATGATAATGGTATGCAAAATATCCAAAATATAACCAGCACCAAAATAACCAGGAATTTAACAAAGTGTCACAGGTCTAAAGTATCCAAACAGTCTACAAAGTATCAAAATAAACCAAACAGAGCCAGAAATCAACAAGAAACATAGTGATCAATCATCAGATAAGTTGTACTCAGAGCCATCTGTATCATCATCATTGGCATCCCCCATCTCTTCTTCGAAATTTTGCAGCATCAGACCCACCCTTTCTTGGCACTTCATCCAAGCTCTTTCGTTTTTGTATGCTAGCTTGCGGGCGGCCTTGTAAGATTGCACCATCATTTGGGACATGTTAAAAAACTCAGTGAGAACTTCCCTGATTGATTCTGCCACTTTGGATGGCTCGGATAGACGGCTCTCAAGATCACTGTCAGAGGGCATTGACCGTTTCCCTTTGGTGCCTTTCATTGTACCTGAAACTCTTCCTCCCTTAATAAAAGAAACTTTTTTCTCTACCCCTTCATTAATTAAATCAACATTGAAGTGTTCAAAGATGCAGGTGAAAAAAATGCCATAGGAAAGGTTTGCCTTTTTGGTACTTCTAACACATTCCCACATATGCCTTACCATAAGATATGCAAAGAAAATAGGAGATGAAGTAATAATAGCAAAAAGCACAAGGGTATCAGAAACGGTTACTCTATTGTGTGAGCCACAATGTGGAGTCAGAATGTGAGTGATAATTCTGTGCAACAATGCTCTTTCTGGACTGGGAGCTTTGTGAGTCAAAACAGTGCCATCCAAAGCAGAAAAATTCCCGCATGTTTGATTCAAAGCAATCTGGAGCGTGATCCCTACTTGCGAGTCCCATTTCTCTGGTATATATGCTGTTGGCCCCTCATCAACATAACCCATGGCAGCGCTTATGGTTTCTCTGTTCAGAGTCATATAAACCTTCTTTACATAGGAATGGATTGCACCATCAATCAGCCGCATGTTTGCATGGGTATACAGGCTTCTGTATATTGAACAGGGGGGTCCATTTCATATTCTCAAAAAGGGTGATTAAATTGGTTCCTTTGGGTAGACGCATGTGGGGTGGCCTTCTTCGGTGGTGAATGAGGAAGGGAGGTGTGAGACTCTTCTTCTTCTGCAACCACGGGTTCCTTCTTCTTCCGAGATGATGTTCTCTGGGCTATGACTTTTTTGCGCATGGTTTCGGTGGTTTGAGGTGAAGGAGATGAAGAGGATGTAGAGTGAATGTGAATATGGGTATGGGTTTGAGGGGTGGAAGAGAATGGAGATTTTTTGGTGAGAGGGATTCGGTCACTTTTCCTTGGAGCAACCTTCTTTTTCATGATATGAAGAATGAATGAAGAAGGAAGATGAAAAGGGCGGAATTGGGTGGTGAGTGGAGAGAGGTTAGGGGAGCATTTAATGTTGAGTGGAAAGAGAATGAAGGCAGTTAATACCCATTAATGAGCGCGGTTATTAACCAAGGAAGAATTTAAAATGAAAACTAAAAGTTTAGTTCCTAGAATCAAGGGATGAAGGAAGGATAAAGATTTGATTTGACAACTTCCCAAAAGCATGATTAAGGTAAACTCAAAAATGGTTTAGAGCAAGGTCAAAGAGATTTTTGTGGGGCCCAAGGTAATTAATATCAGCGCTTTCCCCCTGTATCGTAGCCCGTTCAATGCATCCTGAAATTTGTCTCCTGCTTTCCTATAAGACAAAACCAAATAGAATAAAAAAGTTCACAAATTTCAACAGAACTTAATTCTATCATTCCCAAACTGTTTCTTAAGGTGCAGAATCTGTCTTCACATAAGGGTTTTGTAAAAATGTCAGCAAGTTGTTCTTTAGATCTTACAAATTGAATATCGAAAGTTCCCTTTTGCACGTGTTCTCTAATAAAATGATATTTAATCTCAATGTGCTTGGTTCTTGAGTGCAAAACAGAATTTTTAGAAATGTTTATAGCACTCATATTGTCACAAAACAAGGGTATACTATTGATTTTTAATTTGTAATCTTCTAATTAGGTTTTCAACCAAATTAATTATGAACAACAAGCAGAGGCAGAGATATATTCAGCTTCGGCTGTGGATAGAGCTATTGTGCCTTGTTTCTTGCTTGACCACATGTTGAGTGAGCTTCCATGGAAGCAACACATGCCCGATGTGCTTCTTCTATCCACCCAATCTCCCGCATAATCCGCATCACAAAATCCTACTGCACAAAAATCATCAGATTTTGGATACCATAAGCCATAATTACTAGTTCCCTTAATGTATCTAATGATGCGTTTAACGACTGAAAGATGGAATTTTTTTGGGTGTGATTAAAATCTTGAACATACACCCACACTTTGAACAATATCCGGTCTAGAGGAGGTAAGATACATGAGTGAACCTATCATTCCTCTATATCTTGTTTCATCCACATCTTTCCCATCATCATCCTTTTCAAGTTTAGTGTTTGGATGCATTGGTGTTCCCATTGGTTTGGAATTTTCTAGGCCAAATTTTTTGATTAATTCTTTAGCATACTTTCCTTGGTGAATAAAAGTGCCACTAGGAGTTGTTTAATTTGGAGGCCAAGAAAGAAAGTTAGCGCTCCCATTAAACTCATTTCAAACTCACTAGTCATGAGTTTTCCAAACTCTTCACACTAGGATTCATTGGCCGATCTAAACACAATATCATCCACATAAACTTGAACTAGGAGAATATCATCATTAGAGCTTTAATAAATAAAGTTGTGTCGGTGGTACCCCTTTGATAGTGATTTTCCAATAAGAAGGCACTAAGCCTTTCATACCAAGCTCTTGGAGCTTGCCTAAGACCATAAAGAGCCTTAGAAAGTTTGAAAACATGGTTTGAAAATTCTTTATTCTCAAAACCAGGGGGTTGTGCCACATACACTTCTCTATCAATAAAGCAATTAAGAAAAGCACATTTAACATCCATTTGGAACATTTTAAAACCCTTATGGGCAGCATAGGAAAGAAGCAACCTAATTGCTTCCATTCTAGCTACCGGAGCAAAAGACTCATTAAAATCTATACCCTCTTCTTGATTGTAACCTTGTGCCACTAATCTAGCCTTGTTACGAATAACTTTTCTATCCTCACCAAGTTTATTTTTAAAAAACCACTTAGTACCTGTAACCTTCTTACCATCCGGATGAGGTACTAGTGTCCAAACCTCATTTTTGTCAAATTGAGCCAGCTCCTCTTGCATAGCTTTGACCCAAGAGGGATCTTCAAGGGATTTCTTCACATTGTTGGGCTCCATTTGTGACAAGGGAGCAAAATTGCTTGGTTTGATTTGCTTTTTGGATGAGGATCTTGTTGTTACACCTTGTGAGGAATCACCAATGATAAAGTCATGAGGATAACCCCTCATGGACTTCCATTCCCTTGGTTTCCGAAGATGTGTTGAGCCTTGATGAGTTTTAGTGGGTTGTTCTGTTCCAGTTTCTCATGCTGGTTCAGGAGACAAAACAGAAATATCTCCATTTTGATGAGACAAAATTGGAAAGATAGATTCTTCATTTTGAACAGACTTGGGATTTTCTTCATTGGTTTCTTTATTGACAGCATCTTCACAATCTGAATCATTCTCGATCACAGTACTGGGAATTGAATTAGAATCACAAAAAGAGACGTGTATGGATTCCTCTATGGTTCTATGTTCTTTGAGGTAAATTCTATATGCCTTGCTAGTGGTGGAGTATCCAACAAACACTCCCTCATAAGATTTTGGATCAAATTTACCAAGATTTTCTTTGTTGTTAAGTACAAAGCACTTGCATCTAAAAACATGGAAATACTTAAGATTAGGAGGAGTTCCTTTCCATAGCTCATAAGGAGTTTTCTTTAAACCTTTTCTAATGATGGTCCTATGCAAAATGTAACAAGCTGTATTTACAGCTTCAGCCCATAAAAATTTTGGAATCTCATTTTCACATAACATAGCCCTAGTCATCTCTTGAAGACTTCTATTCCTTCTTTCAACAACCTCATTTTGTTGAGGGGTTCTAGGGCATGAAAAATTATGAGCAATTCCAAAATCATCACAGAATTTTTCAAAGTCTTGGTTTTCAAACTTCTTTCCGTGATCACTTCTCAAATTGGCAACTTTTAAATCTTTTTCATTTTGACTTTTCTTTGCAAAGGGTTGAGAAGGCATGAAAAGCATGATTTTTATGAGCAAGAAAAATTATCCAACCGAATCTAGAGTAATCATCCACTACCACTAAGCCATAGTGTTTACCTCCTAAACTTTGAATTCTTGTTGGTCCAAAAAGATCAATGTGTAACATCTCTAATTGCCTCTTGGTTGAAATTCCATCTTTTGTTTTAAAAGAGGATTTTACTTGTTTGCCTAATTTACAAGCATCACAAGTAAGATCCTTATCAAATTTAATATTTGGAATTCCTCTAACCAAATTTTTCTTAACTAGCTTAGAAATTTGGTACATGCTAGCATGACCTAATTTCTTATGCCATAACCATTTTTCAGAATCAAGAGAGGTAAAACGTGTCACTTTTTGATCTTTCAAGTCCTCAAGAGTCAATTCATACACATTGTTGCACCTTTTAGCCTCAAACAAAATATCCTCAGATTTTTCACAAACAACTAAGCACACAAACTTTTTAAAAATAACTTCAAATCCTAGATCACACAATTGGCTAACACTTAGTAAATTATGTTTCAAACCATCAAGAAGAAGAACATCATTTATAGAAGATGAGAAGCTTTTACCAACTTTTCCAATGGCCACTATTTTTCCTTTACCATCATCACCAAAAGTGACAAACCCTCCATCATACTCATCAAGCTTTATGAAGAAGGTTGCCTTTCCGGTCATATGCCTAGAGCATCCGCTGTCCATGAACCACATATTGTCCTTCCGCTTGGATGCTAGGCATACCTACAAAATAAGCTTAAGTGACCTTAGGTATCCAAATCTTCTTGGATCCTTTCACGTTAAACCATCTCCTATGTCCCAAACCATTGTAGTAAAAAATAACTTTGTAAACTTTGTCACCAAAAAAATATTGAATGGGAAAGTGGCCATTTCGGTTGCATAGTCTACAAAATCTTGGAGTTGCTGTTTTGCTAAAGCTTGTTGGGTTTTGAAACCTTGTATCATTTGAAGATAAGGCTATGTTTTCAAAATAAGATTTTTCAACAAATTTGAAATTCTTGTGAAATCCCAAGCCAGCTTTATCATAGAGAGGTTTTTGACTAGCCAAGATTTGATTTAAATTTTTAGAACTTTGAGTGAACTTGGCTAAGTCATTTTCAAGATTTTTGATCCTTTTTAGCAATTCTTCATTTTCTTTAAAACAGTTTACGTATGAAACAATAGAATGGTCACTTTCACAGCCTCTAAGTTGAGCTTTTAACTGCTTGTTTTCTTCAACAAGTTTAACAGCAGTTTTAGTCTCCTTTAGTTTATCTCTAAGAAAACCATTTTCAGCTTTAAGAATGGTGATTTGCTGTTCAAAATCTTGGTTATCAAGCAAGAAACATATAATTTTTTCAAAAAGGTGGTCTATCATAAGATGAAAATCTTTAGTGTCAGGGTTATAAAAAACTACCTGTTCAATGTGATTTGCCATGAGACATGGTTGGGACATGGTCTCTGATTCTTCATCATCGTCTGAGTCATTTTCCAAGTCCTCCCAAGAAGTCATCAGTCCCTTTTTCTTTCCTTTCTTTGGCTTTTCCTCCTTTTTCAACTTAGGGCAATCAGATTTAAAACGGCCAGTCTCTTTGCAGTTGTAGCATGTCACCTTGCTGAAATCTTTCTTTTGTTTTCTTGAACTGCTTCCCTTGCCTCTTTCCTTGAAATTTACCATTTTCCTGAATTTTTTGGCAAACAACACAAATTCATTTTCAGAGAAATTATCACTGGATTCATCATCCAGGGGGTTAGTAACAAATGTAAAAGCAATTCCTTTCTTTTTTGAGTCTTTTTTCAGATAAGTGTTTTCAAAAGCAAGTAAGTTTTCTCTCAAATTATCATATGTCATGGAATCTAGACCACTACTCTCAGATATGATTAATGCCTTAGTTTTCCACTCTTTAGTGAGACATCTCAACACTCTTCTCACAAGCACAGATTCAGGATACTTGATTCCTATAGCATCCAAGCCAACAATGACGATGTTGAATCTTTTGAACAGTTCATCAATAGATTCTCCTTCCTTCATTGCAAACATATCATACTCTCTGTTTAACATATCTATCCTGGTCTTTTTTACTATGGTGGCTCCTTCATGAGTAACTTGAAGTTTGTCCCAGATTTCCTTTGTCATTGTGCATCGTGATACCCGTCGGTACTCCTCAAAGCTGATTGCACAGTTGAGCAAGTTGATAGCCTTGGCATTGAGCTCCACCTTCTTTCGGTCTTCTTCAGTCCAGCTAGCTTCGGGTTTAAGAGAGACTACTTCTTCAGCACTTGGGAATTGGGGACCCTCCAGGATGATCTTCCATAGTCTGTAATCTACTGCTTGCACAAAAATCTTCATTCTCTCCTTTCAATAGGTGTAGTTCTTTCCATTGAAAAGAGGAGGTTTATTACTTGACTGTCCTTCTGTTAGATTGTAAGACACCAGATTTGAGCCACTATTTTCTGTCATTTGGATCTTTTTCTATAAGCTGCAAAGCTTGATCTCTTTGAGACCAAGCTCTGATACCAATTGATGGTCTATCAGTGGCTAAGAGAAGGGGGTTGAATCTTAGCCCCCTTTTCTGCTTAGTAACTCTTGCTGTCCTTCAGAACACTTGAGGAGATATTTCTTGTTTTTGTCTCGTGCCTAACCAAGAGACTTTTTCATTTTGTCTCGTGACCAGCCAGGAGATATTTTTTAGTTTTGTCTCATATACAGCAGAATCAGAAATGGAGTAGAAGAGAAAGAAAATTACACCACGATATATCCTCGTTCAGCTGCTAAGCGCAATGCAGCTTACATCCAGTCTCCATCACAACAATGATGAAATTTCACTATAATCATCTTTGATTACAAACACAAATTCTCCCTAGGAACTACCCTTCCTATCTGGGACAAGTCCAGAGTCTATTCCAAAACTGAACTTGACTTGGTAACCCACCAAGCTTTCAACTGCTAAGTGCAAACCCAACTTGCAAGGAGATTCTCACAGAATCATGAAACACAACACAGATGTACAAAGGACCTCTAAGGACATCTATGGCTTTTTCTTTTAATTTTTCATTCTCTGTCTTTTTCTGCTCTATGACTTTTTCTTACAAACATCACTGTTTGCCTTTTTTATGAGACTCAAGACAGACAAAATTAAACAGAAAATTACAAAATAGAAAACATTGAAGGAGAAGAACTTCTTGTTTGCTTAGGTAGCTATGTGAACACTGTGCTTTCACTCTTTTTCTTGTTTCAAGCCTTGGTTGTTCTCCCTTATTTATAGAGGGAGAAGCCTCCACGGTTGAAACTGTTGAACCAAGCTAAACTTCTTCTTCTTCATGCAAAACCGGTTCGGCCAGAGAGAGAGGAGAGATAACCGAATGCAAAACCTAACATGCAATTACCTCTGTGTCTTCTCTTTATACCAAGCTTCATCAATCCTAGCCATCCATCTTGACTTACACTCCAAGAAGGATTCCTAGCCCTTGATACATTCTTGATGCATGACAACTTCTCCTGCTCCACTTTTGCTTCCTCCTTCACGTAGCCACAATAATAAATCAATTTGATCCAAGGCTAAGTTTTAGCATCTCATTGGACTTTGTTATTTTTCCTTTTCGGCCCAACTGAAATCTGTACCAACAAAATTATTAAATTAGCAATTATAAATATGAAGATCTAATTAACAATTTTGCAATTAATTATGTTAATAATGTTTGATCATCATCAATTTAAATTAGATTTTTTCAAACTCATTAAATGTTTAGCTCTCCAATCTTTGTTCTTTAGTCCCGTCAGAACCACATTGTGAGCTTCTATAAGATAAATAGGTTATCCATGGGCTTTTTGTTGCAAACCAAACTACCTCCTTTTTCTATTTGATGCATGTCACTCAATGCACTCAAAAGATATTAATGATACGGTTGCGCTTCATATTGCATGATGACAAGATGCCATTTGAAACTACAATGTTCTCCATACAATTATGATTATATGGATTCCATACAAACTACAAAAACATATAGTTTCACAAATATTTCAATAACTCAATAATTTCTAAATTCACAAACAAGGTTTTTATAATTTTAAATTTCTAATAAACATAATCATCAAGCAAGTATTTTGTAACAAAAAATATTCAACAAACATTTTTCAAACCAAAATAAACATTTTTTAAGTTCTAATCAATTAAACAATGTCAAAGTTATAACTTAAAAGTAAAATGAATTTATGTTTATGGGTAGGGTTTATTATGCTGGGTTGATTTTATAATATTAATATTTATAAGAACTTAAAAACCAAAATAAAATGGCAGGTTTATTGGCAATCTCTTCGTGTCGAAATCTGCCAAATAATGTTTATGGGTTAGGCGAATTTTTTTATTATAGCGGTCTAAAATTTCTAGTCCAATCAGCTTTTTTTGATGAATTATACGAATCGATTTGACAAATTTGAGCCCATTTGCCGCCCCTAGTTAGTGCGAAGTAAGTTTCTCAAATTAAAATGAGTAATAGAATCTACTATCTCATAATTCTACTTCAACTTTGGAATCATATACATCTTGATGGAGATGTTTTGATTCCAAATTTTTTGAACTTTAAAACAAATCAAAAAATAAAATCAATAATAATAATAATAATAATAATAATAATAATAATAATAATAAATAAACAAATATAAAAAATAATAAGATATTTAATAATGTGATCTGCAAAATATATAATGTCATAAATCATTGTCTGATTTTATTCTTTTCGAAACCAAAATATAATCAATTATATTATCTAATCTATAGGGCAAATCACTTAAATAAGCCAATGAGAGCTCAAAATTATACAAATCAACCAAATGTAAAAATGGTTCATGAATCAATCAGAGACACATATCTATATAGTTCGAATCATCCTAATTCGAGCTTCATTTCCATGTAATTCGAATCACCCTGATTCGAACTACACACACGCACACACCTACTAATTCGAATCAACCTGATTCGAATTACACCTAGAGTAATTCGAATCAGAGTGATTCGAATTACACACATGCACATAGTAATTCGAACTGGTCAGATTCGAATTACTCATAAGTTAATTCTGCCCATTCTTTTATTAAAAAATTAATAATTTATTAAAAAAATTAATAATTTAAAAATTAAAAAATATGTATTTTATTTCATGCGTTAAAAAAAGCTAACAAAATATTTAATTACAAGACTTCTTTAAACTATTAATGAGTTATCAATTCGAATTTTTTAACACCCCGATTTTTTTGAAAAATTAAATAATGAATTATTTATGATTTATTATTTTATTTAAAAAAATTGTGCTCCTAAAAATAATTAAATTAAATTTTATGATATTTTGAGTTTAAAATTTATTAAAATTTTTAAATTATTCTTATTATAATGAGATATTTCTAAAAAGATAAAAGAATTATTATTATTATTATTATTATTATTATTATTATTATTATTATTTCATTACTTTTGGTGAAAGCCATTAAGAAACAAAAAAAATTAAAGAAAGAAACGTGCCTCGTATAAGTTTGACACCTAACCTTCTTTCAGTCATATAATTATCAATTAATTGCCACATTCTCTTGTATGATTTCTATTTAATATGACCGTGGATCACATGAAACCATGACACATATCCCATTTATTTATTAATCTCCATACTCATCATGTTGCTTTATTTGGTACTTTCATCACGAACCAATATGAAGAAAAGAGAGAAGGAAGTGACCGAGAGAGAAAGTGAGAGAACCGTGATTTTTATTGATCTTACCTTGATTTCTTACGATCCATAACTCTAATAAAAAATTTAATTCGATAAAAGTGTTCGTATTTTCTTCTTCTACGTGTTAGTGTCACTTTTGTCTGGTAGAAGTTAATAGTGCTATAATTTTTCTACTCTTTGAATTCGACCAACTAAAATTTTAGAAAATATGGACGATTCCTGACATTTTTCTCTTTAGCAGTTTGGTTAGAAAGCATCTCCGAAAGTTCCATTGGTTTGATTTCGTATGAAAGTAAGGAGTTTCATTTTGAAATTAACTATTTTAAATTATGAATGCCACGGAAGTGTAGTGGATATTTGCAAATAATTTATGATTGCTTAGAATGACTGAATGATGAGTTTGAATTGAGGCTGTGATTGATATTGATTTTTTGATTTTGATGGAGTTGTTGAAATTTTGATTTTGTGTGATTATGATGAATTGGTTGAGTTGTGACTATGAAAGGTGATTAAATTAGTGTTACTTATTAAATTGTAATATGATGAGTTAATTATTGAAGAAATTGTCGTATTGATAATTGTTGAATGGAGTTGGATTTGAGTTTGGTTTGGAAAGTTATAAATCTAAGGGAGTCTACATGAGTAGTGAAGTCTAATTTTTAAGAGGAGATTCTGTCCAATTTTATGTAAAAGTAACCGAAAATGTGGTTTTATTTCGAAAATCTTATTTATAAATTTATTTTGAAACATGAGTTTATAGTGAAAAACATTTTATTTACATATTTACTCATATTGAGAAACAGATTTTGTATTAAAAATTTATTTTATTAGTAATAAATTGAGAGTTAGAAAAGATTTTGACATTAGAACTAGTTGAATTTTTAGATTTATAAATGTTTTGGATATTGGACTTGGCCTGCTAGTTTATCGGAAGTAATCTGTGAGAATTGAAAATAGATTTTTAGTACTGAATTTGATTCGTTTGAATTATCAAAAATGTTTTCTGAGAATTAGAAATGGTTTGGTTGGAACCCTGGAAGGGTGTCATAGTCCGAATTTTAGAAGAAATGCTGTTGAAATTTTTATAAAGTTTGGGATTTTATTTGAAATGCTATTTAAAAGATTTGTTTTGTAAAGTTAAATTATTTAAGGCTTATTTAGTTGGAAAAAGATTTATTCTATTTCGAATTCGATTTATTAAGAAAATTATAATGTTTTAAATCCAATATTTTGAGGAGAGATTTTATTTTAAGTTATGAAATGAATTCGGTTTGTTAAGAATAAGAAAGAAAAGGGATAAGAGAACGCGACACGTGTGATTAAAGAATGACTAAAAGGTCACGAGAGGGTGACGGAAAGTAAATAGTTGAGGTGTTGATGTGAGAATATTAAGTCGTGGGCTTTATGTGTGAATGATTGTGCGAGGATGCCTGTGTGTATGGAATGGCTTCCAGGAGAAAGTGGCACATGCTTCAGCTGGAGAATTAGCGCTTGCAAGTACTTGCAGAGGTCATGTTCGGCATACTTCAGCTGGAGAATCAGCGCCTGCAAGAAGTAGAAACTTGCAGAGGTTTTGTTGCTGGAATGCCTTATCTGACTTGCGAGCCGGATTGCATCGGGTGCGGGTCGAAACCGACAAATGAGCTCATTACCTGCGATGGGGATAACATGCATCATCATTGTTTGCACCTTTACATTTGGTTGTGTTTGCTTCTATTATTTCTTTGTGATTGTGATGTTTGACTTGTTTGTATGTTGGTCTGGATCTCTTTCTTGAGCTATTAGTTGCGAATTATTGAGATGATTAAGAATTGATGTTGTGATTGTTGAGAATTAATTATGTGGCTGAAAAATAGTTGATATGACAAGTTTTGTGAATGAGATTTTGTTTTAAACTCAAAAATTTAAAAGAAAGTATTTAGTTATCTAAAGTAAAATTTAAAAGTATTTTTAGGGTTGGTAAAAATATAGTTCTCTTGAGTAAATGAATTATTTGCATTTTAATCTCTACTTTTACGACGTTCTCGTTCTCTACTGAAAACGTGTGGTTTATTCTCACCCCAAAATCTTCCACCCTTTCAGTGACAGGTTCGATAGTTCAATATGAAGTTGCGGACGAGTAGTAGTTTTACTTGTGATTCCTATTGTTTTTATAGAGTTCCCTCGCCCTTGTTGCTTTAACTTTTATTTTATCCAGATGGATAGGTATTGTATTCGAGTTTTATATTGAATTTATTTGTATAGCACTTATTATTATTAATAATTATGTGATTATTATTATTTGAAAATCTTTGATATGTGATTTTAATTACTAAAAATATTTTCCTGAAATTTTCTATAAAACTGAAACGAGATATCGAACTAAAGACTCAATATTAAATAGTTAATAAGGAAGACAGGTTAGTAATGCCTTACTTTTGGCACGATCATGACGTGCTAAAAGTTAGGGTGTTACAAATTTCATACAATACTTTTTTGTCCATTTTTAATAGCTTATGAATATTTTTTAATAAATTTTTTTAATAAATTTATTTAAATTATACCACAAAAAATATTTTATTCTATACAAAAATAATTTAAAAAATGGCTTAAAAGATGTTAGGAGTACTATAAAATTTTGTAATATCCTAATGACTTAGGACATTAAAAAAATACTCTACATAGTCAATAATAATTTAGAAATTAAAGAAAATATATTTTTATTATGTATTTACCTAAATTATGAGAATATTATAAATTTTTATAGTACTCATAACATCTTTTAAGTTTTTTTTTAATTGTGTTGTACAGAAAATGGCTTAAAATGACTTAAAATGCCTTTTATTCTAATTAGGATGATTTGAACTATATAAAAATGTCTCTTAATTAATTTGTGAACCAATTTTTGATTTGGCTAATTTGTGTAATTTTTCCCTCTCCTTGATTTCTTGAAGTGATTTGCCCTAATCTATAATATATGTTTAATATACAATATAATATAGGTTTTTTTGTAACATTAAATAAATATATTAAGATATATTTAAATAATAATATAATATTATTTAAATATATTAATAATATTACAAATTATGTTTCTAATTCGTCTACTTTCTAAAATTTAGCATATTTGAAAGTATTTAAATATATGTTCAATTAGAATATTTTAAATAATTTAAATATTATATAAATATATTTAAATTTAAAATATATTTAATATTTGTATGTTTGGAAGAGATAGGGATTATTATCAACTGTTTTTATTTCTATAACTCTAGTCGACCTAAATTTTGCGAGTCGTGACTGGTGGCTATTATACATATTTATATATATTCTACCTTTACTCTATTTTTTCTTTAAGTTTTATTTTTACCCCACTTATCCAAATGCGATACTTTCGATATGTGTGTGTTTTCGCCCACGATTTTCTTTTTATTCCTTTTCAAACTTCTCGTTTAATAATTCCTTCTAATTATATATATATATATATATATATATATATATATATATATATATATATATTCCACCTTGAATCATATCACTTTAATATCATTGACTTATAATTCGAGTATAAAAATTTGAATGTTAAGGTGTTACAAAAAATATCCTACGAAATATGTCGGGTGCATCATATAGGATAATAGAGACATTGAATAGGATCTAAATCATAGATCCAAGCAGGTTTGTTAAAATGGCGAGATGTGTCTGGTTTTATATGTGACAAAAAATTAAAGTGCCTTTAAAAATTACAGGTAAATTCTATCACATTGCTATCAGATCGGCTATGCTTTATGGTATAGAGTGTTGGGTGGCCAAAGAGGAGTACGAACATAAGTTAAGTATGGCATAGATGAAGATGTTAAGATGTATGAGTGGTTTTATATGTGATTGGATAGAATAAAGAACGAAGATATAAGAGAGAATGTTGGAATGCTGGAGTAACACCTATTGTGGAAAAGATAGTAGAATCGCATCTTAAATAGTTTGGACATGTGAGAAGAAGACTGACAGAGCACCCAATCAGGAGGGTGGATGAGATGAAAGATGGATAAGGGGTGAAAGACAGAGAAAGACTTGGAAAGATTATTTATGAGGTGGTCAAACAAGATCTATATATAAATGATCTGTCTGTAAATATGATATATGATAGAATTTTAATAACATCGTTTGATCCATATAGCCGATCCCACCTAGTGGGATAAGGTTTTGTTATTGTTGTTGTTGTTTGTTACATATCATATAAATTTAAAGAAAAAATATAAAAGTAGCTTTGATCTTTGTTATAGTTTTGCGCTAAAGTTTAAACATATTTTATTTGCCATCAATAATTTAATATTGATTCATTTCTATCCCAAAATTTAAACAATTTTAATTAGAACTAAAGTTTTAGGGACAATTAAAATTTCTAACAAATACTGGTTGCACCTTTGCACTTTTTTTCTTTATTTAGCAACTAGAGATTTATAAATTTCCTTTAGTGCTTGAAGAAAAAAATATTTTTTTTTAAATTAGCCAAGTGTTAGATTCTTTTAGACAAATGATTTGTGAATTATAAATTGCGTATAACCTATTGATATTTTAATATCAATGCAATTGTTTTATTGAAAAAGATAAAAGATTTAATTGTCAATATAACCTAGTTTTTTTTTTTTTTTAAAAGAAAGAATCTACATTTCCTTCCTCTAGTTTTTCTTTCATACCCTCTTAATGAATATATATAAAATTTATTAACATTTCTCTGACCAAAGTTCTTATGCTTTAACTATTTTTAATTTCAGTAGGTTATTTTGCCTATTATTCTTTTCAAATAAAATTATGAAGATTATTATCTTTTGTTCATCTATCTTTTTATGTATATTTAATTAAATTTTAGACTACTTTGGTAAATTCTACCCTATGGTTACCATGTCTTGATGCATAATTGTTACCTTATTATTTTTTAAAATATATCTATAAACTTTAAAAGATGTAGGTAAATTTAGTCAATTACTGCTTCTTCTTTTTTCAGAACGTGACTCAATCATAACTTATCAATGGGAAAGGAATTATTATAGGCCGGTAAACATTGCAAGTCTTGTGTTGTTTATGCTGCTTTATATAAACACTGATAAGTGACTAGGATTACTTAATAATTTCACCGCTTAGTTAGCTCAAGAATTATGGCTATTGATTATAATCCTTAGTTCAAATACTTTGTATTTGTTCTGCTACTTTAAGCTGCTTCTTATGCCAATGCCAATTTCTTGACTTTTCTTTTTCTAGTCATTGTGGAAAGAAAATGTAGTATGCATAAAATACTTGCAGTATACAGTATGTTTCGTTCTTTTTAATTCAGTTATTAGTCGTTGCATATACACTTCAATTTTCAATTAATATTTTCATATATTCCTTTTCTTAAAAATAATTTGTAATCATCACTATACTTGTGGTTTCATCTTCCTCCATTGTCCTAGTGGTGCATTTTTATATTTGTCAAAGACCTTAATATGACAATATTTATAAGTCAATTTATGCTCTACATTTGACACCGTCCCTTTTTTTAACTAAGATCAAATTTTGAGCACACATGTAGAAGGATGACCTATATCTATATGTAAGATAATTTTGAACCTTGTAACATCATTGGTGCAATGATGTTCTTTATTTTCGATACTTGTTTTCCTTTTTTACTATTAAGTAATTTGAATTAGTACAACTGGATGAAAAGAAAGGGAAAATGATGGGTTGTTAAACTTCAATAATTGAACTAAAAGTATATTCTTTTTTCTTAGTATTCTTATTTTTTTCATTCATTAAAGAAAAATGTAATAGTCAACTTGAATTGGTCGAGTAATCATCAGCTCATTTGTTTATTTAAATAAGTGTTAGAATTTGAATTTTGTTTTATGTATGCAACAATTTATTAGACAATGACAAATTATTAAATAGAGTTTAGATCTATAATAAATTAATTCTTACCTGTCGAATTGAGATATACCATTAAAAAAAAACTTAATAATTTAGTTGGGAAAGAGGGCCTTTAGATTTGTCTTTCATGTTTGAGGGGTTTTTTTATTATTTAGCATAGTTTTGTTATATTGTTTGTATTTATGCATTTTGTTTTAATTTGAACTTTATTAATCATGGTCAGAAGAGAATTGGCACTGTTGGATATTATGTAAGGTGAATGCTATGGTGCTTAAAAGATATTGCCTATTTACTAAAAGAAGTTAAAAAATAATATTTAATTTAAAAGATATAACAATAAATAATTTTTAAAAAATCAAAATTTACTATAAAAGATAAATTAGGCAAAATTTAAGCATCAATTCATAGGCATCATAAAATTGGCCATTATATAAAGGCATGTTGGTGGGAGTGAAAAGAATTGGACACTTACCGAACTAATGAGTTCCATGCTATATATATATAATTGATTCGGTTATATATTTAAGTATTTTTGTTAATTAAATTTAATTAAATCAGTTTAAATATAATAAAAATTACTTACACAATGTGTATATAAATTACACATTTTTTTTAAATATTTTCTTTTCATTATCATTCTTTTATTGTTACTGTTGTTATTGTATTTTTTTATTTTTTCTCTTTCTTTTTTTCTACCGATAGTTATTACAGTATTTTTTTCTTTTTTTTATTCTTATTAAAAAGAAGAAGAAGGAAAAGTTGACTTTATCAGAAAAATAGCATCAAAAATTTATAATCATGATATAGAAATTTTTTTTGTTTTGACACTAAAATTTTTTATTCGTGACATAGGTTCTTGTTAAGAAAGTGAAACAAAAATAATTATGAAAATATGAAAAAAAGAGGAGGAAGGAAAAAATTGAATTATGTGAAATTTATTAGAAATAGCGCCAAAATTTTTAAATCGTGACAAAAAAAAAATTTAGTTTTGACACCAAAATTTTTTAACTATCATACGAGTTCTTGTTAAGAAGAAGAAAATGAGGAGGAAAAGAAGGAGGAGGAGTTTTGATTTGTGTTGAATTTATTATAAAAATAATACCAAAAATTTTTAACCATAATAACATAGAAAATTTCTTAATTTTTGACACTGAAATTTCTTAACAGTGACATAGGAAATTTCTTAACCAAATTTTCTTATTATTGAACTAATTGATTGTTATTAAACTCATATATAAGAGATTTAGTCATTTCTATGTCATTTGTAACAAATTAATATAGTTTTTTATTCCAAACACATTTGAATGTATTTTATTGGTTGAGTGAGTTAAGAGTTTGAATTTGTGAATCTTTAAAAATTTGAGTTAATAGCCAAATTCGTTCTTGAAAGATTAATCAATCTCTCTTTTAGTTTCTAAAAGATAAAATTAATCAAAATAGTCATCGAAAAATAATCACGTTAGTAGAGTTCGTCCTTCCGTCATCTCAATTGATGACGTGGATAATGTTCGTAAACGTGGCACACCCCAAACCTAGCTTTGATTTTTTTCCTGCCTGCAAGTGTTGAGACAGTGTCGTTTGATGTATTCAAACATCTCTCCCGTAATCACCACTTAAAACAACCATGTCTCCTCTGTTCTCTCTGACGTTCTTTCCTAAGACACTCACCCAAGCTTTGAACATCTCTGTTTACTTCACATTCTGCGAGGCGACACTTGCGCACGAGTTCGTGCTACCAGAGTGCAAAATTAACAAGCATAAGCAAACTTTAATTCCCTAGATGTTAGAACCAATATTAGAACCCTAATCCGAATCTCAAGTATAAATAACTCTTCTTCTCTATATTGACGGCGGTGGCGGTGGTGGAAAAGTACTATCATGTAGTGGGGTTGAATCTTCCAGAGTTGTTTTCATGCTTGTGTATTCAAATTTTTAGATTTTAGAGATGAATTTATCAGTGATCAACTTGTATATCAAGTTACCTCAATATGAGTTCTATCTATGATGCAAAGAAGCTGTTCGGTGAAATACCCAACAAGAATTTTGTGTCGTGAAACTCCTTGGTTTCTAAGTTTTCGAAAATGGGCCACCTTAGCAGGTGTATCAGTTTATTTTCTATGATGAAATCTGAGTTTGCACTAAAATTGAATGAGCTTATACACTATTATTTGTTATCTCAGTTTGTGTTTCTGTTAAGGTTAGGGATGAAGGTCAGTATCTTCATTGTTGTGCATTGAAGTTGGGTATGCTTGCTAAAAGAACGTGTAAAGATCTCCAACCAGAGAAGAAGAGTTATTTATGTTTAAGATTGGGATTAGGGTTCTAACATTGGGATTGATTTGACTTAATTTAACAAAATTATCTTGTCAGCATCAACATTGTCACATTTAAGGTGTGCCACACTGTCAGTTAATGTTCTACCTCAGCGAACGTTAGTCAGACAGAAGGACGAACTCTACCAACGTGATTATCTTTTGAGGACTCTTTTGATTAATTTTATCTTTTAGGGACCGAAATAGAAATCAGGCAATTTTTCAAGAACGATTTTGACTATTAACTCTTAAAAACTTATTGTGTCATTTATCAAAATTTCAGTATCATTTTTAACAGATTTCTTGTGTTATTAACTAAAAATATTTGTGTTACTTTTGTTATCGTTAAATTAATTGTGTGATTTAAATTAAGAAGAAAATTATGATGATGATGTTGATGTTGATGATGATGATGATGGAGGAAAAAGAAAAAAAGAAGAGGAGAAGAAATAAAAAAAAAAGAACATAAAAAAGAAGAGGAAGTGGAGAAAGAAGAGATGGTGTTAATGATGATCATAATGATGATGATAATAAAAGTGGAAGAAAAAGAGAAGGAGGACAAAAAAAAAAAGAAAAAAGAACAAAAACATAATAAAGGTACTTATGTAAATTTGACTTGATTAAATTTAGTTAAAAGAAAAAAATTTGGTTTGTCTAGCATTTTTGGTATATAAATTACTTCCATGTTAATTTGTTTGGTTGTGATATGATTTAAGTTCAGAAAATTTTTTTCTCATTGATTCCCTTCTGATGAAATTAATTCGGCAACTATTGGTGCAGTTTAATTCATTCAAAACAGAAATTTATAGTTTAATTCATTCAAATTACTAATAATTGGATCAATCTCATAAAGGAGAATTGCGCAATATTACCTTTTGTTTTAAAACAAGATAGAGTTAGTGGAAAAGGGATACATATATTTCAGGAAAAGAGATACATTATTTGTCAAAAAAATAAAGGAAAAAGAGATGATAAATGCATATCGTTTTCATATCTTAATCATAATAATGGTAAAAGACTTAAATCAATGTAGAATAAAAAATATTTATAACCAAAAAAATTATAAAAAGAATTAATTTTTAGTTAATTAATATTAGTTAATTTTTTTAGAATTTATAATTTAAAATTTAAAATAATAAGTTTAAAATTTATGACTTAAAACATATAATAAATAAATAGATTTTAAAAAAATTCACTAAATATTAGTTCTTAGCATTTTTCTTGTAACTTATTTTAGATTCTGTTGTCAGAGGTCTCGCTTACTTCTGCTCCAGCGAGTGAGTCACACGCTTCCACCACCCAATACCATTATTCCGTATCTGAGGGAGGCTAGATTCGGCAACATAGTGTTTCTCAGGGATTTTGTATTCGACAACGACATTCGTGGAGCGATGGCGTTCTGAGACCCACAAGTTCCATGGTTAGAAACTACTCAATATATAGCAATCATAAATGAGTAAGTACGCCACAATTAAACTTGAACTCACCAGTATCCGAGGTTTTGTTGGAGGGCAACACAGAGACTCTAGGGACATCCATTTGGAGCTTGACGCCAATGCACATGGTACTTTAATCGGTCCAATTCGACCATTCGGTACTCAGCACTTTTGTGAATATTGTAGTTCTTCACCCCTGCATTACTGCATCTTTGCATTTGAATATGTGGCCGACTCGAAACTCTACCTCATCGTTTATGTTGTAATCCTTTTCTCCAATGTTGAAAAACGGAGATTTCTCATGCATGACGTCCAGATCCAATGTATGATAGTGACTTGGTACATCCAAGAGAGTCGGAATCGGGTGGGGAGAGGCAAAACATAATGCATCGTTGTCTCAGCCGGCATATCCGGTACAAACTTCTCGTCGTCATCATCTTAAGAGGAATCACTATCGTTGCTATCCGCTACTCTTCGTCGGGGTCTTCCTCACCCACCTCCATGTCTCCACTAGACTGGCAACATGAATCAGTGGTGGTGCGAGAGGTGGGTCATCCTGCACAAAGGTCGAGTGTACAAAACCACCACCACCAACATCACCAACCTTGTCGGAAAGTTCCATCACTTGTTCCGCTATGATTCTCCCATAGATGTCAAATATGAGTCGCACATGCTCGTCGTCCTAGAGCCGAAACAGTCGAAACCGAAAAACTCCATTACCCGACAGTGCTAGCAACCTATACCCCACCCTTCCCGATCTCTCTTCTCCCTATACCATCAAAGTTGCTCAATATCAAATTCTTCAACTCGGACAACGAACTTATGCACTGAGTGCGCAATAGTAACGGATTCTCACACTCAAATATCACCCTATTGTCGTTGTTTCTCATACGACAATTGGGGTATATAATACACAGACAACCACATATCCACTACTACTGGACGTTTTTGTCTATTTTTATGAAGAAAAATAGAAGAGAAGAAGATATGAAACGTATGTGAAAAATGCCAAGGATTTCATATCCTTTTATAACAATTAGAAATTTGTCTTAATATATATCGTTTACACTGTAAACGCTTTAATTTAACACGTATCTCGTTTACAGTGTAAACAAGATAAAATTGAGAGACGTATTTTCATAATAATTTTTATAATTATTTATTTTAATAAATAAAATATTTATTTAATTTATTTAAATAAAAAATCCAAACAACCTGTCTTCGTACAAATTTTTTTAACTCTCAGAGGCACTTAAGCTAAAAATACATTTCACGTGAAAAACTCGAAGTAAAGAAGCATCGTATGGGTTTATCGTTTACCTATCTTTATTAATTAGTAGTTTTATTTTCTTATGTTTAATCGTTTTTGAGAAAGTAGAGAGAAACAATGATAATAGTAAACAATGTGAATAATAAATTAAAAAAAGATAAAATTAAAATAAAAAACTAGATTATTAATTAATTATTTAATTTCGAATTTTAAATTTTGACAAATTAGAATTAGCAATTAAATACATTCACACTGCATACGGTTACTACTAATCTCACCATAACCTCACAATTTTCGGTACACGCCCAAAACTTGTCGTCGTCGATCTCCGATCCACAGCAAAAACTCGTTGTCGTTGCTGGTTACTACCGTTCCGACGAAGCATAAAGCCATTGTTCCAGTCACGCCGTTCAGACGCAGTCAAAACACCGCAGCCTGTGCACGCCACTGCAGCTTCACCTCGCGCCGCTGCGCCCCCGTTGTCTGTACTGATGCCGCCGCAGCCTCACCCCGAAGCCTCACCTTGCGCCGATATCCCTCCATAGCAAAGGCAGATCCCTCCGTAGCTGCATCCATGCAACTCCCTTGCTGTTGCACCTTTTTCCGCCGATCGTGCCGATACCACCACAGTCCCCGCTGACACCGTTGTAGCCTCACAATGTGTGGCAGTTCCCTCCGCAGCCAAAGGTAGCAATGAATGATGCTTGTGCAATATTTTAAGAAGAAAATAAGATTATCATTGCTTATACTGTCAAAATTGGCAATGGCAATGTGTTTAACAAATTAATAACTTGGATATCTTGAGAAGCCAAGATTGGAAGTAGTGTTATGGAAAGGTTTTTCTTTTTCTTTTTTTTTGGCGTGCCTTCCCCCTCCCGTGCCCGTTGATGGAGTCTTCATTGGGTGAAGAATTTTGTAATGGTCCATCTTCATTCACCAATGTCAATACTACTCATTCAGATGACAACCTTCTTAACTTATGCGATGTGAAGGGTGAACAATCTAATAAGGTAAGTACCGAAAGTTCCTACATTGATAACGGATTTAAATAAATATAAGTCAAATATGCTGGATGTTAAATTCACTAAGTATGCAGATGGTTATTTTAATTCTTAATTAGATGGTTATTTTGTTCGATTCGGTTTAAGTATATACAATTAACAAATGCTGGATGGTCATTTCACTAGGTAGCTGGATGATTATTTTAATAACTACGTGGATGGTTCACTACAAAATTCTTAATAATTAATGGAGGTTTTTTAGTGGAAGTTTTAAAAACCTACACAAAATATTTTATTTGTGGCAAATTATAAAACTCCCCTCCATAATTTTAAAAATCCCCCCAGTATTGCACATAATTAAAATTCTCAACCCCGTCCTAACAAACCCTAAAGCTCTCGCAGCCGTCGTCGTGTGAGAGAGAGATCTCGTCGAAATGTGCAAGAGGCTAGCTTCAACCCTAAAGCTCGCAGCCGTCGCCGCCTCCATCGCCACCGTCATCACCACCACCATATTCATTCGTCCCTTGGCCGCCACCGCTACCACATGCTTCGATCGTCTCTTTTTCCGATGTCTCATCTGTCAACGCATCGTCTCCTTTGGTCGTAACGCGGTAACTTTTGAGATTTCCCTCTCTTTCTCTCTCTGTCTCTCTCTGTCTCTCTCTCTTTTCATTTTTCGTGAAATCTTTCCGATTACTTCTCTGATCTGGTTGTTTTACCTTTGGATGACTGAGTTTGAAAGAATGATATGGATATGCATACAAGAGAATAAGTGATAACTCTAGATAATGGCTGAGAAGCATTGTTGCACTTGTTAAACCATTCTTTGGTTTTTTTTTTCCTGAAGTTTTATTATTATGTTTGTTTTCTCAGATTCTTGGCCGGTTCAACCGTGCTCGTGCAGCTCAATTGACCCTCCCTCACTTTGTGTGTCAAACACCATTATTTATGCCAGTGGGTACTCAAGGTTAGAGTTTCCAATTTATCCTTTCTGATATTGATACGTGGTCAGGAGGACATTTTTGAGCTAAGGGACGGAATGGTAATCTTGTCATATTCAAGGATCTGAATACTAGATGCCAGTCTTGGACATCAAGAAGACCAGGAATCCGTCTCAAAAACAATAGTGCTGAAAGGGAGACAACTCATAAGATCCATTGGGTTAAGTCAGGACAGCAAGAAGCCCAATAATGCATTTCAAATTCAATGGGAGGCATAATTTATTATTAATTTTTGAATTTTCAGGCATTTATTTTGGTTTGTTTTGTTGTTAGAGTTTATTGAAAGATTTGATTTACTTTTGATTTGTTTAGTAGTATTTTTAGGAATTTTAAATTTAAATCAAATCTGATCTAATCTAATAAAATTAAATCTGATTTAAATTAGTTATCATATCTTTAGGATTTTAAAATTTAAATCAAATCTGAGCTAATTCAATAAGATCAAATCTGATTTAAATTAGCTATCTTATCTTATCTTTTAACTAATTTGTTTGGGGTCTATTTAAACACCTTTGGTGAGACAATTTACATAACTTTTGATGAATAAATTTCAATTGCTTTTAAGCACGTTTTATTGCGTGAGAAGAGAGGTGAGTGATTTGCTTCGCTGGTTACATGGATAAGATTGAGTGATTCAATTTTCATCCCTCTGATCTAGGTTGTCAAGGACAAGTTCTTTGAAGGTCTAGTAGGAAATCCTTTTCGGTGACCTAGGTTACTAAGAACAAGTATCTTAGAGGTCTAGTAGAAAACTTTAATTATCTTTTATGTTTTCGCTGTGTCTCTTTATGCCAATAAATTCCTCTTCTTGATGTCATTCTTTTCTTGTCCCCTTTTATTAAATAATCCCTATCTATTGTGATATAGCTCCTAAGTCCCAATCTAATTCTTACATAATGATAAGGAATAAACTGGGACTTAGGGTTTATATCACAATAGATAAGGATTATTCAGTAAAAAGGACAAGAAAAGAATGGCATCAAGAAGAGGAATTTATTGGCATAAAGCGACACAGCGAAAACATAAAAGATAGATAAAGGTTTTCCTACTAGACCTCTAAGATACCTGTTCTTAGCAACCTAGGTCACCGGAAAGGATTCCCTACTAGATCTTCAAAGAACTTGTCCTTGACAACCTAGATCAGAGGGACGAAAACGGAAAGAAACCACCACGCATATCACCTTAGTGTTGGATCCTCCAATCATCCTCATGCAACAAGCGAAGCAAATCACTCACCTCACTTCTCACACAATAAAATGTGCTTAAAAGCAACTGAAATTTATTCATAAATAATTATGTAAATTGTCTCACCAAAGGTGTTTAAATAGACCCCAAACAAACTAGTTAAAAGATAAGATAACTAATTTAAATCAGATTTGATGTTATTGGATTAGATCAGATTTAATTTAAATTTTAAAATCCTAAAAATATGATAACTAATTTAAATCAGATTTATTCTTATTAGATTATATCAGATTTGATTTAAATTAAAATCCCTAAAAATAATACTAAGCAAATCAAAAGTAAATCAAATCTTCCAACAAACTCTAACAACAAAACAAACCAAAATAAATGTCTGAAAATTCGAAAATGAATAATAAATTATTCCTCCCATTGAATTTGAAAAGCATTATTGGGCTTTTTGCTGTCCTGACTTAGCCCAATGGGCTTTATGAGTTGTCGCCCTTTCAGCACCACTGTTTTTGAGACGGATTCTTTGTCTTCTTGATGTCCAAGACTGGCATGGTACAATTCTTCTAGTATTCAGATCCTTGAATATGACAAGATTACCATTCCATTCCTTAGCTCGAAAACGTTCTCCTGACTACGTATCATTCTCTCCCTCTTCAAAAAGATTCGTCCTCAATCTTGAATGAGATGCTCTTCGTCCCTCTAAGGAATCCAAACCCAATCTCCGGGTTTAAATACCATGGTTTGATGACTCTTTTCTACCCATTGAATTGTGGCTATGTCTTTCATGTGTGCAAGTTCAATCTTTCCAACCATGCTTCTACCATCTTGTCTAAAGTGTGCAATTTGTCTTTCTTCCTCCATATTAATGCCTCCATAATTGACGAGTGAATCTACAAAGCTTGGGAGAGTTGATATAAAAATACTAGGAATTTTATAGTTAGATGTACGAGAAATTAAGGACTCCGTGAAATTCAATGATACTATGCACTCTTGTCAAAGCTAGATATGTCTAGATCTCTCTCACAAGCGTGTTTATTGTTCTCAGTTTCTTTTTCGTTCATTGACTCCTCCCGCTCACTATTCTCATATTTTCTCTCAAAACTCTAGCTTTCAATCAAACATGGATTCTTTTCACTCAAACACTCAATCTCTTTCTCAACTTTTTTCTCTCATATTTTTCAAATTGCTCACATCCCAAGGACCTAGTTGAGAAATTCTGCACTTTTGAATCTTCTAAAGACACATCACCCTCTACATCATACTCAACAAATTCTTCCATCTCTGGCTTTGAAGAAGAATGAAAGTTAGGCGTAGAAGAAATCCTCTTCTTATGTCGATCTAACATTTGTTGCACCTGCTCTATGTCAATGGCCAATTTGACCAAATCGTTCATGGTCGTGTAACGGTAACGTTGGACTGTATCTGCAAGTTCTTTGCGTAATCCAAACAAAAATCAGTCCATAAGAATCTCAGGATTCCTTTTAATTTTAGCCATCTCCATCAAATATAGAAACTCTTTGTGGTACTCCATCACAAATTGTGAGACTTGTTGTAACTTACAAAATTTTCCAAAAATTGCATTGTGGTATGATGATGACACAACTCAATTCTTCATGTGCTATGATGATGGCACAAACTGGCTCTTCATGATTTTCTTCATCTTCTCCCAGCTGCTAATTGGGCTCTTTCTGTACCGTCTTCTAGATCTTCCTAATTCAATCCACCATATACGTGCATCATCAGAAAAATTGGCTTATACTAGTCAAACCTTCTTTTCCTCTGAAAGGATGCAATTTGTAAAAATTGACTCTATCTTCCTTTCCCATTCGAAATAAGCTTCAGGATTGTTCCTCCTTTAAATGCAGGGATTTTCAATCGAAAACCCTTTTCACATATGAGATTCCGTCATCATCACTATCGTAATACTCAATAATTTTTTTTCAGACACTGACTTAAAGATAGAATAATTGCAAAAACAAAATTAAAAAAGAAATTTTTTCATTTTTTTTACTCTAACGTGAATTTACAGAAATTAAAGAGAAAAAAAAGACTAAACAAGACTCATGAAACGTGTAGATAAATGAGAATTTACCTACAACCTGTAACTAATACCAGATGATAAGGAATAGACTGGGACTTAGGGGTTATATTATAATAGATAAGGATTATTCGGTAAAAGGGACAAGAAAAGAATGACATCAAGAAGAAGAATTTATTGGCATAAAGAGACACAGCGAAAACATAAAAGATAGATAAAGGTTTTCCTATTAGACCTCTAAGATACCTGTTCTTAGCAACCTAGGTCACCAGAAAAGATTCCCTACTAGACCTTCAAAAAATTTGTCCTTGACAACCTAGATCAGAGGACGAAAACGGAAAGAAACCACCACGCAAATCACCTTAGTGTTGGATCCTCCAATCTTCCTCATACAACAAGCGAAGCAAATCACTCACCTCACTTCTCACATAATAAAACGTGCTTAAAAGCAACTGAAATTTATTCATCAAAAGTTATGTAAATTGTCTCACTAAATGTGTTTAAATAGACCCCAAACAAACTAGTTAAAAGATAAGATAAGGTAACTAATTTAAATTAGATTTGATCTTATTGGATTAGATCAGATTTGATTTAAATTTTAAAATCCTAAAGATATGATAACTAATTTAAATCAGATTTGATCTTATTAGATCAGATCAGATTTGATTTAAATTTAAAATCCCTAAAAATACTACTAAGCAAATCAAAAGTAAATCAAATCTTCCAACAAACTCTAACAACAAAACAAACCAAAATAAATGCCCGAAAATTTAAAAATTAATAATAAATTATGCTTCCCATTGAATTTAAAAAGCATTATTGGGCTTCTTGCTGTCTTGACTTAGCCCAATGGGCCTTATGAGTTGTCGTCCTTTCAGAACTACTATTTTTGAGAGACAGATTCTAGGTCTTCTTGATGTCCAAGACTGGCTTGGTATAATTCTTCTAGTATTCAGATCCTTGAATATGACAAGATTACCATTCCGTCCCTTAGCTCGAAAATTCCCTCCTGACCACGTATCAGATATGCAACAAATGAAGTTTTCTATTTTTTCTAGTGTTTTTCATTCTCATGCTCAAGCCATTTCATGCTATAAGATAACAAAGTTCACCTTCAAAATTGTTGCCAAATTGTTTCATATTTTTATAATATAATATTGCATTTATATTGAGTTTGTTGTTTTGGGGGAAAATTATGAACATCGGTTACTCATGTCCATAGAACATTCAATGTTGATATTTGCATTGATTGAGTTGATTTTCTCTTTCCTAGGCTTTTGACAGATTTCTAAATGGTTATCTTGCACTATAGATGTCACAATTTTGCATTCTTAATTGGGGGTTTTAAATGAACAGGGACAATCAAAGGCTTGACAAATAATGAACTTGAGAGAATTAGTTGCCAAATAATTCTGGAAAACACATATCACTTGGCCCTTCGACCTACTTCCGAGCTTCTCGAAGAAGTTGGTGGTCTTCACAATTTTATGAACTGGCCACGGGCTATGCTTACAGCCTCTTGTGGCTTTCAAATGGTTGTTGTTTGACTTAATGTATACTTTTTCCTTTTACTGTTGTAATTTCGAGCATTCTAGTAATTATATTATTATCATCGGGTTCCATCAAGTAATACTGTTGCATACTAATTTTATCTGATAATTTTTCATGCTACAGCATTGTTTGTGGCTTGTGTTTTTTCTTATTATTGTGTTTCTGTCTTCAACCTTTGTACAAGTTTAGCTGTATCAGAATCAAAAATTATAGTATAATGTCACTTCAAAGTGAAGAATGATGTCGATCATACTAAGAGAAGTATTGAAAGTAATCAAGGTTATAACAGAAAGAAGCCTAAGGCTGTGTGGATAGGCACTTAGGCAGGACCAAAAAAAATGAGATTGGAGCTAAATTTGTTGTGTGAAGTGAATCTGTATTATCTTTTTTGCTAATTGATTATATTCAATGATGATGTTGAAAAAAATCATTTATATTTTTTGTTAAAAGTCTTACCAATCTACCTAACTAATGTTGTAGGTCTCATTGTTGCATCTTGCTGATATCACAGAAGAAGGTGTGACATTTCAGGTATATATTATTTTCAAGTTTCGTAGGCAAATTTATATCTAACCTTTTTTCCATTTTAAGACAAGACAAAATTATAAAAAAAAAGGTTGCAATTGTAATTTACAATGAAATTCTGTTATTTGTAACTATAGAATTATTTTCTTGCTTCAGTCACCGGTGAATGGCAAGCCAATGCTTCTTACACCCAAAGAATCTATTTAGATACAAGTATGTAGATTAATTATTTTTCCTCCATATATTTCTTTCAATCAATACTTGATAGTTTATTTAAAATTTGAAAAACTTTTAGGACTCCACATATTATTATTTGCTTTCAGATAAAAAGTTGTTCATTAAATTCTTGTTTTAAGTTATAGTTATTCCCAATATAGTATTTCCAAATTGAGAAACATGATATTTTATTAGATATTCAATTAATGTTTATAATTTAAGCCTCATAGAAAATTGCAAGTGACAATGCATAACAGATTGTAGTACTGACTACAAAGTATAGCACTGGAAATTGATTTGTTGTTCTTATGCATGTTTTCCTAATGCCTTCAATAATTTCTGGTTTCTTGTAGCTGCTCTGGAGTTTTTGGTTGGAGCTTACGGCTAGCAAACTGTAATAATATATTTTAAGAAAATTGATTTTTCTTTATTATGTTCGTCATAAATTGTACAGAATAGAATTGGAGCAGATATTATTATGACTTTAGATGATGTCGTAAAGACCACCATTACTGGTCCAAGAATTGAGGAAGCTATGTATCGAATGCTTAGATGGATAGACAGATGCATAGCATGTAATTATGTTATTGAAGTGTATCATTTAAGTCTTTGGTCCAATGCTAAATATAATGGACATTCCTTCTGTTAATAGCGCACAAGAGACTTCACGATCAGAACTTGTTTGGTATTGTACAAGGTGGTTTAGATCCTGAGTTGAGGTAAATTTTAGCACAAACCATGATGTTCTTCCTATTATCAATGTGGATGTTGTGAAACAAGTAACTAACTATAAATTTATAATTTGCAATATGTTGTACTCAGGGACATCTGTGTCAAAGGTTTGGTAGACTGCAACTTGTTTGGGTAAGTGTAAGTTTATTTAGTCATTAGTCTATTTTGTGGTTTCAAGCTTATTGCCATTTCTAATGTTATTTATTTATTTTGTGCTGTCTTTTAGAACTATATACTAGATAGTATACAATACTAGCTGGTTTGAATGTTAGCTCCAGTTTCTTTTTGTTTAGGCACTACACAAAATCGACTTGGTCATATTATTCATGAATCATTACTGTGTAATTTCTTAAAGTTAAACTATAAATTGTGAGTTAAACTAACTCGAGACAATTTAATGTGTTATTCCTGATTCAATTTAACAAAAGAAAAGAAAAACTAGGATTGTTGATCTGGTATCTAGTACTTATCAAAAAAGTGAAGAAAAATAGTATAGCATTCCAAAAATATGCATGAATAGATAAAGGTCTTCTTTCTTTGACATACTATAGTTAGAAGTAACCTTGTGAAATAAAGGAGGACCTGTGGAATCAATAGTTTCGTAATGCTGCTAAGAAGCTTAATATAATTTTCTTTTGTCACAGCTATGATATTGGCGGTCTTACAGGAGGCAAAGATAAAGATTCGTTTTGGCGAGTTGTTGCTCAGTGCACTGCTACTTTGCCAGAGATAAACAACGATACGTTATGGTCAGAATAACTTCCATCATAGCAGCCATTACTTTGATATACATTTCAAATTAAATCAATTTCATACCATTTACTTGTACTTGTTCCAGGGAGTTGGTTATCCACTTGATATTGTTGTTTGTAGTGCTTTGGGTGCAGACATGTATGATTGTGTCTACCCTACCCGTACAGCACGTTTTGGGACTGCCCTTATTCCTGAGGTGATTTTTTCCCATTTTCTGGACAATTTAGTCTATGTTACAATTAAAATTTTTGGGAACAAAACTTTATGGAATAAAAATTAAAGGAGAAAAATATTATCTCCTTAAAGTTAAAAGTTGTTTGGTATACAGAGAAAATAAAAATTCTCAAGAGCTCAAATATGCAATTCACTAAATGGGGGCAAACATTTACCATGGTCAAATATAAAGTAAAATTTATCCGTAGAATTAGTGAATTTTACTCTAAAATTTTTCCTTTCTTCCTTTAAAATTTAGCACCACAAAATGTAGCACCTCTTTTCCATCTAGCTGAACATAACCTTATAATTTTTTCCTGCCGTCATAGTTCATTTGTTGATGCATCTGCATGATTTTAAACTTAATTCTTTGTGGTATATTTGTAGGGAGTACTAAAACTAAAACACAGAGCCATGGCTGATGATACTCAACCAATTGATCCTACCTGCCCTTGTATGGTATGCTTCTGAGAGGGTACTTCTTTATTTGATGAATTATTTGACGAAATTGGCATATGTTTATATTTTTTATTTTTTCCTCATAGGTCTGCAAGAACTACACCAGAGCCTACATCCATTACCTTGTCACTAAAGACGCCATGGGGTCTCAGCTTCTATCATATCATAATTTATATTACATGATGCGGGTAGAAAACTCTACATTATATAAAATTTTGCTTATAAATTAATGATCAGTATATGTATATACATGCTCAACTAAAGTCCTTGTATTTTTAAATTTGCAACTTAGTAGGAATTTACACACATCAATAGTTGAGGAAAGGTTTCCAAAGTATGCTTATATTTAATTACGTATTCCTATCATTGGATCTCTCTTCTAATATTAATTATAGCTTTTACCCCTTGAGAAGTTCAAAGCCTCCCTATTTGCCACTAACCCATTTATTTTTATTTTTTGTAGGTTTGTATGTGACTTTTTACAAACAATGGTATTTAATACTTCATTTCATTATTGTTCTCAATTTCATCTGCATTCATGTTAATGTTTGTACGTTTGAAATTTAAATATTTATCTTTGAATTGAAAGACATTTACCAACATCATCTTTTTCAAACTATCAAAAATATTTGTTGACTGTTATTAAATCTTCTCACACCTTTCTACTGCAGTTTTTCAAAGGTGATTTTTCTGAATGGGTCTGCAATGCTATGGAGGTGTCCTGCTGTGCTCCATTTCCATCATGCCAAGAAAAGTATTCCAGCGATGAAATTGGAACTAATGACATACACATGGAGTTAAGGCTTACATACACAAGTTATAGACCAACACGAAATTTAGAAATTCAGCTGAGCATGGAAGGCATGCACAAATTAGTTTACATAATGATTTTTTTGCAGGTTAATGCTTAATTTGGTTCTTCTATGTACACGCGTGAATCATTTTACTTGACTCGTTAAAATCAATGAGAACTAAAATGATTGACGCATGTACTTTATGGAGATCAAAGTGAGCATTAACCGGCTTACTTTTGGTAGCATAAATTTTGTATCCTGCATATGCTGCTTTGAGTAAAATTTATTTAAAGGTTTACAGCAAATCTTTTGTTCTTTCCAATTCTTATTGTTAACACAAGTGGAGATTAGGGTTGTGTTCGTGAAAGGAAAAAGAAATGGCGTAAGATTATTTAAGTGTTGCTGTTTATGTTATGTGATTTTATATCTTTTAATTCGAACTTAAATGAGCCTTCTTTAAGCAAATTTTTTTTCCTTTCAAGTGTCGAAGCTAATGGTTGTCCTATCATGGAAATACTTGTAATTTTTTATGTATATTTAATGTCTTATAGAAGCTTTTCTTGAAGTATTGTAAATAAAAAAATGGGAGTGTTAGGTAAACAATGACTATCTTGAATAACATGAACAACCACCAATCAAATAAAAATATACTACACCCTAATTTAATGCTACTATTTAAATTTACTCTTTTAACCCTATTAATTCACATTATTTATACATTGTTCAAAAATATTGTTAGTTACCTATACTTTTTCATAAAAAAAATAGTCGGGAATATTTCTAAAGCTCACCAAAAATGTTTTAGAAGTATAGGAATCTAAAATTCATAACTTTCATTTTGTTGGTCTTGAAATTCATACTTGCAATTTGTAACAGCCCAAACTACCCGCTAGCACAATATTGTCCCCTTTGACACACAAGGCCTCACGGTTTTGCCTTTGACGATAGGGATGATAGCCGAAACCCCTCACACTCACTCGTTAAAACGCGTCATGCTAGGAAGATGTATCCACACCCTTATAACGCATGCTTCGTTCTCATCTCCAACTGATGTGGGCCTTACAGTCCACCCCCCCTAAGGGAGTCCAGCGCCCTCGCTGGCACATCGATCCGGGCACCGGCTCTGATACCATCTGTAATAGCCCAAGCCACCCGCTAGCACGATATTGTCCGCTTTGACACACAAGGCCTCACGGTTTTGCCTTTGACGATAGGGATGCCAGCCGAAACCCCCACACTCACTTGTCAAAACGCATCATACTAAGGAGAGGTATCCACACCCTTATAAGGCATGCTTCGTTCTGCTCTCCAACCGATGTGGGACCTTACAATCCACCCCCCTAAGGGAGCCCAGCGCCCTCGCTGGCACATCGATTCGAGCTCCGGCTGATACCATCTGTAACAGCCCAGACCACCCGCTAGCATAATATTGTCCGCTTTGACACACAAGTCCTCACGGTTTTGCCTTTGACGATAGGGATGATGGCCAAAGCCCCCCACACTCACTCGTCAAAACGCGTCATGCAAGGGAGAGGTATCCACACCCTTATAACACATGCTTCATTCCCCTCTCCAACCGATGTGGGCCTTACAATCCACCCCCCTAAGGGAGTCCAGCGCCTTCGCTGGCACATCGATCTGGGCACCGGCTCTGATACCATCTGTAACAGCCCAGACCACCCGCTAGCACGATATTGTCCGCTTTGGCCATCATCCCTATCGTCAAAGGCAAAACCGTGAGACAGCCCAGACCACCCGCTAGCACGATATTGTCCGCTTTGGCACACAAGTCCTCACGGTTTTGCCTATGACGATAGGGATGATGGCCAAAGCCCCCATACTCACTCGTCAAAACGCGTCATGCTAGGAAGAGGTATCCACACCCTTATAACGCATGCTTTGTTCCCCTCTCCAACCGATGTGGGCCTTACAATTTACCCCCCTAAGGGAGTCCAGCACCCTCGCTGGCACATCGATCTGGGCACCGGCTCTGATACCATCTGTAACAGCCCAGACCACCTGCTAGCACGATATTGTCCGTTTTGGCACACAAGCCCTCACGGTTTTGCCTTTGACGATAGGCATGCTAGCCGAAACCTCCCACACTCACTCGTCAAAACACGTCATGCTAGGGAGAGGTATCCACACCCTTATAAGGCATGCTTCGTTTCCCTCTCCAACCGATGTGGGACCTTACAATCCACCCCTCTAAGGGAGCCCAGCGTCCTCGCTGGCACATCGATCCGGGTTCTAGCTCTGATACCATCTGTAACAGCCCAGACCACCCACTAGCACGATATTGTCCGTTTTGGCACACAAGTCCTCACGGTTTTTCCTTTGATGATAGGGATGATGGCCAAAGCCCCCCACACTCATCAAAACGCGTCATGCTAGGGAGAGGTATCCACACCCTTATAACACATGCTTCGTTCCCCTCTCCAACCGATGTGGGCCTTACAATCTACCCCCCTAAGGGAGTCCAGCGCCCTCGCTGGCACATCGATCTGGGCACCGGCTCTGATACCATCTGTAACAGCCCAGACCACCCGCTAGTACGATATTGTCCGTTTTGGCACACAAGCCCTCACGATTTTGCCTTTGACGATAGGGATGCTGGCTGAAGCCTCCCACACTCACTCGTCAAAACGCGTCATGCTAGGGAGAGGTATCCACACCCTTATAAGGCATGCTTCATTTTCCTCCCCAACCGATGTGGGACCTTACAAAGTACCAACACTCTACAAAGATCCACAAAACGGACAAAGACATCTCGCAAATGGCCAGAGAAAGGCCAGGAATGCTTTGCTAAAAGGTACAAAGTCTTGAAAAAAGACACTACTTAAAAGGCAAACGCACAAATCAAAACAGCGCTAAAAAGTCATCCAAACAGACTATAAAAAAGTTTACGATCGGAACACTACCTAAAAAGTTTTTGGATTATGACTAAAAAGCCCGAACAGCGAAGACAAACAAGTCGAAAGAAGGCTGAAAAGTCCCTTCAACAAAGTAAAAGGGGCAATACCAGACTCGCACAAGGAGAAACTACTTGAAGATCGACCAAAGTCAGGATGCTTGAGCATGACTTCCCCAAAGAGATTGAAACTCTGAAAGCACGGTCTCACGGAAAAGTCTAAACTCAAGCAGGGGTAAAGTCATACAGGTCGACGTCAGCTAAAAGAATAGGCGCAAGTACGACTTCAAAAAAGAACAAGCCAAAAGGTTGGGAAACAACTTAAGGCTCAAATGCGCTTAGCCAAAAAGGATACAACTCCACTCAAAGAAGGCACAATCTCAAACAGGGCTACGAACATCATCCAACACTAAAAAAAGGGGTTCTATATAAAGAACACTAAAAAGTCATTGGACAAAACACTAAAAGTCCGGATATCAAGCCGCAAGGATAACTTCGCCAAAGCAGAGGGTTGTCAACACAAACTTAAAGTAAGGCGTGATCCAGAAGACAAGGGTAGAAAACCCACACTACCACTCAAAAGAAGTTGGACTGTAAAGTACCAAACCTCTAGAAAATCTACAAAGATTGCAAAGCAATGAAGAAACAAGACAGACAGATGCTTGAGCACGACTTCCAAAGAGATCGAAGCTCTGAAAAGCACGATCTCATGGAAAGATCGAACTCAAGCAGGGACACTGTTCATACCCTGGGTCAAGCTGTCCGACCCGGGATGTTTCGCGACAAGCTGACCGACCTCTTCAGGTCAGACTATCCGACCTCTTCTCAAAGAGCTCGGCCAATGCCCGACCTCTTTTCAAAGAGCTTGGCCAAATCACTAAAGGAGCCCAAAGCAGGCCCAAAACGAAGGAACACAGCCCAATCTAAAAGGCAGCCAAAGCTCAAAAAGATAAAGGCAGTTCCCCTAAAGATAAGATGACCTCACTCAAAGATAAAGATAAGATAAGATAAGATAACTATCTTATCTCCAGAAAGGTCACTCCTCACCATTATAAATACACTGGAGCACCCAGGTATAACTCATACTCTGATTCTACTCAATACCTGTTTAATACCCTTGCTAACTTAAGCATTGGAGTCCCTTGCAGGTACCCCCCACCCTCCGAGGACGAAGGATCAGCATCATCACCAAGTCCAATGAGTCGGACACAGCGACTCCGACCACGATCATCAGATTGGACTCCGCAGCTCCGACCAGCACAGAAGATCTCGTCCGAGATCGACCTACAGTTTCAGGTAAACCCTCGGAACAGTTCTCAATGCAGCAGCAGACACCTATGCACGCCAAGCAATAGGTGTGTGTAGGACCAACGGTGCTGCGGAAGAGCAATGTGCAGGGATCGATTGGCAGTGTAGTGACATGGTGAAACCTTAAGGTAGAAGAAGAAGAACGCTACTAAATGTCAAAGAAGAAAGTCTTCAATCTAGGTTTTGGTTGGAGAAGGAGGTGTAGAGATGTAGAGGAAGAAAACGGCGCTGCAGCACAAGGGCAAAATCATAGCAACGACGGTGACGGTTACCAAGCTTTCAGTCATCAACGACGATCAAAGTCTTGCATCCAAAGACGGCAAATGTATTTGAGGTAGCATCTGGGAGAGAATCTCAGCAACGGCATCGTGTCGTCATTGACAAACCTTGTCCCACCATCGATTGATGACAGCAAAGACCAACGACTGAGGCGATAAGGAAGATGCCAGAAGCGAGGGAGCGCGAGGAGTGACCTTTGTATCATAGCAACGATGGCCATGGAGAAGGGAAGGAGAGAAGTAGTCTTGCAACATTTGCCAGGTCGGGTTAGAGTTGGAAATTTTGTCGGTTCAGGATCCTCAACTTCGAGGTATGGCCGAAGACAAAGAGCTTCGACGATTTCGGCATGCCACTGGTTCCCACAAGGTGGTGTGGACAATGCGAGTCCGCTCTGGATTTTGATCCTTTCTTCTGTAATAAAAAGCTCATCGGAGCCAGAATTTTCTCCAAAGGATACTTATTGTCCTCTGACAGCAGTTACATGGTTAGGGAGAAGGACTAAGTGTCACCACACAACCGTGATGGACATGGAGGGTTTGAGGAGGGATGTTTTGAAAAGAGAGAATAATATATTTTAGAAACAGTTCCACTATGTAACCAAAAGGGGTTTTGCCAACTCCTGGCAACTTTTATTGGGCTGGACTCCAGAGCCCATTTTCAAAAAGAAAAAACACATCTCCAATCATCCATGGTAAACTTAATTCACCCCTAATTACCACTAATAAACATAACTAACCCTATCTTTTACTATTCGCCAGTGTTTTCGTCGGCGAGCAACCACTGGTCTTCGGAAGTGTATCTGTGTGCTGTCATTGCTGTACAAGACACCTCCTGTACAAGATACATTCGCAAAAACACCTCTATTTAAAAGACACATCCACAAAAGACACCTCCATTAAAAGACACATCTATTAGATGACACATGTATAAAGAGACATTTCTTAAAGATACATGCATAAAAAGGTACCTCCATCTATTTATAAAAAGACACCTCCATGTTATTTTCATGTATGATATCTTTTTCATTGGTTAACACCCTCAACTTGATAAATCTCTTTAATCATTATACTTCCTTATGTTTGAAATCTACCACTTTTAGTTAAAAATTCAAAGGGATTGTATTAGACCATTTGGCCAGTACTCCTAAGAGTACTCCACAGACAAACAAGCCGAAATAAGATGATCAACAACTCTATATTTTTCTTTTATTATATCACATATTTATTTTGCCTTCTTTTATTATTATGGAATGTGTGAGTCAACTTTTATTCTTTATTCTGTTAGCCTCTTATTAGAATATTCTACAAATTAGAAAGATTTACTAGATATGATTGTATTTATGATGAGCTTGTAAAAGCTGTATATATTACAGCAGCATACAGCAGAATAAATCAAGAGAAAAATATTATACAAATTTTACCCTTCTCTTCTCCTTTCTGTCCAGAATTCAGTATGGTATCAGAGCTTTAAAGCTCTGCTATATCCATCCATGGTAAAGACCACAAATCCAAACGGAACACCTTTTTCTCCTTCTCCTTTTTCTTCCTCTATCATACAAATAATGAGTGATAATGATTCAAATCCCTCTCAAAATCCTGCTAGCCCCTTCTATATACACCCAAGTGAGAACCCAACATCAATTCTTGTTTCCCCTGTACTCACAGGAAACAACTACCATTCTTGGTGTCATTCCTTTTCTATGGCCATAATTTCCAAAAACAAATATGGCTTATTGACAAACCCCATTTTGACGGTTTATCTTGTATTGATTTTAGGGGATTTTATAACCTTTGACCCACATTTATTCAATGAAATAGCATGGTTTTGTATATTCTCCTTTAATTGTGCTTAAGAGTGAAAACATGCTTTTTAGGTCTTAAAATAGCTAAATGTAATTTACCTTGATTCCATTTGATGCCTTGATATGTTTGTTAAGTGATTTAAGGTTTAGGAGGCAAAGATTGGGTCAAGGGAATGAAGAAAGAAGCATGAAAAGTTGGAGAACTCATGAAGAAATGAAAGAACCGGAAAGCTGTCAAGCCGACCTCTTCGCACTTAAACGACTATAACTTGAGCTACAGAGGTCCAAATGATGCGGTTCCAGTTGGGTTAGAAAGCTAACATCCGGGGCTTCGAAACGATATAAGATTTGCCATAGTTGCCACACGTATGGTGGCGCACACGCGCATAGTACGCGCACGCGCCGTTGGTGCACGTGATCACTTTATGCAAACTCGTGGCTAGCGAATTTACAAGCCTTGTGGGCCCAATTCAACTCATTTCTAATGATATTTAAGCCAAGGATTGAAGGGGGAATGAACATACTTTCACACTTTAGCATCTAGTTACCATTAGTTTAGTTTAGTGGTTAGAATTAGTTTCTAGAGAGAGAAACTCTCACTTCTCTCTAGAATTAGGATTAGGATTAGGATTAGTTCTTAGATCTAGATTTTAATCTTTGCTTTCTTCTACTTCTACATCTCAATTCTTTGTTGCTACATTCATCTTCTTCTATTCTTTTATTGTAATTTCCTTTATGTTGTTCTTATACTTTGTTGTAGATCTACTATTGTTCCTTCCATTTTCTTTCAATTCAATAAGAGGTAATTCATAATAATTGTTCTTCTTTGCTTTTCTATTGTTGATCTCTTGTTTTTGTAGTTATAGATTCCTTTAATTCTTGCATTTAATAATGTTTACTTCTATTGCACTTTATGTGTTTGTTGAAATGTCTCTTCTAGGTATAGTGTAGATTTTGTTCCTCTTGGCCTAGGTAGAGTAATTAGTGACACTTGAGTTATCTAATTCCTTTGTTGATTGATAATTGGAGAGATTGCTAATTGGTTTGGAGTGCACTAAAGCTAGTCTTTCCTTGGGAGTTGGCTAGGACTTGTGGCTCAAGTCAATTCATCCACTTGACTTTCCTTTCTTTAGTAAGGGTTAAGTAAGTGGTAGCAATGAACAATACTCATCACAATTGAGAAGGATAACTAGGATAGAACTTCTAGTTCTCATATCTTGCCAAGAGCTTTATAGTTGTTAGTTTAATTTCATTGCCATTTACTTTCATGTCTCTTATCCAAAACCCCAAAATACATCACAACCAATAACAAGACACTTCATTACAATTCCTAGGGAGAACGACCCGAGGTTTCAATACTTCGGTTATTAATTTTAGGGGTTTGTTACTTGTGACAAACAATCTTTTGTATGAAAGGATTAGTGATTGGTTTAGAAATTATACTTGCAACGAGAATTCATTTGTGAAATTCTAAACCATCAAAAATCCATTCGTCACTTATTGACAGGCTCAATCCCTTCTCCTTCACTTGATGACCCAGTTTATCCCGCCTGGGAAAGGTGCAATAATTTAGTCCTTTCCTGGCTATTTCATTCCCTTTCACCTTTCCATTACCCAAAGTGTCATTTATCTATCTACTGCTTTTTCTGTCTGGGAAGATCTTCGAGATCGCTTCTCACAGTCAGATCTATTGCGCGTTGCTGAATTGCAGGAGGAAATTTATGCACTCAAACAATGTTCACTCTCTGTCACAGACTTTTTCACTACCCTAAAGACTCTATCAGAAGAGATAGAAAATTCACGCCCTCTCCCTCTCTGTACATGCCCTGCAAGGACTTACCGTAGTCAAGACTTCATCATCCGATTCTTCAAGGGACTTGATGAACGTTTTTCAGTGGTAAGATCCCAATTACTTCTCCTTGATCCTCTACCTCCAGTCAATCGAGATTTTGCCATGGTAATTCAGCAGAAAAGAAAATTACAAGCAGCTACTGGCATTCTGGATGAACAACGAACTATTGCTGCCGTCATTGAAGGTCAACGACTAGGACACGGTCGCGAATGCGGCTCTGGTTTCTCCAGCAAAGGACGCGGCGGGAATTCCTCCAAGCAGTGTACTCATTGCGGCAGAACAGGGCACACGGTGGACGTGTGCTATGGAAAGCACGGGTATCCACTTGGACACCCGCGATACCTTGGACGACCACGTGTTGGTGATCACGCTGCTCCCTCCATCAACAGCGTTGCTTCCTCCGTTGCTAACCCTACTCTGTTCTCCAGTGGCGCCACACCATCATCCTCTTCATACAGCCTGGTTCAAGAAAAACAAGCTATTAGGGCACCAATTGAACTAGTTCTTGGACTGACCCAAGCCCAGCATGCAGCTTTAATGAGCTTTCTGAAAAGGGCCGAGGTCCACAATTCATTTTCTAAGGATGAGATTAAACCCTTCAGTTTCTCTTCCTCTCAATCTCAAATTGGGCTTCTCCCCAGTCCAAATTTGGGTAGCCATATTTTATGTTCTTCTCATACTTTTTCAATTTTAAATTCTGCATCACACTCTATTTTTTAATGGTGCATAGATATTAGATTCAGGTGCCACTGATCATATTGCTTCCAATTTTTTTTATTTTATTTCATACATAAAAATTAAGCCAATAATTGTCCATATGCCCAATAATTCCAAATCTATAGCATTTTTTAAGGGTGTAATTCAATTTTCATCCTCTTTAGTTCTTTCTGACGTACTTTATTTGCCTTAATTTCATTTTAATCTAATTTCCATCTCAAAACTTACTTCTAAACTTTCTTATGATGTCACTTTCTCACAATTTTCATGTATTGTGCAGAAACCGAACAGGTTGAGGATGATTGGTTTGGGTAGTTTAAAAGAAGGATTATATGTTCTTGAGCAAGCTTTCCACAACATAAGTTCATCACCTTCCTCCATCAATTCTACATATATTACACCCATCACATCTTTAAACTTATGGCATTTTAGATTAGGTCATCTTTCTGGACAATGGCTTTATGCCTTGCATAAACAATATCCCTTTATTTCTTTGCACCATGATAAACCTTGTGATGTATGCCATTTTTCTAAGCAACGAAAACTTTCTTTTTCTCTTAGTAATAATAAAACGAGCATGAAATTTGAATTATTACATATGGATATATGGGAATTTTTCGTCAAAATTCAATTCATAATCACAAATATTTTTTAATCATAGTTGACGATTTTAGCCGCTTTACTTGGATCATCTTGTTAAACTCAAAAAGTGAGGTATCTCAACATATCAAAAATTTCATTGCTTTGGTTGAAACACAGTTTAACTCTAAGATTAAATTTATTCGATCAGATAATGGTCCAGAATTTCTTTTGACATCCTTTTATTCATTAAAAGGCATTATTCATCAACGAAGCTACGTTGAAACTCCCCAACAAAATGGGAGAGTCAAATGTAAGCATCAACAAATTTTGAATGTTGCTCGTGTTCTCATGTTTCAATCAAATTTGCCTATCACTTTTTGGTCTTATGCTATTAACCATGCAGTTTATTTGATAAATAGAGTTCCATCTGCCATTCTTAATTTTAAAATCCCTTTTGAAACTCTATTTAATAAACAACCCGATTACAATGAACTCAAAGTTTTCAGCTTTTTATGCTTTGTTTCAACTATTTTGAGTCATTGTTCTAAATTTGATTCAAGAGCACAAAAGAGTATTTTTCTTGGTTATCAAAATGGTTTTAAAGGATATATTGTTTATCTTTTTGAACATAAGAAAATTCTAATTTCTATAAATATGATCATTTATAAGCTTATTTTTTCCTTAGCCAAAATCAATCAACAGCCCACACAAAATGATCTCATTCTTATCCCACATCAAAATAATCCAAGCCCAAATAACATCAATAATTCAAAAATACCCTCCATTCCTATTGGACCCATTCTTTTATCCAATGATCCATCCCATACTTCAAGCCCACCTCACAACAATAATTCCCACCCCCTCTTCTGGTAGCACCGAACCCCTCTCTTTCCTAATTCCCCTTGGTCTTCTTCCTTCCAATCCCCTTTACCTTGTTTTCCCAACTCTTCTTCCAATGTGACTTCTCCCCCATCCTCTCCTCAATCACATGCAGCCCCTCACTCCATTGAGCCAATTGAACCTGGACCAATCACTGTCCCTCCCTCTACCTGACATAGCCACTGTTATATCCTGTCTCCCGCTCGTCTCTCTAATTATATTTGTAATACTTCTTTTAATCCCCAAATTTATTCATCCTCACGCTCAAGGTATCCTCTATCTTCAGTTTTCTCTTTTGCCTCTTTTTCTATCTCACATACCAAGTTTGTCTAGTCCTTATACTCTGACTGTGAACTAAAGACTTTTCAGGATGCTGTTAAGGTTCCTCACTGGCAGCATGCCATGATAGAGGAAATCACTGCACTTGAGCTTAACAAGACCTGGGTTCTGGTTGAGTGTCCTCCTACCGTAAAACCCATTGGATGTAAGTGGGTTTACAAGATCAAACGCTAGCCTGATGGTAGTATTGACTGCTACAAGGCTCGCTTGGTAGCCAAGGGTTTCACACAGACAGAAGGAGTAGATTTTCTTGAAACATTCTCACCGGTAGTGAAACCTGCAACTCTCAGAATCATTCTTGCTTTGGCTTCGATTAAGGGTTGGCCAATCCAGCAGCTTGATGTTAACAATGCTTTTCTTCATGGTGATTTGATGGAAACTATCTATATGGCTTTACCTCCTGACCTCAAATCTTCTCAGCCAAATCAATGTTGCAGATTGCTCAAATCATTATATGGATTGAGACAATCCAGTAGAATGTGGTACGAAAAATTCTCCCTTCTTCTTGTTTCTTATAGATATCAGCAGACGATTTATAATTATAGTTTGTTTTCCAAAATTTTGGGCACTGACATTTGCATAATACTGGTCTACATTGATGATATTGTGATTACGGGAAGTTCTTCTTTTGAGATAACAGCAATAAAGGAACTTTTGAACTCTAAATTTAAAATTAAAGACCTTGGTGCATTGAAGTATTTTTTAGGTATTGAGGTAGCTCATTTTTCTCGGGGAATCTCTCTCTCGCAAAACAAATACTGCTTGGACCTTTCGAACGATTCTGGGCTTTTGGGTGCAAAACCCACACCTATTCCTATGGATAGTACCACTAGACTTCATCAAGATGATAGTCCTCCTTTGTCTGATCCATTTATTTATCGACGTCTTGTGGTTCGATTGCTTTACCTAACCACAACTCATCCGGATATCACCTACGCCACTCAACAGCTTAGCCAATTCATGGCAACCCCTACTCAGGTTCACTATGCAGCAGCTCTTCGACTACTTCGATATCTGAAAAATAATCCAGGCAGAGGTCTTTTCTTTTCCAGATCTTCTAGTCTTCAGATATATGGCTTCAGTGATTCTGATTGGGCAGGTTGCCCAGATACCCGTCATTCATTAACTGGTTATTGCTTCTTTTTGGGAGATTCTTTAATCTCTTGGAGGACTAAGGAGCAAACTACTGTTACTAGATCTTTAACGGAAGCTGAGTGCAGAGCCTTGGCTAACACTACATGCGAGCTTTTATGGATCTTGAATTTGTTACAGTTTCTTCGTGTGTCTTGTGATCGTCCACCTGTTCTTTTTTGTGATAATCAAAGCGCCTTACACATTGCTACCAATCCTGTGTTCCATGAGAGAACTAAGCACTTGGAGGTGGATTGTCATCTGGTTCGCCAAAAGGCTCAAGCTGGTTTAATGAAGTTACTTCCCGTCCCATCTTCACGCCAATTGGCAGATACATTTACTAAGCCTCTCCCAACACATTTCTTTCGTACCAATTTATCCAAGTTGGGGTTTCTTGACGTATATCATTCTCCAACTTGTGGGGGGGCATATTAAACCATTTGGCCAGTACTCCCAAGAGTACTCCACAGACAAACAAGTCCAAATAAGATGATCAACAACTCTATATTTTTTTTATTATATCACATGTTTATTTTTCCTTCTTTTATTATTCTAGAATGTGTGAGTCAACTTTTATTCTTTATTTTATTAGCATCTTATTAGAATATTTTACAAATTAAAAAGATTTGCTATATATGATTGTATTTATGATAAGCTTGTAAAAGCTGTTGATGGTTTCAGTGGCTAAGAGAAGGGGGGTTGAATCTTAGCCCCCTTTTTGCTTGCTAACGCTTGCTGGACTTAGAGGAGACTTTTCTGTTTTTAGCTCGTCCCTAGCCACGAGACATTTTCATTTTGTCTCGTCACTTGGCACGAGACATTTTTTATTTTTCATCTGAACAGTAGAAACAGAAGTGAAGTAGGAAAGAGAGAAGATTACACCCAGATATATCCTGGTTCAGCTGCTAAGTGCAGTGCAGCCTACATCCAGTCTCCATCACAAACATGATGGAATTTCACTATAATCTTCCAGATTACAAATTGTAAAGTGCTAACCCAACTTACAAGGGGATTCCCACAGAATCATGAAACACAACATAGATGAACAAAGGAACTCTAAGACATCTATGGCTTTTTCTTTTTAATTTTGCACTCTCTACCTTTTTCTGCTCTATGGCTTTTTCATTCAAACCTCACTTGTTTGCCTTTTTCCATGAGACTCAAGACATGACAAAATCAAACAGAAAAATACTAAACAGAATGCATTGAAGGAGAAGAGAAAACTGTTAGCTCATGTAGCTCTGAGAACTCTGTGCCTTGCACTCTCAAATTTTCTCCTTGAATCAAACCATGACTGTTCACCCCTTTTATAGAGAAGTGAAGCCTTCACAGTTGAAACACACACTCGAGCTTAGCTTTCTTTCCTTCAAAACAAACCGGTTCGGCCACGGAGAGAGAAGAGGTAACTAATGCAAAAACCAACATGCAAATACCTCTAGTCCTTTCTTGGTCATCATTCTTCATCAATCCGAGCGCTCCATCCTTGGCTTCCTTTCCAAGATGGATTTCTGGCCCTTGATGCTTTATGATGATGATGGCTTCATCTGCTCCAATCTCTGTGGTGGTTGAGTAGAATCAGAGACAAGCCATGCCTTCAAGAATCTCTTCCTTGCTGACCGAATCTTCTTCTTTCTTTTTGAGTATGAAGGATCCGAGATTACCTCACCAAATCTTACCACATTTGGTGATTATCTCAGCCACAACATACTTTTGGTTTTCTTTTTCTTGCCATCATTAACTTGATGGTCTTGATGCATGCAGCTTCTTCTTTTTCCTTTTGGTAGCTTAATGTAGCTTCCATGGTTGCTGTGACATGACCGAAGGAAGAAGAAAGAAAGAGATGAGAGAGAATGAGAAGTTAAAGTAAAAGCAATTAAATAAAATGTAACCTATTGAAGGGTTGCTTTTACTTCCCTTGCTTTGAGTAGCGTACAGCATTAATCATAATGATTCCCATCAAATCAATTTCTCTTTCATTGTTCCAAGGTCTGCAATAATTCCATTTAATAAAATTTGGATTCCATCAAGGAATAAAGGTTATATCCGTTGAAGCATGCAGCACATAATCAAAGGAATGGGTTTCTTTTGTTAAGTGAATAAAACAATTTTGTGCCCCATTTCCTTTTAATTTCGGACCAAGCATTTTTGGTCTCATCCAAAACCTTTAATTGGGCTTGTTATCACAATTGCTGGCCCAATTGACAATAACACTGTTTCAGCCACCATGATCTCAATAATTTAACATCTAGGTTGAAAGAAAATTATTCCAATGGGCTTTGTTTAATTTTGTTCTTCTCTGTTCGGCCCATAAAGGAAACTGCACAGCAAAAATTATTATAATTAACATACTTTAATAAAAAATAAATTAATAATTTTGCTGTTAATAATGTTTGATCATCATCAATTTAAATTAGAGTTTTCCAAACTCATCAATCTCCCCCTTGATGACAAACATTATTAAAATTGAAATGGAAAGAAATTTTAAAGATTGAGTAAGGAATACTCCCTTCGAATTTGAATTTCTCCCCCTTTCTAAATGTCACATGGCTCCCCCTTAATGTATACTATATTACCAAGGGAAACAGTAACCTGTAACATTTGAATCAATCTTTAAGTAACAATGTTATTTAGCATTTTTATTCATGTTGCTAAATGCTTGATTTTTGAGCAGATTTGAATGATATACAAAACTCATTTGTTATCAGTAATTTGATTTTCTGCTCAATGCTTTACACACATCAACTGAGCACAAAGCAATGTTGTTCAAAAGATTTCAAAAATTTTCCAGTCAAGATATCAGAGCCATATTATTCAAGTAAGGAAAATATTTTTGAATCACACTTAATCAAAGCGTGGCAGCTGTTAGATATCACAGTTTAAAGAAACTGCCAAAAAATAAATTTTCAAACCAACATGTTTACCAAGATGAATAAGAATATTCCTATAAAAGCATGTTCATCAAGATAAATCAACATTCAGGCATTTATATAATCAGAATAATATATTTGTCAAACAACATCATAAACTACCAAATGCCAAATACCAGCAGCAGTAACCATAGTGAAACAAATGCAATAACAACATGCATTCTTTAAACAAGGGTGATCATGAATTTTCAATTGTTTCCAAAATTTCATCCCCTGTTTCATTTGTTTCAATTTCAATTTTGGAAACTAATTTTCCTTCCCCTTTTGTCATCAAGGGGAACCTGCACAAAAGATGAGAGACACACCAAAATATTCATAATAAGGTAGCAAGAGTGTATCAAAGTATCACAGAGCAGTGAGTATCAAGTCATGCTCATACAAAAAATAGATTGAGCCTAATGGAGCCAATATCAAATAAAGGTAAAGAAATAGTCATTAATCATCAGAAAGATTGAACTCTGAACCGGAATAATCTTCGCAGTCCCCTGTTCCCATTTCATCATCAAAGCTCTTAATCATGAAGCCAACTCTGTCGTGACATTTCTTCCAAGCCCTTTCCTGTTCATATTCCAATTTCCGGGCAGTCTTGTGGGATTTGAACATTAACTTGGACATATTGCGCATCTCATTGAGAACCTCCCGGATTGATGCAGTAACATTTGAGGGTTCAGGATGACTCTTCAGATCACTGAGAGATGGTTCAGAGGGAACATATCTCTTGCCTTTCTTGCCTGAAACTCCTCCTCCTTTAATCATTGAAACCTTGTTCTCAACAGATTCATTAGTCAAATCAACCTTAAAATACTCAAATATACATGTGAGGAACATGCCATATGGAAGATTAGCCTTTTTTGTACTTTTCACTGCTTCCCACATATGACGTATCATAATATAAGCAAATGAAATTTGGGAAGAAGTAAGAAGAGCAAATAGAATAATAGAATCAGAAACTGTTACTCTGTGGTGAGAACCGCCTTGTGGAGTGAGAATGTGAGTGATGATACGGTGCAACAGAGAGTTCTCAGGGCCGAGTGCTCGATGTGTTGGGATTAGTCCATCCAAACCAGAGAGATTTGCACAGATGTGTTGCAAGACTGTTTGCTGTGCAATGCCAACTTGATCATCCCACTTATCAACCATGTAAACTTTTGGCCCTTCATCTTCATATCCAAGAGCAGCGTCTATGGTTTGAGGATTGAGGGTCATGTAAACACGCTTGACGTAAGAGTGGATTGAGCCATCAATCAAGCGCATGTTTGCATAGAATTCCCAGACCAGCCCTGGGTAAAAAATTTCTGAATGTGAATCAGTGGAGTCTACTTCAGAGCATTAAACAGGGGAGAAAAGATGATTCCTTTGGTGGCCAGTTTTTCAAGATTTACCAAGTAAGAGAGACAGAGAGGACGCTTCAGCAAAACCTCTTTGTGAAATTCATAGAAAGCACATGAATAGAATCGAGAGGGATCAAAGTGGGAGTGAGTTTTGTGAAATTTGTTCTTGAAATCTAGTTACTCCAAATTTGCAGGTTCTCTTGTATCATGCAGTACAAAACTTTTCTGCCTCTTCTGAGAGCCTTTTGTATGAGGAGTGGTTCTTTTCGGTGGTGATGGAGGCGGCGAGGTATGTGATTCCTCTTGTTCTTCTTGAACACTGGATTGCTTGTTCTTTCCCGTCTTGCCTCTCCCTGAAGTTTTCTGAGCAATAACCTTGCGGTGCATGGTTTCGGTTCTTTTGGAAGGAGGTGAATGAGTAGAAAAGGAAGTAGAATGAAGATGAATGTGTGTATGAGTTTGAGGTGATGAGAAAGGTGGACTTTTTGGAATGGGGGTTTGGCCACTTCTCTTTTGTGCTGTTTTCTTTTTCATGGTAGGATGAAGGGAGAAGTTGAATATGAAAGGATGAGAGTGACGAAAGAGAGTGAGGAGGGAAGGAGGTTAGTGGTGCAATAAATGTGGATTGGAGAGAGATGATGGGGAAGTTAATGACCATAACCAAAGGGTTTTGAAAAAGGTGGTTTCCTAGAATCAAGGGATTAGATGGAGAGAGGGATTTGATTTGACAATAACCACTTCCAATAAGATTTGAAATGACAAGCAAAAAGATTTTGATAATCATAAAATGAGATATCAATAAAAAGTCAAGGTGGGGTCAAATAAGATTTTGTGGGGCCCATGAGAAGCAAAGTTTGCGCAGCCTCGCCCTTAATCATAGCTCCTCCAGCATGCCTTATTTTTATCTCGTCCATTCCTACGAGATAAAACTGGACAGAATCAGAAATTTATAATTTTTCAACATGGCTTAAATCAAACATTCCTAAGCTTTCTCTTAACAAACAGAATCTATCTTCACAGAGGGGTTTTGTAAAAATATCAGCAAGTTGTTCTTCAGATTTTACAAATTGAATATCAATAATACCATTTTGCACATGTTCTCTAATAAAATGATATTTGATTTCAATGTGCTTTGTTCTTGAGTGCAGAACAGGATTTTTTGAAATATTTATTGCACTCATGTTATCACAAAATAAGGGTATACTATTGATCTTTAATTTGTAATCTTCCAATTGAGTTTTTAACCAAATTAATTGTGAACAACAAGCAGATGCGGATATATATTCAGCTTCAGCTGTGGATAGAGCTACTGTGGCTTGTTTCTTGCTTGACCACATGTTGAGTGAGCTTCCAAGGAAGCAACACATGCCGAAAGTGCTCCTTCTGTCCACTCTATCTCCCGCATAATCTGTATCACAAAACCCTACTGCACAAAAATCATCAGATTTTGGATACCATAAACCATAATCACATGTTCCCTTAATATATCTAATGATGCGCTTAACAGCCAAAAGATGGGATTCTTTTGGGTGAGATTGAAATCTTGAACATACACCCACACTTTGAACAATATCCGGTCTAGAGGATGTAAGATACATTAGTGAACCAATCATTCCCCTATACCGTGTCTCATCCACATCTAGGCCATCTTCATTATTTTCAAGTTTAGTGTTAGGATGCATTGTGTTCCCATTGGTTTAGAATTTTCTAAGCCAAATTTCTTTATCAATTCTTTTGCATACTTGCCTTGGTGAATAAAGGTACCACTAGGAGTTTGTTTAATTTGGAGGCCAAGAAAGAAAGTTAGCTCTCCCATTAAACTCATTTCAAACTCACTAGTCATGAGTTTTCCAAACTCTTCACACAAGGACTCATTGGCCGATCCAAACACAATGTCATCCACATAAACTTGAACTAGAAGAATATCATCACTAGATGCTTTGATAAATAAAGTAGTGTCCATGGTACCCCTTTGAAATTAATTTTCTAATAGGAAGGCACTAAGCCTTTCATACCAAGCTCTTGGAGCTTGCCTAAGGCCATAAAGGGCCTTTGCGAGTTTAAAAACATGATTTGGAAAATCTTTATGTTCAAAACCAGGGGGTTGAGCCACATGCACTTCTCTATCAATAAAGCCATTAAGGAAAGCACATTTGACATCCATTTGAAACATTTTGAAACCTTTATGGGCAGCATAGGCAAGAAGCAACCTAATTGCTTCCATTCTAGCTACTGGAGCAAAAGACTCATCAAAATCAATTCCCTCTTCTGGATCGTAACCTTGGGCCACTAATCTAGCCTTGTTACGAACAACTTGTCCATCCTCACCAAGTTTATTTTTAAGTATCCACTTAGTACCTGTTACCTTCTTACCATCCGGATGAGGTACTAATGTCCAAACCTCATTCTTGTCAATTTGAGCAAGCTCCTCTTGTATGGCCTTGACCCATGATGGATCTTCAAGAGCTTGTTTGACATTGTTGGGCTCTATTTGTGACAAGAGAGCAAAGTTGCTAGGTTCGGTTTGCCTTTTGGTGGAGGATCTTGTTGTTACACCTTGAGAGGGATCACCAATGATGAAGTCATGAGGATAACCCCTCATAGACTTCTATTCTCTAGGCTTTCGGACAGGTGTAGAGCTTTGATGAACTTCTGATGATCTCACTGTTTCAGTTGCTCGTGCCTGCTCAGGAGACAAAATGGAAATGTCTCCTCCAATCTGACTAGACAAAACTGGGCTGACAGATTCTTCATTTTGCACAGATTTGGGAATTTCTTTACTTGTTCCATCTTCTTCACAATCTGAATCATTATCCTTTGCAGTACTGGGAATTAAGTTAGAATCACAGAAAGTAACATGTATGGATTCCTCTATGGTTCTATATTCTTTGAGATAAACTCTATAGGCCTTGCTTGTGGTGGAATATCCAACAAACATTCCTTCATAGGATTTTGGATCAAATTTTCCAAGGTTTTCCTTATTGTTAAGAACAAAGCATTTGCATCCAAAAACATGAAAGTACTTAAGATTTGGAGGGGTTCCTTTCCATATCTCATAAGGGGTTTTCTTTAACCCTTTTCTAATGATTGTTCTATTCAAAACATAACATGCTGTGTTCACAGCTTCAGCCCATAAAAATTTAGGAATCTCATTCTCACATAGCATAGCCCTAGTCATTTCTTGAAGGCTTCGATTCCTTCTTTCAACCACCCCCATTTTGTTGGGGGATTCTAGGGCATGAAAAATTATGAGAAATCCCTAAGTCATCACAGAATTTTTCAAAGTCTTGATTTTCAAATTCTCTTCCGTGATCACTTCTCAAATGGGCAATTTTCAAATCCTTTTCGTTTTGAATTTTCTTGCAAAGAGTGGAAAAGGCACAAAATGCATCATTCTTACGAGCAAGAAAAAGCACCCAACCAAATCTAGAGTAATCATCTACCACCACAAGACCATAGTGTTTACCTCCTAAACTTTGAGTTCTAGTAGGACCAAAAAGATCAATATTTAACATCTCCAATGGCCTTTTGGTTGAGATTCCATCTTTTGATTTAAAAGAGGATTTTACTTATTTGCCCAATTGGCAAGCATCACAAGTAAGATCCTTATCAAACTTGATGTTTGGAATTCCTCTAACCAAATTCTTTTTGACTAGCTTAGAAATTTGGTACATGCTAGCATGACCCAACTTTCTATGCCAAAGCCATTTTTCAGATTCACGAGAGGTAAAGCATGTTACATTTTGTTCCTTTAAATCCTCAAGAGTTAATCCATACACATTGTTGCATCTTTTAGCTTCAAATAGAACATCCCCAGTTTTCTCACAAACAACTAAGCAAACAAATTTCTTAAAAATAACTTCAAAACCCAAATCACATAATTGACTAACACTAAGTAAATTATGTTTCAAGCCATGTACAAGAAGGACATCATTTATACAAGATGAGAGATTTTTACCCACTTTCCCAACAGCCACTATTTTTCCTTTTGCATCATCACCGAAAGTGACAAATCCTCCATCATATTCATCAAGCTTTATGAAGAAGGTTGTCTTTCCGGTCATATGCCTAGAGCATCCGCTATCCATGTACCACATATTTTCTTTCTTCTTGGATGCTAGGCATACCTACAAAATAAGCTCAAGTGACCTTAGGTATCCAAATTTTCTTGGATCCTTTCACGTTAAACCATCTCCTATGTCTCAAATTATTGTAATAAAAAATAACTTTCTAAACTTTATCACCAATCATTCTTTCACCAAAGAAACATTGGAATGGAAAATGACCACTTCGGTTACACAATCTACAAAATCTTGGAGTTGCTGTTTTGTTAAAGTAGGTGGGATCTTGAAACCTTGTGTCATTGGATGAAGAAGGTTTATCTTTAAAAGAGGGTTTCTCATCAGATTTATAAAATCCCAATCCAGCTTTATCAAAAAGTGGTTTTTGACTAGCCAATATTTGATTTAGATTTCCAGAACTGAGAGTAAATTTGGCTAAGTCATTTTCACGATTTTTAACCTTTTCCCGCAACTCTTCATTTTCCTTAAAACAATTTACATACGCCACTACCGAGTGATCATTTTCACAGCTTCTGAGTTGGGCTTTCAACTGCTTATTTTCTTCCACAAGATCACAAGCAGTTTCGGCCTCCCTTAGTTTTTCTTTGAGAAAATCATTTTCAGCTTTAAGAATGAAAATTTGTTGTTCAAGATCTTGATTATCAGTCAGAAAATATCTTATTTTTTCAGAGAGGTGATTTATCATGAGATGAAGGTCTTCGGTGTCAGGGTTTTGAAAAAATACCTGATCTACATGATCTGCCATGAGACAAGGCTGTGACTTAGTCTCAGATTCTTCATCACTGTCCGAGTCATTCTCTAAGTCTTCCCATGATGCCATCAGACCTTTCTTCTTTCCTCCTTTTCTCTTCTCCTCCCTTTTTAACTTGGGACAATCAGATTTGTAATGCCCCATTTCCTTGCAGTTGAAACAAGTCACTTTGTTAAGGTCTTTCTTCATTTTCCTTGAGCTGCTGCCTTTGCTTTTGAACTTCATCATTTTCCTGAATTTTTTGGCAAACAACACAAATTCATTTTCAGATGAGTTATCACTGGATTCATCATCCAGAGGGTTAGTAACAGAAGAAAATGCAATTTCTTTCTTTTTTGACTCTTTTTTCAAATACGTGTTTTCAAAAGTAAGAAGATTTCCTCTCAAATCATCAAGTGTCATGGAATCAAGATTACTGCTCTCAGAGATAATTAAAGCTTTTGTTTCCCACTCTTTAGTGAGACATCTCAGCACTCTTCTCACAAGCACAGAATCGGAATGTGTTACTCCCATAGCATCCAAGCCAACAGTGATGGTATTGAACCGTTCGAACAGTTTATCGATAGATTCTCCTTCCTTCATTGTAAACATTTCATATTCCCTGTTTAACATGTCTATCCGAGTTTTCTTAACAATGGTGGTTCCTTCATGAGTGATTTGTAATTTATCCCAGATTTCCTTTGCTGTTGTGCATCGTGATACCCGTCGGTACTCCTCGAAGCTGATAGCATAGTTGAGTAGATTTATGGCCTTGGCATTTAGCTCCACTTTCTTCCTATCTTCTTCGGTCCAGCTTGCTTCTGGTTTAAGAGTGACTACTCCTTCAGCACTTGTGTTAGTGGGAAACTGTGGTCCTTCTAGGATGATCTTCCAAAACCTGTAATCCACTGCTTGTACAAATATCTTCATCCTCTCCTTCTAATAGGTATAATTTTTTCCATTGAAAAGAGGAGGTCTGTTGCTTGATTGTCCTTCGGTCAGATTATAGGACACCACATTTGAGCCACTGTTTTCCGCCATGAGGATCTTTACTCCAAGCTGCAAAGCTTGATCTCTTTGAGACCAAGCTCTGATACCAATTGATGGTTTCAGTGGCTAAGAGAAGGGGGGTTGAATCTTAGCCCCCTTTTTGCTTGCTAACACTTGCTGGACTTAGAGAAGACTTTTCTGTTTTTAGCTCGTCCCTAGCCACGAGACATTTTCATTTTGTCTCGTCACTTGGCACGAGACATTTTTGATTTTTCATCTGAACAGTAGAAACAGAAGTGAAGTAGGAAAGAGAGAAGATTACACCCAGATATATCCTGGTTCAGCTGCTAAGTGCAGTGTAGCCTACATCCAGTCTCCATCACAAACATGATAGAATTTCACTATAATCTTCCAGATTACAAATTGTAAAGTGCTAACCCAACTTACAAGGGGATTCCCACAGAATCATGAAACACAACATAGATGAACAAAGGAACTCTAAGACATCTATGGCTTTTTCTTTTTAATTTTGCACTCTCTGCCTTTTTTCGCTCTATGACTTTTTCATACAAACCTCACTTGTTTGCCTTTTTCCATGAGACTCAAGACATGACAAAATCAAACAGAAAAATACTAAACAGAATATATTGAAGGAGAAGAGAAAACTGTTAGGTCAGGTAGCTCTGAGAACTCTGTGCCTTGCACTCTCAAATTTTCTCCTTGAATCAAACCATGATTGTTCACCCCTTTTATAGAGAAGTGAAGCCTTCATAGTTGAAACACACACCCGAGCTTAGCTTCCTTTCCTTCAAAACAAACCGGTTTGGCCACGGAGAGAGAAGAGGTAACTAATACAAAAACCAACATGCAAATACCTCTAGTCCTTCCTTGGTCATCACTCTTTATCAATCCGAGTGCTCCATCCTTGGCTTCCTCTCCAAGATGGATTTCTGGCCCTTGATGCTTCATGATGATGATGGCTTCATCTGCTCCAATCTCTGCCTCTTCCATCACTTCGCCACTCTAGCTACTTCTTGTGGTGGTTGAGTAGAATCAGAGACAAGCCATGCCTCCAAGAATCTCTTCCTTGCTGACCGAATCTTCTTCTTTCTTTTTGAGTATGAAGGATCCGAGATTACCTCACCAAATCTTACCACATTTGGTGATTATCTCAGCCACAACATACTTTTGGTTTTCTTTTTCTTGCCATCATTAACTTGATGGTCTTGATGCATGCAGCTTCTTCTTTTTCCTTTTGGTAGCTTAATGTAGCTTCCATGGTTGCTGTGACATGACCGAAGGAAGAAGAAAGAAAGAGATGAGAGAGAATGAGAAGTTAAAGTAAAAGCAATTAAATAAAATGTAACATATTGAAGGGTTGCTTTTACTTCCCTTGCTTTGAGTAGCGTACAGCATTAATCATAATGATTCCCATCAAATCAATTTCTCTCTGATTGTTCCAAGGTCTGCAATAATTCCATTTGATAAAATTTGGATTCCATCAAGGAATAAAGATTATATCCGTTGAAGCATGCAGCACATAATCAAAGGAATGGGTTTCTTTTGTTAAGTGAATAAAACAATTTTGTGCCCCATTTCCTTTTAATTTCGGACCAAGCATTTCTGGTCTCATCCAAAACCTTTAATTGGGCTTGTTATCACAATTGCTGGCTCAATTGACAATAACATTGTTTCAACCACCATGATCTCAATAATTTAACATCTAGGCTGAAAGAAAATTATTCCAATGGGCTTTGTTTAATTTTGTTCTTCTCTATTCAGCCCATAAAGGAAACTGTATAGCAAAAATTATTATAATTAACATACTTTAATAAAAAATAAATTAATAATTTTGCTGTTAATAATGTTTGATCATCATCAATTTAAATTAGAGTTTTCCAAACTCATCAGCTGTATACATTACAACAGCATACAGTAGAATAAATCAAGAGAAAAGCATTATACAAAATTTACCCTTCTCTTTTTCTTACTATCCAGAATTCAGTAGATTGATTTATGCCTATTCTCCTGTAAAAAAATTGAACTTTGTTGTCTGCTCTATTCACTTTCTAATGGTGCATTTATTGACCAGAAAAAAAGGAAAAAACAAGGGAGCAGAAGCATTGTATAGTACCTTAGCAGCGAGAAAACAGAGGCGGTGAACCGAAGAGGCAGACGCGGCGGTGGCTAGGGTAGAAGTAGAACAGAACGAATGGCGGCAATGGGAGAAGCAGAACTCACCTTGCAGCGAGATAGCGGAGCCAACAATCTGAGAGGCAGACATAGCGGTGGGTTGTGGGCTATGGGCGGTGGGTGGTGAACGATGGCGAGTGCGGAAGCAGAAGAGTGGGATTGACGCTAATCACAGTTATATTGGAGGCGGTTACTCAACACAGTTTTTATTATTCAAATTTTTCATTAATGTTATTTTTTGAAATTCAAATTTATTAAAATAATTTAAAATTATTAATTATTAATTGAGTTGTAAAAAGTTGGCTGATTCATTATTGATACCCAATACTTTTCTTTTTAGAAATGATGACGATGGTGAATAATTTTTTAAAGGGTAAAATTGGAAAAAATATTGTTGACTATATTTTGACCAAAAAAGTTTGGAGATAGGAATAAAATTGATGCAAATTGAAAACGTTAGGATAAAATTAAAAGAAATTAAAATTTAGAGATATTTTTAAAATTTTTGACATTTTAAAAACAAAAAATATATTTTATCCTATTTTTTATGTATAACTATATTTTAATAAAAAATAAAATGTATTGTTTTGTATTGTTTTTGATAAGTTTGGACACATATAACCATAATCAAGTGTTGGCATATTTGATTTTATTTTTATCTTTTTTTTAAATAAATTTAGAAATAATAGCCAATAGCTTAAATAGTATAGTCGTTTCATATTTATTTAGAGGTCGCAGGGTTTGATATTGTTAATGCAAAATATTATCTAAAAATATTTTATATAATTAATTTTTTTTATACTTTGATATCAATATATAACACTTTTTTTGTTTTGACCATAATCAAATGTCTTCTAATTCTTGTTTGTATTATTATAAAATGGGCCAAGTCTATCGAACCAATTTGTTTGTCTATTTAAACGAGCGGACTTTGTCTCTAAAATAAAACTCGTTTAAATAATAATCTAAATAGATCATTTTACGGACTAAACGAGTAACCTTTTTTTTACATTAAAAAAAGTCAGCAAATATCTTCTCTGATTCAACCTATCAATTAATGAAACACTATTTATTTAAATTTTTTGACTTAAAATAATATTTTTTGTTAAAATATTTTTAAAAATTAAAATAAAAAAATAATTTATCAAACTCATTTATGGTCCATGCTACAAATTTATAATCCATGAATAAAATAGATTTAAACTGCCATCGTAGAAGGAAGTGTTTCAAAATCGTTGTCATTGAGACCTAAAAAAAATATTGCATACCGTAAATAATAAAGGGCATAGTATATATGGTGACTATTATTATAATAGTTTCGATAATTATATAATTCTAGTAATATTTAAAAGATATTGTTAAAATTAAATGATATTTTTTATATTAAAAAAAAAATTAACGAATGTTACAAATAGTATAAAAAAATATAATGTTAATAGTAACAATACTATTTAAGTAATAATTAAGCGTCAAAAATATATAACCACCTTAGCTATTAAAATAATAGATTCCACTAAATAATAATAATAGGCAATCACTTTCTAACGCTTAAAAAGACAAGAGTTATCTTTTATCAAAAAACAAAAAAATAATAAAGAAAAGGTAAATGCTCGTGGAAAGTTTTTTCTTTGAATAACTAAATTAAAAATTTAAGTTATAAAATTTAAGAAACCTGTAGTGAAATTAAACTAAATTTTAATCTTGTTCACCATCACCCGTGCATAGAGTATGGCTTATATTTGCTTCTCTACACTCTTTAGATGCACTCACTTTTTCGATTAGATAATAAAATTATAAGACAATACAAACATATCAGTATAAATTAAAATGATATTGTACAACTAAATACATTTTTTTTATTGGTTTTTCTAAAATTAATTATCACATTATTAATAAGAAAAATCCACAAACGAAGATGAAGATTTCATATTTTATATGAAAGTTTACGTGAATGGAATTTATTAAAATTTATAAAAATAATAATTACTTAAGAGTTAAGAATGTAACTGCCATGCTATTTAATATATATTAATAATATGTCAATATTTTAAAAAATATACTAATAATACTAATAGTTTAAAGATAATTGTATTACAGTTATAATAAATTTAGTTATTACTTTAAATAAATAAAATAAATAATATATTTAAAAACTAAAAAAAAAAGATTAGCGATAATTATGTTTAAAATATTTTCATGTTTTTTTTGCTTGTCATTTTTACATGTAATATTAGATAAAAAAATTTTAAATTTAAAATATAATAACTATGAATATTAAGAGGTATCAAGAACCTTGGTTGAAGGTTGAAGAATTAAAGAAGAAGAAGGAGATTAGAGAGAAGAGAGTGAAGAACGTAAATGTGTAATTGTGTATTTTGTGAAAACTGTTACTGTAGTAGTAAGAGTTGCTACTTATAGTTGTAGCTTGAGTGTGAATTACTAGAAGGTTCCAGCATCAACTAGTTCTAAACAGCAGCTAGTGGCTTAAGGCTTAACTAACTATTACAACTAACTAACCAATTGAACCATAGGCCTAACAGCAACAAAGCCCACTAGTTATATTGTAACTAACTCAGCTGAATACAGTTGCTTAAGCTTAAGCTTACCTATCAAATATGTCACAGAAAAATAATGAGTTAAAAGAAAGAGAACAGATACAAAAAATGTATTATCATAGTAAAATATCACATTATGAATAATTATATTTGTTAAGTAAATTTATCTATACATTATATCTATTATATTATTTTATGTAAAATTAAAATCTACTCTCCTAACTTAATATCATATAAATATTTGCTCCCAACATTATCCAAAATTAAATTGGAATTATCTCTAAAGTCTTAACATTGTAAACAGGATATAATTAATATATAATATTTTAATAATTAAATACCTAAAATTAGTTAATAAATAACAATAATTAATACTTAAAATATCATATATATATATATATATATATATATTTATTTATTTCCGGTATTGTCCAAAATTAAATTGATCTCATGTTCAAAGTCTTAATATCACAATTAGAGTATAATTAATATCTAAAATTTTAATAATTAAATACCAAAAATAAGTTAATTAAATAACAATAATTAATACTTAAAATATTGAAAAGGAATTTTTAATAAATGTGAAAAATAAAAATAAAAAGAATTAATAAATAATAATAGTGTTTAAATAAAAGAATTGATAAAGAATAATAATTATAGGTAAAAATAGTTTATTTATTTTGGAGAAAAAAATATATGAGAAATTATTTAATAACTCGTGTCATGCACGTGATAATAAATTGTTCAATGACTTGTACCATGCACGTGATAAGTTGAAATTATAATTTTAAATTATTTTATTAAAATTAATTTGAATTGTAATAATTTGATTAATAAAAAATAATATGTTATACGTTCGTTTTTTTTAATCTGGTGTTAAGTGTAACAACTCTAATATAATCATTAATCGTTTTTGTTAATCTTTTTTTTTTCTAAATTTATGATTAAAATAATAATTATAAATATTAATAATTAAATAAATTATTATATTGTAATTATTTACGTTTTATTCCCAAAATAAAAACGTACTATTTCTTTTTTATTTATGCTATCGATATATATTAATCGTTTAATCAATAGTTTTTTTTTATTGGTAGGATATATTTATTTATTTTGTTTAAATAATTTTAATTTTTTTATTTAAGTATACATATATATTAAGTCACATATGCTAATTATTTTTTGATTTTCTGATTATGAATATTTTATTTTGAACCTACAATTATTCAATGATTTTGTTATTCCATTAATACTATCATAGGTATAATAATCTTTATAAATAATAATAATTTTCTTATTTATTTATATGTATATATTAATTGTTTAGTTAATAATATCTTTTATTCTCAGAATATATTTATTTTATTAAATAATTCTAAATATTTTTTATTTAGTTTATACATATATATTAATTGTATGTAGATATATTTAAATCACATATATTAGTTATTTTTTTATCATAATTTTTTTTGAACCTATAATCAGTCGATAATTTTTTTATTCTTTATTATTAATGTCATTGTATCGTATGTGTAATCTTCATAAATTATAGTAATTTTTTTATAGTAATTTTCTTTATTTATGTATATGTTGATATTAATTTTGTTAAATAATTCTAAATATTTCCTTATTTATGTATACATATATATTAATTGTACATAAAAATATTTAAGTCATATATATTAATTTTTTTGTTATGATTATTTTCTTATATATATGATTATTTTTTATTCTATAATCGTACAATAATTTTTTATTTTTTCTATCTATGCATATTTCTCAATCCCCTTTCATACGCATGATGATTAACTATTTTTATTTTAAATGGTGATGTTTTAATTTTTCTTTTCTTTTGCATATTTTTATACATTGGCAAGAAAAGCAAAATCACGTATTGTGACTCTTTTTCTTTTTCCACACTTTAATCTTAATTAATCAATCTTGTGTCCACACAATATAATTAAATTTTTAATCACTTTAGTATATTGATGAATTACATTTCTCTTAATAATTGCATTACTAATCTGAAATACAAAAAATAAAAAAGGTGATACATATATCCAAGAAAAAAATAACTTAAAAATCGAAAAAAAAAGAAAGAAATTTCATATTAAAAAAATTAAAAAATAACATATCCAAAAAGAATAGTCATAATATATAAATTGAGGCAACAATTTAAATTTCTCTAAAACTAATTTAATCAAATACTAATATTAGAACTAAATTATTTAAATAATATTTAAGCTATTCTAGTCCTTAGACACGTATAGATTAGAGTCATTCTATTAACGACAACAAACCGAAATGACATTATAAGATCGAACATTTAGAATCCGTACAAATTCAGACCATCTTCTTGTTAAAATTGTCAAACTAAATTGACCTTTATTTTCCTCAATGACATTGCATTGATGCATCAGAAGGCCAGTAGTTTCTGAAAAAATCACAGTATATTATAAAATTATTTTAATACAAAAGTTTAAGAGAAAAAAATTTAAATATAGTATCAATATTTGAAATTGCATCTTCAAATTTGAACGAATTTTCCAAAATTGAACCTAAATTGAGAAAATTCAATCTTATTAGATGTTCCACTTCGAATATTTTCGGACAAACGTAGAAAGCGTGGAGGAAATGAGACTTGAACTTGACTTACAAAGCTCATTGGAAACAATTGTTCAATCAAAGAAGAATAACAAATTAGAAAAAAGAATGCTTTGTCTGTTAGATTTAGACTCACAAATCGCAAAATAAAATACTATATATAACCTAGGTTAGTAGTACAAAAATAACTCTAGAAATTAATTATTGATATCAATATCAACTTACCATTATTAACATTAGCATCATATTTACGGCAATTAGTAGTACAAAAATAACTATAGAAATTAATTATTGATACTTACCACTATCAACGTTAGTATCATACTTATGGCAATTAGAATTATAGAATTATGTCTATTTTTTATTTTTAATTATTGATATCTTAATCTTTTTAAAAATATATTTTACTTTTTTAAAATATATCGTGTGCATGTGTTGTTTAGACATTTTCTATTATTATTATTATTATTATCAATTAATTAATTAATTAATATCAATATCAATTTGTCATCGTTAATGTATGTATCAATTTGCTACTAATTATGCTTGAGTAAAAATAATAATTAACAAATAATAATTAAAAATATTAATGATCGACAATTATTATTATACAATTAATATAATAATTAGTATCAACTTGTATCAATGTGTATATCAACTTGCATAATGATAGAGAATTAAAATTATATAAATTAATATAATAATTAGAATGATTAAAAATATTTAATGATTGATAATTAGTATAATAATGTATTAAATATTAATTTTTATATAATTATAAAAAAGATATTTTCTTAAAATAGATTGAGAAGATAGTAAATATAAATATATTGAAAGTAGCACTTTTATTTTGGAAAGAAAAAAGTTCATAAGAAATTGACATCTCACTTCTAATATTTTTAAAAATATACTAATATAACAATAATACTAATAGTTGAAAAATAATTGTGAAGACTTATTAATAATTAATATCTAAAATAAGTAAATTAAATAACAATAATTAAAAAACCCTTTAACAAATGTGAGAAATAAAAATAAAAGAAATTGATAAATAATAAATGTAAATATATTAAAGAATAATATTTTTATTTTGGAAAAAAAATTCATCATGACACCTCATTTTTATTAATTAAAAAAATTAATTTTAATAGATTAAGTAGATTATTATTATTATTATTATTATTATTATTATTATTATTATTAGAAAAACTTATAAGTACATAATAATCAAATAATCCATGCATTGAAAATAATTTTATTATGATTAGAATAACTCATGCCATTAGCATATTATTATCATATCATATCATATTAATTTGATATAATTATAATATAGACAGTTTCTTAAATTAGTATAATTATATATCATTCATTAAATATTAATTATAATATAATTATATTAATTAAAGATATTTTTTAAAATAAATTTAGAAGAATGAATAATACAATCATTTGAAAAAAAATGGATTAACGAAAAAATGACACTTCACCATCATAAATTAAAAAAAAATCAATTTTAGTATATTATATTAAATATTAAATATTAAATAGATTCACAGACCCCGCGAGATCCGAGCCTCAATTCTCCTTTGAACCGCCCAAATTAAAATCCACAAAAACTTTCAATAAAACAAAAAATTAATTTCCTTTTTTCCAATTCTCATTTTCTTTAACTCGCATATAAATCATTTCCCGGTCTAATTTTCTCACACAACCAGAAAAAAAATAAAAAGAAACACTTTACTATCTCTCCCCCCCCCTCCCCCTCTCTCTCTCTCCGTTTCTCTGTATCGGAACGGAAGAAAGAAAAGTAAAAGAGAGGAAAAAAAACATTGAGCGAAAAACCCTAACCTTTCTCTGTGTGTGTTCATTTCCGCATTTAGGGTTCCGATTTGGAATTGAGAGAGAAAGAGTGGTTTCTAGGGTTTCGATGGAGTGAGTGAGACAGCGTTTGTGAGATCTGCGAAGAAGAGAACCCCGCTTGAAGGACCGTTAACAATGGCTTCTGCTGAGAGGCAGCTCGAAGAGCAGCTTCGTGAAGCTGGGAACAAGCTTCTAGATCCTCCTTCATCCGTCGACGAACTTCTACCTCTTCTCGATGTAAGCGCTTTCTTTTTCTTTTCTTTTTTTTTCCCTTCAGTTATTTTCATCAATCGTTGTTAACCCTAAACCGTTAACAATGGTTTCCTTTTGCTTGTGATTCCATACCTGTACGGTATCGTGCTGTGTTGCTTGCTGAACCTCATTTTCAAAGGATTCGTGAATCAGTTTTTGAGTTGCAGATGTGTTACGTTTGCTGATTCTCTGTATCGGAGCCTATTTTATGTCCGCACCAACAATAATCTTTTTAAATAAAATTTTAATTTGTGACAAGTTAATTTCTGGTGTACAGAATTAAAAAGTACGGTGAAAATAAAAAAATATTTACCGGCTTACCGGTGTGGGTTCTTTTTGCTTTAAGTCTTTAACACGTGCCCAAATCCCTGAGCGTTGAGCAGGTTTAGGTCCATTTATTTTATCTTACTTTAGACAGAAATAGTGCGGTCCTTTAATTCTATTCCCCCGACAGATTGATTAATGAAATAATTAAATTTTAAAATGCAACCTTAAAACCCTAAACCCACTTTAATGGTGTTCAATTGTCAATTCAACTCAACTCTACGAAGCTTTGTTAGCCGCCCCCGCCTCAAAATTTTCGTTCTCCCCTCTTCACACTTCAAAGCACCCTCACCCCGTTCTCCTCTCCCTCACGTCACAGGTTTCTCTTCTGCCCCCTTACAATTTTTCTCTTCTTTCATTTTCTTTCTTGAATCTGCATTGACTTCTTTAATTTTCCATAACGGTCCATGTTTGATTATTTAGTCCCAGTTAATTGAACGTGTTAGTTATAGTAAGCTAATTTTATTTTTTAAATACTGATTCTTATTGAGTTCTCTGTTTTAGGTATCAGTTTCATTCATGCTCTTGTTAGCATTTTGAGTCGCATCTATTTTTTGTTGTTGCATGTGTATTGATTTCTGCAATTTTTGTTCACAATGATTAACGTTTAATCGTTTAATTTTCATCTACTGCATGTGTTACTTACTTATCCTGTTCTGGACAATATTCTTATAAAGTAGTAAGCTAGTTTATTTATTTTCAAATTTGGTTCTTCTTTTGTTTCATATATCCCCTTGTTTTTGTGATAATTTAGTATGCAAGTTGGACACCAATTGGGATAGTTATCTCTTGAATCCTTTTTAGTTTCTATTATTAGTGTAGTGATAGATTTTTTAACATGTTACAGGCTAGGCTTAGTCTAAAGTTGCCGTAGCTTGTTTAATGCAAGGTATAGTTTGGTCCGTTTCCATCCTGTAATGAGAAATAGCATTGCCATTGCGGTTCCTCTGAGATTGAGACCAAACATTAGCAACACTCTACCACATCACAAGTTCCGGCCAACCTGCTTTCACAGCCATGAAGGTACGCACACCACAGCTTTAACGCTTTCAATAGCCTAGGGCACTTCATTCGTCGCATGTTCTTGTTCCTCCCCTCTCTCTCCCTCTCTGTAAGTTCTCTCTATCTGATTCTATCTAAAACACTTTCTATTCATGTAATAATTCTTTGTTTGTGTTGTTCATAATGCCATTGCTTACGGCCCTTCTTCTTCCATGCTAGGACATACCATTAGTTGCGTGCCCTACTCCGCTCCTCAAACAAAGCCCATGGCGCTTCATTTCGAGGTTCAATTCCCCATCTATCTATTTATCTATCAACCTATCTATTTATCTATTTATATTTATATTTATATTTATATCTATATAAAAGCTGATACCAACTCTCTCCACAATGAGTTTAAGTCATCTTTTCTTTGCTAATGATGTCACATCAGCAACATCAGCAATTTTAATGACTTGGCAAAAATGAAAATCAACCAATCACTATTTAGTAAAATGTTTAAAAAAAAATTAAAACAAAAAACTCTTATTTATTATTATTCAATTGAAACATCAAGTACTAATTAAATGCAATAAACATACATTAAAAGTGTCATAATAATAATTATAAAAAATTTCAGTAACAAATATTCAAATTCTACAACTAATACATATTAAGACTCTTACTACTCTTTATTTCTTAATCTCTCATATTAATTGTAAAAAATTCCTTAAATTTAATGTAACATTTTTATATGTTTTTCATTCTCATTTATTTAATTTTTTAATTATTTACAAAAAAAACTACAAGAAAAGACAAATTGTAGCCATTAATGCAAATCGAAAAATGAAAATGCAGTTTTGTATAATTCTAATATAAATAACCTATGCCTTTTTTAAAAATAAATAAATTCAAAATCTATTTATAATATGTTCTCTAAAATATTTTTAATATAACATTGACTAAAATATACTATATAGTATAAATAATCTAATGCGCGGGTCTCACTCTAGTTCTATTTTAGTTCTTTTACGCCTTTACATTGCTGAAGTTTTGTTGTCTTATTTATGTGAAAATCAACAACATTCATTTATTGCTATTGTTGTTGTTTTACCTTTGGATGACTGGGGCTTAAAGAATGATATGGGTATGCATACAAGAGAATAAGTGATAACTCTAGATGATGGCTGAGAAGCACTGTGTGCACTTGTTGAACCATTCTTTGGTTATTTTTTTTCCTGAAGTTTTATTATTATGTTTGCTTTCTCAGATTCTTGGCCGGTTCAACCGTGCTCGTGCAGCTCAATTGACTCTCCCTCACTTTGTGTGTCAAACACCACTATTTATGCCAGTGGGTACTCAAGGTTAGAGTTTCCAATTTATCCTTTCTGATATGCAGCAAATGAAGTTTTCTGTTTTTCCTAGTGTTTTTCATTCTCATGCTCAAGCCATTTCATGCTATAAGATAACAAAGTTCACCTTCAAAGTTGTTGCCAAATTGTTTCATTTCTTTATAATACAATATTGCATTCGTATTGAGTTTGTTGTTCTTGGGGGGAAGTATGGACATCGGTTACTCATGTCCATAGAACATTCAATGTTGATATTTGCATTGATTGAGTTGATTTTCTCTTTCCTAGGCTTTTGACAGATTTCTAAGTGGTTATCTTGCACTTTTGCATTCCTAATTGGAGGGGTTAAATTAACAGGGACAATCAAAGGCTTGACAAATAACGAACTTGAGAGAATTGGTTGCCAAATAATTCTGGGAAACACATATCACTTGGCCCTTCGACCTACTTCCGAGCTTCTCGAAGAAGCTGGTGGTCTTCACAATTTTATGAACTGGCCACGGGCTATGCTTACAGACTCTGGTGGCTTTCAAATGGTTGTTGTTTGACTTAATGTATACTTTTTCCTTTTACTGTTGTAATTTCGTGCATTCTAGTAATTATATTATTATCATCGGGTTCCATCAAGTAATACTGTTGCATACTAATTTTGTCTGATAATTTTTCATGCCACAGCATTGTTTGTGGCTTGTGTTTTTTCTTATTATTGTGTCTCTGTTTTCAACCTTTGTACAAGTTTATCTGTATCAGAATCAAAAGTTATAATATAATGTCACTTCAAAGTGAAGAATGATGTTGATCATACTAAGAGAAGTATTGAAAGTAATCAAGGTTATAACAGAAAGAAGCCTAAGGCTGTGTGGATAGGCCCTTAGGCAGGACAAAAAAAATGACATTGGAGCTAAATTTGTTGTGTGAAGTGAACCTGTATTATCTTTTTGCTAATTGATAACTATATTCAGGGATAATGTTGAAAAAAATCATTTATATTTTTTGTTAAAAATCTTACCAATCTACCTCACTAATGTTTTAGGTCTCATTGTTGCATCTTGCTGATATCACAGAAGAAGGAGTGACATTTCAGGTATATATTATTTTCAAGTTTCGTAGGCAAGTTTGTATCTAACCTTTTTTTCCATTTTAAGACAAGACAAAAAATTATAATAAGAAAAGGTTGCAATTGTTGTCTACAATGAAATTTTGTTATTTGTAACTTTAGAATTATTTTCTTGCTTCAGTCACCGGTGGATGGCAAGCCAATGCTTCTTACACCCGAAGAATCAATTCAGATACAAGTATGTAGATTAATTGTTTTTCCTCCATATGTTTCTTTCAATCAATACTTGATAGTTTATTTAAAATTTGAAAAACTTTTAGGACTCCACATATTATGATTTGCTTTCAGATAGAAGTTGTTCATTGAATTCTTGTTCTAAGTTATAGTTATTCCCAATATAGTATTTCCAAATTGAGAAAGATGTTCTTTTATTAGATATTCGATTAATGTTTATAATTTAAGCCTCATAGAAAATTGCAAGTGACAATGCTTAACAGATTGTAGTACTGACTACAAAGTATAGCACTGAAAATTGATTCGTTGTTCTTATGCACGTTCCCTTGATGCCTTCAATAATTTCTGGTTTCTTGTACCTGCTTATGGAGTTTTTGGTTAGAGCTTACGGCTAGCAAACTGTAACAATATATTTTAAGAAAATTGATTTTTCTTTCTTATGTTCGTCATAAATTGTACAGAATAGAATTGGAGCAGATATTATTATGGCTTTGGATGATGTCGTAAAGACCACCATTACTGGTCCAAGAATTGAGGAAGCTATGTATCGAACACTTAGATGGATAGACAGATGCATAGCAGGTAATTATGTTATCGAAGTGTATCATTTAAGTCTTTGGTCCAATGCTAAATATAATGGACATTCCTTCTGTTAACAGCGCACAAGAGACCTCACGATCAGAACTTGTTTGGTATTGTACAAGGTGGTTTAGATCCTGAGTTGAGGTAAATTTTAGCACAAACCATGATGTTCTTCCTATTATCAATGTGGATGTTGTGAAACAAGTAACTAACTATAAATTTATAATTTGCAATATGTTGTACTCAGGGACATCTGTGTCAAAGGTTTGGTAGACCGCAACTTGCCTGGGTAAGTGTAAGTTTATTTAGTCATATAGTCTATTTTGTGGTTTCAAGCTTATTGCCATTTCTAATGTTATTTATTTATTTTGTGCTGTCTTTTAGAACTATATACTAGACAGTATACAATACTAGCTGGTTTGAATGTCAGCTCCAGTTTCTTTTTGTTTAGGCACCACACAAAATGGACTTGGTCATATTATTCATGAATCATTACTGTGTAATTTCTTAAAGTTAAACTATAAATTGCGAGTTAAACTAACTCGAGACAATTTAATGTGTTATTCCTGATTCAATTTAACAAAAGAAAAGAAAAACTAGGATTGTTGATCTGGTATCTAGTACTTATCAAAAGAGTGAAGAAAAATAGTATAGCATTCCAAAAATATGCATGAATAGATAAAGGTCTTCTTTCATTGACATACTACAGTTAGAAGTAACCTTGTGAAATAAAGGAGGACATGTGGAATCAATAGTTTCGTAATGCTGCTAAGGAGCTTAATATAATTTTCTTTTGTCACAGCTATGCTATTGGTGGTCTTGCAGGAGGCGAAGATAAAGATTCGTTTTGGCGAGTTGTTGCTCAGTGCACTGCTGCTTTGCCAGAGGATAAACCACGATACGTTATGGTCAGAATAACTTCCATCATAGCAGCCATTACTTTGATATACATTTCAAATTAAATCAATTTCATACCATTTGCTTGTACTTGTTCCAGGGAGTTGGTTATCCACTTGATATTGTTGTTTGTAGTGCTTTGGGTGCAGACATGTATGATTGTGTCTACCCCACCCGTACAGCACGCTTTGGGACTGCCCTTATTCCTGAGGTGATCTTTTTCCATTTTATGGACAATTTAGGCTATGTTACAATTAAAATTTTTGGAAACAAAACTTTATGGAATAAAAATTAAAGGAGGAAAATATTATCTCCTTAAAATTACAAGTTGTTTGGTATACAGAGGAAATAAAAATTCTCAAGAGCTCAAATATGCAATTCACTAAACGGGGGCAAACATTTACCCTAGTCAAATATAAAGTAAATTTATCCGTAGAATTAGTGAATTTTACTCTGAAATTTTTCCTTTCTTCCTTTAAAATTTAGCATAACAAAATGTAGCCCCTCTTTTCCGTCTAGCTGAACATAACCTTATAATTTTTTCCTGCCATCATAGTCCACTTGTTGATGTATCTGCATGATTTTAAATTTAATTCTTTGCGGTATGTTTGTAGGGAGTACTAAAACTAAAACATAGAGCCATGGCTGATGATACTCGACCAATTGATCCTACCTGCCCTTGTATGGTATGCTTCTGATAGGGTACTTCTTTATTTGATAAATTATTTGACGAAATTGGCATATTTTTATATTTTTTTATTTTTTCCTCATAGGTTTGCAAGAACTACACCAGGGCCTACATCCATTGTCTTGTCACTAAAGACGCCATGGGGTCTCAGCTTCTATCATATCATAATTTATATTACATGATGCGGGTAGAAAACTCTATATTATATAAAATTTTGCTTATAAATTAATGATCAGTATATGTATATACATGTTCAACTAAAGTCCTTGTATTTTTAAATTTGCAGCTTAGCAGAAATTTACACACATCAATAGTTGAGGGAAGGTTCCCAAAGTATGCTTATATTTAATTACATGTTCCTATCATTGGATCTCTCTTCTATTATTAATTATAGCTTTTTCCCCTTGAGAAGTTCAAAGCCTCCCTATATGCCAATAACCCTTTTATTTTTATTTTTTTGTAGGTTTGTATGTGACTTTTTACAAACAATGGTATTTAATACTTCATTTCATTATTCTTCTCAATTTCATCTGCATTCATATTAATGTTTGTATGTTTGAAATTTAAATATTTATCTTTGAATTGAAAGATATTTTTACCAACATTTTTTTCAAACTATAAAAAATATTTGTTGACTGTTATTAAATCTTCTCACACCTTTCTACTGCAGTTCCCCAAAGGTGATGTTCCTGAATGGGTCTGCAATGCTATGGAGGTGGCCGGAATCGACATTTCTTCCTGCTGTGCTCCATTTCCATCATGCCAAGAAAAGTATTCCAGCGATGAAATCGGAACTAATGACATACACATGGAGTTAAGGCTTACACACACAAGTTATAGACCAACACGAAATTTAGAAATTTAGCCGAGCTTGGAAGGCATGCACAAATTAGTTTACACAATGATTTTTTTGCAGGTTAATGCTTACTTTGGTTCTTCTATGTACATGCGTGAATCATTTTACTTGACTTGTTAAAATCGATGAGAACTAAAATGACCTATGCGTGTACTTATGGAGATCAAAGTGAGCATTAACCTGCTTACTTTTGGTAGCATAAATTTTGTATCCTGCATATGCTGCTATGAGTAAAATTTATTTAAAGGTTTACAGCAAATCTTTTGTTCTTTTCAATTCTTATTGTCAACACAAGTGGAGATTAGGGTTGTGTTCGTGAAAGGAAAAAGAAATGGTGTAACATTATTTAAGTCTTGCTGTTTATGTCGTGTCATTTTATATCTTTTAATTTGAACTTGAAAGAGCCTTCTTTAAGCAAATTTTTTTCCTTTCAAGTGTCGAAGCTAATGGCTGTCCTATCATGGAAATACTTGTAACTTTTTAGGTATATTTAATGTCTTATAAAAACTTTTTCTTGAAGTATTGTAAAAAAAAAATAGTCGGGAATATTTCTAAAGCTCTCCGAAAATGTTTTAGAAGTATAGGAATCAAGATTCATAACTTTCATTTTTTTGGTCTTGAAATTTATACTTGCAATTGCAACAATTTCTATATTCAAAATAGACATTTATGTACGACTATATGAACCAACTGTTTTGTTTAACATTTTATGGATACCAAAAGGCTGAGTCTAAAAATTGAACACATCCTTTAGATTAAACATAAATACAGAGTAATTGTTCCGTTAATTTTTAAAAATTTTTATGGTAATTTCTTTTTATCATCCATATCAAATAGGGTCAGTAGTTGTATACTGAGTAAAAATTAGTAGTTATTTAAATAATTGTATTATTTTAAACATTGAAATTTTATTTGTTAATTGTCTATTACTAATTTTACAATTAAAATTAATACTTTATCCGTAATACTATTATGGGAATATAGATCTTTTAAAATTACGTTGATGACACAATTTATAGCATTAAATTACATTTATAAAATAGTCGTAAAGAACAAAAGTCTTCGTCGGTTAAGAAGATCAAAATCTCTGTAAATAAATTCTCACATGAAAATAATAACTAAAAAATTTATTATTTATTTTTTTTATTTATGAAAACTCTGATCTTCTTAGTCGATGAAGACTTTTATTCTTTGCAATTTTTTTATAAAAATAGTTTGATTTTATTAAATATTTTGTAATATAATCTATAATATCAGGATGAAGTTGACGTAATTTTAAAAAGATTATATTCTTGTAATGTTATTATGGGTAAAATACTAATTATATTTTATAATTTATTCTGTTTATTGATCAGCCAATAACACTAGTCAATAGTAAATAGTGATACATTGATGTGGCTTGTGTTATGACTTATGACATATGATTATTTTATATTTATGAAATATTTTTGTCTATACTTTGGACCAAATTACTTGGGGCCTAATAATTTGGCTCGAGGCATAGTTAACATCTTTGCCGGCGGCAAGTGCGTAATGTTTAGTGGGATCATATTGGAATTTTATTCCCTACTATGATTTGAATTGTCAATTCAGCCACATCATGTTTATTCATTCTAGATTCCAAGGAATTAGGATGCGTTTTTTTTCCCTCTAATAAAAGTAATTTTGAAATTTTGAACTAAGGAATGATCGAGTAAGTGACACCTATGTTTTGGCCTTTTGGGTGAATTTTAGTCCGAAAAGGACTAGGACCTCTCAAAATGGGTTAAATTTATTACATTAGTCTGTTTATTTGTTTAAACAGATAGATTTTTATTATTAAAATCAAATTTATTTAAATTATGGGTTAAATAAAAAGGGTTCAATTAATTCAAAAAAATAATAGATTAAAGTATTAAACAGACTAGTCCAATAATTCATTTAGACACCTATTATTCCATCATCAAAAATATTGAAAACAACCCTCCACTAGCATTCATTTAATAGTATTTTTTTGTCTCTAAAATTTATTAAAAATTTTAAAAATACATCTAAGATTTAATTTGTTTTAATTTTATCTTTAATATTTTTTATTTGCATTAATTTTATCTCTATCTTCAAATTCTTTTGATCAAAATATAGTCAACAACATATTTTTCTAATTTTATCCTTTTAGAATTATTCACCATCATCATCATTTCCAAAATATGTTATTTTCTGTTTTCAAACTATTCAAATTCTTGGTGTAGTGACAGCGTGTTTAGAGTCATTAGACAGTTGGGGGATGGTTCTCAATGCAGCAGCAGACGCCTATGCACGCCAAGCAAGAGGTGTGTGTAGGGACCAACGGTGCTATAGAAGAGTAATGTGCAGGGATCGATGGCAACATGGAACTCCTGGCAGTGCAGTGACATGGTAAAATCTTGAGGTAGAAGAAGAAAAACGCTACTAAATGTTGAAGAAGAGAGTCTTCAATCTATGTTTTGGTTGGAAAAGGAGGTGTAGAGAGGTAGAAGAAGAAAACGGCACTGTAGCACAAAGGGCAAAATCATAGCAACGACGGTTATGGTTACCAAGCTTTCAGTCATCAACGGCGATCAAAGTCTTGCATCCAAGGACGGCAGATGTATTTGAGGTAGTATCTGGGAGAGAATCTCAGCGACAGCGTCGTGTCGTCATTCACAAACCTTGTCCCACCACCGATTGGTGAGAGCGAAGACCAACAACTGAGGCGATAAGGAAGACGCCGGAAGCGAGGGAGGACGAGGAGTGATCTTCGTATCACAGCAACAATGGCCATGGAAAAGGGAAAGAGAGAAGTCGTCTTACAGCATATGCCAGGTCAGGTTGGAGTTGGAAATTTTGTCAATTCAGGATCCTCAACATCGGGGTATGACCGGAGACAAAGAGCTTCGACGATTTCAGCATGCCACCGGTTCCCACAAGGTGGCATGGACAGTGTAAGTTCGCTTTAGATTTCGATCCTTCCCTCTGTAATAAAAAGTTCATCGGAGCCAGAATTTTCTCCAAGGGATACTTATTGTCCTCCGACAGCAGTTACATGGTTAGGGAGAAGGACTAAGTGTCACCACATGACCGTGAAGGACATGAAGGGTTTGAGGAGGGATGTTTTGAAAAGAGAGAATAATATATTTCTTTTACAGTCCCACTAGGTAACCAAGAGGGATTTTGCCAACTCCTACCAACTTCTATTGGGCTGGACTCCAGACCCCATCTTAAAAAAAAAAAAACACATCTCCAATCATCCATGGTAAACTTAATTCACCTCTAATTACCACTAATAAACATAACTAACCCTATCTTTTACTGTTTAAGTCCACCCTCATCCCCCAACCCCGACGGTTGCCCCTTCCCAACCTCCCTTCTCCATCCTTGGACGCGTTTTCATCGCTGGCGTCAACAGTGGTCAGTGTTTCCAGTGTTTTCATTGGCGAACAATCACTGGTCTTTGGAAGTATATCTGTGTGCTGTCATTGCTGTACAAGACACCTCCTGTACAAGGTACATTCGCAAAAAATACCTCTATTTAAAAGATACATCCATAAAAGATACCTCTATTGAAAAACACATCTATTAGAAGACACATGTATAAAAAATACTTCTTAAAGACACATGCATAAAAAGGCACCTCCATGTATGTATAAAAAGATATCTTCATGTTATTTTCATGTATGCTATCTTTTTCACTGGTTAACACCCTCAACTTGATGAATCTCTTTAATCATTATACTTCCTTATGTTTGAAATCTACCACTTTTACTTAAAAATTCAAAGGGATTGATTTATGCCAATTCTCCTATAAAAAATTGAACTTTGTTGTCCGCTCTATTCACTTTCTAATGGTGCATTTATTGAGCAGAGAAAAAGAAAAAAACAAGGGAGCAGAAGCATTGTATAGTACCTTAGCAGCGAGAAAACAGAGGCGGTAAACTGGAGAGGTAGACGCGGCGGTGGCTAGGGTAGAAGCAGAATAGAACGAATGGCGGCAATGGAAGAAGCAGAACTCACCTTGCAGCGAGATAGCGGAGCCAACAATCAGAGAGGCAGACGCAACGGTGGGTTGCGGGCGGTGGGCGGTGGGCGATGGCGAGTGCGGAAGCAGAAGAGTGGGATTGACGCTAATCACAATTAGAGGCGGTTATTCAACACTATTTTTATTATTTAAATTTTTTATTAATGTCATTTTTTGAAATTTAAATTTATTAAAATAATTTAAAATTATTAATTATTAATTGAGTTATAAAAAGTTGACTGGTTTATTTTTGATATCCAAACTTTTTCTTTTAGAAATTATGATGATGGTGAATAGTTTTTTAAAGGGTAAAATTGAAAAAAATATTGTTGATTATATTTTGACCCAAAAAATTTGGAGATAGAAATAAAATCGATGCAAATCGAAAATGTTAAGGATAAAATTAAAATAAATTAAAATTTAGGAATATTTTTAAAACTTTTGACAAATTTTAGGAACAAAAATATATTTTATCCTATTTTTTATGTATAACTATATTTTAATAAAAAAAATAAAAAGTATTGTTTTTGATAGGTTTGGAGACATAAACATAATCAAATGTTGGCATATTTGATTTTATTTTTATCTTTTTTTAAATAAATTTAGAAATAATAGTCAATGAATTATAGTTCAAATGGTATAGTCTTTTCATATTCATTTAGAAGTCGCAGGTTCGGGTCACTCTTTCTTTAGTAAAAAAAGTTTAAAAATAATATATATTGTTAATACAAAATATTATCTAAAATATTTTATATAATTAATTTTTTTTAAGTTCATCTCACGGGCTAAATGGTAACCTTTTTTTTACATTAAAAAAAGAGTACTGCTAGGGAGCCAATGGCAGGGATAATAAACATCTCATGTCATAAAACCACTCATCCCAAAAGATTAAGTTGATTTTGGGGTTCATCAAAGATTGAACTCTTGACTTTTCAGATCTAGAACTCTAATACCATGTCATGAAACTACTTATCCCAAAAGCGTAACCTGATAGGACAATGTAACACTAATGGTCATATCTCTACTTTCTCTTAAAAAAAAATTAAGCAAATATCTTCTCTGATCCAACCTATTAATTAATGAAACACTTTATTTAAAATTTTTTATTTAAAAATAATATTTTTTGTTAAAATATTTTTAAAAAATAAATAAAAAAATAATTTATCAGACTCACTATAAATGGTCCGTGCTACAAATTTATAATCCATGAATAAAATGGATTTATACTGCCATACTTAGAAGAAAGTGTTTCAAAATCGTTGTCATTGAGACCTAAAAAAAACATTGCATACCGTAAATAATAAAGGGTATAGTATGGTGACTATTATTATAATAGTTACGATGATTGTATAATTTTAAAAGATATTGTTAAAATTAAATGATATTTTTTATATTAAAAAATAAAATTAACGAATGTTACAAATAGTATAAAAAAATATAATGTTAATAGTAACAATACTATTTAAGTAATAAGCGTCAAAAATATATAACCACCTTAGCTACTAGAATAATAGATTCCACTAAATAATAATAATAGGCAATCACTTTCTAATGCTTAAGAAGACAAGAGTTATCTTTTATCAAAAAATAAAAAAAATAATAAAGAAAATGTAAATGATCTAAAGACTTGCTCGTGGAAAGTTTTTTTCTTTGAATAACTAAATTAAAAATTTGAAAAAGTTATAAAATTAAAGAAACCTATAGTGAAATTAAACTAAATTTTAATCTTGTTCACCATCACCCGTGCATAGAGTATGGCTTATATTTGCTTCTCTACACTCTTTAGATGCACTCACTTTTTCGATTAGATAATAGGATTATAAGACAATACAAACATATCAGTATAAGTTAAAATGATATTGTACAGCTAAATACATTTCTTTTATTGGTTTTCCTAAAATTAATCATCACATTATTAATAAGAAAATTCCACAACGAAGATGAATATTTCATGTTTTATATATAGTAACAATATAAGGGAAATGAACACAAACAGACACACACAAAAGTGTTGATTACAAAAAAAACTTATTAATTGGCTATCTAATTTTATATGAAAGTTTACGTGAATGGAATTTATTAAAATTTATAAAAATAATAATTACTTAAGAGTTAAGAATGTAACTGCCATGCTATTTAATAAAAATACTTGTATTTATTTAATTTTTGTGATGAATGGTTTGAGTAGTTTTTAAGGTGTGGTAATACAAAAAATTGAATATGTAATCCTTTTTTTGCACCGTATGTATATACATTAAATTAATTATATTCTTAAAAATAGATTTGTTAAATATAAATTAAATAATAATAATAAAGATAATTTATTTAAATAAAATAATTAGCTTTCATATTTAAGCAAATGCAATAATCTGAAATTCATTATATACATGTCCTATTTAAAATTTATATAAACTGCAAGAATCCTACTGCAATTTACGAAGAAAAACGTTTGTGTATAAATTGCGAAATTTTTGTTGCGGTTTATGAAAACTAAAGATTGTACATAAACTGCAAGATTTCTACTATAGTTTATAAAGGAGATGAAATTTACATAAAACTGCAATAGTCAATGACAAATTGCATTTTTAAATGTTTGAATTTTTGGGTTTGAGAGAATTTAGAAGAGAATCACTTGATAGTGATATTCTGGCAAGGTAGAGTCATGGGAAAACAAAATCGTTTGTACCGATTGAACGACATTATTCACGTAACTGAAAAGTATTAATAAAGAGGTTAGTTGTTTATAGATTGTTCTCTTTATATGTTTGTTATTTGTTGTTTCGTTCATATTTTATGTCACTTTGATGTGTAGTTAGAATATTTTTATAAATAATTTGAAGATATTAGTAATTTATTTGTTAAAATTTGATCAGTAGTAATTTATTTTATTTTTTTGTTAATTTATGTATTAATCTTTTATCTTTGAATTATTTAATTTATAAATAATTTATGTTTAATGATTTATCTGTTAAAATTTAATTACTATCAAATTAATTTTTTAGTTAATTGATATGTTAGATTTTTATCTGTGAAGTATTTAATTTAAAAATAATTTAAATGTTAGGGATTTATCTATTGAATTTTGATTAATACGAATCTTTTGATAATTTATGTATTACTCCTTTATCTATAAATTATTTAATTTATAAATAATTCAAGTGTTAGTCTTTTTTTATTAAAATTTGATTGGTATCAATTTATTTTTTATTAATTTATGTATTCATCTTTTATATGTGAAATATTTAATTTATAAATAATTCAGGTTTTCTGTTAAAATTTGATTAGTACCAAATTAATTTTTTTACATGATGCAGTCGATTAGGTGTATTTATAGTGTTATGAGACAATAGAATATGCCTCTACATGACTAGAACATACCTTATTTGAAAACTGCGAGTTTGTATCACTTGGCTAGGCTGAACGATTGCTGGTTCTGGGTAGATGAGCCTCTAGTAAGCGCATTTATTGAGAGTTGGCATCCTGAGAGCCACACCTTCCACAAGCCATTCGAAGAGTGCACCATGCTGTAAGACGTGGCTTATCAATTGAGATTGTCTGTTGATGGAGAGGTTGTTAGTGAGTACCTCACTGACTTTGAGCAGTTCATTCCCACCGGGAGATCAGTATGGAAGTGGTTTTACGAGTTATTCGACGAGCTATCGCCACCAAATAAGGTCAAGCAGATGACGATCAACGTCACATGGTTTCATGAGAGATTTCGGGTGCTCTCTGCCAATGCGAGTGAGGAGACAGTGCATATATACGCTTGTGCTTACATTATGATGTTACCATCCACGCAGCTTTTCGGTGACAAGAATGACAACTAGGTTCACCTTCGGTGGTTGTTGTTTGTGGTGAGACTTGACGAGTTGGGCAATTATAGTTGGGGCTCAACTGCACTGCCCTGGTTGTATGGATGCATGTGTCGGGTGGCCAAAGAAATGTCGTTAACTTAGCTGGACCACTTCAGCTACTACAGTCCTCGATTTTCTGGCAGTTCTCCATGCTGAAGCCGAATGGTTTTGACACATTTGGTTTTTTGCTGGCATCCAGGTATCATTTAATGTTTTGTGTGTTATACATGTTTATTTTAATGTATTATCCTTTTTTTATGCTCTGCTAACAATGAAAATTATAGGTGGGCGATATATCTACCGACCTCCAATGCTAAGGAGGAAAGAGTAGTTTAGATGCGCCTTGTTTTGGACAGATTGCATGATCGACAAGTAAATTGTTTAGATGTGGCATTTGTAGCATACATAGTTGACATTATGCCTCTTTTTATGGTGTTTTCTAAGTCTTAGCTTATCCTTTATAGTTTTTGTGGGAGCTTTATTGTGCTGCTGAGGTGGTAGCTATTGTTCATCCAGAGATCCAGGCCAAGAAGCATTATAGCTTATGGTGAGCGATTACGAGCTTGATATATTTTGCCTTGATAAAGTGGTACTGCAACTTGGCGACATACAAAATCTTTCGAAGCCGGCTCTTAACACAGACTAGCTGCTTGCGAAGGATGGTAGGGATGGAGATCAATGGTTCCCCACTTATTATCAGACGTGGCATCTGCATTGGAATAACAAGGTTGATTCCGTCCTTAGGTTCAAAAGAGTTGCTAATCTAGGTCCATCTGCTGAGTACTTTGACTGGTGGCATCGAGTGGTCCACAGGGTTCTGTCCTCAGATGTCGTATTTGATGATCCTAGGCTGATGGAAAGATTATCGTCTGAAGGTTGTGGTAGGCTTAGAGAAGGGGGGTTGAATCTATGCCTTCCTCTTTAAGTTGCTGTTATGACCCTTTTAAACAAAATTACAATTCTGATTCTATTTGAACTCAGCAGCGAAAATTTATGAGACAATTTATTTTTATCTCATGAATAGCAGAAAATAGAACTCAGCAGAGAAGAGAAAAGCGAACACCAGCATATATCCTGGTTCGGTTGCCTTGTGCTATGCAACCTACATCCAGTCTTCTCCACAATTATGGAAGAATTTCACTATAGTTAACAGTATTACATACACCAATTTCACTCTCAAGTTCTATCCTAACTTGACATTGGCTATGCTAACTCCTAACTATTCACTCTTAGTGCTAACCCAACTAAGAAAGGGATACCAAACAGGTACAAGATATAAGACTCTTAGCCAACCTAAAGAAATCAGAAAATAACTCTAGGCTTTTCTCTCAAGTGTATCACTCAGCCTTTTTTCACTCATGGCTTTTACTTGAGCTTTCTCACAATGCCTTTTCTCACAAGAAATTACAAAAAGATATACTTAGAAAAGTACATTACAATCAGCAAAACATGAAGGAGATTGACTTCATCAGCAGCCTCTTTGCTATGTGCAAAACCAGATTCGCAAACCTCAGATACAGTTCTTTAGTATTGGCCGAATGCTTCTTTGAAAGTAAGCATTATCCAAGTAGAGGAACTCCTTTTCAGGACACTTTTCTCACACTCTGGTTTTCTCTCCTTCGTTCTGAATGAGCAAGAAGTCTTCTTTTATTTTCCTTGCATGTTGCTGGGACCTTCTCCCAAGGTCAACACCTTGAGTCTTGAGCTTCACCAACCACAGATTCATTTTTTCTCAATAATCCTCAGAATAGAAACTTTTCCTCTGACTTCCTCATCTTGACCGAAAGCCACAATGCAATAACCATAGAAATCTTCTCATGGTCAACTTGATCTTAGCCATTAAAAAATTACTTGGTCCCCAAGTATCACTTGTGACCGTAGATGTAAAGCAGAATAGGGCAGAGAACAACTTTTCCTTGAATGCCATTTTCGGATAGAGCAGAGAGTTGGGAAGAAGAGAAGAAGATCTAATGCATGCAAGATGAAATGGGTTACCTTTAACCTAAGCTTGATTTGGTTTGAACTGGGTGATTTGATATCTGCCTTTCTTGCCTAACCTTCTCTTTCTTTCCTCTTCTTTGAATAGCTTAGGAGCTAAGCACTTTCTCTTGCTTCTGTGATTTGACATGGTCAGAGAGAAAAGAACGTTGCTTTGGTAAAATCTAGTGAGAGGGAATGAAGGCTTCAATCTTGTATGAGAAGCTTGGATCAACTCTGAATTGATGGAACGGGCTTGGATCGGGTTTGATTAGCTTGGCCCCGTTGGTTCCTTTGGCTTCTTTCTTTGCTTTTCCTTGGGCTCTTAATTTTGCTTTCAGCCCACCATCTTTGCTGTTTGCTTTATATTCCATTTGGGCTCTTTAATTGAATTTTGGCATGCAACAATAAATAATTTAGTAATATTCAATTTATAATTACTCAAACATAAATTATTTATTTTGTCCAAAAATAATGTTTGTCATCACTAATTAATTTAGTTAATTTCTTAACTCAACAATCTCCCCCTTGATGACAAACATGGTTTAAGCAATAATCAAAAGGGATTGTATTTGAGTAAGGTTTAGAAACTCCCTTTGATTTTCATTTGCTCTTGCGTTGCTCCCCCTTTCCTTTTCAAGAGTAGCTCCCCCTGAATCTATGCTCTTTCCTTTTTGTTCTTGTTTACATTAAGCTTAAAAAGAGCTATTCAAGATGTAACTTGACTAAAGGATTCTGTATAACCAGCAACACATATTCAGCCCAGTATTTTCTATCATGACAGCAGCAACAACATATTGTAAAACAAAAGCAATTTGCAAAATAAAGTTCAGTTCTAATCAGAAAAATCATAACTATTACTCCCCCTTTTGTCATCAAGGGCGGATCAACAAAAACATCACTAGAAACCCTGCAAGAAAGGTTAGTGCATAGTCCAAATAACTAACTAAACTACCATAAGTGCATCAGAATCTAAGGTTATTACAATCATCCAAGTATCAAAAGTAGCAAAATAAACAGATTTCATGAGACAGAAAATGAGCAGCCGCGACTGTTTTTATGAGACAAATCCTAGGCATCAGAACCATTTCCCTCCGAAGCGTCTTCCTCATCAACATCAGTGGCAATGTCTTCATCATTTTGAAGGTTATCAATGAAGGTCATGAGCACAGGCACCCTATCCCTTGATTTCTTCAGAAAATTCTCATGCTTGCTAGCTAGTTTCCTTTGTTCCTTGCTCATGGCAATCAAGTGATTTGATTGGGAAACAAACTCTTGAGCGATATCCTTGACCACATTCAGCAAAGCAGATTTCTTCCCAGTGGAGATGGAAGTACCTTCGGTGGAAGGAGGAGGAGAGTCATTTGGAAAGAACTCTTCATCATCATCATCTAGAACCACTCTCTCAGATCTAGTTGGCCCTTTTTGCTGTTTCACTGAACCACCCCCTTTTAGGTATGAATGTCTATTTTCATAATCCTCATTTGACAGGTCAACACCAAAATTTTCAAATATGCAAGTTAAAAACATGCCATAAGGTAGTGCTTTATCTTTCACACTTCTAACAGAATCAAACATGTATCTAGCCATCAAATAGGCAAAAGAGATTTCTGTTTTAGTGATTATGGCATATAAAACAAGTGTGTTCGTGTAAGAAACCCGTTGATATGAACCACTTTGAGGAATTAAAATGTGGTTGACAATACGGTGCAACTGAGCACGTTCATATCCGAGGGCTTTGTGAGTGGGTGTGATGTCATCGGTTAATGAAACATGTTCACAAATGAGCCAAAGCATCATGGTAAGAGATACCAACACCTTCATCCCACTTCACAGATGTATAAGCACACGGCCCTACATCAGTGTACTTCAAGGAGTCACTGATTGTCTCATTATTCAAGATAATGTCTCTACCCTTAACATAAGAATGCACACTTCCTTCATGGTAAGTCATGTTTGCATAAAATTCTTTGACTAACTTAGGATATACTGGTTTTTTGATTTTGAAAAGGTGATTTCAGTCTAAAAATTCCAGATTTTCAACAAAAGAAAAACCTTTCTTTTTCAAATCAGGTAAATCAGCAAGAAAAGATGGACAAAGAGTGCGATACTTAATAACTCCCTCATATAAATCATGGTTCATGGCAGATTTGAAACGATGTGGGTTAAAGTCTAAGTGAGATGTCATGAAGTGTGATTTGTGAGCAAAGGGATCAATGTCTGGTTCGCTAATAGATTTGAGAGGGTGATAGGGTTGCCTCTTTGTGAACGCACAGGAACAGACATTGACTTAGGTTTTGTAGGCTCAGGAACAGGCTCTTCCATCGCCGGACGCTTCCCTTTGGATGAGGATGGCTTTGAAGAACCAGGTTTTGAAGAGGCAGGTTTGGAAGGAGTTGCCTTTGGTGGTGGTGTCGGTTTGGCAGAGGCAGGATACCTTGGAGTGGTCTTGGTACGAGCCATGGGATCAGTTCGAGGAGGAGAGGTAGGAGGAGAAGGTGATGGAGTATAAGTGGTGTCTTGAGAACGAGTTGATGGTCTAGGATATCCTGGAAGTTTATGGATTTTGTCACGCGGTGCTCCTTTGGCAATAACTTTCTTCCCCATTTTTGGTTAGATTTATGCTTTTGATGGAAGAGAGACAGTGGAGTGAGAGGGAAGAAACCGAAGGGTTGAGGAGAAGTTATGGAGGGAAGAGAGGAAGTGTTGGTAACCGTACCCAAAAGTGGTTTTCCAAAACCATGCAACTGTATCACTTTTTGAAATGACATGAAAAGACCTGACCTCATAAATTTAAGATTTGATTTGATTTGAAAATAAAAAACAGGAAATGAATTTTAAATTTTGAAAAACCAAAAAAATAAACTAAAAAATCTTTTTGGATTATAAATATTAAATGAAAAATTATTAAAAATAAACACACAGCCCATCAACAAAAAAAATGTAACATTCACATATGGGCCCAGAGATAGTTGGATTTAAGAAAACACAATGGACCACTCTAGATCTGATTTTGAGGTTGGCCCAGATTATCTTTCATTTGAAACAAGCCCAGAACACACTAGCTTGATGGAGACGTTCATCACCTGCCCAGAATTGTCTCATACCTGTTTATGAGACAAAAATATCCAGCAAATACATCAGCAATTTTCAAATAAAGAATCATAACTCAAAATTCCTAGACAAGTCCTAAACATACAGAATCTATCCTCAGCTAATGGTTTTATAAAAATATCTGCTAATTGCTCATCAGATTTAACAAATTGAATACTAATATCCCCTTTTTGGACATGTTCTCTTATTGAGTGAAATTTCACTTCAATATGATTCGTCCTTGAGTGCAAAACTGGATTTTTAGAAATATTAATGGCACTCATATTATCACACATCAAGGGAATATTTTCAGCCTTTAATTTGTAATCAGCAAGCTGTGTTTTTAACCATAAGAGCTGAGAACAACAAGAAGAAGCAGCTATATACTCAGCCTCTGCAGTGGATAAGCCACTGTTGGTTGCTTCTTACTTGACCAAACATTTAAGGACTTTCCAAGGAAGCAACATAAATCAGAAGTGCTCCTTCTATCAACTCTATCACCAGCAAAATCTGCATCACAATAACCAACTGCAGAAAAATAATCAATCTTAGGATACCAAAGACCAAAATTAGATGTGCCATGAACGTATCTAATGATCCTTTTAACTGCAGAAAGATGTGACTCTTTAGGTTTGGATTGGAACCTAGAACACAATCCAACACTTTGCACAATATCGGGTCTAGAGGAAGTTAAGTACATAAGAGAACCAATCATCCCTCTATACCTAGTCTCATCAACATCTTTCTCAGTTTCTCCCTTATCTAATTTAGAACTAGGATGCATGGGAGTTCCCATGGGTTTGGCATTTTCCATACCAAATTTCTTAAATAATTCCTTGGCATACTTTTCTTGATGAATGAAAATACCATTTTCAGTTTGTTTAATTTGCAGCCCAAGGAAAAAATTAAGTTTACCCATCATACTCATGTCAAATTCGCTTGTCATGAGTTTTTCAAATTCAGAACAAAGGGATTCATTGGCTGATCCAAAAATAATGTCATCAACATATATTTGGACTAGAATAAAAGAATCATTAGAGTTCTTGATGAATAGAGTTGTGTCAGTGGTGCCTCTTTGAAAACCATTTTTCAAAAGAAAAGAGCTAAGTCTCTCATACCAAGCTCTAGGAGCTTGTCTTAAACCATAGAGAGCTTTAGATAGTTTAAAAACATGATCAAAATGCTCTTTATTTTCAAACCAGGAGGCTGCTCCACATACACTTCTCTATCTATCACTCCATTCAAGAATGCACATTTCACATCCATTTGGTATAATTTAAAACCACAATATGCAGCATAAGTGACAAACCCCAATTTGACGGTTTATCTTGTATTGAATTTAGGGGATTTTGTCACCTTTCACCCACATTTATTCAATAAAATAGCATGGTTTTGTATATTCTCCTTTAATTGTGCTTAAGAGTGAAAACATGCTTTTTAGGTCTTAAAATGAATAAATTTAATTCACCTTGATTCCATTAGATGCCTTGATATGTTTGTTAAGTGATTTAAGGTCTAGGAGGCAAAGATTGGATCAAGGGAATGAAGAAAGAAGCATGAAAAGTTGGAGAACTCATGAAGAAATGAAAGAACCGGGAAGCTGTCAAGCCGACCTCTTCGCACTTAAACAACCATAACTTGAGCTACAGAGGTCCAAATGATGCGGTTCCAGTTGGGTTAGAAAGCTAACATCCGGGGCTTCGAAACGATATAAGATTTGCCATAGTTGCTATAAGTATGGTGGCGCGCACGCGCATAGTACGCGCACGCGCCATTGCTGCCACCTAGTCCACTTGAAGCAAAACGTGGCCAGCGATTTTAGAAGCCTTGTGGGCCCAATCCAACTCATTTCTGATGCTATTTAACCCATGGAGTGAAGAGGGAAACACATGTTAGTTACCATTAGTCATAGTTTAGTTTTAGAAGTAGTTAGAACTAGTTTCTAGAGAGAGAAGCTCTCACTTCTCTCTAGAATTAGGATTAGGATTAGGCTTAGTTCTTAGATCTAGGTTTTAATCTTTGCTTTCTTCTACTTCTACCTTTCAATTCTTTGTTGCTACATTCATCTTCTTCTATTCTTTTGTTGTAATTTTCTTTATGTTGTTCTTACATTTTGTTGTAGATCTAGTATTGTTCTTTCTACATTCCTCCAATTCAATAAGAGGTAATTCATAATAAATGTGTCTTCTTTGCTCTTCCATTGTTGATCTCTTGTTTTTGTAGTTATAGATTCCTTTAATTCTTGCATTTAATAATGTTTACTTCTATTGCACTCTATGTGTTTGTTGAAATGTCTCTTTTAGTTTTAGTGTAGATTTTGTTCCTCTTGGCCTAGGTAGAGTAATTAGTAACTCTTGAGTTATCTAATTCCTTTGTTGATTGATAATTGGAGAGATTGCTAATTGATTTGAATGCCTCTAAAGCTAGTCTTTCCTTTAGGAGTTGATTAGGATTTGAGGAATCAAATTGATTCATCCACTTGACTTTCCTCCATGGTTAGAGGTTAACTAAGTGGGAGCAATGGACAATTTGTCATCACAATTGAGGAGGATAACTAGGATAGGACTTCTAGTTCTCATATCTTGCCAAGAGCTTTGTTAGTTGTTAGTTTATTTTCTTTGCCATTTATACTTCTTGTCCAAAAGCTTAAAAACCCCAAATATAATTCACAACCAATAACAAGACACTTCATTACAATTCCTAGGGAGAACGACCCGAGGTTTATTTGAATACTTCGGTTTATAAATTTAGGGGTTTCTTTTAGTGACAAACAACTTTTTGTATGAAAGGATTATTGCTTGAATTAGAAACTATACTTCGACGAGATTTTATTTGAGAAATTCTAAACCGTCAAAAATCCATTCGTCAATAAGCTAAGAGGAGTCTTATGGCTTCCATTCGGGCAACAGGGGCAAAGGATTCATCAAAGTCTATTCCTTCTTCTTGGTCATATCCTTGTGCCACTAGTCTTGCCTTGTTTCTTGCAATGCTACCATCTTCTCCCAACTTGTTTCGAAATATCCACTTGGTGCCGGTCACTTTCTTTCCACTTGGCCTTGGAACCAAGGTCCATACTTGGTTCTTTTCAAACTCAAGAAGCTCATCCACCATAGCTTTAACCCAAGAAGGGTCACTAAGTGCTTTCTTGACGTTTTGAGGCTCTATTTGTGATAGAAGGGCAATGTTGGATCCTTCATTTGCCGTTCTAGTGGAAGACCTTGTTTGCACTCTATGAGAGACGTCCCCAATGACAAATTCCTCAGGATAATTCTTCAAGAATCTCCATTCACGAGGTCTGGTGGACTTGGAGGCTGATTCAGTCACCAAGAAATTCTGGGCACTGCTGGCTGCAGGATTTCCTTCAAATTCATGAGACAAAATGGAATTGTCTCTTGAATTTTCAGCATTTGTAGTTTCTGGTTCAGCTTGTCTAGAATTTTCTTTTCCATGATTTTGAGCGGTTTCATCCTCCTTTTGAGCTTGATTTCCTGCATCACAATCTTCCAAAATGCTTTGCACCAAGTTAGTATCACAAAATGTAACATGTATGGACTCCTCAATAATTCTAGCATCTTGATGATAAACTCTATATGCTTTACTAGTTGTGGAATATCCTACAAACAAGCACTCATAAGCCTTTGGATCAAATTTACCCAAATTTTCTTTGTTATTTAAAACAAAACATTTGCATCCAAAGATGTGCAAGTAATCTAAGTTTGGTGGGTAGCCTTTCTAAAGTTCATAAGGGATTTTCTTCAAAAATTTTCTTATGATTGTTCTATTCAAAATGTGGCAAGCCATATTGACCGCTTCAGTCCAAAGGAATTTTGGAACATTACTCTCACAAAGCATAGCTCTTGTCATTTCTTGTATGCTTCTATTTCTTCTTTCCACAACACCATTTTGTTGTGGTGTTCTTGGACAAGAGAAGTTGTGAGATATTCCAAATTTCTCACAAAAGGATTCAAACAAATTATTTTCAAATTCAGTTCCATGATCGCTTCTTATAGAAGATATTTTTAAATCCTTTTCATTTTGAAGTTTCTTGCAAAAAGGTTCAAATGCTGAAAAAGCTTCATTTTTGTGTGCAAGAAATAAAACCCAACCAAACCTAGTATAGTCATCCATAATTACTAAACCATAATGTTTACCACCTAGGCTTTGAGTTCTTGTTGGACCAAATAAATCAATGTGTAGCAACTCAAGTGGTCTTTTAGTAGAGATGTCTTCCTTTGGTTTAAAAGAACTTTTTGTTTGTTTTCCCATTTGGCAAGCATCACAAGTGATGTCTTTGTCAAACTTTATCAAAGGGAGACCTCTTACTAATTCTTTCTTTACAAATTTGTTTATTTGAAACATACTTGCATGGCCCAATCTCTTGTGCCATAACCACTTTTCAGATTCTTTAGAGTGAAGACAAGCTACATTTTGATTCTTTAGTTCATCAAGAGTAAGTCCATACATATTATTGAAATGCTTGGCAACAAACATCACTTCATTTGTCTTTTCATTAACAACACAGCATTCAAGCCTTTTGAAAACAACTAAATATCCTAAATCACACAGCTGACTTATACTCAAAAGATTGTGCTTTAAACCACATACCAAAAGCACATCATCAATGAAAGTAGATTGCTCATTACCTACTTTTTCAACAGCAATGATTTTACCTTTACCATCATCTCCAAAGGTCACAAAACCTCCATCATACTTATTTAGTTTGATGAAGTAGGTTGGCCTTCCAGTCATGTGCCTTGAATATCCACTATCCATGTACCACATGTCCTTTTTGTTCTTGGATGCTAGGCAAATCTGCATGATGAGTTTCAAGTAGCCTTAGGTATCCAAATTAATTTGGATCCTTTGAAGTTAATCCATCTTGGTTGCCCAAGTACATTGAAATCACAAACAATATTGTAAACTTTGTTTCCAACAACTCTTTTTTCAATGAAGCATTGTGCATATGAGTGACCAAATTTCTTGCAATTAACACAATGATTTTCTGATGTGTGCCGCTGAAATTGAGGTAAGTTATATTGCTTGAAATGATTAAATGGTTGGAATTTTCTGGTTTTTGGAGGAGATGTATTTCTTTTGACAAACTGATTTTTGTTATAATTATTTCTCTTTGCAAAAATCTTTTCACCAGAATTTTTTTGAATATTTTTACCTTTCAAAAATGAGGTTTTGTTGTAAAATATTGGTTTCTTGAAAGCATCGTCATTTTTTGAAATGTAACCCAAACCTGGCCGGTTTGGACTCAGACCAGTTCTTGGTGAAGGCTCAGTTTCACTTGTGTTTGCTTTATCAAATTTTTCTTCACAAGTTGAAACATATCCGATACCTGATTTGCTTGGTATGGATTTGGTATTTGATGAAGAAGCCACAAATTTTATAGAGGAAGTATTAGAAACTGCATGTTTCTTGGCTATGTAGCCTACACCAAATTTTTCAAACAATAGTCTTTGACTTGCAAGTAATTTGTCCAAGTTTTTGGAACCTTGAGCAAATTTTGCTAAGTCACCATTCAGCCTTTTAATCTTATCATTTAATCTTTCATTTTCAGCAATTAACTCATGAGAAGGATCCACAATGTGCTTTCCTTTTAATTTTTCAAGTTCAGATTTTAGAAATCTGTTTTCTTCAATGATGTCCAATGCACATTCAGTTTCCTTCACTTTTTCTTGTAAAAAATTATTTTCAGCTCTTAACACATCTCTTTCAGATCTGCATTCATTGTATTTATCAAGCAGTTTTGATGTGTTTAAAGTGAGATCATCAATAATAGCATGCAAGTCCTCAATGGTCAAATCATAATAGATTACCTCATCAAGATTGTTGTTTCCAGCCATGAAGCAGTCTTTGTCATCTCCTTCAGATTCTTCTTCTTCATTTGAGTCATTCTCAAGATCCTCCCAAGCTGCCATGAGTACTCTCTTCCTTTCCTTCTTTCCTTTGTCCTCCCTTATGAGCTTTGGACAGTTCGACTTGAAGTGTACAGCCTCCTTGCAATGATGACACGTCACCTTACTCAAGTCTATCTTGTGCTCCTTTGAACTTGAACCCTTGTATTTGCCCTTGCTCTTCATCATCCTTCTAAATCTCCTAGCAAAAAACAAAAGCTCGTCATCTAAAATACCATCACTAGACTCACTCTCTTTTGGTTCTATTTGTGACTTGAGGGCTATTCCCTTTTTCTTTGAGTCTGTGTTTGTGTGTGTGGCTTCATAGGCAAGGAGTTTTCCTCTCAGCTCATCATAGGTTATGGGACTTATGTTGTTACTTTCGGTTAGGACAGTGGCAGTGTTTTCCCACTCTTTTGTGAGGCTTCTAAGGAGTTTTCTCACCAAGGTTTGTTCTGCATAGTTTGTACCCATAGTATCAAGGTTGTTGATTATGATTGAGAATCTCTCAAACGCTTCATCAATGCTTTCTCCATCCTTCATGCTAAACATCTCGTACTCTTTTCGCAGCATATCAATCCTCGTTTCTTTTACTTGTTTGGTGCCTTCGTGTGTAACCTGGAGTTTTTCCCAGATTTCTTTGGCTGTCTTGCATCTAGACACCTTCCGGTACTCTTCAAATCTGATAGCACAGTGAAGAAGGTTGATTGCTTTAGCATTCAGCTCTATCTTCTTCTTATCATCTTCATTCCATTCAGCTTCTTCTTTTGGAGTCACCACTCTATCAGCACTTGTTTTTGTTGGGATCTTTGGACCGCTTACAACAATCTTTCATATGTTGTAGTCAATGGATTGGATGAAGATCCTTATCCTTTCTTTCCAGTAGGAATAGTTCTTCCCGTTGAAGAAAGGTGGCCGGTTGTTTGACTGGCCTTCAGTGAGGGTGTAAGCAACTGTGGTTGTGCCCAAGTTGTTTGCCATTGGATCTTTGCTCCAAGCGGTTAAGCTTGATTCTTGAGACCTTAGCTCCTGATACCAATTGAAGGTTGTGGTAGGCTTAAAGAAGGGGGGTTGAATCTATACCTTCCTCTTTAAGTTGCTGTTATGACCCTTTTAAACAAAATTACAATTCTGATTCTGTTTGAACTCAGCAGCGAAAATTTATGAGACAATTTATTTTTATCTCATGAATATCAGAAAACAGAACTCAGTAGAGAAGAGAAAAGCGAGCACCAGCATGTATCCTGGTTCGTTTGCCTTGTGCTATGCAACCTACATTCAGTCCCCTCCATAATTATGGAAAAATTTCACTATAGTTAACAGTATTACATACACCAATTTCACACTCAAGTTCTATCCTAACTTGACATTGGCTATGCTAACTCCTAACTATTCACTCTTAGTGCTAACCCAACTAAGAAAGGGATACCAAACAGGTACAAGATACAAGACTCTTTGCCAACCTAAAGAAATCAGAAAATAACTCTAGGCTTCTCTCAAGTGTATCACTCAGCCTTTTTTCACTCATGGCTTTTACTTGAGCTTTCTCATAATGCCTTTTCTCACAAGAAATTACAGAAAGATATACTTAGAAAAGTACATTACAATCAGCAAAACATGAAGGAGATTGACTTCATTAGCAGCCTCTTTGCTATGTGCAAAATCAGATTCGCAAACCTCAGATACAGTTCTTCAGTATTGGCCGAATGCTTCTTTGAAAGTAAGCATTATCCAAGTAGAGGAACTCCTTTTCAGGATACTGTTCTCACACTCTGGTTTTCTCTCCTTCGTTCTGAATGAGCAAGAAGTCTTCTTTTATTTTCCTTGCATGTTGCTGGGACCTTCTCCCAAGGTCAACACCTTGAGCCTTGAGCTTCACCAACCACAGATTCACTTTTTCTCAATAATCCTCAGAATAGAAACTTTCCCTCTGACTTCCTCATCTTGACCGAAAGCCACAATGCAATAACCATAGAAATCTTCTCATGGTCAACTTGATCTTAGCCATTAAAAAACTACTTGGTCCCCAAGTCTCACTTGTGACCGTAGATGTAAAGCAGAATAGGGCAGATAACAACTTTTTCTTGAATGCCATTTTCGGATAGAGCAGAGAGTTGGGAAGAAGAGAAGAAGATCTGATGCATGCAAGATGAAATGGGTTACCTTTAACCTAAGCTTGATTTGGTTTGAACTGGGTGATTTGATATCTGCCTTTCTTGCCTAACCTTCTCTTTCTTTCCTCTTCTTTGAATAGCTTAGGAGCTAAGCACTTTCTCTTGCTTCTGTGATTTGACATGGTCAGAGAGAAAAGAACGTTGCTTTGGTAAAAGCTAGTGAGAGGGAATGAAGGCTTCAATCTTATATGAGAAGCTTGGATCAACTTTGAATTGATGGAACGGGCTTGGATCGGGTTTGATTAGCTTGGCCCCGTTGGTTCCTTTGGCTTCTTTCTTTGCTTTTTCTTGGGCTCTTAATTTTGCTTTCAGCCCACCATCTTTGCTGTTTGCTTTATATTCCATTTGGGCTCTTTAATTGAATTTTGGCCTGCAACAATAAATAATTTAGTAATATTCAATTTATAATTACTCAAACATAAATTATTTATTTTGTCCAAAAATAATGTTTGTCATCACTAATTAATTTAGTTAATTTCTTAACTCAACATCGTCGGTTAGGAATTTCACACAAATAATCTCATCAAAGTATAGTTCCTAACCAACAAAAAATCCTTAATCAAAGTTTAATTTGTTTGTCACAAGTGCAAACCAATAATAATAACCGAAAGTATTAGATCTCGGATCGTCTCTCAAAAGAATTGCAGTGAGGTGTGCACATTATTGGTTATGAGGTTCAAGAGGTGGTTTGAATATAATAAGACTAGAAATTAAATGACAAGAAAATAAATCAAACACTAAAGATAACAAATACTAAAAAGAGGCATTCATGGAAAGGATTGAGAATCTAGGTTTTCTATCCTAGTCATTAATCATAACACAATAATAAGCAAGAACTAATCATATTTCGTCATCTCCAACAATGGAAGATGGTATAATGTTATCTTCACATTGAGAGAAATTCAAATAGGACTAGTTAACTCCAATCCATAAGTAATGTTAATGGAAACAAGATTAACTAATCACTTTAGATCGCCAATCTAAATTGGGTATTAATGACTCAAGAGCACCTAATTTCTCTTTCCAAGCCAATAATGCTCAAAATCTACCCTAAAGTCCAACCAAACATTTTATCAAACACTTGGAAGACATAAAAGAAAAGCATGGTAAAATTGCAAGAAATATAAAATCTAAAACTACCTAATGCAAGAAAATAACAATAACAACTCAATTAAGCAAGAAAAGAACATAAAATCTCAAATTGCATTAAAGAAAATCCAAATCAACAAGAGTGCATCAACATAAAAACGACATAAAAGAAAAATTAACTATGTAAACTAAGAGAACAAAGATGTAGGAACAAGAAATTGCAAAGAAAACTAGATCAAAACAAGAATCAAAACCTAAATCTAAGAGAAAATTAAACTAAGAACCCTAATTTATAGAGAGAATGAGCTTCTCTCTATAGAACTAATTAGCCTAAAACATGTTTTCTACACTACCTAATTGCTCCCCCTTGTTTCTTCTTGAGTTCTGTATCAAATAGTATCATAAATGAGTTGGATTTGGGTTTGGATGGCTCAGAAATTGCCCCCAACGTTTTCACTTTAATGAGAGTCACGTGATCAACGTCATGCGTGCGCGTGGGTGACGCGTGCATGTCGCTGGCAGATTTCCTCCTCACGCATACGCGTGGATGACGTGTGCGCGTGGCCTTGAATTCTCTAAATGCTCATTTCTTCATGAATTCTCCACTTTGCATGCTTTTCTCTTCACTCCTTCCATCCAATCCTTGCCTTATAAGCCTGAAATCACTCAACAAATATATCAAGGTATCGAATAGAATTAAAATAAATTAAATTTAGCAATTCAAAGGTTTAAAAAGCATGTTTTTAACCATTAAACACAATTAGGAGAAATTCATGAAATCATACTATTTTATTGAATAAATATAAAATAAATTGATAAAATCCCGTAAATTTAACACAAAATAAATCACAAAATTATGATTTATCATATGCCAACGAATATCTCGACCGAAACTCATCATAGAGGGGCATCTCAAGCACCTACCAAGGTGCAAGTGCCGAATGTACCTAATAACATACGTGTTGAGTGGCAACGACGTGTTAGTACAGAATTTCACTTGTTTGATGATTTTGATGTTCATAGCCATGACAGTGACAATAGAGAGTAGCGTGATTAAATAGGTTAAGGTAGTACTTATGTTTATGTTGTTGTCTTATTTATTTACATCTATGCCTTCTTTATTCATATGTATGACTTTTAAAATTTGTATGCATGCATTTTAATATCCATACGGAAGAAATTTTTTTTATTTAGTTGTAAACAAATCAACAAAAGAATAAAAGAGCAAAAAAATAAAAGAACAATTCACTTGGTGAATTTATGAACGCAATAAAACATAAAGTCTATTAAGAGAAAGATGACATTAAAACAATACAATAATTCCTAGTACTTGAGATAAAGATAACATTCTCATGAAATCATCTCTCAAAAAAAAAAAAATCCTAAAACAAACTTTGAAAGTAGTCACATTTCATATATATTTTTATTTTCATGAAATTATAAAATTTAAGAAATATTTTTATAATTTTAGAACATATCTAACATCAGTTCTAAAAGCTTAGTTTATCCAAATGTTAATTATGTGTTAACGGAAAAATTAGCCAATAATTAACTACTGCTGCAACGATACATTTAAAAATAGGCCAATTCTTTGGTATAAATACTGCATAGACATCTACATATATAAATTTTTGCTGGAAGAATGCCGCATAGACAAGTGTTTCTTGAAGGAATAACTTATGCGTCGCAGCAGCTACTTCCTGTATTTGTAGCAGTAGTTCAGTGTCAAGCACGTGCAATTTATAAAATTAAAGGAAGATAATTGAGTAATTAGAATATCTGTAATTAGGTATTTAGATGGGCCATTTCATGGTACACAGATTTGATATGTTTTCTGAGTCTCTTTCTTGTAAAGCAATTTAAAACAAAAAAACTTGGTTTTTAACTTTTTATAGGTCTATTTTATTTACTGTTTTATTTTAATTTATTGTAATTGAAATAAATTCTTAATTTATTGCACATTTGAAATAAGTTCTTAATTATCGGAGTTAATTTTTAGGAGGAATTTTTTTTGTTCACTACTGAGATTTAAAATTGTGTTATTTTATATGCAATGGCTTTACGTTTTTTCTTTTTTTTGTTTGATTTTTTTATTTTTATTTTTATTAAAAGAGTAAAACAAGAAGAAACTTGAGAAGATAAAACAAGAAAAAAAATATGAATAAGAAAAAAAAAGATGATGACGATGATGAAAAAGAAGAAGAAGAAGCAGCAGAAGATGAGGAAGAGAGAGAAGAAGAGTTTTGAATTATACATAACTTATCAGTACACATACACAAAAAATTCTTAAATAATACATTCAAATATCTTCGTATTACACCCAAATTTAATGTAAATACAGAAAAATATTTTCTTTAATGCAAAATTTTTACATTACATTCAATTCAAACCATCAACGATAAAATTATTCACCTACAAAATCATAAACTACTAACGAAAAAATTAAGTAGAATCGAACCACACCCCAACCACTTGATTGGATTCAAAACAATAATCAATTTCGTTCTGATTCAATTGACAATCTGAACTTGAATTATTCATTATCTTCAATAACGAGATAACTGATGATGGAGGATAAGGAGAAAAAGGAAGGAAGAGAAGAAATTCCAATGAAAAAAGAAGGAGGAATAAAAGGAGGAGGATGTGGTGTTGGTGACGACGATAACTAAAGAGAAAAATAACGAAGAAGAAGAAGGAGGAGGAGGAGAAGGAGGAGCAGGAGCAGGAGAAGAAGAATAAGGAAGAGAAGAAGAAGAAGAAGAAAAACGTGCGCACCGTAAATATAAACAACTTGTATAGACTTGTATCAAAAAATGACTTATATGTGGAGAATAATTGAAACAATAATTTGAAGAAATACTATATGTGAAGAAAAATTTAATGTTGTTATTCAGTCAAATGAATATAAACTTTAATTCAGTCAACTAATTAAATACTTTTATTGAGGAGAGAAAGTAAAATTAAATATTTCTGTTGAATTAACGAAGGAAGAGGAGGAGGAGGAGGAGACAAAAAAAGAAGAAGAACGTACAAAAAGAAGAAAAAGAAAAAAATGTGCAGTAACGGCACGAAAATAGATGTGTGCATGTAAATATAAACGACTTGAATAAACTTATATAAAAAAATGACTTATACGTGGAGAATAATTGAAACAATAATTTGAAGAAATACTATACATGAAGAAAAATTTAATATTGTTATTCAGTCAAATGAATATAAATTTTAATTCATACAACTAATTAAATACTTTTATTGGGGAGAGAAGGTAAAATTAAATATTTCTATTGAATTCTGTTGGTAATAATATATATATATTCAATTAATTCAATCTATATATATTGTAAATAATTTGAATTGATCTAATAGTTAGTTTACTAGTTCGTTTAAATAAATATTAAAAGTTTGAATCCTGTCTTGCATATATAACAATTAATTAGTCAGCGACAAACTTCTAAATAACAATTCATATTTGCGATAAATTAATTCTTAACTTATCAAGTTGGAGAATACAATAAGAAATAAAAAAAATTCAATATATATTATACTCAAAGAATATCAAAATATTAATACATTTTTATATGTATATTGAGATTAATTTTGATGTACAATGATTTTAACTAAAATTTATGTGTTTATATAATTATTTAGTTAATTTAAACAATTACATTACAAATATGATAATACATAATTAATTATTTATATAAAATTAATTTTTACTAAGTATGGAAATTGAACTTACATGTATTTAATTCAATTTAATTTAATGTTGTTAATATTTGTTTTAGACTTATAAATTAATAAAATAATTAGTTAATATTTTTAATATAAAAATAATTAAATTTTTTAACATCAATACAAATGTAACATAAAATAAAAAATATTGGTTACCTAATTTTTTAAAATAATATTTTAAAATATAAAATTAAATTAAATTAATCTAATAAATTAATTTACTAATTTATTTAAATAAGTGTTAAGAATTTAAATTTTATATTGTATATGTAAAATTAATATTAAATAGAATTCTAAAAACATTCTAAAATATAAGGGGTATATATAGTAAAAGAGTAGTGCTAGGGAGTCAATGGCCTAAACGTACAATGTGTACAATGGACTAAATCTTTGGTTTATGAATAAAATGAACATCACTTATACTATCCAGAATAACCATCTAGATACCAGGGATAATAAACATCTCATGTTATAAAAAGCTAATTTTGGGTTTACCAAAATTCGAACTCTTGACATTCCGGATCTGGAACTCTAATACCATGTCCTGAAACCACTCATCCCAAAAGCGTAACCTGATAGGACAATATAACACTAATAATCATATCTCTAATACTTTATAAACTTTCATTGTACATATTATACGCGTAGGTCATTGGCTCCTTATACTTTCTCATAGTAAAATATATATGTCAAATCTTGCATTAAATACCAAACCAAATTATGGTAAAAAAGTAAAAAAAATCCTGGGTGACGCAATAGCTACGTGGACCTCAAAACCACAAATGAAAATCCAAAACGCGGATTTCAAAACCCAACTTTAACTTAAATTCACAGACCCCGCGAGATCCGAGCCTCAATTCTCCTTTGAACCGCCCAAATTTTGATGCAGGGGGATGATTTGGAAGTGAATTAGATTGCTAATTTATTGTCACTTGAATGAATTATTTGTGTGAATGAAATGAAGCCTTTTGTATTTGAGATTCCGAACACATTGTCTCGTAATATTATTTTAGTATTTACACGTGTGATGCTCTTTTGCCACTTCTCTCAGCCGTACTGACTACTGAGTATACAATGTACTGGGATAGAGTGTGAGTTACATTAATATCTACTGTTGTCTGCTTAAGGAAAAACAAAACGTTTTAGTTGCCTGCATCTACTGGCTGAGCTGATATAAAAGATTGATGCAAGTGGCAAACATGGAATTGTATGCTGTCTTGTGTAGTTTTTATTGATTACAGAGTTATTGTTCGGGATAGTGGAAGATACTGCTGGGTGTGTTTGGATTTCTCTTTGATAAGTAGCATTTGCTGTAGATAAAATTATTCTGTATTAGATTTCATTTTGGGAGAAAATATCATTATAAAATCATATGATAGCATAATAATTTTTACTACAAAATATTAAATGTTTGCTGGTAATTGTTGGTAACAAGGAAAATTTACTCATCCAGTCACTTAGGTTAAACATATGATCATAATATCAAATTTTAATTTTGAATCCATATATCTTATATTTACAAGTTAAAGTCTTGGCCACAGTTTTAAATTTTGTTCTGCTGTGATTACTGCAATGCTGATACGGTGGGTGCTGCAACAGTGTTGTGACTGCCAGAAGACAGTACTTGGCTATGAAAAAACAGGTTTTATGGGTTTAATATAAAAGAGAAAGAAATTATGTGCAAAATTTTTATCATTAGTGGCTCTTATGTTACAGTAGGGTGTTCTTATTTATGAAAAAGCCTCATTATACTAGTGTTTGTTAATATGCTTAATATTGTGTTGGAGAAATTACATAAATTGGTAATGGTCCTCTGGCCAAACTTGGCTGTCAATTTTGATTCTTCTTAATGTCCACAGAATGATAGTTTCCTGTTTGGGAAAGCCCAGACTTTGACCTGAGCAAAAGCTGCCTTCATATATTGAGTAGTATGTGTGTGGAGAAAATTAAGTTGGTCATTTGATGTTGCTGTTCTTGGAGAAAATTAGGGGTTGGAGGAGTTTAAGTTGTTTAATTTAATTATTATATTCCAAATTCAATTTTTAGAATAACAATATGTGCCATAAATTTTGTAGTCAATTTCATATCCATCAAAAAACGAACTTTAATAAAGTCAGAATTAATCATTATTTATTTAAAATTATAATTTATTTCATAAAATTTATTTAATATACTATCTTCTTTTGTTCATTGAAAATAACGAGTTCGTCCACAAATAAACTTATTCCTATTTCTGTGTAATTTAAAACGTATCTCGACCAGAAAAAAAAGACATTAATTGTTTTCTCCCCTACAAGGCTACAATACGTGAGGAAGAAATAATAATAGTAATAATAATAATAATATTAATAATAATAGAGTAAAGTATCATTTTTTTTAAACGTCTTACTTAAGTAAGTCCTTAACGTTTTAAAATTGATTCAATGTCTGACAGCTAGGGATCTGTTAATAGAAATAACGGTGGAATAAAATTGAGACAATTTTAAAAGGTTAGAGACTTAAATAGGGACAAAAACGATATATAGAAATAAATTTAATTTTATCCTTCAATAATATCAATTTTTTACGGTACATAGCTATTCAATTATTTTTTAATCACATCGAAGTAAACTATACTTAATCACATTATTTTTATTCTAAATAAATTTTTTTTTATAATTATGCTTTTAAAGATTTTTACTTATCATAAAATGTTTGTAGAATGACTAGTACATAAACTTGCAAAAAAAATATACATATATAATAAAGTAATGTGATTTTAGTCATTTTACAAACATTTGATGATGAATAAAAATTTTCAAGAAAAAAATAATAAAAAAATAAATTTATTTAGAATGAAAGTAACGTAATTAAGTGTAATTTACCTATATGTGATTAAAAAAAATTTGAATAACTATATATCGTAAAAAATTGATATTATTAAAATATAAAATTAAAATTTATTTTAATGTATCTTTTTTTTAAGATTTTCGTCCTATTTAAGTCCATAACGTTTCAAAATCGTCTCAATTTTGTCTTGCCGTCAATTCTGTTAACAGATCCCTAACGGCAGGACAATATTGAGTCAATTTTAAAATTTTAGAGACTTAAATAAGATGATTTAAACATTAGGGACAATTTTGGAACTTATTCCAAAAGTTAGAACAAAAATATACTTTACTCATAATAATAATAATAATAATAATAATAATATTAGAAAATTATTTTTTTCGACCAATATCCTCTAATTTTTTATTAATTTTAAATTATAAATTATAAATTCTTAATTTTAAATTTCAAATTATAAATCTAAATTTTAAAATTAACTAATATTGACTAAATAAAAATTAGATTTTATATGTCTAATAAAAGTTTTATTGTAGTAACTATTTTGGATAGGTTTAGTGGTTACTAATCTGTTTAAATAAATATCAATTGAATGGGTAATAAAATCGATTCAATTACACAAAAAATGACTTTAGAAAAAGTCGATTGTAAAAAAAATTTAACTAATCAATCGATATAAAAAAATCGATTATTTCTTAACAATGTAGAAGAAAAGGATTTTTGTTCACTAACCAATCGATTTTTTCATTGATTTTCTACTGCGCATATTTGCCAATTCATAAACAATGATTGTCAGTTTGTCACTACAACAAATTGATATATTATCAAAGAAAAAGATTCATATACGATTACAATTATAGAATTAGATAATTGAAAAATAAATTCATGATAAATTATATTATGAAATTAGCAATTTTAAGATTGAAAAAAAATAAAACTGAAATTTATAAATTAAAATAAAATTAATTTTAAAATTAATCTTCATAGAACTTATTGATAAAATTTTAAATATAAAATATATCATGAAAAATAAAATAATAATTTATAAAATATAGAGTAAATTTTAAAATTAAATAATATATAAAAATTAATTAATAAATAAAAATAAATATAAGTTATTTAATAATTATTAAAAAACTAAAAAATATGTTTTCTTATTAAGATCATTAATGGTTTAGATATTTTATGATCATAAAAATCGGAGCCTATTTTATATCCGTACCAATAAACTTTTAAATAAAATTTTAATTTGTTAGAGATTAATTTCTGGTGTACCGAATTAAAAAGTACGGTGAAAAATAAAAAATATTTACCGGCTTACTGCTGTGGATTTTTACTTCTTTCTACTTTAAGTCTTTTAACACGTGCCCAAACTCCCGAGCGTTAAGCAGTGCATTTATTTTATCTTATTTTAGACAGAAATAGTGCAGTCCTTTAATTCTATTCGGCCGACGGATTGATTAATGAAATAATTAAATTTTAAAATTCAACCTTAAAACCCTAAACCCACTTTAATGGTGCTCAATTGTCAATTCAACTCAACTCTACGAAACTTTGTTAGCCGCCTCCGTCTCAAAATTGTCATTCTCCCCTCTTCACACTTCAAAGCACCCTCACCCTATTCTCCTCTCCCTCACGTCACAGGTTTCTCTTCTGCCCCTTACAATTTTTCTTTTCTTTTATTTTCTTTCTTGAATCTGCATTGATTTCTTTAATTTTTCATAATGGTCCATGTTTGATTATTTAGTCCCAGTTAATTGAACGTGTTAGCTATAGTGAGCTAATTTTATTTTTTAAATACTGATTCTTATTGAGTTCTCTGTTTATGTATTAGTTTCATTCATGCTCTTGTTAGCATTTTGAGTCGCATCTATTTTTTATTGTTCCATATGTATTGATTTCTGCAATTTTTGTTTACAATGATTAACGTTTAATCGTTTAATTTTCATCTACTGCATGTGTTACTTATTCTGTTTTAGACAATATTCTTATAAAGTAATAAGCTAGTTTATTTATTTTCAAATTTGGTTCTTCTTTTGTTTCATATATCCCCTTGTTTTTGTGATAATTTGGTATGCAAGTTGGACACCAATTGGGATAGTTATCTCTTGAATCCTTTTTAGTTTCTATTATTAGTGTAGTGATAGATTTTTTAACATGTTATAGGCCAGGCTTAGTCTAAAGTTGTCATAGCTTGTTTAATGCAAGGTATAGTATGGTCCGTTTTCATCTTGGAATGAGAAATAGCATTGCCATTGCGGTTCCTCTGAGATTGAGACCAAACATTAGCAACACTCTACCACATCACAAGTTCTGGCCAACCTGCTTTCACAGCCATGAAGGTACGCACACCACAGCTTTAACGCTTTTAATAGCCTAGGGCACTTCATTCGTCGCATGTTCTTGTTCCTCCCCTCTCTCTCTGTAAGTTTTCTCTATCCGTTTCTATCTAAAACACTTTTTATTCATGTAATAATTCTTTGTTTGTGCTGTTCATAATGCCATTGCTTACGGCCGTTCTTCTTCCATGCTAGGACATACCATTAGTTGCGTGCCCTACTCCGCTCCTCAAACAAAGCCCATGGCGCTTCATTTCGTGGTTCAACTCCCCATTCTATTTGAGTTCTCTTACGCCTTCACATTGCTGAAGTTTTGTTGTCTTATTTATGTGAAAATCAACGACATTCATTTGTTGCTATTTTTGTTGTTTTACCTTTGGATGACTAAGGCCGAAAGAATGATATGGGTATGCATACAAGAGAATAAGTGATAACTCTAGATGATGGCTGAGAAGCACTGTGTGCACTTGTTGAACCATTCTTTGGTTATTTTTTTCCTGAAGTTTTATTATTATGTTTGCTTTCTTAGATTCTTAGCCGGTTCAACCGTGCTCGTGCAGCTCAATTGACCTTCCCTCATTTTGTGTGTCAAACACCACTATTTATGCCAATGGGTACTCAAGGTTAGAGTTTCCAATTTATCCTTTCTAATATGCAGCAAATGAAGTCCATGGAGGTGGTGGACACCATGACAAGGAGGAAGATTAACATTATGTGCCTACAAGAAACAAAGTGGGTTGGTGCGAAGGCTAGGGAGTTGGATACTTTTGGTTTCAAATTTTGGTATACAGGAATGGTGAATAATAGGAATGGGGTTGGAATAATTGTGGATAAGCAGTGGAAGAAGGACGTAGTGGATGTCAAGAGGGTGGGAGATCGGATCATCTCTATCAAACTTGTGGTGGAGGGAGGTGGTTTCCATGTGATTAGCGCCTATGCACCGCAAGTGGGTTCGGACGAACAACACAAGATAAGGTTTTGGGAGAATCTGGAGAGTTTGGTTTAAGACATACCTTTGGGAGATAAGATTTTCTTAGGAGGAGATTTAAATGGCCATGTTGGGAGAGAAGTGACTGGATATGGGAGTATTCACAGAGGCCATGGTTTCGGGGTGATCAATGCCGAGTGTAAAGCTATTTTGGACTTTTTAAAAAGAGAGACGAACATCTTATAACCTATAAGAGTGGCGTGACAGGCTCTCAAATCGACTTCTTCTTGTTGAGGAAGTCGACCGGAAATATTGCATTAATTGTAAAATTATCCCGGGAGAAAGTTTGACAACACAACATAGGGTGCTCGTCATGGATTTTCGTGTTGAGCAAAAGTTGAGGAAAAGATATCATACGAAGAACCCAAGGACAAGGTGGTGGTGGATGAAAAGTGAGGAACAAAGAAGCTTCCTAAGACGGGTAGGAGAAGATACAAAGTGGGATGGGAATGGAAGTGCGGAAGAGGTGTGGAGGGAGATGACAGAAGTTATTAGAAGAACAGCAAAAGAAAGCTTTGGTGAATCTAAAGGAATAGGGTCAAGAGACAAGGAGTCTTCGTGGTGGAATGCGAGTGTACAAGAAAAGATAAAGATAAAAAGGGAGTGCTTTAAAGAGTAGTCTTTATGCCGCAACGCAGATAACTGGGAAAAATATAAGGCGGCTAAGAAAGAGACAAAAGTGGCTGTAAGTGAAGCAAGAACAAGAGCATATGAGGGTCTCTGCTAGTCTTTGGACACGAAAGAAGGAGAAAAAGGTATATATAGAATCGCAAAGAGTCATGAAAGAAGAACAAGAGATTTGGATCAGGTTAAGTGCATAAAGGACAAGGATGGAGATGTGTTGGCTCAAGAGGAGAAGATTAATGAAAGGTGTGGAAGAGCTACTTCTACGAGTTATTCAATGAGGGACAGAAGACTCTTCCGAGCCTTGGTCGGTTATGCACAAGGGAGGAAGATAAAAATTTTGACTACTGTCAAAGGATTCAAGACTTCGAGGTGAAAGAGGCTCTAAAGCAGATGAAAAATGGCAGGGCAGTAGGACTTGATAATATCCCGATTGAAGTTTGGAAGGGTCTTAGAGAAAAAGGTATAAACTGGTTAACCAAGCTTTTTATTGAGCTTTTAAGGTCAAAGAAGATGCCTGATGAGTAGAGAAAGAGCACCTTGGTACCTATCTACAAGAATAAGGGAGATATACAAAGTTGCAAAAACTATAGAGAGATCAAGCTTATGAGTCATACCATACAGTTACGGGAAAGGGTGATAGAACGGAAGTTGAGAAAAGAGACACAAGTAACAGAGAATCAATTTGGATTTATGCTAGGTAGGTCTATCACTGAAGGATATACCTATTAAGAAGGATGATGGAGAGGTATCGTAGTAATAAAAGGGATCTACATATGGTGTTTATTGATTTGAAAAAAGCGTATGATAGAGTACCAAGGGAGGTCTTATAGAAGGTTTTAGAAAAGAGGAGAGTAAGGATCGTATATATTCGTGCAATTAAAGACATGTATGATGGGGGCACAACTAGTGTGAAGACTCAAGGTGGTGTGACAGAGGAATTTTCTATTGGTATAGGATTACACCAGGGATCATCCTTATATCCATACCTTTTTCACATTAGTCTTGGAAGTACTCATAGAGCACATCCAAGAGCTTGTGCCATGGTGCATGCTTTTTGCTGATGATATCGTCCTTATGGGAGAGTCAAGGGAGGACCTAAATAAAAAGTTGGAGTTATGGAGAGAAGCTCTAGAAGTGTATGGTCTGCGCATAAGCCGTAGCTAGACGGAATATATGGAATGTAAGTTTAGTCTGAGAAGGGAAAACACAAATATAGAGGTGAAGATTGGAGAAAATATCCTACGAAAAATTAAATGTTTTAAGTATCTTGGGTGCATCATACAGGATAATAGAGAGATTGAACATGATGTAAATCATAGGATCCAAGCAGGTTGGTCAAAATGGCGGAGTGCATCTGGTTTTATATGCGACAAAAAAGTGCCTTTAAAACTTAAAGGTAAATTCTATCGCACCGCTATAAGACCGGCTATGCTTTATGGTACGGAGTGTTAGGCGGCTAAAGGAGAGCACGAACATAAGTCGAGTGTGACAGAGATGAAGATGTTGAGATGGATGAGTGGTCATACGCGATTGGATAAAATAAGGAACGAAGATATAAGGGAGAGAGTTGAAGTAGCACCTATTGTGGAAAAGATGGTTGAATCGCGTCTCAGATGGCTTGGACATGTGAGAAGAAGACCGATAGAACATCTAGTCAGGAGAGTATATGAGATGGAAGATGGATAACGGGTGAGAGGCAGAGGAAGACCTAAGAAGACCATCCATGAGGTGGTCAAACGAGATCTACATGTAAATGGTCTCTTTGTAGACATGATACATGACAGAGCATAATGGCATCGTTTGATTCATGTAGCCGACCCCACTTAGTGGAACAAGGCTTTGTTGTTGTTGTTGTTTTTTTTTTCATTCTCATGCTCAAGCCATTTCATGCTATAAGATAACAAAGTTTACCTTCAAAATTGTTGCCAAATTGTTTCATTTTTTTATAATACAATATTGCATTCGTATTGAGTTTGTTGTTTTTGGGGGAAAGTATGGACATCGATTAATATTTATAATGTAAGCCTCATAGAAAATTGCAAGTGACATGCATAACAGATTGTAGTACTGACTACAAAGTATAGCACTGGTAATTGATTCGTTGTTCTTATGCACGTTTTCTTGATGCCTTCAATAATTTCTGGTTTCTTGTACCTGCTTATGGAGTTTTTGGTTGGAGCTTACAGCTAGCAAACTGTAACAATATATTTTAAGAAAATTGATTTTTCTTTCTTATGTTCGTCATAAATTGTACATAATATAATTTGAGCAGATATTATTATGGCTTTGGATGATGTCGTAAAGACCACCATTACTGGTCCAAGAATTGAGGAAGCTATGTATCGAACGCTTAGATGGATAGATAGATGCATAGCAGGTAATTATGTTATTGAAGTGTATCATTTAAGTCTTTGGTTGTTTCCAATGCTAAATATAATGGACATTCCTTCTGTTAACAACGCACAAGAGACCTCACGATCAGAACTTGTTTGGTATTGTACAAGGTGGTTTAGATCCTGAGTTGAGGTAAAATTTAGCACAAACCATGATGTTCTTCCTATTATCAATGTGGATGTTGTGAAACAAGTAACTAACTATAAATTTATAATTTGCAATATGCTGTACTCAAGAACATCTGTGTCAAAGGTTTGGTAGACCGCAACTTGCCTGAGTAAGTGTAAGTTTATTTAGTCATATAGTCTATTTTGTGGTTTATTGCAATTTCTAATGTTATTTATTTATTTTGTGCTGTCTTTTAGAACTATACTAGACAGTATACAATACTAGCTGGTTTGAATGTCAGCTCCAGTCTCTTTTGTTTAGGCACCAGACAAAATGGGCTTGGTCATATTATTCATGAATCATTACTGTGTAATATCTTAAAGTTAAACTATAAATTGTGAGTTAAACTAACTCGAGACAATTTAATGTGTTATTCCTGATTCAATTTAACAAAAGAAAAGGAAAACTAGGATTGTTGATATGGTATCTAGTACTTATCAAAAGAGTGAAAAAAATAGTATAGCATTCCAAAAATATGCATGAATATATAAAGGTCTTCTTTCATTGACATACTACAGTTAGAAGTAACCTTGTGAAATAAAGGAGGACATGTGGAATCAATAGTTTCGTAATGCTGATAAGAAGCTTAATATAATTTTTTTTGTCACAGCTATGCTATTGGTGGTCTTGCAGGAGGCGATGATAAAGATTCGTTTTGGTGAGTTGTTGCTCAGTGCACTGCTGCTTTGCCAGAGGATAAACCACGATACGTTATGGTCAGAATAACTTTCGTCATAGCAGCCATTACTTTGATATACATTTCAAATTAAATCAATTTCATACCATTTGCTTGTACTTCTAGGGAGTTGGTTATCCACTTGATATTGTTGTTTGTAGTGCTTTGGGTGCAGACATGTATGATTGTGTCTACCCCACCCGTACAGCACGTTTTGGCACTGCGCTTATTCTTGAGGTGATCTTTTTCCATTTTATGGACAATTTAGGCTATGTTACAATTAAACTTTTTGAGAACAAAACTTTATGGAATAAAAATTAAAGGAGAAAAATATTATCTCCTTAAAATTACAAGTTGTTTGGTATACAGAGAAAACAAAAATTCTCAAGAGCTCAAATATGCAATTCACTAAACGGGGGCAAACATTTACCTTAGTCAAATATAAAGTAAAATTTATCCGTAGAATTAGTGAATTTTACTCTGAAATTTTTCCGTTCTTCCTTTAAAATTTAGCACCACAAAATGTAGCCCATCTTTTCCGTCTAGCTGAACATAACCTTATAATTTTTTCCTGCCATCATAGTCCACTTGTTGATGCATCCGCATGATTTTAAATTTAATTCTTTGCGGTATGTTTGTAGGGAGTACTAAAACTAAAACATAGAGCCATGGCTGATGATACTCGACCAATTGATCCTACCTGCCCTTGTATGGTATGCTTCTGAGAGGGTACTTCTTTATTTGATGAATTATTTGATGAAATTGGCATATTTTTATATTTTTTTTTATTTTTTTCTCATAGGTTTACAAGAACTACACCAGGACCTACATCAATTGCCTTGTCACTAAAGACGCCGTGGAGTCTCAGCTTCTATCATATCATAATTTATATTACATGATGCGGGTAAAAAACTCTACATTATATAAAATTTTGCTCATAAATTAATGATCAGTATATGTATATACATATTCAACAAAAGTCCTTGTATTTTTAAATTTGTAGCTTAGCAGGAATTTACACACATCAATGGTTGAGGAAAAGTTCCCAAAGTATGCTTATTTTTAATTACGTGTTCCTATCATTGGATCTCTTTTCTATTATTAATTATAGCTTTTCCCCCTTGAGAAGTTCAAAGCCTCCCTATATGCCACTAACCCTTTTATTTTTATTTTTTTGTAGGTTTGTATGTGACTTTTTACAAACAATGGTATTTAATACTTCATTTCATTATTGTTCTCAATTTCATCTGCATTCATGTTAATGTTTGTATGTTTGAAATTTAAATATTTATCTTTGAATTGAAAGATATTTACCAACACCATCTTTTTCAAACTATCAAAAATATTTGTTGACTGTTATTAAATCTTCTCACACCTTTCTACTGCAGTTCCCCAAAGGTGATGTTCTTGAATGGGTCTGCAATGCTATGGAGGTGGCCGAAATCGACATTTTTTTGCAGGTTAATGCTTAATTTGGTTCTTCTATGTACACGTGTGAATCTTTTTACTTGACTCGTTAAACTCAATGAGAACTAAAATGATTGACGCATGTACTTTATGGAGATCAAAATGAGCATTAACCTGCTTACTTTTGGTAGCATAAATTTTGTATCCTGCATATGCTGCTTTGAGTAAAATTTATTTAAAGGTTTACAACAAATCTTTTGTTCTTTCCAATTCTTATTGTCAACACAAGTGGAGATTAGGGTTGTGTTCGTGAAAGGAAAAAGAAATGGCGTACGTTATTTAAGTCTTGCTGTTTATGTCATGTGATTTTATATCTTTTAATTCGAACTTAAATGAGCCTTCTTTAAGCAAATTTTTTTTCCTTTCAAGTGTCGAAGCTAATGGCTGTTCTATCATGGAAATACTTGTAATTTTTTAGGTATATTTAATGTCTTATAGAAGCTTTTCTTGAAGTATTGAAAATAAAAAAATGGGAGTGCTAGGTAAACAATGACTATCTTGAATAACATGAACAACCACCAATCAAATAAAAATATACTACACCCTAATTTAATGCTACTAATTAAATTTACTCTTTTAACCCTATTAATTCACATTATTTATACATTGTTCAAAAATATTATTGGTTACCTATACTTTTCCATAAAAAAATAGTCGGGAATATTTCTAAAGCTCGCTGAAAATGTTTTAGAAGTATAGGAATCTAAAATTCATAACTTTCATTTTTTTGGTCTTGAAATTCATACTTGCAATTGCAACAATATATATATATTTAAAATAGACATTTATGTACGACTATATGAACTGAATGTTTTGTTTAACATTTTATGGATAGTTGGACACCGAAAGGCGAGAGTCTAAAAATTGAACACATTCTTTGATTAAACATAAATAAAGAGTAATTGTTCCGTTAATTTTTTAAAAATTTTATGGTAATTTCTCTTTATCATCCATATCAAATAAGGTCAGTAGTTGTATACTGAGTAAAAACTAGTAGTTATTTAAATAATTGCATTATTTTAAATATTGAAATTTTATTTGTCGTTAATTGTCTATTACTAATTTTATAATTAAAACTATTATTTTTATCCGTAATATTATTATGGGAATATAAATCTTTTAAAATTATGTCGATCTTGATATAATAGATTATGACACAAAATTTATAACATTAAATTACATTTACAAAATGATCGTAAAGGACAAAAGTCTCCGTCGACTAAGAAGATCAGAATTTTTGTAAATAAATTCTTTTATATAAAAATAATAATTAAAAAGTTTATTATTTAATTTTTTTATTTATGAAAACTCTAATCTTCTTAGTCGATGAGGACTTTTATTCCTTGCGATTATTTTATAAAAATAGTTTGATTTTATTAAATTTTTTGTAATATAATCTATAATATCAGGGTAAAATTGACGTAATTTTAAAAAGATTATATTCTTATAATGTTATTATGGATAAAATACTAATTATATTTTATAAGTTATTCTGTTTATTGATCAGCCAATAACACTAGTTAGTAGTGATACATTGATGTGGCTTGTGTTATGACATATAGACGTAGTATTGGCTCATGGTATGTCATATACTAATGTACTTAATGATATGTGGATATTTATAGAAAATTGACTGTTTTATTAAAAGAAATAATTTTTTAAAAAAATAATTAATTCTGGTTATTTTATATTTATGAAATATTTTTTTCTATACTTTGGACCAAATTACTTGGGGCCTAATAATTTGGCTCGAGGCATAGTTAATATCTTTGCCGACAGCAAGTGCGTAATGTTTAGTGGGATCATATTGGAATTTTATTCCCTACTATGACTTGAATTGTCAATTCAGCCACATCATGTTTATTCAGCCTAGATTCCGATGAATTAGCATGCGTTTTTTTTCCATCTAATAAAAGTAATTTTGAAATTTTTAACTAAGGAATGATTGAGTAAGTGACACCGATATTTCGGCCTTTTGGGTGAATTTTAGTCCGAAAAGGACTAGGGCCTCTCAAAATGGGTTAAATTTATTGCATTAGTCTGTCTTTGTTATTAAAATCAAATTTATTTAAATTATGGGTTAAATAAAATGGGTTCAATTAATTCAAAAAAGAATAGATTAAATAAACTAGTCCAATAATTCATTTAGACACCTATTATCCCATCATCAAAAATATTGGAAACAACCCTCCATTAGCATTCATTTAATAGTATATTTTTTGTCTCTAAAATTTACTAAAAATTTTAAAAATACATCTAAATTTTAATTTATTTTAATTTTATCTTTAATATTTTCGATTTATATTAATTTTATCCTATTAATATGCCTTTATTTATTTATTTTGTTTTGTTTTGCTATTCTCCTTTTCCTGATTGAATTTGTTCGATGACTAGTATGTTGATTGTCGCTGTACACTATGCTCTGGCTTACCAAACAATCTGGATATTTTTTACTTGGTTTTATATAAATACCAAGTGTCATGTGTTACTATTTGTTATACTTACAATGTAATTCCTTTGTTGATATCAGGTTCTCAGCAGAATTGGATTGGAATGTCCTGACTTAAAAACTGTCTGCATCAAAGATCAATTCCTAACAACCGAAAGTCAGTATTCTTTTTAACCTTTTTCCCACCATTTTTATTTGAAGCAAATGTAGTATCTAAGTATGAACATTTCATATTTGCGGCCAAAATGCTGATTTTCTACATAGCTTCACAATTATAGAACAGCCCATGCCAATATATATGCATGTGCCATGCTGGGAAAAAAACGAATTAAAATATAAAAAGTAGTAACATGCATATATATAAATAGAATTGCACTTTTAATTTGCATATATACAATTTCATTCTTAAGATGATGGTTTTATATATCTTTTGGATTAAATTTTGTTGATAAGGTGAAATATTTGTTCCTTTGTCTATTTTAATTTTTAGCTATTGTTTATTCAAATGAAAATCGTAACCGGAATAATTAACAAAACGTAGTAGCTAGCATACTTAATACCATATATATGGATATACATATTTTAATAAAAAATAAAACTAAGAATTGACGATTAAGCGAAAACATCTCAGTATCTCACGATCTCAAAATAAAGCATTATAATTATACACTTGCAAGGCTTGCTAACTGAGTTGCCATCCCTTTATTACAGTTTAGTAATGAAATTATACACTTTCTTTTTATCATCTTATTATGCGGAACTTGCTTTGCATTGTAACTTTTCCAAAATATGCGATTGCCTATACTTAGTCTCTCTTATATTTGTTCTTCCATGACAGGATGTGGTTACCAAAAATGAATTTGAGAAAAACTTACTTGGTGATGTTATTCCACCAACCGATATTAGGGTGACATTCGATGATATTGGAGCTTTGGAAAATGTACGGACACCTTGAAGGAATTGGTCATGCGTCCTCTTTAGAGGCTGGAATTATTTTGCAAAGGACAGCTGATTAAGGTAGAAGATTCTCTTTAGTTGCATCTAATGATTTATCAAATACTTTTTTATGTAGATTATGTAATGTCTTCAGCATCTGATACAATTACTTTGTTATTTGTATATTTAGCCTTGCAAAGGAATATTGCTTTTTGGCTCCCCTGGCACAGGAAAAACTATGCTTGCAAAAGCTGTAGCAACTGAAGCTGGAGCGAATTTCATCAACATTTTAATGTCCGACATTACTTCAAAGATATTAGAAGTTTTACAAATTGAAACTTCTATGTTCCTTTTGTGCTTAAGCATCACGGTGATATCATTTTTGTTTGTTGCAGTGGTTTGGTGAAGGAGAAAAATATGTCAAAGCAATCTTTTCACTGAATTTATTACAAGTGTTATTTTCATTCATTAATGTTATTAGTTCATTAACGTCTGCTCACATGAATTTGCTTCATTTATTTTTCATCTCGTCTTGTATTGCATTTTATGTTGTTTGACTTTCGAATCATATGTTGCATATCATGGTTATTGTTTTAGTATTTTGATATTGCAGTAGGACATTATTGGCCATGTCATTGCTATGTTTTATGACAAGTTAGTAGTTGCTCTCAAAATAAATAAAAGCTTTTATTTTGTTCTAATTATTTGTCTCTCTCTAATTATTTTTAAATTTTGATATTAAAAAATAAATTTTTAATTTGAAAATATGTAAATTAGAAGGGATTAATGAATGATTTAAAATTAAAAATAAAAAAATAATTATAGGATTTGTGGAGATTTAAAAATCTCATAAAATAGTTAATTTTTTTAATTAAAAAATTAATTTGTGGGTGATGGTTTCAGTGGCTAAGAGAAGGGGGGGTTGAATCTTAGCCCCCTTTTTCGATGCTAACACTTGCTGACCTTCAGAGAAGACTTTTCTATTTTTGCTCGTCACTGGACACGAGCAACTTTGTTTTGTCTCGTCCCTTGCCACGAGACTTTTTGTTTTGTCTCGTCACTTGGCACGAGATAATTCTGTCTTTTGCTCTTGTGTAGTAGAAAACAGAAATGGAGTAGAAAGAGAAGAAGATTGCACCCAGATATATCCTGGTTTGGCTGCTAAGTGCAGTGCAGCCTACATCCAGTCTCCATCACAAACATGATGGAATTTCACTATAATCAATCTGATTACAACTTGTAAAGTGCTAACCCAATTTACAAGGGGATTCCCACAGAATCATGATACACAACATAGATGAACAAAGGACCTCTAAGACATCTATGACTTTTTCTTTTAATTTTGTACTCTCTGTCTTTTTCCGCTCTATGGCTTTTTTATACAAACCTCACTTGTTTGCATTTTTCCATGAGACTCAAGACATGAAAAAATTAAACAGAAAAATTACAAAACAGAATACATTAAAGGAGAAGAGAAAACTGTTAGCTCAGGTAGCTCTGAGAACACTGTGCCTTGCACTCTCAAATTTTCTCCTTACTTCAAACAGTGGTTGTTCCCCCTTTTTAAAGAAGAGGAAAGCCTCCACACTTGAAGCCAAAATCGAACCAACTTCTTCCTCCTTCAACAAACACAGAACCGGTTCGGCCATACAGAGAGAGAAGAGATAACCATGCATTAACCAACATGCAATTACCTCTAGTCCTTTCTTGATCATCACCCTTCATCAATCCGGGCTCTCCATCCTTGGCTTCCTCTCCAAGATGGATTTCTGGCCCTTGATGCCTCATGATGATAATGACTTCATCTGCTTTAATCTCTGCCTTCAACCATCACTTCGCCACTCTAGCTACTCCCTGTGGTGGTTGAGCAGAATCAAAGACAAGCTATGCTTTAAGAATCTCCTCTAGCTGGCCGAATCTTCTTCTTCCATTTTTGAGCATATAAGGCTCAAGATAGCCTCACCAAATCTAACCCCATTTGGTAAGTATCTTAGCCACAGCTCACTTTTATTTTGGTGTGTTTTCTTGCCATCATTAGCTTGATGGTCTTGATGCTTGCTTTCTCTCCTTTTCGGTAGCTCACTTTTGTTTCCATGGCTGCCAATATTTTCTGTGCAATAACCGAAGAGAGAAAGAGATGAGAGAGAGAAGAAAGAATCTGAAGTAAAGCTATTTCAAAGTGATTAAACTAATTAATTGAAAATAGCTTGCTTTTACTTCCCTTAGTTGGCGTGTAGCAATGATGCCTTTAGTCAAATCAATCTTCTCTCACTTGCTTATGTTTCCAATGCATTAAATTAAATTTGAATTCCATCCAAAGTGAGAAATGAAATCCGTTGGAGGCAAGCAACAAATGTTAACTTTTGCTTTCCTGATGGACTTTGGATTCGGATCATGCATGGAAACATTCATCAAAATTGAATTTGGGCCTTGTGACATTATGATCAAAGCTGGCCCATTTCGATAACATTGGCTTTCCCATTTAATAATTCAGCCTCATGTAGCAATGCTGATTTTTAATTTTGGGCTAGCAACATCTTTGTTTTCCGGCCCAAGATAAATCTGCACAACAAAATTATTAATTAGGCAAATATAAATTAAGATCAAATTAATAATTTTGTAATTAAGCATTTTAATAATGTTTGTTCATCATCAAAATTAAATAAGAGTTTTCCAAACTCATCAATCTCCCCCTTGATGACAAACATTATTAAAATTGAAATGGAAAGAAATTTTGAGATTGAGTAAAGAATACTCCCTTTGAATTTGAATTTCTCCCCCTTTCTAAATGTCACATGACTCCCCCTTAATGTGTGCTATTTTACCAAGGGAAGCACTAACCTGTAACATTTAAATCAAGCTTCAAGTAACAATGTTATTTAGCATTTTTATATATGATGCTAAATGCTTGATTTATGAGTAGTTTTAATTGATAATCAAAACTCATTTGATATCATAAAGTGATTTACTGCTCAAACTAAAGATATCCAAATATTTTTCAAACATTTTCCTGTTTATATCAGAGCAAATCAACATGATGAAAAATATTTGAAGAACAAAACAAGGCAGTTTTGATATTTTACACAAATTAAAGGAACTGCCAAAAATAAATTTTCAATCCATCAAGTTTATCAATGATGAAACAGCAGCTAGGCATCAAAATAAATTAATCATTATAAACCAAATGCCAAATAAACTAATCATGATAAACAAAAAAATGCAGTTCAAACAGTAATAACCATAATAAAACAAATGCAATAACAACATGCATTCTTTTAAACAAGGGTGATCATGAATTTTCAAAATTGAAAATTTCAACCCCTGTTGCCCTGTTTTTCCAGCCCCTGTTTCGTTCCAATTTCAATTTTGGAACCTAAAATTCTTCCTCCCCCTTTTGTCATCAAAGGGGCACCTGCACAAACCATGATTATCATAACAAAAAGTTCAAGATAAAATAGCAAGAGTGTATCAAAGTATCCTAGAGATTATCCTACAGCAGTGAGTATCAAGTCATGCTTATAGAAAAAGGATTGAGCCGAATGGAGCCAATATCAAACAGAGAAATAAATCACTAATCATCCGAGAATTGAATATCCTCTTCCTCAGCGCCTCCTTCACTATCATCTCCCAATTCCTTGTTAAGGTGTTCCAGCATCAGGTTGACCCTTTCTTTGCAGTTTTTCCAAGCTTTCTCATTTTCATAAGCTTGCTTGCGGACTTCTTTATGAGATCGAAACATCATGTCTGCTATGTTTGAAAATTCTCCCAAAATCTGTTGAATGGATCTGATTGTTTTGGAAGATTCTGGCCTGCCTTCATGCTCACTGTCCGATTTTCGCTCTTTGGTTTCCTTAGTTGCTCCTCCACCACGGATTGTAGACACATCGTTTTCTACCTTCTCATTCAACAAATCAACTTTAAAGTACTCAAAAATACCAGTTAAAAACATACCATAAGGCAGGTTAGCCTTTCTGGTGCTTCTAACAGAATCCCACATGTGTCTAATCATAATATAACCAAAGGAGATAGGAGTAGAGGTAACCAAAGCAAACAATATGAGACAGTCAGAAAATGTTACTCGGTTGTGTGAGCCGCTTTGGGGAGTCAGAATATGAGTGATGATTCGGTGAAGCAGGGAATTGACTGGTCCAAGGGCTTTGTGGGTTGGAATGGTGCCATGCAATCCAGAAAGGTTCTTGCAAATGTGCTAGAGAACAGTATTGTGTGAAATGCCAACTTGTGTGTCCCATTTCTCCACCATATATGCTCGCGGACCTTCATCCTTGAAGCCCAGGGCCGCTCCAATTGTCTCAGCATCAAGGGCTATTTGAACCCTTTTGACATAGGAATGAAGGGTGCCATCAATGAGTCGCATATTAGCATAAAATTCTCGAACAAGACCTGGGTACACTGGTTTTTTGATGAGGAGCAGAGGCTTCCAGTTGAGGAGTTCAAACAGAGAGGGAATGTTGGTGCTCTTGAGATTTTCGAGACTAACAAGATAGGTAGTGCACAAATGACGTTTCTCCATAACCTCTTTGTGAAACTCAAAAGAAGTGCAGGAGTTAAATCTGCTTGGATCAAAATGAGAGTGAGTCTTGCCATACTTGTCTCGGAATTCCATGGATTCCAAGTTTGGAGGTTCAGTCGTGTCATTTAGTGCAAACCCTTGATTCTTCTTTGAGCTTTTTCCGGGGGTAGTCTTCTTCGGTGATGAGGGTGGAGGTGAAGGAGTAGGAGAAGTATGAGATTCTTGCTCTTCTTCTTCAACTACGGGTTTCTTGTTCTTGCCTCGGCCTGAACTCTTGTGGGCAATCACCTTTTTTCTCATGGTGGTTGTTTGTTTGGATGGTGGTGAAGGAGAAGATGATGAGGTTGAATGAATGTGGATATGAGTGTGGGTTTGAGGCGTTGATGGTTTTTGAGAAAGAAGAATTCTTTCACTTTTTCTTGGCGCGGTTTTCTTTTTCATAGTAATGGAGGAATGAAATATGAAAGGGTGTGGTTGATAACCGAGTGGAGTGGGAGAGAAGCAAGGTGGGTGACACATTAAATGTGGCTTGGAGAGAGAGAATGATGGAAATAATGATCATTAGTGGGCGGTTAATGACCATTATGGGGTGGTTATTACCCAAAAAGATGATTTTCCTTTTAACTTTTGAAATCTAAAACTGAAAAGTTGTTGCCTTAAATCAAGGGATTAGATGGAGAGAGGGATTTGATTTGACAATAACCACTTCCAAGAAGATATGATGACACAAGGAAGAAGATTCTTATGTACATAGAGAGATAACTAACAAAACTGTTATGGTGGGGTCATGAAATTTTGGTGGGGCCCATAAAATTTTGAATTCTGCGTTGCCTCCCCCTTGACCACAGCTCTTCCATTATGCCATTATTTTTATCTCATCCAAACCTACGAGCAAAAACTAAACAGAGTCACATATTCACAGATTTTCAATGAAACTCAAATCAAACATTCCCAAACTTTTTCTCAATGTACAGAATCTGTCTTCACAGAGAGGTTTTGTAAAAATGTCAGCAATTTGGTCTTCAGATTTTACAAATTGAATATCAATAGTACCCTTTTGCACATGTTCCCTAATAAAATGATATTTTATCTCAATGTGCTTAGTTCTTGAGTGCAGAACAGGATTTTTTGAAATGTTTATAGCACTCATATTATCACAAAATAAGGGTATACTATTGATTTTTAATTTGTAATCTTCCAATTGTGTTTTTAACCAAATTAATTGTGAGCAACATGCAGATGCGGAAACATATTCGGCTTCAGCAGTGGATAGAGCCACTGTGGCTAGTTTTTTGCTTGACCACATGTTGAGTGAGCTTCCAAGGAAGCAACACATGCCTGAGGTGCTCCTCCTATCTACTCGATCTCCCGCATAATCTGCATCACAAAAACCTACTGCACAAAAATCATCAGATTTAGGATACCATAATCCATAATTACAAGTTCCCTTAATGTATCTAATGATGCGTTTAACAGCCGTAAGGTGGGATTCTTGTGGATGAGATTGAAACCTTGAACATACACCCACACTTTGGACTATATCCGGTCTAGAGGAGGTAAGGTACATAAGTGAACCTATCATTCCTCTATACCTAGTTTCATCCACATCTTAGCCATCATCATCCTTTTCAAGTTTAGTATTGGGATGCATAGGAGTGCCCATTGATTTGGAATTTTCTAGGCCAAACTTTTTGATAAGTTCTTTTGCATACTTTCCTTGGTGAATAAAAGTACCACTAGGAGTTTGCTTAATTTGGAGGCCAAGAAAGAAAGTAAGCTCTCCCATTAAACTCATCTCAAACTCACTAGTCATGAGTTTTCCAAACTCTTCACACAAGGAAACATTGGCCGAACCAAATACAATGTCATCAACATAAACTTGAACAAGAATAATATCATCATTAGATGCTTTAATGAATAAGGTAGTGTCGGTGGTTCCCCTTTGAAAATTATTTTCCAACAAGAAGGCACTAAGCCTTTCATACCAAGCTCTTGGAGCTTGTCTAAGACCATAAAGAGCCTTAGTTAATTTAAAAACATGATTTGAAAGTTCTTTATGTTCAAAACCGGGGGGTTGAGCCACATACACTTCCCTATCAATAAAACTATTAAGGAAGGCACACTTAACATCCATTTGAAACATTTTGAAACCCTTATGGGCAGCATAGGCAAGAAGCAACCTAATTGCTTCCATTCTAGCTACCGGAGCAAAAGACTCATCAAAATCAATACCCTCTTCTTGATCGTAACCTTGGGCCACTAATCTAGCCTTGTTACGAACAACTTGTCCATCCTCACCAAGTTTATTTTTAAAAACCCACTTAGTACTGGTAACTTTCTTACCATTCGGATGAGGTACTAGTGTCCAAACCTTATTCTTGTCAAATTGAGCAAGCTCCTCTTGCATTGCTTTGACCCATGATGGATCCTCAAGAGCTTGTTTGACATTGTTGGGCTCTATTTGTGACAAGAGAGCAAGATTGCTAGGTTCGGTTTGCCTTTTGGTGGATGATCTTGTTGTTACTCCTTGAGAAGGATCACCAATGATGAAATCATGAGGATAACCCCTCATGGACTTCCATTCTCTAGGCTTTCGGACAGGTGTAGAGTTTTGATGAACTTCTGGTGGTCTCACTGTTTCAGTTGCTCGTGCCTGCTCAGGAGACAAAATGGAAGTTTCTCCTTCGATCTGACGAGACAAAACCGGGTTGACAGATTCTTCATTTTGCACAGATTTGGGATTTTCTTTACTTGTTTCAGCCTCTTCACAATCTGAATCATTATCCTTCACAATACTGGGAATTAAGTTAGAATCACAAAAAGTAACATGTATGGATTCCTCTATTGTCCTATGTTCCTTGAGATAAACTCTATAAGCCTTGCTTGTGGTGGAATATCCAACAAACATTCCTTCATAGGATTTTAGATCAAATTTTCCAAGATTTTCTTTATTATTAAGTACAAAGCATTTGCATCCAAAAACATGAAAGTACTTAAGATTTGGAGGGGTTCCTTTCCATAGCTCATAAGGAGTTTTCTTTAACCCTTTTCTAATGATTGTTCTATTCAAAATATAACATGCTGTGTTCACAGCTTCAGCCCATAAAAATTTAGGAATTTCATTCTCACATAGCATGGCCCTAGTCATTTCTTGAAGGCTTTGATTCCTTCTTTCAACCACCCCATTTTGTTGGGGTGTTCTAGGGCATGAAAAATTATGAGAAATTCCTAAGTCATCACAGAATTTTTCAAAGTCTTGGTTTTCAAATTCTCTTCTATGATCACTTCTCAAATGGGCAATTTTCAAATCCTTTTCATTTTGAATTTTCTTGCAAAGGGTGGAAAAAGCATAAAACGCATCATTCTTATGAGCAAGGAAAAGTACCCAACCGAATCTAGAGTAATCATCAACCACAACAAGACCATAATATTTACCTCCCAAACTTTGAGTTCTAGTAGGACCAAAAAGATCAATATGTAACATTTCCAATGGCCTTTTGGTTAAGATTCCATCTTTTAATTTAAAAGAGGATTTTACTTGTTTGCCCAATTGGCAAGCATCACAAGTAAGATCCTTATCAAACTTGATGTTTGGAATTCCTCTAACCAAATTCTTTTTGACTAGCTTAGAAATTTGGTACATACTAGCATGTCCCAACTTTCTATGCCAAAGCCATTTTTCAGATTCAAAAGATGTAAAGCATGCTACATTTTGTTCCTTTAAATCCTCAAGAGTTAATCCATACACATTGTTGCATCTCTTGGCTTCAAATAAAATATCCCCAGTTTTCTCACAAACAACCAAACAAACAAATTTCTTAAAGATAACATCAAAACCTAAATCACACAATTGACTAACACTAAGTAAGTTATGTTTCAAACCATTTACAAGAAGCACATCATTTATACAAGAAGAAAAATTTTTACCAACTTTTCCAACAGCCACTATTTTTCCTTTTGCATCATCTCCAAAAGTGACAAGCCCTCCATCATATTCATCAAGCTTTATGAAGAAGGTTGTTTTTCCGGTCATATGCCTAGAACATCCGCTGTCCATATACCACATATTTTCTTTCTTCTTGGAAGCTAGGCATACCTACAAAATAAGCTCAAGTGACCTTAGGTATCCAAATTTTCTTGGATCCTTTCACGTTAAACCATCTCTTATGTCCCAAATCATTATAATCAAAAACAACCTTGTAAACTTTATCACCTATCATTCTTTCTCCAAAGAAACATTGAACTGGAAAATGACCACTTCGGTTACATAGTCTACAAAATCTTGGAGTTGCTGTTTTGTTAAAGGAAGTTGGGTCTTGATACTTAACATCATTCGAAGATGAAGCAATGTTTTCAAAATGTGATTTTTCAGATTTATAAAAACCCAATCCAGCTTTATCATAAAGAGGTTTTTGACTAGCCAAGATTTGATTCAAATTTTTCAGAACTTTGGGTGAACTTGGCTAAGTCTTCCTTAAGTCTTTTAACCTCTTTAAGCAACTCTTCATTTTGCTTAAAACAATTCACATATGCAAGGACAGAATGGTCACTTTCACAGCTTCTAACTTGGGCTTTTAACTGCTTATTCTCTTCTACAAGATCACAAGCAGTTTCGGCCTCTCTTAGTTTTTCTTTGAGAAAGTCATTTTCAGCTTTAAGAATGAAATTTTGTTGTTCAAGATCTTGATTCTCAGTTAGAAAACATCTTATTTTTCCAGAAAGATGGTCTATCATAAGATGAAGGTCTTCAGTGTCAGAGTTTTGAAATGATAACTGATCTATCTCATTTGCCATGAGACAGGGCTGTGATTTAGTCTCAGACTCTTCATCATCATCATCTGAGTCATTTTCCAAATCTTCCCATATGGCCATCAGTCCCTTCTTCTTCACTCTTTTAGGCTTCTCTTCCTTTTTCAACTTGGGACAATCAGATTTGAAATGACCCATTTCCTTGCAATTGTAACAAGTTACTTTGCTAAGGTCTTTCTTCATCTTCCTTGAGCTGCTGCCTTTGCCTTTGAGCTTCACCATTTTTCTAAATTTTTTTGCAAACAACACAAACTCATTTTCAGAAGAGTTATCACTGGATTCATCATCCAGAGGGTTAGTTACAGAAGAAAAAGCAATTCCTTTCTTTTTTGAATCTTTTTTCAAATAGGAGTTTTCAAAAGCAAGAAGATTTCCTCTCAAATCATCAAGTGTCATGGAATCTAAGTTACTACTCTCAGAAATAATTAAAGCTTTTGTTTCCCACTCTTTTGTGAGACATCTCAACACTCTTCTCACTAGCACAGATTCTGAATGTGTGATTCCAAGAGCATCTAAGCCAACAGTGATGATATTGAACCGTTCGAACAGTTCATCAATGGACTCTCCTTCCTTCATTGCAAACATTTCATATTCCCTGTTTAACATGTCTGTCCGAGTCTTCTTTACAATGGTAGTTCCTTCATGAGTGATTTGCAACTTGTCCCAGATTTCCTTTGCCGTTGTGCATCGTGATACTCGTCGGTATTCCTCAAAGCTGATAGCACAGTTGAGCAGATTGGTTGCCTTGGCATTTAACTCCACCGTCTTCCTATCTTCCTCGGTCCAGCTTGCTTCTGGTTTAAGAGAGATTACTCCTTGAGCATTTGTGGTAGTTGGAAATTAGGACCTTCCAAGATGATCTTCCAAAGTCTGTAATCCACGGCTTGTACAAATATCTTCATTCTCTCCTTCCAGTAGGTATAATTTTTCCCATTGAAGAGGGGAGGTCTGTTGCTTGATTGACCTTCAGCCAGATTGTATGACAACACATTTGCGCCACTGTTTTCTGCCATGAGGATCTTTACTCCAAGCTGCAAAGCTTGATCTCTTTGAGACCAAGCTCTGATACCAATTGATGGTTTCAGTGGCTAAGAGAAGGGGGGTTGAATCTTAGCCCCCTTTTTCGATGCTAACACTTGCTGACCTTCAGAGAAGACTTTTCTATTTTTGCTCGTCACTGGACACGAGCAACTTTGTTTTGTCTCGTCCCTTGCCACGAGACTTTTTGTTTTGTCTCGTCACTTGGCACGAGATAATTCTGGCTTTTGCTCCTGTGTAGTAGAAAACAGAAATGGAGTAGAAAGAGAAGAAGATTGCACCCAGATATACCCTGGTTCGGCTGCTAAGTGCAGTGCAGCCTACATCCAGTCTCCATCACAAACATGATGGAATTTCACTATAATCAATCTGATTACAACTTGTAAAGTGCTAACCCAACTTACAAGGGGATTCCCACAGAATCATGATACACAACATAGATGAACAAAGGACCTTTAAGACATCTATGGCTTTTTCTTTTAATTTTGCACTCTCTGCCTTTTTCTGCTCTATGGCTTTTTTATACAAACCTCACTTGTTTGCCTTTTTCCATGAGACTCAAGACATGACAAAATTAAACAGAAAAATTACAAAACAGAATACATTGAAGGAGAAGAGAAAACTGTTAGCTCAGGTAGCTCTGAGAACACTGTGCCTTGCACTCTCAAATTTTCTCCTTACTTCAAACAGTGGTTGTTCCCCCCTTTTTAAAGAAGAGGAAAGCCTCCACACTTGAAGCCAAAACCGAACCAACTTCTTCCTCCTTCAACAAACACAGAACCGGTTCGGCCATACAGAGAGAGAAGAGATAACCATGCATTAACCAACATGCAATTACCTCTAGTCCTTTCTTGATCATCACCCTTCATCAATCCGGGCTCTCCATCCTTGGCTTCCTCTCCAAGATGGATTTCTGGCCTTTGATGCCTCATGATGATAATGACTTCATCTGCTTCAATATCTGCCTTCAACCATCATTTCGCCACGCTAGCTACTCCCTGTGGTGGTTGAGCAGAATCAAAGACAAGCCATGCTTCAAGAATCTCTTCTAGCTGGCCGAATCTTCTTCTTCCATTTTTGAGCATATAAGGCTCAAGATAGCCTCACCAAATCTAACCCCATTTGGTAAGTATCTTAGCCACAGCTCACTTTTATTTTGGTGTGTTTTCTTGCCATCATTAGCTTGATGGTCTTGATGCTTGCTTTCTCTCCTTTTCGGTAGCTCACTTTTGCTTCCATGGCTGCCAATATTTTCTGTGCAATAACCGAAGAGAGAAAGAGATGAGAGAGAGAAGAAAGAATCTGAAGTAAAGCTATTTCAAAGTGATTAAAATAATTAATTGAAAATAGCTTGCTTTTACTTCCCTTAGTTGGCGTGTAGCAATGATGCCTTTAGTCAAATCAATCTTCTCTCACTTGCTTATGTTTCCAATGCATTAAATTAAATTTGAATTCCATCCAAAGTGAGAAATGAAATCCGTTGGAGGCAAGCAACAAATGTTAAATTTTGCTTTCCTGATGGACTTTGGATTCGGATCATGCATGGAAACATTCATCAAAATCGAATTTCGGCCTTGTGACATTATGATCAAAGCTGGCCCATTTGGATAACATTTGCTTTCCCATTTAATAATTCAGCCTCATGTAGCAATGCTGATTTTTAATTTTGGGCTAGCAACATCTTTGTTTTCCAGCCCAAGATAAATCTGCACAACAAAATTATTAATTAGGCAAATATAAATTAAGATCAAATTAATAATTTTGTAATTAAGCATTTTAATAATGTTTGTTCATCATCAAAATTAAATAAGAGTTTTCCAAACTCATCAGTGGGGTTTTAAACTGCCACAAAAGTGATTTAAAAATGTCACAAAAATTCAATATAAAACCCCCACTAAACATATACAAAACCCCCACTGAATAGATTGTAAAGGTTTTCAAAAACTTCCACAAAAGACTTCGTGAAACCTCAAATTTTGGGAGTTTTAGTAACCCCCACAAATCATTTAGTAGGGGTTATAAACCTCCACAAATAAGAGAAAAAACTGCCATAAATAAACAAAAACTTTGTAGTGGTTGTTTGAACATTAATCAGCAGAAGCCACATGTTTTCTTTCCAATTGAGTCCATTTTATGCAACAAGTTTCACCAGTGATAGGGGATGCCAGTGACAGTGGATGGTGAGTTAAGCAGCGTTGACGAGGAGGAGCACGTAGGCGCCGTTCGTTTCTGGTGTGGTGGAGACCGACACTGAGGAGGGGCCTGGCTGACGACCCTGCGACAGTGAGGAGGAGACCTACGGCGACTTCGGTTTCCGGTGAGGGAGAGAGTGGCGCCGACGAATGGGGTGGTTGGTGAAGCGGCAATGGCGTGATGAACCTAGGAAGCGACGATGATGTCCAATAAAGGAAAGATTGACACCTGTAAAGGGGTATGATTGATGAAGGGGCGGTAGTAGAGGATTTAGAGAAGAAGATATTGATTTGGTAAATTAATTTAGTAAATTAGAGTATAGGAGATGGTTAAAATGTTGGAATAACTGAATGAGATTTTTTATTTGGTAATTTGAGTTTGTTTTTTTTTACCTTCGTTGAGCCAAATTCTTAACCCATTGTTCATATTGTTCACAATCTCTATTGTCTACCTAGTGGAGCCAATTTTTTTTCTAAATTGAGAACTATTATTGAATATTGTATTGATGTTTTATATGTTTTTCAGATTATTTCTAATAGGACAAAAAGATCATCCTAACAAGTGAAAACTTATTGCTGAGAATTACGTTAGAAGTAATAGTAAAGAACAAATTACTAGTCATGCTAAAAAATACTTCATACATCTTAAGGAGAAGAAGTGTTCACGGGTTCAAAAGAAAAAAAAAAGCATTTTTGAAGACGACAATAACTCGGCAGCTTATCAGCATGATCATGATGATCATCAGCATTAGCAACAGCAACCGTCTCAGCCTATCCTTCCTATTCCTCCTCTTCAATCTCAACCTCAACTTCAATTTCAGCATTTGCACCAGCAGTTTCAATTTCAACCTCAGCTTCAGCATCAACTTATCTCTAATAATATCTTCACTTACTAGCAAAATATGATTTCTTACTCAGATATTCATAGTGCGCCCTATCATCCTGTTCTTGAATCTCAAACCTTATCTTCAGTTTCAATTTCAGTCTTGGCCACAACTTCAACCTCAGCCTCAACTTCATCATATCTCCAACATAATTTTGTTATAGACCAACAAAATGGAGTGCTAAATCTGTATACTTATTTTCATCAATGTAAAAATATTTGATAACAAAAAATTAGTAAAAAAATAACCAGAATTTATTTTATTTAATATTTATTAAATATTATAATAATTAATAAATGTTCAATAAAGCAAATTTTAGCTAATTTTTTTTTCTCCCTAAATGACTATTGAAAAGATCCGAACTATATGTGAGCACGCCAAAGATACATGATATTGATAAAAAGGTTAATATTATTGTCAAAGCCGGTCATTATTAAAAAAGGTAAAGCACCAAAAATGCATCTGAATAATCTTGTCGCTGATAAAAATATACTCGAATTTTGTTATCGAAAAAAATATCCTTAAATAATTTAAAAATACGATAAAAAATGTTAAACAATAAATATGTATTTTTAAAAAATGTCTTAGAAATTGAATTTTGATGTGATTTTTTGTAAGCAAGATTAGAAAAAATGAGATATCTTTATCATTAAAATTTAGTGATTTTTCGTTAAGTATATTTTTTTGTGATTTTTTTGTCAACAACCAATAATACTTTTAAAAAATCACAAAAAATATATACTTAGCAAAAACTCACCAAATTTTTAAGAATAATAATATCTCGTTTTTCTAATAATATTTGCAAAAAATCGTATCAAAATTCAATTTCTAAAGTATTTTTTGAGAAATACATATTTAATGTTAGATAATTTTATCGCATTTTTAAATTATTTGAGAATATTTTTATCGGTAACAAAATTCGAGTACATTTTCATCAACAATAAAATTACTCGAATACATTTTTAATAATTTACCCTATTAAAAAAAAAGTTGTGATCAACATTATGGAAGGCATAATACCCCAACTATGCGGAACAAGAGTACAAGCTAAGATGTTGAGTTAGGCTAGTTTTTACAAGAGGCATCATTAGATTAGGTCTTAATAGTTTTATCAGGAATACAAAGATATTTTATATTCGTTCACTTTTGCTATTAGTCTTTTTTTTCTATAAAAATTTTATCAGTGTAACTCGGTATATCTTCATTTAATGTTGGCAAAATAATGTTATTTTATATGATTGCTATTAAAGTTCATATTTTTATTGCTAAATGATTAGATGTACTGATGAACAAATTAAAATACAAAAAAAAAAACATGTCAGCATAGTAAGAACATTATTGGAACCTATGAGAATCAAGAAACATGAGCAATAGTCCAATTAACATAATCAAGTGGATTATATTATTCAAATAAGCTAGTGAACATTATTATATATTCCAAAACAACTCAAATAATGATGATGAATAACTGCAGAAAAGGAAATATTCAACGACACAATCTACAAACGTTTAATAATTTTGAACGTATATATAGATTTTATTCATTCTTTCATTTGTGTGACACTGACAAGTAGACACTAACACACACACACTGCTATGTGCTATTGCATTATAGGTTTGACTTGTCCATTCTTAAGATAGATCACTTTAGGAGTTACACACTTTCACCAATTAGATTGAACAACTAACATAGCATGCATGCTACCAACACAAGCATGCAGTTTAAAGACAAATTGAAGGGAAAAATAATAATTGGAAGAACAGTATAACATATAGTTAGCATAAGTTAAGGGATTGATTCTTGTTGTATAAGGATTAATGTTGATGATGCGTGGTTGGGGTTGGATCTAATGTATCCTGTTTAATCCTCTTCATTCTTCGTTGCCATGTCTTGAAAGTGAAATTATCGCTGATAAAGTGGCAATCAAGGAATCTATTTTATTTTTAAGAAAAAAGGTAAGAAACTAACACAAGGGCGTGAAATAAGCATGAATTGAAGATGATGACATCTCTTTCGATTTATATTCGTGGTTTGGGTTGTGGTTGTAGAATTGACATACACCACTTGCGATGGTCGGAGTTGGGATGCGAATGGCAGCAGGGTGTTGTGTAATTGTTGTTGTTCTTGATGACGAAAGTTATGTTCTTCTGCCATTTTTTTTTGAATTAGTTTTTTTGAATTTTTTCGATTTTTGTTCTTTTTTCTGTTTAGAAATAAGATTAAGGTAAAGAGATAATGACGGTGACAATGGTGGTAAGGACTTGGTGATGGGGTATTTGAAAGAGAGAGAATAATATTTTGGAGATGATGATAAAAGTGAATAGGTTTTAGAGAAAAAAAATTGAAAAAAATAGTTTTGACGTAGTTTGACTAGAAAATTTGAAGATAAGGATAAAAGTGATGCAAATAAAAAATATTAAGCATAAAATTAAAACAAATTAAAATTTAGAGATGATTTTTAAATTTTTAATAAATTTCAAGGACAAAAAGTATATTACTTTACCTTTAGTGAGACTAAATAATTGATCCAAGTATAGTTGTCAAAACCAAATTGGTAATTAAATCGACTAGACTACTAGTTCATTAATTTATTGATTTAACTAATGAGTCACTAATTCAACCATTTAAATTATAATTAATAAATATAATTTAATTTGTATAGGTTATATATTTAAAAAAAAGAAATATAACAAAAAAAATCTTGCACATAGAAGAGGGCCAAATTTAAACCTAGGGTGAAGCTTTGATTTTTTACTAATATAAAATAAGAAAAAAATTATTTGTAGAAAAACATTATTTCATCTTTTATGTTTTAGAATTTTTTTTTTGGAATTTGAAAAGGTTCTCCAATGTCCTAAGCGAATTTCAACAAATGTAATAAATTTTGTCTAAATTCTAGACTAACTATGTGGAGTTAAACCCTAAAATAGTCTCTAAGATTCACAAAATGCATCGATTTGGTCCCTGACTTTCCAATTGCACTATTTATGTCCTCGAGATTGGAAAAAATGCACCTAATTGGTCCCTTTCCCCTTTTCCGTCCAAACTCCTTCCCGGCGGCAATGATGTAGCAATTTTTTGCCATGCTGGACATCCCAATGGTTACATGACGTGGTTATCAAAAATTTATAACCCAATGTGGTCCCTGAGCCCCTTTTTAACCCTAACTGCTAATGGAGTAGGGTACTTCTTCCCTATTCGTTTGCTTTGTCGTTGCTGTGCTGGGTGGAACGATGGTTGAACTGCAAATGAGGGAGACAGGAGTTCTATTTGATCGACGACAAGGACTCCAAGTCGCGGCAGAGCCGCACGAGTGCCAGAGCTTTCGATAGCCATGGAGTGTACTGAATTTGTGCATGGTGAAAATGATTTGGTTTTGTAGTCATAGTAGAGGTAAGTGTTAAGAATCTTGTTTGTTTGTTTGTTGTTAAATGTGTTTATTTGGCTGCTGAGAAAATTGAAGCAGGAAAAAAAGAAAAGAAAAATGAGTTTTGATTCTTTTGGGGGGTGATTATTTCTGTAGTTGACTAGTTATAGCCTTATAGGTCATGAGTTGACTTCACCAACTTTTTCTTGGTCTTTGGTTATGCAGGTGTTGGTTCTTCTTGCTTGAATCCCAGTTTTGGCTCATTCTTCTAAAAAAAAATTGGATGCACATAACCTGTTTGTAAAAATGACACTCTTGATCCCCTTATAGTGATTATTGATTGTGACAGTACGGCTCTATACGTTTACTTTCTCATAGTTTTATGTTGGAGGAAACAAGCTATGGTTGTTTTCTTGTTAATTAGTACAATAGGGCCACCAATTAAAAAAAGAGCTGGTTTGAGGATTAAACAAGCCGGGAGAGGTTCATACAGAGGAAGCTAGGTGTTTTGTGTTTATGTCTGTCTGTGTGCTTTGAACATTGAACTTGTTATTTGGACTGTGATTTTTGTACATTTTTCTTCAAAAGTGTTAGCAAAAAGATAATATAGAACAGATGGAAGCCACTCCTATGACTCATCAGTTGTTGAAGGACTTTTGTGATGGTACACAGTGGAAGTATGCTGTTTTTTGGAAGCTTAACCACCGTTTCTCCATGTAAGTTCTGTGGCTATTTGTTGTGCTGCCTTTTGTGTTTGTTTGTGCTGAAATGAGTAGAGTTATCTTTTTATGTGGTAGTTTCTCAATAAGTTAAGTTCACAGTTTTCAACTTATTACGAGTTAGTGGCGTGTTTTTAGAACAATTGATCATGTTGTTGATGGCTCACCATTTCCTTATGTTATTTGCTTATGTAGACTAACGTTACTTTAAAAGCGGTTAAACCTTGGATTATTAACTAAATTTTGTTTGGTCTGCTACTTGTTGACCTGGGAAGATGGATATTATGGTTACTAGAAAACTAATGAGGCTCCGGAGAGTATGTTGGATGACATCAATTTCAAATTCTCAGCTGAAGTATATTCTTCAAGTGGTTAAAGTATTCATCGAATAGAATAGAATAGAACTCCCGTCTCTCTCATTTGCACGTCCAACCAAGAAGAATACGCTACTCCATCAGCAGTTAGGGTTAAAAAGGGGCTCAGGGACCACATTGAGTTACAAACTTTTGATAGCGACGTCATGTAACCGTTGGGATGTCCAGCATAGCAAAAAATTGCCACATCATGTAACCGTTTGTCTCAACCTTAGGCAAATTTCCTACCATGTACATACCTTTTTTTTATTATATTTATCTTTAATCTTCTATTTTATACCATAACTAAATATTTATTACTCTATAAAAATATTAGTCAGTACAATAAAATAATTACTCGTTAATATTTTTTATTATATTCATTAATATTTTTAGAGTACAATAAAAAATATTAATATTAACAATATTAATGAGTATGATAAAATAATTACTTATTAATATTTTTTATATTACTCATTAATATTTTTATAGTTAACAAATATTTTTTTATTTTAAATTTAATTAATACTAGTATACCTATATGCAGTCATGTGTGTATTTATTAAATTTGTATAAAAAATTTAATCGATAAACATGTTAACGATTATTGATACACTAATATACATTAAATTTTAAAAAAATATTCTTTATACTCTAAAGATATTAATGACTATAATAAAAATATTAACAAGTAATTATTTTATTATAATGAATATTTGTATAGTGTAATGAGTATTTAATTATAACGTAAAATAGAAAAATAAAGATAAATATAATAATAATAAAAAAGAGTTTGTGTAGGGTGCAAAGAAGTTCGTCTAAATCTAAGGCAAATTTCAACAAATTTTATCCAATTTGTCTAAGCCCTAGGCTAACTTTGTTATATTTGCTTTTAAAGTATCTTTTTTATCTTTAATGTTTTTAAAATTTTTTAAAATTATCTTTAATATTTAATTTTATTTTATTTTATTCCTGATGTTTGAAATAGTTTAAATTTTATTTCTATCATCAAATTTTTGACAATTAATAATTAATCAAAAATTTTTTTCTAACTTGACCTCTTTTTATCTAACCCTAATCTTTAACCTATCCCAACTTACTTCAACTTTAAATATCCCACCACCTCCATCACCAACCTCGCCCCTTTTTCCTTTCCTCTTGCCATTTGCATACCATTACCACCTCTCTCAGCATTTCTCTCATCATTATCACCTTCTCTTGTTACCACTCGCCATCATCACCATCCTATCACCATCGTTGGTGAAGTAGAGAAGATTCCACGTTATATATGTGCCGCGCCATCACACTTATTTCCATCGTCTGTCTTTACTCATCTTTTCTCTCTCACCATCGCTACCTTCTTTTGCTCTCTAGCCCTCGTCCTCTTTTCCGTCGTTGCCTTTGATTTGCCCTCTCTAAACGACATTGCTTTATTTTCTCTCATCCTTTCACTCTCTATCTCTCTCCCTGTTATGCTTGTTTATTTTTTAAAAAAAAAATAAAAAATGGTTGCTGCTATTATGGGAGAAGGTGAAAATTTGGGTGGAGTGGGTTGTTGTTATTGTTAATTAATGGAGGGATGAAAATTTGGGTAGTTGCTACTGTCGTGGAGGTGACGAGTCTAGTGGTGAAGATTTGGGTAGGATAGGTGGTTGTTATTGATTAATGGATGAAGTGGAGATTTGGATAAAAAACTTCTGTGATAGACTGATGGAGGTGGGTCTAGTAGTGAGTGGGGAATAGTGCTATGATGGTAGCTGTAGGTGCGATGATGATAGCAGTGGTGGTGGTAGTGAGAAAAAAGGGTTGGATTTTGGGTGATTTGGAATTAGGTAGGATTGAGACTAAAGATGAGTTTGGAATTTAGTGTATTAATTAGGATTAGCGTTAGATAAAAAAAGGGGTAAAATTGAAAAAAAAAAGAAGAAAATTTGACTAATTGTTGACCGTAAAAAATTTAATGATAGGGATAAAGTTGAAATAATGTCAAATGTAAGGGATAAAATTAAATCAGATTAAATGTTAAGGTAATTTTGGGAATTTTCGAAAACATTAGGGACGAAAAATATATATACCCATATGCTTAATACATAAACATTAAAAAGCTAGGAATGAAACTAATGAGGATTGTTAGACACTTTGGTAGCATTTGATATGGAGTATTGAGACTGAGATTAGGGGATTGAGACTCAATATTGTGTTTGGTGGCCAAAGACTGAAACTAAAATTTCAGTCTCGAGATACAAAACTTCAGTCTTTTCAGTACCTCTAAAAAGTAAAGACACAGAAAACTAAAATTTTAGAAACAGAGACTGAAACTTTATTAATATTTATTTCCAAAATTACCTTCATCTAAATTTCAAATTCCAAATCTAACTCCACATTCCCTTTTCCATCCAAAGCATACATGCCTCTTTCTCCTCCAACTTCCATCTCTATCTCCACTGCCACCACTAGCACAACCTCCACCTTTGCCAGCATCCCTCTCCCGGTTGGTGACCTCCACGTTCTATGGCGTCGAGCTCTACAATCTTAATGATGACGACTCCGCCTCCCCCAGCCGCATCCTCTTCAAGCCACCTCTCGATGCCATCAAAGGTGCTCCGATGACTAATATCATAGACAACAAGAGCACCCATGGTGCTCCTGTAATAAGCAAAGGTAATGGTCCTGAAGTGTTCTTAGTCCGGGTATCCTAGATCTGCTCTTTCACCTTATTCTCTCAATTTTTACCACCTGTGTTTGGAATTCAACACCAATCATGGCCATCGAGTTCGTGTCGAATTTTTTCTATGCAAATCTCGAAAGCAGGTTTAACTTTTTCATTATCGAATCTCCTATTATCACTATCTTAAATAAGTACTCCTCCCCAACTTCTCCATCTTTTTCCATTCTAGCTGCTTCGAAAGAAAGAAATAAAGAAAGAAAAAAATATTTTTGTATCCTTATGTATTCAATTGAGTAGTTGTATTGTCGATAGATAAGAGGTGGTGAGAGTAATGTGATATAGTTATGTGCTCTGTGTGTGAGAAAGAGTGATTATGAGAGTGGAAAGTGGAAACGAATGGGAGAAAATCTTAGAGAAGAGGATAGGAGATAATTAATGTTATTTATGTAATTTTATTTGTTTTAGTTTCTGTATTTATATTAAATCAAAAGGATACTGAGACATAACTTAGTCTTGTATACTTTACACTAAACACAATATAGAAACTTAATTTAGTCTCTGTCTCCTAGTCTCTTTCTCTTAGTCTCTGTCTCTCATAATCTATCTCTCTTCCAAACGCAGCCTTTATGCCTTTAGTGTCGGATTTAGCTTTGTGTCAGAGCATTTCCTTTTAAAGAGACCTAGTTATAGCTTATAGCTATGACATCGCAGCTAAAGAGGCAATGTTCAAAGTTAATTTATAAACTATTAACACTAATAATGTGGCTAATTATGCAAACTCCAACCTTGGTTTAAAAGGCACACATGAATATAATTAAGCTAATTATATGTAGTGACTAGTGAAATGAAAAACATAAGATAATATTAAAGAAGTTTTGAGAAATTTCTTGAAACATAAAATACACACAGTGTTTGAACAGAGAAGACGAACAAAGACTTTAAACTAAAATGAATTGATACTAAAAATGAAAGTATACATAGTAATGTAAGCCTAGGTTATTAATATTATATAAAACTTCTTTATATATCAACAGCTATAACAAAAAAATAGTGTTTGAAACTAAGCTAGCAAACATAACATAATTATAACTGACTTATACACTTAAGTCACACTATCTTAAACTTTCTAGATTTCAGTTTTCTTAATACCCCTCCTTCAAACTGGAGTGAGGTCTTTGAATCATTCGAACTTTGAGTTTAAGCTTCTCAAATATAAGGGCTGACAACGGCTTCGTAAGAATATTAGCCACTTGTTCAACCCTATGTATGTGCAAAACATTAAAGAGCCTTTGATTTGTTCTTGTCTTTAATAATCTAAACATCAAGTTGAAAGTGCTTTGTGTGATCATGCAAGATAGGGATGACAGTGAGCAACACTAAACTATGATTGTCACAAAAGATTGATAGAATAGAGTGAAGTATGATTCTCATCTCAGCAAGTAAATTTGTCAATGACACTAGTTCTCCTTTAGAAGATGCCAAGCTCCTGTACTCTGCTTCTAATGATGCTTTGCTTCCTGCAACACCAAGAAATCAAGTTAGGCCCTAGAAAACACATTATCCAAAAGCTGACTTGCAATCTTCTAGTTCTGCTGTCCAATCAGAGTTTGCAAACCCATAGTCTGAAATCTAAGCTTGGATAGAGCAATAAACCATGTTTTATGCCCTGCAAGTATCTTAACACTCTCTTCACTACCTTCTAATGTGCGAGCAAGGGCAGTGTATAGACTGGCTGATATCATAACAAAGGATGTACATAACAAAATCTTTTTTTATGACAAAAAGGGGTCAAGGATCCTGGTGCACGAAATTGCAATCACACTTTTGCAATCCCGCACAACTAACCAGCAAGTGTACTGGGTCGTCCAAGTAATACCTTGCGTGAGCAAGGGTCGATCCCACAGAGATTGTCGGCTTGAAGCAAGCTATGGTTATCTTGTAAATCTTAGTCAGGATATCAGAAATTATCAGGATTGATTGTGAAAAGCAAAAGAACATGAAATGATTACTTGTTTTGCAGTAATGGAGAATAGGTTGAGGTTTGGAGATGCTCCATCTTCTGAATCTCTGCTTTCCTACTGTCTTCTTCTTCAAACACGCAAGTCTCCTTCCATGGCAAGCTATATGTAGGGTTTCACCGTTGTCAATGGCTACCTCCCATCCTCTCAGTGAAAGCGATTGCATATGCTCTGTCACAGCATAGCGGAATTCATCTGTCGGTTCTCAATCAGGCCGGAATAGAATCCAGTGATTCTTTTGCGTCTGTCACTAACGCCCCGCCTTCAGGAGTTTGAAGCTCGTCACAGTCATTCAATCATTGAATCCTACTCAGAATACCACAGACAAGGTTTAGACCTTCCGGATTCTCTTGAATGCCGCCATCAGTTCTAGCTTATACCACGAAGATTCCGGTTAAAGAACCCAAGAGATAACTACTTAATCTAAGGTAGAACGGAGGTGGTTGTCAGGCACGCGTTCATAGTTGAGAATGATGATGATTGTCACGGATCATCACATTCATCCGGATTAAGAACAAGTATTATCTTAGAATGGAAGCAAGCATGATTGAATGAGAAACAGTAGTAATTGCATTAATCCATCAAGACACAGCAGAGCTCCTCACCCCCAACCATGGGGTTTAGAGACTCATGCTGTGGAAGATACAATGAGAAACGTGTAAAAATGTCATCAGGTCATAAGGTACAGATACAATGTCAAATGATCCTATTAATAGTAAACTAGTAGCCTAGGGTGTACAGAAATGAGTAAATGACGTAAAAATCCACTTCTGGGTCCACTTGGTGTGTGCTTGGGCTGAGCATTGAAGCTTTTATATGTAGAGACGTTTTTTGGAGTTAAACGCCAGTTCTTATGCCAGTTTGGGCGTTTAACTCCAAGTTTCATGCCAGTTCCGGCGTTTAACGCTAGAATTTCTGAGGCTGATTTGCCACGCAGGTTTGGGCCATCAAATCTTGGGCAAAGTATGAACTATCATATATTGCTGGAAAGCCCAGGATGTCTACTTTCCAACGCCGTTGAGAGCGCGCCAATTGGGCTTCTGTAGCTCCAGAAAATCCACTTCGAGTGCAGGGAGGTCAGAATCCAACAGCATCTGCAGTCCTTTTTGGTCTCGGAATCAGATTTTTGCTCAGGACCCTCAATTTCAGCCAGAAAATACCTGAAATCACAGAAAAACACACAAACTCATAGTAAAGTCCAGAAAAGTGAATTTTAGCTAAAAACTAATAAAAATATACTAAAAACTAACTAGATTACACTAAAAACATACTAAAAACAATGCCAAAAAGCATACAAATTATCCGCTCATCACAACACCAAACTTAAATTGTTGCTTGTCCCCAAGCAACTGAAAATCAAAATAGGATAAAAAGAAGAGAATATACTATAGACTCCAAAATATCAAGGAAACATAGCTCCAATTAGATGAGCGGGACTAGTAGCTTTTTGCCTCCGAACAGTTTTGGCATCTCACTCTATCCTTTGAAATTCAGAATGATTGGCATCTATAAGAACTCAGAACTCAGATAGTGTTATTGATTCTCCTAGTTAAGTACAATGATTCTTGAACATAGCCAGTGTATGAGTCTTGGCTGTGGCCCAAAGCACTCTGTCTTCCAGTATTACCACCGGATACATACATGCCACAGACACATAATTGGGTGAACCCTTTCAGATTGTGACTCAGCTTTACTGAAGTCCCCAATTAGAGGTGTCCAGGGTTCTTAAGCACACTCTTGTTGCCTTGGATCACAACTTTATTTCTTCCCTTTTTTTTTCTTTTTCTTTCTTTCTTTTTTTTTCGAAAAATTTTTTTTTTCACTGCTTTTTCTTGCTTCAAGAATCAATCTGATGATTTTTTCAGATCCTCAATAACTGTTCTCTTTTTCCTCATTCTTTCAAGAGCCAACAATTTTAACATTCTCAAAACAACAAATTCAAGAGACATATGCACTGTTCAAGCATTCATTCAGAAAACAAAAAGTATTGTCACCACATCAAGCTAATTCAACTAGTTTCAAGGATAAATTTCGAAATCCTGTACTTCTTGTTCTTTTGTGATTAAAGCATTTTTCATTTAAGAGAGATGATGGATTCATAGGACATTCATAGCTTTAAGGCATAAAATTTCAATCTTATTAATTATGAATTAAAACAAGACTCAAAAATAGATATAAACTGAGACTAGAAAAACGAAAAATAAAAACAAAACAAAGGAAAAAAAAAACGCAAACATAGGCTCCTAATGATAGAGGTTTTCACAGAGTTAGGACTCAACAACCTTGATTTTGAGAAGTGGATGCTCCCTCAGCTTGAGAGGAGAACTTTTGGCGTTTCAATTCTTGGAGTTCACGCCCCTGCTTCTCTTGTTCCTTCAGCAATTTGCAGAGCATGCAGTTCTGATTCTGCTGTTCTTCCTTCAGTTGCTCCATAGTCTCTTGCAGCTTGGAGATAGATGCTTCTAGGCTGGTCCAGTAGTCAATTCTTGGGAATTCAGGGAGGAATTCCTGCGCCCTCCTCTTGATAGAGTTGTCTTGCACTTGTCCTTCCATTGACTTCTTGGTGATTGGGTGTTCAATGGGTATGAACTCATCTACTCCCATCTTCACCCCAGCCTCTTTACAGAGCAAGGAGATCAAGCTTGGGTAAGCCAATTTGGCTTCAGTGGAATTCTTATTTGCAATTGTGTAGATCTCACAAGCAATCATATGATGGACCTCCACTTCTTTTCCAAGCATAATGCAATGAATCATCACTGCTCTCTTGATGGTGACCTCAGAACGGTTGCTAGTGGGCAATATGGAACGCCCAATAAAGTCTAGCCAACCTCTTGCAATTGGCTTGAGGTCTCCCCTCTTGAGTTGGTTTGGGACACCCTTTGAATTGGTTATCCACTTAGTCCCAGGGAGGCATATGTCCTCTAGAACTTGATCCAACCCTTTATCTACTCTCACCATCCTCCTATTGAAGGAATCAGGATCATCTTGCAGTTGAGGTAGTTTGAAGATTTCTCTTATTTTGTCCAGATGGAAGTACATAACTTGCCCTCTGACCATGGTTCTGTAGGTATGGTAAGCAGTTCCAGTCATTCTCTGCTTATCTGTTAACCACAGATTTGAGTAGAATTCCTAAACCATGTTCCTTCCAACCTTTATTTCAGGATTGGTCAGAACTTCCCAACCTCTGTTTCGAATTTGCTCTTGGATCTCCGGATATTCATCTTCTTTCAGATCAAATTTAACTTCCGGGATCACTGACCTCAGACCCATTATTTTGTGATAATGGTCTTCATGTTCTTTGGTTAAGAACTTCTCTTGATTCCAAAGATTCTTTGGATTAGTCTCTTTCTTTCCTCTTAAATTGGTTTGTTTTCCCTTAGGAGCCATGATCTTGATGAATCTTGGCTTAGTGATCACGGAAAAGCACACCAAACTTAGAGGTTTGCTTGTCCTCAAGCAAAAAGAAAAGAAAGAAGAGAAGAGAGAGAGAGAGGAAGAGGAAATTCGAATGGTGTGGGGAATGAGGGGTGAGAAAACGTTTATTTATAGAGTGGGGGGAGAGATTTTCGAAAAAAAAAGCAAAATTTGAAAGGAGATTTGAGGAGATATGGAAAGAAATTGAAAGAAGGGTGAGTTTTTGAACAAAATTTGGGAGTGATTTGAAGAATGATTTTAAATTTTTGAAAATTTGAAAGTGAATAATGAGAGATTGAAATGTATTTTTGTAGAAAAATATGGGTGAGAAAAGGAAAGTTTGAAAAAATCTGATTTGAAAACAAAATTGTGGTCCCCCCACCTTTCTGGCGTTAAACGCCCAGAATGGCACTCATTCTGGCGTTTAACGCCCAATTGGCACCCCTTTTGGGCATTTAACGCCCAGCCAGGTGCCCTGGCTGGCGTTAAACGCCAGAAAACCTTTATCACTGGGCGTTTTTCTGAACGCCCAGGATGCTGCACACCTGGCGTTAAACGCCCAGAATGATGCCCATTCTGGCGTTTAACGCCCAAAATGGCACCATTCCTGGCGTTAAATGCCCAGAATGGTACCCATTCTGGCGTTTAACGCCCAAAATGCCCCTTACTGGCGTTTTTTCGCCAGTAAGCTCATTTTCTCTGCTTTTTGAGCTGAATCCTTCTGTAACTCTGTGAATTCCTTCATTTTTGATATTTGCCTCTGTAAGAACTAATCATATAACCTCCTAATGATTGGGTTGCCTCCCAGCAAGCCCTTCTTTACTGTCTTTAGCTGGACTTTCACTGAGAATCACTCAAGTCTCAGTTTTGAGCATTCCTGCTCAAAATTCCCTTCAAGATAATGTTTGATTCTCTATCCATTAACAATGAACTTTTTGTCAGAATCAATATCCTGAAGCTCAACATATCCATATGGTGACACTCCTGTAATCACATACGGACCCCTCCAACGGGATTTGAGTTTTCCTGGAAACAGTCTGAGCCTAGAGTTGAAGAGCAGAACTTTTTGTCCTGGCTCAAAGACTCTGGTTGACAACTTCTTGTCATGCCATTTCTTTGCCTTTTCCTTATAAATTTTTGCATTTTCAAAGGCATTGAGTTTGAACTCCTCTAGCTCATTTAACTGGAGCAATCTTTTTTCACCAGCTAACTGTGCATCCATGTTTAGGAATCTGGTTGCCCAGTAGGCTTTATGTTCCAGTTCCACAGGCAAATGACAGGCCTTCCCATACACCAGTTGGTATGGGGAGGTTCCTATAGGAGTCTTGAATGCTGTTCTGTATGCCCACAGAGCATCATCCAAGCTCTTTGCCCAATCCTTTCTTCGGGCTATCACAGTCCGTTCTAGGATTCTTTTTAGTTCTCTGTTAGAGACTTCAGCTTGCCCATTTGTCTGTGGATGATACGGAGTTGCCACTTTGTGGCTAATTCCATATCTAACCATAGCAAGGTGTAGCTGTTTATTGCAGAAATGAGTGCCCCCGTCACTGATTAGCACTCTGGGAACGCCAAACCTGCTGAAAATGTGTTTCTGGAGGAATTTCAGTACGGTCTTTGTATCATTAGTGGGTGTAGCAATTGCTTCTACCCACTTAGATACATAGTCCACTGCCACCAGAATGTAAGTGTTTGAGTATGATGGTGGGAATGGCCCCATGAAGTCAATTCCCCATACATCAAACAATTCTATCTCTAATATCCCTTGTTGAGGCATGGCATATCCATGAGGCAGGTTACCAGCTCTTTGGCAACTGTCACAGTTACGCACAAACTCTCGGGAATCTTTATAGAGAGTAGGCCAGTAGAAGCCACATTGGAGGACTTTAGTGGCTGTTCGCTCACTTCCAAAATGTCCTCCATACTGTGATCCATGGCAGTGCCATAGGATCCTTTGTGCTTCTTCTCTGGGTATACATCTGCGGATCACTCCGTCAGCACATCTCTTAAAGAGATATGGTTCATCCCAGAGGTAGTACTTGGCATCTGAAATTAATTTCTTTCTCTGCACGTAACTGTACTCCTTGGGTATGAACCTCACAGCTTTAAAATTTGCAATATCTGCAAACCATGGAGCTTCCTGAATGGCAAATAGTTGCTCATCTGGGAAAGTCTCAGAGATCTCAGTAGAAAGGAGGGACGCCCCAGCTACTGGTTCTATTCGGGACAGATGATCAGCTACTTGGTTCTCTGTCCCTTTTCTGTCTTTTATTTCTATATCAAACTCTTGCAGAAGCAATACCCATCTTATAAGCCTGGGTTTTGAATCCTGCTTTGTGAGTAAGTATTTAAGAGCAGCATGGTCAGTGTACACAACCACTTTGGATCCCACTAGATAGGACCTAAACTTGTCAATGGCATAGACCACTGCAAGTAACTCTTTTTCTGTGGTTGTGTAGTTCTTCTGTGCGTCATTTAGAACACGGCTGGCATAGTAAATGACGTGCAGAAGCTTGTTATGCCTCTGTCCCAACACTGCACCAATGGCATGGTCACTGGCATCACACATTAGTTCAAATGGCAATGTCCAATCTGGTGCAGAGATGACTGGTGCTGTGACCAGCTTAGCTTTCAGGGTCTCAAATGCCTGCAGACACTGTGTGTCAAACACAAATGGTGTGTCAGCAGCTAACAGGTTACTCAGAGGTTTTGCAATTTTCGAAAAATCCTTTATAAACCTTCTGTAGAATCCTGCATGCCCCAGAAAGCTTCTGATTGCCTTAACATTGGCAGGTGGTGGTAATTTTTCAATTACCTCTACCTTTGCCTTATCCACTTCTATCCCCCTGCTTGAAATTTTGTGCCCAAGGACAATCCCTTCAGTCACCATAAAGTGACATTTCTCCCAGTTTAAAACCAGGTTAGTCTCTTGGCACCTTTTCAGGACAAGGGCTAGGTGATTAAGACAGGAGCTGAATGAGTCTCCATATACTGAGAAGTCATCCATGAAGACTTCCAGAAATTTCTCTACCATATCTGAGAAGATAGAGAGCATGCACCTCTGAAAGGTTGCAGGTGCATTGCACAGACCAAAAGGCATCCTCCTATAGGCAAACACGCCAGAAGGGCAAGTGAATGCTGTTTTCTCTTGGTCCTGAGGATCTACTGCAATTTGGTTGTAGCCTGAATAGCCATCCAAAAAGCAGTAATAATCATGGCCAGCTAGTCTTTCTAGCATTTGGTCTATGAATGGTAAAGGAAAATGATCCTTTCTGGTGGCTGTATTGAGCCTTCTGTAGTCAATACACATGCGCCACCCTGTGACTGTCCTTGTAGGAACCAGTTCATTTTTTTCATTATGAACAACTGTCATGCCTCCCTTTTTGGGAACAACTTGGACAGGGCTCACCCAGGGGCTATCAGAAATAGGATAAATAATCCCAGCCTCTAGTAATTTAGTGACCTCTTTCTGCACCACCTCCTTCATGGCAGGATTTAGCCTCCTCTGTGGTTGGACCACTGGTTTGGCATTGTCCTCCAATAGGATCTTGTGCATGCATCTAGCTGGGCTAATACCCTTAAGATCACTTATGGACCACCCAAGAGCTGTCTTGTGTGTCCTTAGCACTTGAATCAGTGCTTCTTCTTCCTGTGAATTTAAAGCAGAGCTTATAATCACTGGGAAAGTGTCACCCTCTCCCAGAAACGCATATTTTAGGGATGGTGGTAGTGGTTTGAGTTCAGGCTTGGGAGGCTTATCCTCCTCCTGAGGAATTTTCGAAAATTCCTTTGCCTCCTCTAGTTCTTCTTGATCAGGTTGAGCATCTTTGAAGATGTCCTCAAGCTTTGATTCTAGGCTTTCAGCCATATTGATCTCTTCTACCAAGGAGTCAATAATGTCAGCGCCCATGCAGTCATTTGGTGTGTCTGGATGCTGCATAGCTTTTACAGCATTCAACTTGAACTCATCCTCATTGACTCTCAAGGTGACTTCCCCTTTTTGTACATCAATGAGAGTTCGTCCAGTTGCTAGGAAGGGTCTTCCTAGAATGAGAGTTGCACTCTTGTGCTCCTCCATTTCCAGCACTACAAAGTCAGTTGGAAAGGCAAATGGCCCAACCTTGACAATCATATCCTCTATTATGCCTGATGGATATTTAATAGAGCCATCAGCAAGTTGGAGGCATATCCGGGTTGGTTTGACTTCTCCAGTCAACCCAAGCTTTCTGATAGTGGATGCAGGTATTAGATTGATGCTTGCTCCAAGATCACACAGGGCTGTCTTGGTGCAAGCACCTTCTAATTTGCATGGTATCATAAAGCTTCCTGGATCTTGAAGCTTTTCTGGTAAGCTTTTTAGAATGACTGCACTGCATTCTTCAGTGAGAAACACTTTTTCAGTTTCTCTCCAATCCTTCTTATGACTTAAGATTTCTTTCATGAACTTAGCATAAGAAGGTATTTGCTCAAGTGCCTCTGCAAACGGAATCTTTATTTCAAGAGTCCTTAGATAGTCTGCAAAGCGGGCAAATTGCTTATCCTGTTCCGCTTGGCGGAGTTTTTGAGGATAAGGCATCTTGGCTTTATATTCTTCAACCTTAGATGCTGCAGGTTTATTCCTTACAGAAGTGGTTGAAGAAGCCTTGTTAGAGGGATTACTGTCAGCACTCTCAGGTGTCTGATTCTCCCTAGGCGTCTGAACGCCAGGATTGGGAGAAAATTGGGCGTTTAACGCCAACTTTTCCCCCTTTTCTGGCGTTTGAAAGCCAGAACTGGGCAAGGAATGGGCGTTTAATGCCAGCTTTCCTTCCCTTTCTGGCGTTTGAACGCCAACAACATTCCTCTCTGGGCTCTTACTGTCCTCAGAGGGATTTGGAACAGTAGTTTGGTTGTCCTCTGTCAATTGTTCCTTGTTTGGCTTTTTACTTTTTTGAGCAGTGTTATTCAGGGTCTTCCCACTCCTCAATTGAACTGCTTGACATTCCTCTGTTATCTGTTTAGATATTTGCTATTTTGCTTGATTCAACTACAGTTCTATGCTCTTGTTAGCAACTTTAGTTTCATAGAGCATCTCTTTAAAGTCTGCTAACTGTTCTGTCATCAGGAGCAATTGTTGATTAAGCTCAATTATCTGTTCTTGAGGACTAGGGTCAGTGACTACTGTCATGACTTCCTCTTTTGGAGAGCACTCATTGCTAGAATATAAATATTGGTTTCTAGCAACAGTGTCTATAAGCTCTTGAGCTTCTTCAATTGTCTTCCTCATGTGTATAGATCCACCAGCTGAGTGGTCTAAAGACATCTGAGCTTTTTCTGTAAGCCCATAGTAGAAAATGTCTAACTGTACCCACTCTGAAAACATTTCAGAGGGACATTTCCTTAGCATACCTCTATACCTCTCCCAGGCATTATAAAGGGATTCATTATCCTCTTGTTTAAAGCCTTGGATGTCCAGCCTTAGCTGTGTCATCCTCTTAGGAGGGTAAAAATGATTCAGGAATTTGTCTGACAACTGTTTCCATGTCTTTATGCTTGCTGTAGGTTGGTTATTCAACCACCTTTTTGCTTGATCTTTTACAGCAAATGGAAACAATAATAGTCTGTAGACATCCTAATCTACCTCTTTATCATGTACTGTGTCAGCAATTTGTAAAAACTGTGCCAGAAACTCAGTAGGTTCTTCCTGTGGAAGACCGGAATACTGGCAATTTTGCTGCACTATGATAATGAGTTGAGGATTTAGTTCAAAGCTGCTTGCTTTGATGGGAGGTGTACAGATGCTACTCCCATATGCAGTTGTAATGGGGTTAGCATATGACCCCAGAGTCCTTTTGGACTGATTAATCCCACTTAAGTCCATAATGGACAAAAGGGAAATGATAATGATTGCTAGGAGATAAATTTTGTGTTTTTTTTTTGAATTTACGAAAATAGAATAAAATAAAATAAAATAAAAATTCAAAAATCAAAAAGAAAATAAGATCAAAGCAAATTGAAAACTGAATCAATGAGTTAATTAAAAAGATTTTGAAAATAGCAATTAGAAAGATATGATTGAAAAAATTTTTATGAAAAAGATTTGATTTTGAAAAGAGGAAAGAGAAAAACACAAAAAGACACCAAACATAAAATTTTTAGAAAATCAAACACACAGTTTTCGAAAATTTTTAAGGGAAAAACACAAAGAGGACACCAAACTTAGAATTTTTATAAATCAAAAAGGGACTAAGAACATGCAAAATTCGAAAAAAAAAATAAAAGCATGCAATTGACACCAAACATAGAATATGAAACTAGACTCAACTAAAAGACTCTAAACCAACAAAAATAAAACAGTCCTAATCTAAGCAACAAGATAAGCCGTCAGTTGTCCAAACTCAACAATCCCCGGCAACGGCGCCAAAAACTTGGTGCACGAAATTGCAATCACACTTTTGCAATCCCGCACAACTAACCAGCAAGTGTACTGGGTCGTCCAAGTAATACCTTGCGTGAGCAAGGGTCGATCCAACAGAGATTGTCGGCTTGAAACAAGCTATGGTTATCTTGTAAATCTTAGTCAGGATATCAGAAATTATCAGGATTGATTGTGAAAAGCAAAAGAACATGAAATGATTACTTGTTTTGCAGTAATGGAGAATAGGTTGAGGTTTGGAGATGCTCCATCTTCTGAATCTCTGCTTTCCTACTGTCTTCTTCTTCAAACACGCAAGTCTCCTTCCATGGCAAGCTATATGTAGGGTTTCACCGTTGTCAATGGCTACCTCCCATCCTCTCAGTGAAAGCGATTGCATATGCTCTGTCACAGCATAGCGGAATTCATCTGTCGGTTCTCAATCAGGCCGGAATAGAATCCAGTGATTCTTTTGCGTCTGTCACTAACGCCCCGCCTTCAGGAGTTTGAAGCTCGTCACAGTCATTCAATCATTGAATCCTACTCAGAATACCACAGACAAGGTTTAGACCTTCCGGATTCTCTTGAATGCCGCCATCAGTTCTAGCTTATACCACGAAGATTCCGGTTAAAGAACCCAAGAGATAACTACTTAATCTAAGGTAGAACGGAGGTGGTTGTCAGGCACGCGTTCATAGTTGAGAATGATGATGATTGTCACGGATCATCACATTCATCCGGATTAAGAACAAGTATTATCTTAGAATGGAAGCAAGCATGATTGAATGAGAAACAGTAGTAATTGCATTAATCCATCAAGACACAGCAGAGCTCCTCACCCCCAACCATGGGGTTTAGAGACTCATGCTGTGGAAGATACAATGAGAAACGTGTAAAAATGTCATCAGGTCATAAGGTACAGATACAATGTCAAATGATCCTATTAATAGTAAACTAGTAGCCTAGGGTGTACAGAAATGAGTAAATGACGTAAAAATCCACTTCTGGGTCCACTTGGTGTGTTCTTGGGCTGAGCATTGAAGCTTTTATGTGTAGAGACGTTTTCTGGAGTTAAACGCCAGTTCTTATGCCAGTTTGGGCGTTTAACTCCAAGTTTCATGCCAGTTCCGGCGTTTAACGCTGGAATTTCTGAGGCTGATTTGCCACGCCGGTTTGGGCCATCAAATCTTGGGCAAAGTATGAACTATCATATATTGCTGGAAAGCCCAGGATGTCTACTTTCCAACGCCGTTGAGAGCGCGCCAATTGGGCTTCTGTAGCTCCAGAAAATCCACTTCGAGTGCAGGGAGGTCAGAATCCAACAGCATCTGCAGTCCTTTTTGGTCTCGGAATCAGATTTTTGCTCAGGACCTCAATTTCAGCCAGAAAATACCTGAAATCACAGAAAAACACACAAACTCATAGTAAAGTCCAGAAAAGTGAATTTTAGCTAAAAACTAATAAAAATATACTAAAAACTAACTAGATTACACTAAAAACATACTAAAAACAATGCCAAAAAGCATACAAATTATCCGCTCATCAGATCCCGAAACAAATCAAGAAATTAAAAGCCTCTAAACAAATGGAATGAAGCTACATCAAAGACTAAAATACAAGCAATCTCATAAGGGGCTGAATCAAAAGTGTGGATGCTAAGAAGTATTTATTGTTCTTTCTTCGTAAAAGTATCGGTAGCAAAATTTGCCTCACGAGAAATTCCATAGCACCTTAGGCATATGGCTTGCTTGAATCTTAATCTCCTCAATAAGAGGAGAGCAAGGGTGGGTAGTTAGGCAACCATGAATTATAAAATTAAAAGCTACAGCAAAGTCCGATTCCACAATCACAAAGGGGTGGTTTAGAGATGCAGCAATATGAAGACCATGAACTATTTCCTAGAGTTCTACATGCATGATGGAGGAGCAGCTCCCAAGGTTACAATAAAAATCTTTCACAAATCCTCTGAGATGATTTCTATAATGACCCCGCCGCATACCATAGTATTAATTGAAGCCATATAAGAACCATCTACATTCAAATTGATAACATCATTAACTGGAAGGTTTCCAAGTAATTATTTGATCATGATTAGCATTGTGTACATTAAGATGCACTTTAGTTCTTGAGATACGAAGGAACTGATCAACTCTCACTCTAACTTGAGCTAGTACCAAGGCTACGAGAGTGGAATTCTTCTCAAATATCAACTTGTTATGGAAGAACCAGAGAGAAGATATTACCACTCCAAAAAGGTATCGCCAGTTTCTTGAATTAGAAATATTAGAATTCATCCAATCCTAAATATTAAAGTTGAAGAAACTTTGTTTCTACTCTGGTGGTAGAAATGCGTCTTAGACTCTTGATATTAAATCACAATCTCTAAGCACATAAATTATCGTTTCACTATAACTATTGCATCTAAGGCAAGAGATGAGGTCAAAAGGTGGCACCGTTGTCTCTCCACATTAGTTAACATAGCATTGTTAGCAACTAACTATAGAAAAGATCGAATACATTTGGGTCCGCTCCAACACCAAACCAAGTTGAAAGTTCTATTAGATGGTAGAAAAGTGTCACAAAGAGCTTGATAAGGCTAACGGAATAATCTCACAAATAATGAATTACCTTATTTGGTGCTAAAATACAAAAGAGTTTAAAATTAAGCTTAATTTATCAAACTACTCCCTTAGATTTTGTTTCAAGCCATAAAGGAATTTGATTAATTTGCAAACATAAGAATCTGAATTTACTTCAAAACTAAGTGGCTGATGCATGATGATTGGATTTTTGACAGTTTAGAATTTCACTAATGAAATCTCGTTGTAATGTATAGTTTCTAAACCAAGCAATAATCCTTTCATACAAAAGATTGTTTGTCACAAGTAACAAACCCCTAAATTTATAAACCGAAGTATTAGAACCTCGGGTCATTCTCCCTAGAAATTACAATAAAGTGTCTTGTTATTGGTTATGAGATATTTTGGGGTTTTTTTGAGATTTTAGACAAGAAAGGTAAATGGCAAAGAAAATAAACTAACAACTAACAAAGCTCTTGGCAAGATATGAGAACTAGAAGTCCTATCCTAGTTATCCTCCTCAATTGTGACCACAAATTGTTCATTGCTCCTACTTAGTTAACCTCTAACCATGAAGGAAAGTCAAGTGGATGAATCAATTTGATTCCTCAAGTCCTAATCAAATCCTAAAGGAAAGACTAGCTTTAGAGGCATTCAAATCAATGAGCAACTTCTAATTATCAATCAACAAAGGAATTAGATAACTCAAGAGTCACTAATTACTCTACCTAGGCCAAGAGGAACAAAATCTACACTAAAGCTAAAAGAGGCATTTTAACAAACACATAAGAGGCAATAAAGGTAAACATTATTAATTGTAAGAATTAAAGGAATCTACAACTGCAAAAGCAAGAGATCAACAATATGAAACTAAAGAAACACATTTATTACGAATTACCTTGAATTGAATTAAAAGAAAATGGAAGGAACAATAGTAGACCTACAACAAAGTACAAGAACAACATAAAGGAAATTACAACAAAAGAATAGAAGAATGATGAATGTAACAACAAAGAATTGGAGAGTAGAAGTAGAAAAAAGAGTGAATGAAAACTTAGATCTAAGAACTAAACCTAATCCTAATCCTAATCCTAGAGAGAAGTGAGAGCTTCTCTCTCTAAAACTAACTCTAAACTAATCCTAATGAGTGTGAATGGTTGGAATCCCCTTTACTCTTCAATCCTTGGCTTTAAATAGCATCTTTGGCGCCAAAGTTGGTTGGGGTTGGGCCCCACAACTCCTCAGAATTCGTTGGGTGCAAATTCATAAAAAAAATCATATATCAGCATCGACACGTACGCGCACAGCATGCGTACGCGTCCATGGGCCATTTCGCAGGGTGCGCGTAAGCGCCAGGTGCGCGTGCGTCCATGGGCGAGTTCAACTCTTTGGCTTTTCATGATCTTTTCCACTTTGCATGCTTTCCTCTTCACTCCTTTGATCCATTCCTAGGCTTTTCAATCTGAAATCACTAACAAACACATCAAGGCATCTAGTGGAATCACAGGGAGATTAAAATCATCAAGTTAAAGGCCTAAAAAGCATGTTTTCACATCTAAGTACAAATAAGGAGTCAATCACAAAATCATGCTAATTCATTGAATAAATACGAGGAAAGGTTATCAAAATATTCTAAATTCAACACAAGATAAACCCTCTAAACGGGGTTTATCAACCTCCCCACACTTAAACCAAGCATGTCCTCATGCTTAAACCAAGAATGAAGTAAAGGGCATGGCATTTATTCAATGGAACTAAACTATATGTAACCTATCTAAATGCAACTATCTAAATGAATGCAATTGCTTGGTCAAAATAAATCAATTCCCAAGAAGCATATATGCACAAGGGCTAAGGACTAGCAAGTCTAATTCACAATTGGATTGAGTTATTAAATATTTTTACAAACTTGCATGAAAGGTGATGATTGTATGTGGAAACATGTAATGGAGCATCAAACCCTCACCGGATGTGTTTGCACTCTATTCGCTCAAGTGTTTAGGGTTGATTCACTCAATTCTCTCCTAATCATGCTTTCCAAAATTTGTTTTTCTTCTAACAATCAACATATATTTCATGCAAGCATATATCTATCATGAGGTCTTTTCTTTAGGTTGTAATGGGGTTAGGGTCAAGGTAGGATGCATATATGGTTAAGTGAGCTTGAAATTTGAATCTTTGATAAGCTTAAACTTCCCACCTAACATATGACATCCTATACAATTAAGTTCTAACCTAACTACCCATTCTTCTCACTTTTTCACATACTCATGTATCCCTTTTCATTTCACAACACTTATGCATTGATTTTTATTGGACTTTTACTTTGGTTTGGGGCATTTTGTCCCCTTTTTATTTCTTTCTTTTTTTGTTTCTTTCTTTTTCTATTTTTTCTTTTCTTTTCCATATTATTTTTCTTTTTCTTTTGTTTTTCTCATTTTTTTTTCAATAAAGTATATACAAAAGTATCAATGCATAAGGTCTATACATTCATTACATATGAGCATGTACCCAATTCCCAATATTTACAACAAAAATACAAAACTACCCTTTTATTCACCCAATGTCCCAAGATTCCCACACTTGAATGATACACACACTCTAGCCTAAGCTTAATCAAAGATCCAAATAAGGACATTTATTGTTTTTCGCTTCAAGGCTTGTAATGTGATAAATTAAAGAACAAGTGGCTAACAATGGAAGATAAAAGGTAGGCTATTTGGGTAAGTGAGCTAATGAAATGATGGCCTCAATCATATAAATGCATGTATACACAAAATAATGGACATAAAGAATCAAACAAATCAAAGATCACAATCATAGAAAGAGAATAACGCACACAAGAAGGAAAACTAAGTGGTTATAAGATGTAACCACACCATTAGGCTCAAATCTCACAAGCTTGTGTTCTTAGCTCAAAAACATGATCCACAAGATATATAATTCAAGCAAGTTCTATGAAAAATTTTCACTCAAATCAATTGAGGTGCCCTATAGATAATTTTCTCGAAAAATTTCATTATTTTACTAAGCTTATTGTGTATACATATGAAAAATAAGAAAATACAAGTAAAATCCTAAAATCCTAGAATGAAATGCAAAAGTGTTGGGATTAGAAATTTGTCACCCAAAATCGCCGACCGGTCGGATGACCTCCCCACACTTAAAAGTTTGCACCGTCCTCGGTGTACTCAAAGATGAGCAAGGGGGTACGGTGACTCTCCGGGTTGCTGCGTGTTCTTAGTCTTGCTTCCATGTTTGCTTGTGGTGCATTCATCATAAAAAACAAAAATATAACACCATAAGATGGGAAGATATAAAAGCAAAGAAGCATACATTGTTGGAATGAGGTAGATCACTAGAAATGAGTGAGTGAATTAATGTGACATTAAGAAATATTAGGTGTGTGAATTCTAAATTAGGCGCCTTTTAGAACACACCTTAGCATAAAAGGGCGATGTCACAAAAGAAGCATGCACTTCACTTATCCTAGTGTGCTTAAGATGCTCTAGGTGAACTTGTAAGGTAAAATAAGCATTAAAGAAGCATGAAAGAATTCAAGCTAAAGCATATGGATGCATATAATCATGAAACACCATGCACTAAGGTAAATGCACAACATCATCCATCAAGAGGTTGCTAATCACAGAATAAGGCTCAAATCACATGGTGGCCAAATCATGTAATTCAAGAAGAGTTACAAGCTCAAAGGCAATTCTCATCACTTGGTGTTTTTAAAAGGTAAGCATAAAAAACTCAAAACCAAGTAGCAAAATATAACCTCAATCATAGAATCCAACAAAGATTATCTAAAAACATTCATGCTAAAATAGCATTTAGGCAATAAGGGGAAGCAATATATAGTAAACAAAGTCAATAATCCAACACTTATAATGAAAAAAGAGAAAATAAAATGAAAACTAAACTAAAACTAACTAATTAACTAACTAAAATAAATGGTTATCAATGGTGTTTGAGAGTGTTGGATGAGGGGTAGGAGAAGGGAAGAAGGAAGGAGAAGGAAAGAAGTGGAAAGAGGAGAAGAAAAGAAATGTGGTGAAGGAAGGAAATCCGCGCGTACGCGCGCATGCCGCGCACGCGTGTGGTTTATTTCGAGAGTTGTGCGTACGCGTCATGTGCGCGTACGCGCGAGTGGGGTTGTGCCAAAGGCACAACGTTGGCGCAGCGCATGCACAACTCTCTGGAAAATGTATGGAATGTGGAACTTCTCAATCCACGCGTACGCACGCATGGCGCGTGCGTGGATGGTCAAAAACGCTTGATGCACGCGTACGCGCACAGTGCGCATACGCATGGATGGTGCTCTGTTTTTCAAAAAGTTTTGCTATGTTTTTGCACAAATCCAAGAATTCCAAACCTCCAAATAGCTACCAAAACACCCTAAAACCTTATTTAACATGATAAAATGCTAATTAAACTCAACAAACTAATCAAAACATGAAGTTAAACTACTTTTACCAATATGTACAAAAAAAAAAGAAAATGAAAATAAGTTACCATGGTGGGTTGTCTCCCACCTAGCAATTTTGTTTATTGTCCTTAAGTTGGACTCATGGGGAGCTCCTCTCAAGGTGGGTTGTGCTTGAATTCATCTTGGAACTCCCACCAATGCTTGGTTCTCCATTGTGCCCCAAGATTTCTTATGGATTGAGCCAAGTGTTGATGGAATTCTTCACAAGCTTGGGGCTCCCAAAGTTGATTTTCCTTATGCGATCCGGGATCCCACACTTTATTTTGACACCCATCTTGAAGTTGATCATTATTAGTCCATCCGGATGGCATGACTTTAGAATTCTCATTTAAGCGACCAAACATCCTCCTAAACCCAAGCAATCTAGCTCTATACCAACCCTTACAATGCCAACCACTAACCATCTCCCTTTTACTTTTAAAGCCACAAATATATCTAAGTTGACCATCCGTCTCTAGCAAACCATATTCAAGGGGAATGATAAAGCTTAAGTATAAGGAATTTACCCACTTGAATGAAAGAATGGATGGTGGTGGCTTGGGGAGAGGTGTCTCCAATATCCTTACAAACTCTACTCTCTTATATTCTTCCTTGGTTGCCTCCACCTCTTCACAAAATACTTCAACTTCAATCCTTTGTTTATCATTTTCATCTAACTCTTCTCCATCACTCAAGTCATATATGGGAGGAAGGGAGAAATCTACCTCCACATTTCTTTCTATCTCATTGGGAGAAGGCTCTTCAAACTCAAAGGATTCACCACCAAGAAGATTGGATGCATGGTCTTCATCACCAAGGGAACTCAATTCTTGCTTCATTATCTCCAAGTCTTTATTCAAAATTTGTTTTAGAGGTTGTGCACTTTTTTCCTCAACGTCAAATTCAATCCCCTTGGAGGAATTTTCTATGATTTTAGCTTCCCATGGAGGTTCCGCATCTCCTAAGTCTTCAACCACTTCTTCCTCTTCTTCAATGATCATAGGCTCCTCCAATTGCTCTAATAAAAAATAACATCCCTCATTTTCCACCGGAGTTTCCAATCTCTCCTTCATGCTATGCTTTTCAATTAATTCTTCACATGTGACCATGGGAGTGCTTTGAGTGCCCAAGCATTGGGAGGTTGAAACGCTTACTACCTTGGTCAAGGTAGTAATAAATTCTAGTGTCTCCCTTTGCATTTCTCCTTGCCCTTAAAGTATAAGGCTAAGAATTTCATCCATTGAGAATTGGGGTGAATAAGAGGGTTCATTGTCTTGGAGAAAGGGTTCATAATAAGAAGGTGGTTCTTCTTGGTAAGGGTATGGTAGTGTATATTGAGGTGGTTCTTGGGAGTAGTAATCATGGAATTGTGGTTCCATGTATGGCTCATATGGTTCAAAAGGAGGTTGGTATGGTGGGTAAGGATTATGGTCATATGGAGGTGTTTGGTGAAAATAGGATTGTGAGTGTGGTTGAGGTTCATGTTGAGGATATGACTCATAGGCATGTGGTGGTGGTTCTTGAAAGTCACAAGGAGATTCACCATAGCCATTGGATTGATATGCATCATAGAATGGCTCTTCTTCATAGTGCATTGGTGGAGGTTGTTGCCATGAAAATTGATCATATGCATATGGCTCCTCCCACCTTTGATTATCCCATCCTTGATGCATATCTTTATTGTAGCTCCCATTTTCTAAAACATAATTAGAACCAAACTCATAGCCAAAGTGAGAATTCATAGGGGAAAAGCAAAATAAAGCTAATAAAAACTAGTAAACAAGCAAAAGACAAGCTATTCACACTATTCACATATATACAATAACCAATAACACAACACCATTGCAATTCCCCGGTAATGGCGCCATTTTGATTATTGGATTTTTGACGGTTTAGAATTTCACTAATGAAATCTCTTGTAAAGTATAGTTTCTAAACCAAGCAATAATCCTTTCATACAAAAGATTGTTTGTCACAAGTAACAAACCCCTAAAGTTATAAACCGAAGTATTGGAACCTCGGGTCGTTCTCCCTAGAAATTACAATAAAGTGTCTTGTTATTGGTTATGAGATATTTTGGGGTTTTTTTTATAGATTTTAGACAAGAAAGGTAAATGGCAAAGAAAATAAACTAACAACTAACAAAGCTCTTGGCAAGATATGAGAACTAGAAGTCCTATCCTAGTTATCCTCCTCAATTGTGACCATAAATTGTTCATTGCTCCCACTTAGTTAACCTCTAACCATGGAGGAAAGTCAAGTGGATGAATCAATTTGATTCCTCAAGTCCTAATCAAATCCTAAAGGAAAGACTAGCTTTAGAGGCATTCAAATCAATGAGCAACTTCTAATTATCAATCAACAAAGGAATTAGATAACTCAAGAGTCACTAATTACTCTACCTAGGCCAAGAGGAACAAAATCTACACTAAAGCTAAAAGAGGCATTTTAACAAACACATAAGAGGCAATAAAGGTAAACATTATTAATTGCAAGAATTAAAGGAATCTACAATTGCAAAAGCAAGAGATCAACAATAGGAAACTAAAGAAACACATTTATTATGAATTACCTTGAATTGAATTGAAAGAAAATGGAAGGAACAATAGTATATCTACAACAAAGTACAAGAACAACATAAAGGAAATTACAACAAAAGAATAGAAGAATGATGAATGTAACAACAAAGAATTGGAGAGTAGAAGTAGAAGAAAGAGTGAGTGAAAACCTAGATCTAAGAGCTAAACCTAATCCTAATCCTAGAGAGAAGTGAGAGCTTCTCTCTCTAAAACTAACTCTAAACTAATCCTAATGAGTGTGAATGGTTGGAATCCCTTTTGCTCTTCAATCCTTGGCTTTAAATAGCATCTTTGGTGCCAAAGTTGGCTGGGGTTGGGCCCCACAACTCCTCAGAATTCGTTGGGTTCGAATTCATAAAAAAATCATATATCAGCACCGACGCGTACGCGTCCATGGGACATTTCGCAGGATGTGCGTAAGCGCCAGGTGCGCGCGCGCGTCCATGGGCGAGTTCAACTCTTTGGATTTTCATGATCTTCTCCACTTTGCATGCTTTCCTCTTCACTCCTTTGATCTATTCCTAGCCTTTTCAATCTGAAATCACTAACAAACACATCAAGGCATCTAGTGGAATCAAAGGGAGATTAAAATCATCAAGTTAAAGGCCTAAAAAGCATGTTTTCACATCTAAGTACAAATAAGGAGACAATCACAAAATCATGCTAATTCATTGAATAAATGCGAGGAAAGGTTATCAAAATACTCTAAATTCAACACAAGATAAACCCTCAAAACAGGGTTTATCAATGCATAAGCATAATTTGGTGTAAGACACCATTAAAGAATGCAATATTAAAATCAAATTGGCAAATTATATAGTTCTTAGAGAGAGTTGTGCATAACACAAGACTAATGGAAGTAGGGTAGACCATTAGACACTACATGAAAAATGCTGAGTACTGTTGGATTTAGCGTTACAGAGTAGCGGTGAATTTACCGGCGATAAAGACGTCAAATTTGTTAAGTTAAATTATTACTGGTGGATTTACGTTTCTGATGGTAAATTTTCTGGTAATAATTGGAGGAAAATGAAAAAATAGGTGCGTAAGTTAGTAACAGATTTACTGTCAAATAAATCTACCAGTAAATCCATTTAGTGAAAACGCTGTATTTTGGTGGCCCGCAATGGTTTACCATAAAAAAAATCCGACCGTAAATTCGATGATAATTTTGCCCTAAAATCAAAGAGCGAACACTCTCCCCTTTCATTTCGAATCTATCTCTCTCTCTACCTTTTCTTCTCCCACTTTCTCTCTAACCCTCTCCCTCCCTGCCGCTCTATCAACCCCGCTACTGCCTCCACAATCCGTCTCTCTTCCCCTTTCTTCTTCCACTCTCTCTCTCTAACCCTTTCTCTTCCTGCCACTCTGTCAACCCCACCACCGCATCTCCGGCATTCCCTCTCCCTCTAGCCGCCACCAGCAGTGTCGGCAACCACCAACAATCTCCCTATTTGTTAAATTTAGGATTAATTTTGGTTTTAGTTATTAATTAGTATTATGATTTAGTTAGAAATAATATTTCTATTTAGTGAATTTACGTGTTAAAATAGGATTAGATTAGGTTATGAAGAACTGAAGATTGACGGTTTAGAAGTTATAGTAAACTCTCGTTGTAAGTATAGTTACTAAACCAAGCAATCAACCTTTCTTACAAACGTTTTGGTTGTCACAAGTAACAAACACCTAAATAAATTGATAACCGAAGTATTTAAACCTCGGGTCGTCTTCTCAAGAAATTGCAGGGAGGTATGTTCTTATTATTGGTTATGGGTTTTGTAAATTGGAGTTTTGAAATTGGGGAACAAGTAAATTAAAGGACAAATAAAATAAATAATTAACTATGAAATAAACTCTTGGCAAGATATGAAAATTCGGAAGTCCTATCCTAGTTACTCCTATAAGAATGGAAGTTAATCGCACTTAGTTAACCTTTGGGTAAGCAAGGGAAAGTCAAGTGAACCAATTGGTTAGATTTCCCAAGTCCTAGCCAACTTCTAAGGAAAGACTAGAGTTAGTAGAATTCCAGTTAATTAGCCGACATAACAATCAATCATGAATAGTTGATAACTCAAGAGCTTCAAGTTAATCAATTAAAGCCAATAATATAAAAAGCTAAATAAGAATCTTATATCTGAAATACCTCAAAATCATGAATTAATAAAGATATCAAATGTAGCATGGGCAGTTGTAGCCAAGTAAAGAAGTTGAGTTGAACATAGAAATCCATAAACTAAATTGAGGAAATAAATAAAAGGAACATTGAACCTGTAATTGAAGAAGATGAAAATATTCCTAAATCCTTTAAGAGGAATCCTAATCCTAAATCCTAAGAGAGAGGAGAGAGCCTCTCTCTCTAAAAACTACATCTAAAACTTATGAATTATGAAAGCATGTTGAGTCTCTGCATGTTCCCTGACTTTAATATGTGTTTCTGGGCCGAAAACTGGGTTGAAATGCGGCCCAGAATCTCTGCCAGCAACTTTTGTAATTCTGCAGATCGCGCACGTCACACGTCCGCGTCGTCCACGCGATCGCGTCACTCAGCGTTTTTCGTATCATGCGTGCGCGTCGTCCACGCATTCGCGTCGTTCATGCAGCTTCTAATCCGCGCGGTCGCGTCAAGCATGCGAACGCGTCACTCTGATTTCTTCCATTTCGCGCGGTCGCGTGAGCAATGCGACCGTGTGACTTCTCGCTGGTCATCTCCTCAATTTCTTGTGTTTCTTCCATTTTTGCACTCTTCCTCTTTATTCTCTAAGCCATTCCTGCCCTATGAAGCCTGAAACACTTAACACACAGATCAAGGCATCAAATGGTAATAGGAGAGGATTAAGATTAGCGAAATTAAGACCAAAGAAACATGTTTTCAATCATAGAACTAAACTAGGAAGGAATTGTAAAATCATGCAAATCCTATGAATAATTGGGTGAAAAGCTTGATAAAACCACTCAATTAAATACAATATAAACCATAAAATAGTGGTTTATCAGGTTATTAGACTTTTGTGAGTTCTAATGCTGTAATGATATGATATTGTTGTTGTTGTGCTGTTGGTTTTGAATTAGAATTGAATTTAGTAAATTGATGATGCTCAAGCTTGAATGCATATATTTCACATAATTCAAGTTATTCTATTCAAATAGGCATATTGCTAAATGTTTGTGAAGTTGGTTAAACTTACTTTTATACGAGTTAATTTTTGGTTAAACTAATTTTATCTGTGTAATTAAATAATTAACTCTCTATCATTCTAGTAGTCTTTATTTTATGCATAGTCAGTACAATTAATTATATTATATTTTCAATGTGTTTTAAGAGTGAAAATGATAGTAAATTAAAAAAAATCAAATATGGGATTATTTTAAATGACTTACGGATGACTTTTTATTTGCATACGGATAAAATTATACATGTAGTAATATATATTGCTAAATAGTTGTGAAGTTGGAATGTGCACTTACCTCTTTTGTTTTATTTGATTTCAATGGATAATGTATTTATTTAACTAAGTTTAACATAGTTTATTTTGATTAAGCATTTTGAATGATGTTGTGAATATGTTTAGCACATTTTTAATTGTTATGCTTTTTAAAGACATGACAACAGGTTCTAGATCAGCCTAGTGGTCATGGTGGTTGTAGAAGTAGGATTTCTGCTGGTACTCCTGGGAATTCTGGATTCTCTCCCTCTAATTTGATTACCTTAGTGATGTCACAAGTAACGGGTGCATCGAAACAGCTGTTCATCCTGGTGCCTAACCCCAACTACATCCCTGTGTCTACAGCGACGACGCCTCCATCCACTCAGTAGTTCACTATCTCAGTTATGCGCCTCCAGCAACGGACACCACGGTGCCAGAATCCTCTCACGAATGCCAACCAACTGATGCTCCTCCACAACCTCCTGTCATACGAATGACGATTTGGTCTGATGGCAGAACAATGTAAGTACTACTTTAATTCTTTTATATACTAAAAGTGTTTGATAGTTCATGATTAGTAATTCTTGATTATTGATTCTAGTTTTAGTAGATTTAGGATTGTAGGTTTAAACTAATGAAAGTGTTTGATATATCATGATGGATTGAACTGATAAAAGTGTTTGATATATTGTGATTAGTGATTCTTAATTATTGATTCTAGTTTTAGTGAATTTAAGGTTGTAGGTTTGAATTGCTGAAAGTGTTTGATATTATCCTGATTATTAATTCTTGATTATTGGTTCTAGTTTAGTAGATTTAGTGGATTTATAGATGTTGCTTCTTGATTATTGATTGTTGTTCATTGATTATTGATAATTAGTGTTGTTTAAGTTAATTGTCAATGGATAGAGTTTGTGGCGCATTCCAGTTATAGATAAAACTCTGCTGAAACATCTAAAAAATATCTATATATTATGGTTATTTACTTCTGAAGTTTTAATTTATATTGCCATATTAGTTTATTTGTGAATTGTTGATAGGTTTGCGCCAAACAACAATGCATATATTTAGGAGATGACCAATGTCATCAAGCTGATGTACGACCATTCATGGCCAAGCTACAAGAAGATCCCCTCTGAGACCAGAGAGCGATGGTTTTAGAAGTGGACAGTAAAAACTTAATATAGTCAAACCTTATTAGCTAGTATATATCTTCTATTTTGTTTAATACAATATATTTTGATTAACTAATTTTAAAGTTTCTTTGTGCAGGTGAACTTTATACGGGACAAGAAGCATGATGCCCTCATCATCAAGAAGATATACGAGCACAGATGCTAGAGGATGTACGTGAGAGGTGCGACCGCCTCACTTCCTGGCTCTATACATTCACTGGGAGACCGATGAGGGGCTCAAGTATCAGCATCTCACAAACAGAGCTAACAGAGCATCGGCTAGGTTGTCCAAGTATACTGTAACGATCTAATTTTCAGTATGTCTAGATCATACCAGAAATTGAGTGTCACTAACTTGTCTTCCTAATTATTATCTATTATTTTATTATATGAGCCTGATTCATTGTTAAAAGCGTAGTTATTTAGTGAGGTATTTTTTTGAAAATGTTTGGACTAATAAACAGAATCATTCACAATCAATTCGCAAATAATAACAGATACAACAGTTATAAACAACCACACTTATATGCATCTCAAATAGTTAACAATATTCAGTTATCCAGCATTTATTAGAGTAAAGATCTTTAGTTAGAACACTCCTAGATATAGCTAGATAATAACTATATACATATATATACATACAACATCCCAGACCCTGACTTGTTCAAGAAGTCCCTAAGCTAGCGCCCAGGCTAGCCTAGACTCTATACTCACCTAATCCCTCTAAACTACTAAAGCGAGGGAAAATGTTATCTAGGTCTTCAAGACTCAAGTCAAGTGAAATGTCATCAAAAGGTGAAAGATCGTGTAAAAATCGGTAAATTAACGGCTAATTAACCCATAAATGAGAATTTATTCTAGAAAGCCCAAAATGTGATTTTTATGGCTAAATGTGATAGAGGAGATTGAGACGAGAATTTCGGTACTAATTTTATAGAATTCGGGCCAACCGGACCCAAAGTGGGCCCTTAAACCAACTAAACTAGACCAAAACCATAGTTTTCAGCACTCTCTCTCCTCAATTGAGACACTAAACACGCTGAAATGGAGGCCATGGAGGGAAGAACACTCTCTCAAGTTCTATCTGTCCCTTGATCTTCAAACCACCATAACTTTTGATCTAGAGCTCCGATTCCCGCACCGTTTGTGGCCATGCATTCACCACGAAGAGCTCTACAAAACCAATACAATCAATCTTGAGGTAAGCTACGTTTTGCTCTTCGAATTTCCAGCCTTGTTTTCGAGTTTCATGAGCAAAAATGTTGAGATTTTGGGCTCTTTGATGTTATAGGACCCAACTCTCTTGAAGGAGAAGGTTAATCTTGTTTACTTGGACCTTGGGTGTGGTAAGATTCTCAACCCTAGTGTAATTTGTTGTTCTATGATGTTTGGGTATTGAGTGTTGTGTATGGGTATGATGATTGTGGCTTAGGTTGTGTATGTGTGAATATTGGAGCTTGATTAGTGATATTGAAAAGCTTGAAAAGGGATTTGGTGGTGAAAAATCTGTTCTTGGAGGTGTTGAGGTCTTGAGAGCTTGAGGAAAAGTGGTTTGGAAGTACTCCGGTTGAGCTTGGGAAATTGGCTAAGGTATGGTCTCGATTTCTCGTATCTAATATGTAATGTGGTAGGAAATACTTAGGCTAGAGGCCCTAAGATAGGCATTGAATTGTTGATGTTGTTGAATGGTTGATATATATGATGTGGTCATATATGTGATGATGATTATTGATGCCTTGATGGTATGATGTATGAGAAATATGCATGTTGTGATATATGCTTGATGATTGATTATGGTTGAATTGTGGGTGAAACCATGTTGATGGTGAGTATGATATTGATTGTGTACAATGATGATTTATTGGAATTTGTGTTGTTGAAAATTGGCATGAGGAAGAGTATATGATATGTCAATGTGTTTGAGTTTGAGCCACTTGGGTGAAGTGGGTTAAAATGATGGGATAGTGATTTTGGTGATTTGTGGTAAAGTGTCAATGTGTGAGTCGAGGAGGCTTGATGTTGAATTTGATATATTTTGATTGATTTCAAAGAAAAGGGATGAAATTGACATGTTTTGATTGATTTTGAAAAGAGTTGAAAATGACTTGTTTTGCAAATGGCACTTTGTGGTTTTGTATGAAAAACATGGTTTTTGGACATACCTTGACAGAACATAACTTGGACTACGGATCTCTATTTTGTGCCAAATCTGTTTAGAAATAAAATTGGATCCGGGATGTCCATGCCGTTCGAAGAACGGGTGAAAAACGATTTAAAATGAGAGAGTTATGTCCGTCGGAAGATTGGGGTTAAATCTGTGAAATTCTGCAGTTTTTAACTTAGAAAATTATTAGCAGAATGACCCCCGCGCGTAGGCGCACTTGGCGCGTACGCGCCGTTCTTCTAGAAAGCGCCATCCACGCGTGCGCATGATGTGCGCGGGCGCGCCGATGTGCTGCACCCAATGCCCAGCCATTTTCCAGAGAGTTGTGCCAGAATTGTGCCAGATTTGTGCCTGGGACATGAGAGCACCCACCCGTACGCGTGGCTGACGCGTGCGCGTCGCTTGGCTATTTTTCAATCCACGCGTTAGCGTACATGACACATACGCGTCGATGAGTTTTGTGGCCATCCACACGTGTGCGTAGAGTGCGCGTACACGTGGCCCTGTTTTCATCCCAAAGTTGATTTTTGAGTTTTAAAAGCCAAATCTCATACTTCTAAGCCTCCGATCTCATCACTTGTGTCTTAAATCATTATGATATGACTAGCTATGAGGAAAGGGGCTAGAGAATGTGGTAACATACGAGTGAAGCAAGGGAAAAATGAATGATCAATAAGAATCAAAGATGGTTATGTGAGAGGCGGAGGATGGTGGTGAAAGTGCTTATTATGCCATGGACCGAAAGGCCGTAATTGTTAATGAGATGGCTGGTTATGGATTTAACCGTGAGCCGGATGGCTAGATTATTGCCGTGTTACGGCAGAGCCATAATTATGGCTAAGTATAAATGCATATATGCTGTTGAATGAATTGTGAATGTTGCACTTTCACTGTTGGAGATGAGAGTTTCCCTGGAAGGAAGCAGTGGCTAGCCACCACGTGCTCCAGGTTGAGACTCAAAGCTCTTTTGACTCTATGTCGTAAGGGTGGCCGGGCACTGTGAAAGCCCCAGATGAGCTCACCCCCGTAAATATTCACCAGTGAAGGTGATGGATATAGATCATGATTATGATCAAATTTATGATGAGTATAACTCGAGTTGGGGATGCGTGACAGAGGGACAGTCCAATGGTTAGCTACCAGGACTTGTCGGGTTGGCTCTATAACCAACAGATGATATCATTAGCCACTAGGGACAGGCATTCATCATATGCATACTATATGAATTGTTTGAGATTGCCTATTTGACTACATATTACTTGCTAATTGTCTAAATGCCTTAATTGTTCTTATTTGTATATTTCTTGTTTGATATAACTGTGTTTGCTACATTATACTCCTGCTGGTGGTTGGGAGGTCTGAAGGAATTAGATAGGAAAGTATTAGTTAGACTGAAGAATCTTTAGTCAGATGCCCTTTTATGGTTTAGCTTGTTTATAAGCTTTGAGTTATCTGGAGGAAGTTCTAGGATTGCCTTCGGCTTTCTTCTATTATTATGTATTATATATGTGGAAGCTGTTACCATGCTGGGGACCTCTAGTTCTCACCCATGCGAATTTTGTGGTTTTCAGATGCATGACGTGAGGTTTCTCGCTGAGGCATGCTAGAGACTTCTAGATTTGCGAAGATCCTTTGTTCTCGGGACTATGTTTTGGTTTATATGTTTTGCTTAAATACTTTTATCTCCATTAAATAATACAAACTGTGATGACTCCTCTTATAGGAGATTTTGGAGAATAGTTTTCTGTATTTGTGTCCCTTTGGGTTTCCTTTGGGGTTTTCCTTATTATATCATATGTATATATTGTTATGCTTGGACCGGTTATCTTCGCAACCGGATTTTGAGTCTTGATATTCCTGTTTTTGACACTCCCTTGTATATATATAATCTTGCGTTGGCTTATCCTTTGTTTGTTATGTTATCGATCGGAGTGTTGCGCTTTCGAGTTGCGATTTTTTTTACCCCTTTTTATACAAAGGCTCCTAGTTATAATAAATCATTCATACTACTATATGTACTAAATTTTTATTTTTGAGGTCGTAATACCTTGCCATCTCTGAATTATGACTTAAGCATAAGACTTTGTATGGTAGGGTGTTACAGATCGTCTACCACTCCTCTACATGATCATACATTGCTATATGACGTCTCACTGGTACTCCACCAAGTAGTCACATAACAGGAGTCTCGTAGATAGGATTTAGGTTAAAGTTTGCATACAAACGGGATGCAAACGTAGGCTGGTCTCACAGTATATACATATTAATAGAGAACGAGATTCACCCTAGACTCAGAAGACTACCTAGAGCGGAATCCTCTTTGCGGAACGGTCATCAGTGAACTATGGAAGGGTACTCATGCTTTTATTTGAAGGGGGAAGGAAGAGAGAAGGGGTAAGAACTGGGAAGTTCTTAGTAAGGTTGGGGTTATTAGTTAAGTTCATTAATTCTATGTTGTTTGGCAGACAAATAACAGAATATATAGAAGCAGTAAATAGAAGACAGATAAATAGAGAAATAGAGAAAATAGAAAACAGATCACAAACAGAAGAATACAAGAAAGTAAAACACAGACACAGAGAATTGAATACAAATAAGGAAAGCATACATTCATACTACAATCATAATAGTGGAAATGCACAACCAAGTATGATGCATGTCTGTCCTATGCAGGCCATGAGCTCACGTGTCAGTTTACACTCTATAGCCCAACATTATCTAGGAACTAGTCCTAGATATGGCTTTATCTTTGTAGGTAAACTTCGGCCTATAGAAATAGCACTCCTGTAAGTGAACTTCGGCTTACAGGAATAGCCTAACCACAACACAACAACTTTCTGTAGGTGAACTTTAGCCTATAGAAACAGCACCCTTGTAAGTGAACTTCCACTTACAGAAATGGTGCTCCTGTAAGTAAACTTCGGCTTACAGGAATCACAACTCTCTATAGGTTAACCTCGGCCTACAGGAGCAACACCCTGAGATACACAGATGATATTCACTGTAGGTGAACTTCGACCTACAGGAATAATAACTCTCTATTTATTCTGTGAGGTCAAACACACAACTATATAGCTTTTAACTCTTTTCCTTTCTAACATGTTTGCAAGTTTCTAAATCCTTTTTCATTACTTGACATACCTCAATACCTTCTCTTAGGTGTTTAATAAAGAGAATTAAGAAATTCTGGACTCAACACTGTCTTCATGAGGCTTTTAGGAAAAACTACCTTTTATCAATATTTTATTATTATTAATAAAATAATATTATTAATAAAATAATATTTTTAATATTTTAATTTTAAAATAATAATATTTATTCAACTTTCAAAAACATTACATTTTGACCCTGAACTTTTTGAAAATTGTATTTTGACCTTTTGACTTTCACTATTTGCACTTTGTCCCCTTAACTTTTTCTTAATTAACTTTCAACCCCCAAAATTTTTAATAATTATAATTTGACCCAAAATCATCAAAACCAACATTTTTTCTTGTCCTTCAGAGACCAAAAATATTTTTCCAAAAGTTCATCAGATTTCAGCTTGATTTTCAACCAATTTTTCAATCTTTTCGATAACCGATTTTTACCTGATTTTGACCAAACCAAAGAAAAACGTTTCAGCCATCATACACATCAAAAACACATCAAATATCATGAATTTCATGGCTGAAAAGCCACGTTTTCCAGCAGCAACAACAACAACTTCAGAACCATCAAAAACTTGATTTTCAAGCATTAAACAACAAGATCTCATGATCAAACCCTCACACAAACAGTCAAAGTCAAGTCTCAAGCAACAAGATCTGATTTCACACTTCAATAACAGAGCCAATCATTGATTAATTTACCAAACCTTACCTCCTTTGCTGCTGCCCAAAAGTTTAACCCAAAACAAGCTTCTAAAAGCATTTTTACGCCTATTTTAACATCAAAAACAACTTTAGAACCATATGAACCATGAAGGCTGAAGCTTCATGATGATGAAAAGAAGGTTATTCTCACCTTAAGGCAGCTAGAAATCATGTTTTCTTAGAGCTTATGGTGAGTGAACAAGAGATCCTAAGAGAAAACATGAAAAAAACATCATTTGCTTGATTTCTCCACCATGGCTGAAACTTCAAGGAGGAGGAGCAGCCATCATACCTTTATTTACTCCTTGAAAATTATCATAGAAATGAAGAGGAGGAAGAGATGAACACTTTGGTCGGATTAGATTTTTTATAGGGGTTTTAGTTTGAGAAAGAACGGAGGTTGAAGCTCAATTGTTCATGGAAGTTCTTTTACTTTCTCTCATGGTGATTTTCGAATTCTAACTTGTTTAGAAAGTAAAAATGATAGTAATGATGATACATAGGAGAACATGGGGTTTGGATAAGCATTATCATAAAGTTTGGTGTAAAACTATCTCAAGAAAGGATAATTACTGAAGCTAGATGTGTTAGAACACAAGTATTTCTTACTTTCTCTTAAGGAACCTTTTCTTGGAGAGCAAGAAAGGAAACAAGTGGTGGCTAACTCTGGGAAAGACATGTGTCACAGGGTACTGACTCATCAAAGTTTAATAATAAAATATCATTCAGAAGATAATTACTAAAACTAAATACATCAGATTACATTACTAAAGGATAAGCATAAGCTTTACTAGTATAAATGATACTAGTAACATGATAATCATGAGGATAAAAGATATATGATAAAGAATTAGCATTGCTAAGTTCATCTAAGAATGCCGGTATTATCCATTACTGGTAGATTTCTAGCTCAGTTATTATATTACTAAATATAGATCAACATTAAGCACGGTAGAGGAAATAATAATATAATATTCTAAATAAAATAATAATATATGAATATTATACTAATATAATTTTTCTCTCGAAATTCGAGACTGGCTTGTCACATAGAGACTAACCACGGAAATCAGAATTTTGAAATTCGGACTCAAAGTGGCTCAAAAATGCAACTTTTCATGACGTGCTTACTTAGATCAAGAGAGGTGTCTAGTGCAGTCAAGCGGCTGACTTAGCAGCTTGATGACACAGCACCTGCACAGTGGAGGTGCTTAAATGCACTGAAATTCTTAAAATTTTCGTAAAAATTCTGTTTGATCCCGAAAAAGCGTCGTTTCTTTGGGGCTAGGCCGTTACATATACCGGCGGCTCAGTGACCTTCATGATGACTAAGCCCATGCTGGTATGTAGCTTCTCTAATTTTGTTATTAACTTAGTTATATTCTTTGACATATCATTAGTAGGCATCCTAACATATTGTTTCAATGCAACATGAGTAGTCAAAGTCGTTGGATTATGATGCGACATTGGCGGAGACCTTCAAGTACACCCACACTTTGAAGGAGAACAAAGAGAGATTTATTTATCAGCAATCTGCAGATCATTATATGAGTAAACATTTGATCTTTTGATATAAAATTGTCAGTTAACTGTACAGCTTCGTCCTAATCATAATAACATGTGTTACACAAGAGTCCTACACACAGATACTAGAGGCCGCAACTCAACAATCTCAATAAAGTAGAGAGGATGCTAGTGGCTCTGCTGCTTCAGTCATTGATTCCGATGTGGTTTGGCGCGAGACCGCCTCAGTGTGGTACAAGAACCGCGTATATGGATTGGGGTCATTCTTTGCCAACAGCCTCCATACCTCCACGTTGAGGCCATTGTCCACCTCTGCTACCAGTCAAGCTGTCGATTCCGAGGAAGGCATTAATTTGAGGTTGCAGGTGCAGGAGCTCACCCAGAGCCTTCACGAACAGGCTCAGAAGCTAAATGAGATGAGACTCGGGAGAGGTATCAGAAGATCCTCATACGTGCGACGGACACGGATGAGCTCAGGCTGGAGTGGAGGGAGCAGTTGGAGTGGCTTCAGCGGATGGAGCAGTAAATGGCGGTGTACCAAGCACAGATGCACGCCAATGGCAGCAGCGTTGCTGGTGTGACACACACATCACCTCCTTCTCCGCGGTCTCAGCAGGACCACGTGAATGACGACGACGATGACTACCAAGATCTTTAGTGATTAGGGCTTTGGTTTACTGTTTTATTGTATTTGATTTATTTGACTTTTAATTTATTTGAACATTTCATATTTAATATTACATAATTAGTTTCTATTATTTATAATTTGACCAATGATTGTGCGAAAAATAAATTTAAATAAAAAATTAAAATTAAAAAGGAAGAAATTAAAAAAATTGCATCACAATATTTAAAAAAAGCATTGACATTACTGTTAGATTTACCGAGGGCATAATCTAACGATAATAGTACAGGAAACAGGATATTGTGATGCCAACGTTATCGTCAGAAAAATCTGTCGGTAACTAAATGATTGTTCGGGCAGGTAATCTGTTGCAGAATTTGACGGTAATTACTGTCGGACAAAAAAATCCGACGGTAACTGGTTACCGGCGAGATTTATACCATCGGATTTCTTCCGACGGATTTTATTCGTTTTTTAACTGTAATTCCAATGGTACTCAACATTTTTCTTGTAGTGAGACTGAAGACTTGCTCGAAGTCAAAACCTGTAGATTGGTGAAACACTTGAGCAACTAATGGTGTACTTCTTAACAATCCCTTCAGGATGTCTTTAAACAATAAAAATCCATTTGGACCGAATCATTTTTGCATTAGAGGGTGTTAGGAGTAAGGTCCAAGTATTGGTTCTCATTAAAGTATTGTATTCCTCATTCATAGCATTATGCTACTGAGGTATAACAAGTGCTACAATAACTTATTTTAAAATTTGTTCTAAAGGATTTTGAGGTAAAGTAGTTACTGTAAGCACTTTTGGCTTTAAAGTACTAGTCTTAGACTTTGTGAGCATATAATAAGAATTTTGAGCATCTTAGGGGGTTGAGACAGGGGTTGAGGGTGTGAGGATTCAACTTCTACAAGTGAAAGCTAAATATCTATACCTAAAATAGGTTGCATGGATTATGGTGGTATAATGTGAAAGACATCCTCATCTTCATTTGTTAAAGATGGTATGTCCTGTGAAGAAGTGGTGGATGAAATTGTGATCCATATTCTTTGTACTTGTATGAAATTTAATAATTGGCTCTATTTGAAGTCACAAATTCGTTCAACTAACCAGCAAGTGTACTGGGTCGTCCAAGTAATAAACCTTACGTGAGTAAGAGTCGATCCCACAGAGATTGTTGGTATGAAGCAAGCTATGGTCATCTTGTAAATCCCAGTTAAGTGGACTCATAAAGTCAAATGTGATTAGATTGGATAAATAAAGATAAATAAAATAAAAAGGAATAGAAATACTTATGTAAATCAATAGTGGGAATTTCAGATAGGTGTATGGAGATGCTGTGCTCCTCTCGAATCTCTACTTTCTTCTTACATTCATCCAATCCTTCTTACTCCTTTCCATGGCAAGCTGTATGTAGGGCATCACCATCATCAATGGCTACTTTTCATCCTCTCGGGAAAATGGTCCTATGCGCTGTCACTGCACGGCTAATCGTCTGGAGTCATCACCCTTGTTGATGGCTACATCCCATCCTCTCAGTGAAAATGGTCCAAATGCTCTGTCACAGCACGGCTAATCATCTGTCGATTCTCAATCAGGTTGGAATAGAATCCATTGATTCTTTTGCGTCTGTCAATAACGCCCAGCCTTCAGGAGTTTGAAGCTCGTCACAGTCATTCAATACCGGAATCCTACTCGGAATACCACAGACAAGGTTAGACTTTCCGGATCCCCGGAATCCTACTCGAAATACCACAGACAAGGTTAGACTTTCTGGATTCCCATGAATGCCGCCATCTATCTAGCTTATACCACGAAGATTCTGTTGGGAAATCTAAGAGATATGCGCTCGGCCTAAAGTAGAACGGAAGTGGTTGTCAGTCACGCGCGTTCATAGGTGAGAATGATGATAAGTGTCACGGATCATCACATTCATCAAGTTGAAGTGCAATGTATATCTTGGAATAAGAATAAAAGAGAATTGAATAGAAAATAATAGTAATTGTATTGAAACTTGAGGTACAGCAGAGCTCCACACCCTTAATCTATGGTGTGTAGAAACTCCACCGTTGAAAATACATAAGTGAAAGGTTCAGGCATGGCCGAATGGCCAGCCCCCATGAAGGTCTAAGGACTAGGCATCCAGAGATGACTAATACACTAGTAAAAAGTCTTATTTATACTAAACTAGCTACTAGGGTTTACATGAGTAAGTAATTGATGCATAAATCCACATCCGGGGCCCACTTGGTGTATGTTTGGGCTGAGCTTGATCTATCCACGAGCTGAGGCTTTTCTTGGAGTTGAACGCCAAGTTATAACGTGTTTTGGGCGTTCAACTCCGGATCATGACGTGTTTCTGGCGTTTAACTCCAGACAGCAGCATGTACTTGGCGTTCAACGCCAAGTTACGTCGTCAATTTCCGAATAAAGTATGGACTATTATATATTTCTGGAAAGCTTTGGATGTCTACTTTCCAATGCCGTGGAGAGCGCGCCATTTGGAGTTCTGTAGCTCCAGAAAATTCATTTTGAGTGCAGGGAGGTCAGATTCCAACAGCATCAGCAGTCCTTTTGTCAGCCTTTTTTCAGAGTTTTGCTCAAATTCCTCAATTTCAGCCAGAAATTACCTGAAATCACAGAAAAACACACAAACTCATAGTAAAGTCCAGAAATGTGAATTTAACATAAAAACTAATGAAAACATCCCTAAAAGTAGCTTAAACTTACTAAAAACTACCTAAAAACAATGCCAAAAAGCGTATAAATTATCCGCTCATCACAACACCAAACTTAAATTGTTGCTTGTCCCCAAGCAACTGAAAATCAAATAGGATAAAAAGAAGAGAATATACTATAAATCCCAAAATATCAGTGAATATTAATTCTAATTAGATGAGCGGGACTTGTAGCTTTTTGCTTCTGAACAGTTTTGGCATCTCACTTTTTCCTTTGAAGTTTAGAATGATTGGCCTCTCTAGGAACTTAGAATTTCAGATAGTGTTATTGATTCTCCTAGTTAAGTATGTTGATTCTTGAACACAGCTACTTTTATGAGTTTTGGCCGTGGCCCTAAGCATTTTGTTTTCCAGTATTACCACCGGATACATAAATGCCACAGACACATGACTGGGTGAACCTTTTCAGATTGTGACTTAGCTTTGCTAGAGTCCCCAGTTAGAGGTGTCCAGAGCTCTTAAGCACACTCTTTTTTGCTTTGGATCACGACTTTAACTACTCAGTCTCAAGCTTTTCACTTGGACCTTCATGACACAAGCACATGGTTAGGGACAGCTTGATTTAGCCGCTTAGGCCTGGATTTTATTTCCTTGGGCCCTCCTATCCATTGATGCTCAAAGCCTTGGATCCTTTTTACCCTTGCCTTTTGGTTTTAAGGGCTATTGGCTTTTTCTGCTTGCTTTTTCTTTTTCTTTCTATTTTTTTCGCAAGCTTTTGTTTTCCACTGCTTTTTCTTGCTTCAAGAATCAATTTTATGATTTTTTAGATTATCAATAACATTTCTCTTTGTTCATCATTCTTTCAAGAGCCAACAATTTTAACATTCATAAACAACAAGATAAAAAATATGCACTGTTCAAGCATTCATTCAGAAAACAAAAAGTATTGTCACCACATCAATATAATTAAACTAAATTCAAGGATAAATTTGAAATTCATGTACTTCTTGTTCTTTTGAATTAAAACATTTTTCATTTAAGAGAGGTGAAGGATTAATGGAATTATTCATAAACTTAAGACATAGTTACTAACTACTAATCATCATGAAGTAGAGACACAAAACATAGATAAACATGTAACATAAAAATCGAAAAACAGAAAAATATAAGAACAAGGAATGAGTCCACCTTAGTGGCGTCTTCTTCTTGAAGGACCAACAATGTCCTTAAGCTCTTCTATGTCCCTTCCTTGCCTTTGTTGCTCCTCCCTCATTGCTCTTTGATCTTCTCTTATTTCATGGAGAATGATGGAGTGCTCATGATGTTCCACCCTTAATTGTTCCACATTGTGGCTCAAATCTTCTAAGGAAGTGTTGAGTTATTCCCAATAGTTGTTGGGAGGAAAGTGCATCCCTTGAGGCATCTCAGGGATTTCTTGATGATGAGCTTCCTCATGCATCTCTTGAGAACCGTGAAGGGTCTCTCTTGCTTGCTCCATCCTCTCCTTGGTGACGGGCTTATCCTCTTCAATGGAGATGTCTCCTTCTATGATAACTCCAGCTGAGTAACATAGATGGCAAATAAGGTGAGGAAAAGCTAGCCTTGCCATGGTGGAGGGCTTGTCGGCTATTTTGTAGATTTCATTGGAGATGACCTCATGAACTTCTACTTCCTCTCCAATCATGATGCTATGAATCATGATGGCCCGATCCACAGTAACTTCAGATCGGTTGCTAGTGGGAATAATGGAGTGTTGAATGAACTCCAACCATCCTCTAGCCACAGGCTTGAGGTCCAGTCTTCTTAGTTGAACTGGCTTGCCTTTAGAGTCTCTTTTCCATTGAGCTCCTTCCACACATATGTCCATAAGGACTTGGTCCAACCTTTGATTAAAGTTGACCCTTCTAGTGTAGGGGCGTACATCTTCTTGCATCATGGGCAAGTGGAATGCCAACCTCACATTCTCCGGACTAAAATCTAAGTATTTCCCCCGAACCATTGTGTAATAATTTTTTGGATTCGGGTTCATACTTTGATCATGGTTCCTAGTGATCCATGCATTGGCATAGAACTCTTGAACCATTAAGATTCCGAGTTGTTGCATGGGGTTGGTTAGGACTTCCCAACCTCTTCTTCGGATTTCATGTCGGATCTCCGGATACTCATTTTTCTTGATCTTGAAAGGGACCTCAGGGATCACCTTCTTCTTTGCCACAACATCATAGAAGTGGTCTTGATGGCTTTTGGTGATGAATCTTTCCATCTCCCATGACTCGGAGGTGGAAGCTTTTGTCTTTCCTTTTCCTTTTCTAGAGGATTCTCCGGCCTTAGGTGCCATTGATGGTAATAGAAAACAAAAAAGATTATGCTTTGACCACACCAAACTTAAAATATTACTCGCCCTCGAGCAAGAGAAGAAAGAAGAGAAGAAGAAGAAGAAGAAAATATGGAGGAGAAGGGGGAGTGGAGGTTTCGGCCAAGGTATAGAAGAGGGGGGTTGTGTTGTGTGAAAATGAAGTAGAATGGAAGGGTATATATAGGTGAGGGGAGAGGGTAGGTACGGCCATTTTAGGGTGGGATTGGGTGGGAAAATGGTTTTGAATTTTGAAGGTAGGTGGGGTTTATGGGGAAGAGTGGTGAATAGGTGATTGGGAAGAGAGATTGAGGTGATTGGTGAAGGGTTTTTGGGAAGTGTGACATGGGGAAGAGTAAAATAGGATTAGGAGGTAAGGTGGGAATATGTTAGGTGGGGATCCTGTGGGGTCCACAGATTCTGAGGTGTCAAGGAATTCCATCCCTGCACCAAATAGGCATGTAAAATGCCTTTGCATACCATTCTGGCGTTTAAACGCCGAGTGGTGCACATTCTGGGCGTTCAACGCCCACATATAACATGTTTCTGGCGTTGAACGCCAGTTTCATGCTTGTTACTGGCGTTCAGCGCCAGCTTTTCCTCTAGGCACATTTCTGGCGTTCAGCGCCAGAATGTTGCTTGTTTCTGGCGTTCAGCTCCAGATTCATGCTCTGTTCTGGCGTTGAACGCCAGCCAGATGCACCTTACTGGCGTTGAACGCCAGCCTGTGCTTCCTCCAGGGTGCGAATTTTTTTCTGCTGTTTTTTATTTTTATGATTTTTTTTCGTGACTCCACATGATCATGTACCTAATAAAACACAAAATAATAATAAAATAAAATAAAATAAAAATTAGATAAATAAAATTGGGTTGCCTCCCAACAAGCGCTTCTTTAATGTCAATAGCTTGACAGTGGCTCTCATGGAGCCACAAAGGTGATCAGGTCAATGTTGTATAGTCCCAACACCAAACTTAGAGTTTGGATATGGGATCTTAATACCAAACTTAGAGTTTGGTTGTGGCCTCCCAACACCAAACTTAGAGTTTGGCTGTGGGGGCTCTTCTTGACTCTGAACTGAGAGAAGCTCTTCATGCTTACTCTCTTTTATCACAGAGGGATGGCCATGTGCCTTAAACACAAGGTAGTCCCCATTCAATTGAAGGACTAATTCACCTCTGTTGACATCTACCACAGCTCCTGCTGTGGCTAGGAAAGGTCTTCCAAGGATGATGCATTCATCCTCTTCCTTCCTAGTGTCTAAGATTATGAAATCAGCAGGGATGTAAAGGCCTTCAACCTTTACTAACACGTCCTCTACTATTCCATAAGCTTGTCTCAATGACTTGTCTGCCAATTGTAATGAGAACAAGGCAGGTTGTACCTCAATGATCCCCAGCTTCTCCATTACAGAGAGTGGCATAAGATTTATCCCTGACCCCAGATCACATAGAGCTTTTTCAAAGGTCAATGTGCCTATGGTACAAGGTAGTAAGAACTTGCCAGGATCTTATTTCTTTTGAGGTAGAGTTTGCTGAATCCAGGTATCCAGTTCACTAATGAGCAAGGGAGGTTCACTTTCCCAAGTCTCATTACCAAACAACTTGGCATTCAGCTTCATGATAGCTCCTAAATATTGAGCAACTTGCTCTCCAGTCACATCTTCATCCTCTTCAGAGGAAGAATAGTCTTCAGAGCTCATGAATGGTAGAAGGAGATTTAATGGAATCTCTATGGTCTCTATATGAGCCCCAGATTCCTTTGGATCCTTAATAGGAAACTCCTTCTTGCTTGAAGGATGTCCCAAGAGGTCTTTCTCACTAGGATTTTCGTCCTCCTCCTCCCTTGTGCATTTGGCCATATTGATTATATCAATGGCCTTGCACTCTCCTTTTGGATTTTCTTCTGTATTGCTTGGGAGAATACTGGGAGGAGTTTCAATGACTTTCTTACTCAGCTGGCCTACTTGTACCTCCAGATTTCTGATGGAAGATATTGTTTCACTCATGAAACTGAAAGTGGCCTTTGACAGATCAGAGACTAGATTGGCTAAATTAAAAGTGCTTTGTTCAGCATTCTCTGTCTGTTGCTGAGAAGATGATGGATATGGCTTGCTATTGCTCAGCCTATTGCGTCCACCATTGTTAAAGCCTTGTTGAGGCCTTTGTTGATCCTTCCATGAGAAATTGGGATGATTTCTCCATGATGAGTTATAGGTGTTTCCATAAGGTTCACCCATGTAATTAACCTCTGCCATGGCAGGGTTCTCAGGATCATAAGCTTCTTCAGAAGCTGCCTCTTTAGTACTGTTGGATGCATTTTGCCATCCATTTAGACTTTGAGAAATCATGTTGACTTGCTGAGTCAACACTTTGTTCTGAGCCAATATGGCATTCAGAGCATCAATTTCAAGAACTCCTTTCTTCTGAGGTATCCCATTATTCACAGAATTCCTCTCAGAAGTGTACATGAATTGGTTGTTTGCAACCATGTCAATGAGTTCTTGAGCCTCTTCAGGCGTTTTCTTTAGGTGAATAGATCCACCTGCAGAATGGTCCAATGATATTTTCGAAAATTCAGATAGACCATAATAGAATATATCTAATATGGTCCATTCTGAAAACATGTCAGATAGGCACCTTTTGGTCAGCTGCTTGTATCTTTCCCAAGCTTCATAGAGGGATTCACCATCTTTTTGTTTGAAGGTCTGAACATCCACTCTAAGCTTGCTCAGCTTTTGAGGAGGAAAGAATTTATCCAAGAAGGCAGTGACCAGCTTATCCCAGGAGTCCAGGCTATCCTTAGGTTGTGAATCCAACCATATTCTAGCTTTGTCTCTCACAGCAAAAGGGAAAAGCATGAGTCTGTAGACTTCAAGATCAACTCCATTTGTCTTTACAGTCTCACAGATCTGCAAGAACTCAGTTAAAAGCTGATAAGGATCTTCATATGGAAGTCCATAAAACTTGCAGTTTTGTTGCATTAAGGCAACTAGCTGAGGTTTCAGCTCAAAGTTATTGGCTCCAATGGCAGGAATGGAGATGCTTCTTCCATCAAATTTGGATGTTGGCTTTGTGAAGTCACCAAGCATTCTCCTTGCATTATTATTATTTTCGGCTGCCATCTCCTTCTCTTGTTCTAATGTTTCTGAAAGGTTACCTTTAGATTGTTGTAACTTAGCTTCTCTTAATTTTCTCTTCAGAGTCCTTTCAGGTTCTGGATCAATTTCAACAAGAGTGCCTTTTTCCCTGTTCCTGCTCATATGAAAGAGAAGAAAACAAGAAAAGAAGAGGAATCCTCTATGTCACAGTATAGAGATTCCTTTATGTTAGTAGAAGAAGAAAGGGGATAAGAGTGAAGAAGAATGGGTTCGGATTTTTAGATGAAGAGAGGTGAAGAGAAGTGTTAGTAAATAAATAATTAAATAGAATAAGAAAAGAGATAGAGAATTTCGAAAATAATTTTGAAAAAGTGGTTAGTGATTTTCGAAAATCAGAGATAAGATATAATTAAAATTAAAATTTAAAACAATTAAAAAGAATTTTTGAAAAAGAGAGAAGTATTTTCGAAAATTAGAGAGGGATAGGTGGTTAGTTGGTTTTGAAAAAGATAGGAAACAAACAAAAAGTTAGTTAGTTGATTGAAAAAGATATTAAAATCAAATTTGAAAAAGATAAGAAGATAAGAAGTTAGATAAGATATTTTGAAATCAAATTTTGAAAAAGATAAAATTTTTGAAAAAGATAAGATAAAAGATAAAAAGATTTAATTCAAAAATTTGAACTTACTTACTTCACTAACAAGAAACTACAAGATAAGATTCTAGAACTCAAAGATTGAACCTTTCTTAACAAGAAAGTAACAAACTTCAAATTTTTGAATTAATCACATTAATTGTTAGTGAATTTTCGAAAATATGATATAAAGATAAGAAAAAGATTTTGAAAATATTTTGAAAAAGATTTTTGAAATTTTCGAAAAATGAAAAAAAATGAAAAAGATATAATTTTTGAAAAAGATTTTGAAAAGATAAGATTTTTAAAATTGAAAATTTGACTTGACTTGTAAGAAACAACTAATTTTGAAAACTTTTGACTAAGTCAACTCAAATTTTCAAAAATTTGGAGAAAAATAAGGAAAAGATATTTTTTATTTTTGAATTCTTAATTATGAGAGAGAAAAACACAAACATGACCCAAAACATGAAAATTTTGGATCAAAACACAAGATGCATGCAAGAACACTATGAATGTCAAGATGAACACCAAGAACACTTTGAAGATCATGATGAACATCAAGAACATATTTTGAAAAATTTTTGATGCAAAGAAAACATGCAAGACACCAAACTTAGAAATTTGTAATGCATGGACTCTAATAAACAAAAAATGCATATGAAAAACAACAAACAACACAAAACAAGAAAACATCAAGATCAAACAAGAAGACTTACCAAGAACAACTTGAAGATCATGAAGAACACTATGAATGCATGGAATTTTTGAAAATTTAATGCATAAATTTTAAAAACATGCAATTGACACCAAACTTAAAAGTTGACTCAAGACTCAAACAAGAAACACCAGATATTTTTTATTTTTATGATTTTATGATTTTTTTGTATTTTTATTAATTTTTTCGAAAATAAAGTTTGGAAAAAAACGAAAAATAAAAGAAAAATTTTGAAAAAAGATTTTTGAAAAGAAAATTACCTAATCTGAGCAACAAGATGAACCGTCAGTTGTCCATACTCGAACAATCCCCGGCAACGGTGCCAAAAACTTGGTGGACGAAATTGTGATCCATATTCTTTGTACTTGTATGAAATTTAATAATTGGCTCTATTTGAAGTCACAAATTCGTTCAACTAACCAGCAAGTGTACTGGGTCGTCCAAGTAATAAACCTTACGTGAGTAAGGGTCGATCCCACAGAGATTGTTGGTATGAAGCAAGCTATGGTCATCTTGTAAATCCCAGTTAAGTGGACTCATAAAGTCAAATGTGATTAGATTGGATAAATAAAGATAAATAAAATAAAAAGGAATAGAAATACTTATGTAAATCAATAGTGGGAATTTCAGATAGACGTATGGAGATGCTGTGCTCCTCTCGAATCTCTACTTTCTTCTTACATTCATCCAATCCTTCTTACTCCTTTCCATGGCAAGCTGTATGTAGGGCATCACCATCATCAATGGCTACCTTTCATCCTCTCGGGAAAATGGTCCTATGCGCTATCACTGCACGGCTAATCGTCTGGAGGCATCACCCTTGTTGATGGCTACATCCCATCCTCTCAGTGAAAATGGTCCAAATGCTCTGTCACAGCACGGCTAATCATTTGTCGGTTCTCAATCAGGTTGGAATAGAATCCATTGATTCTTTTGCGTTTGTCACTAACACCCAACCTTCAGGAGTTTGAAGCTCGTCACAGTCATTCAATACCGGAATCCTACTCGGAATACCACAGACAAGGTTAGACTTTCCGGATCCCCGGAATCCTACTCGAAATACCACAGACAAGGTTAGACTTTCCGGATTCCCATGAATGCCGCCATCTATCTAGCTTATACCACGAAGATTCTGTTGGGGAATCTAAGAGATATGCGCTCGGCCTAAAGTAGAACGGAAGTGGTTGTCAGTCACGCGCGTTCATAGGTGAGAATGATGATGAGTGTCACGGATCATCACATTCATCAAGTTGAAGTGCAATGTATATCTTGGAATAAGAATAAATTCATTAAAATTTCATGTACTGATTCTTGAATACCTACTATGGTCGAATATTCATGTGGTATTTTCTCAGATTTTGCACGTGTGATTCTTCTATCCACTATTTTTTCTAGTATATGGAAATGGGAGTGCTCTTGGCTCGACATCGTTTGTTTTGTTCCACTGGAACTGGGTGTTTGGGGAAAGAGAATTGAATAGAAAATAATAGTAATTGTATTGAAACTTGAGGTACAGCAGAGCTCCACACCCTTAATCTATGGTGTGTAGAAACTCCACCGTTGAAAATACATAAGTGAAAGGTTCAGGCATGGCCGAATGGCCAGCCCCCATGAAGGTCTAAGGACTAGGCGTCCAGAGATGACTAATACACTAGTAAAAAGTCTTATTTATACTAAACTAGCTACTAGGGTTTACATGAGTAAGTAATTGATGCATAAATCCACTTCCGGGGCCCACTTGGTGTATGATTGGGCTGAGCTTGATCTATCCACGAGCTGAGGCTTTTCTTGGAGTTGAACGCCAAGTTATAACGTGTTTTGGGCGTTCAACTCCGGATCATGACGTGTTTCTGGCGTTTAACTCCAGACAGCAGCATGTACTTGGCGTTCAACGCCAAGTTACGTCGTCAATTTCCGAATAAAGTATGGACTATTATATATTGCTGGAAAGCTCTGGATGTCTACTTTCCAACGCCATTAAGAGCGCGCCATTTGGAGTTCTGTAGCTCCAGAAAATTCATTTCGAGTGCAGAGAGGTCAGATTCCAACAGCATCAGCAGTCCTTTTGTCAGCCTTTTTTAGAGTTTTGCTCAAGTCCCTCAATTTCAGCCAGAAATTACCTGAAATCATAGAAAAACACACAAACTCATAGTAAAATCCAGAAATGTGAATTTAACATAAAAACTAATGAAAACATCCCTAAAAGTAGCTTGAACTTACTAAAAACTACCTAAAAACAATGTCAAAAAGCGTATAAATTATCCGCTCATCAAGAAGTAACAGTGTCAGATTGATGAAGTGATGATGTTGGCGTCTCTAAATTAGTTGTTGCTGTAGTTACTAATGAAAACTTGTAATGCAAGGTAAAACCTTCTTCGTTGTTGTTATTAATAGATTGAGAATCTGATCCTACATTCTTTTTCATAAAAATATATGTATAGAGAAATTCATTTTCATCAAAAGAAGCGTGTCGGGTTATATAAATTTTTCCACTTGGTGATAGGTATTTATACTCTTTATACTTTGGTGCATATCCCGTAAAAACACATTTCAAAGATCTATGTTCTAACTTATTTTTATTATAAGATTTAAGGGATGGAGAACAACTACTGCCAAAAACTCTAAGAAGATTGTAATCAAGTTTTCTATTCAAAAGCTTTTCAAAGGGAGATGAATTAGATAAAACCTAAGTTGGTGTGCAATTAATAAAAAAGGCAGAGGTAAACACAACTTCATCCCAATAAATTAAAGATATAAAAATTGTTGAGAGCATGGGTAGGCTCATGTTTATTAGATGTCTATGTTTTCTCTCAGCATATTCATTTTGTTAATGAACATATGGACATGAAAAATGATGGAAAATGTCTTCTTTAGCCAAGGAATCAGAAAAGGCATGTGAGATATATTCCCCTCTATTGTCACTTTGAAACTCTTTAATCTTGTAGCCAATTAATTTTTCAATGTATAACTCATATTGTTCAAAAGTTGTAAACACTTCAAATTTGTTAACCAAGAGAGAAGTAAATGTATAATGTGAAAAAGCATCAATAAATATCACATAATATCTAAAATAAAGATGTAAAATTAAGGGATCAGGCCCCAAACATTTGAAAAAAATCAACTAAAGAGGAGTTGTATAAGATGTAGCAGAATTAGAAAAAAGCAACTCATGCATCTTAGCTTCAGAACAATTTTCACAAATGTAACACTCTCATTAATCTAAGCCTTACCTCATGTCGCAAAGCAAAGGTTAATCAAAGGTTACGACGATCCTAAGGTTTAAACATATATATATATATATATATATATATATATATATATATATATATATATATATAAGGAATGATAATTCTAGAAACCCGATAAAGATATAAGCTCAAATACGGAATTACAAAAGTGCAACACGTTCAAACAAAACTACAAACTTAAGGCACAAGATAAAGATATAAGATAGCAAAATATAAGTATATAAGAGAATGTAGTAGCCATAAGGAACTAGTCTCAGCCCGCAGAGTTTAGGCCGACTAGTGTTATACAGACATACAGAGTTTTGAAAGTTAATATAGCATATACAGAATATCTCTCATAAAGTAAGCCTCTAAGGCAAATATAAATACAAAAGTGAGAGAACTACTTCAAAATAACCAAAAGATTCCAAAACAGGATAAAGGTCCTCCGCTCTGTCACCATCAAGTAACTCACCGAGGTAGGTTGCGACCTACATCTGAAAAACAATAACAAAGTATGAAATGAGAACCGGAGGTTCTCAGTATGGTAACAGTGCCCAGTAATGTAAGATATAAGATCACAGGACGTTAGAGGCAATCCTAGAGCTTCATATCAACACAAGATTCAACTTAAAGCATAACTAAAATTAAAACCATAACTTTAAAACCATTATGAAATGGAATAAACTAACTTAAGGGATTTCTAACTATCAGTTCACTGCTGTCCCACAGCCTTCACCAGCCTAACTGCCATGCGATCCCATCGCCACCGCCTTCCGAGCCTCCTCAATCCCAGTAGAAAACACAAGTAATAACAATGCAAGTAAAGCACAAGTATAGCATGTATATCAAGAAATTCAAGTAGCAATTAATCATGTTATACAATTAGGCAAGCAGTTTCAAGTCGACAAAGCAAACAAACGGATAGAAGATGCACATGATGAATGTCTGTCCTATTGGATGTGATATCACATTGTCGGTTCAACAGCCAATGATAAACCCCATTTTTAGGGTTTATCTTGTGCTTAATTCGGGGGATTTTATGACCTTTGCCCATATTTATTCAAGGAAATAGCATGGTTTCATGATTGTCTCCTAATTTGTGTTTAAGTGTGAAAACATGCTTTTTGAGCCTTTGATTAGCTAAATTTAATTAAGCTTTGATTCCAATAGATGCCTTGATGTGTTTGTTAGTGAATTTAGATTAGAAAGGCTAGGAATGGATCAAAGGGATGAAGAGAAAAAGCATGCAAGTGGAGAACGCATGGAAAATCAAGGATTTGGGATGCATTCATCGACATGCACGCGCAGAAGACACACAGGCGTGGATTGTGGAGTCGCATGGCGATGCGTACGCGTACATGATGCGTACGCGTGGATAGAAAATTGCCAAGCGACGCGTACGCGTACATGGCGCGTACGGGTCGATGCTCGCACGTGACTTACTTAAAGGCAAAATGCTGGGGCTGAATTTTGGGCTTCCCAGGCCCAAATCCAACTCATCTCTGATGCTATTTAATCCAAAGATTGAAGGGAAATCACAACCTTCCACCACATTAGTTTAGTTTTAGTTTAGTTTTGGAGGGAAAGTTAGTTTCTAGAGAGAGAAGCTCTCTCTTCTCTCTAGAATTAGGATTAGATTATGGTTTTAGTTCTCTTCTCTTAGATCTAGATCTACTTCTACTCTTGCTTCAATTTTCCTTTTACTTTATGAATTCTTATGTAGATCTTTATTTCTTTTTCAATGCAATTTATGATTTCCATGTCTTTTCATGTTTGATTTGGTTTTCTATTATGGATCTCTTGCCATTGTAGTTAGATCTCTCTTTAATTCTTGAAATTCATGTTGTTTACCTTTATTGCCTTTTATGTGTTTGATGAAATACTTCTTTTAGTTATGAATTAGATTTTGTTCCTCTTGGCCTAGGTAGAGTAATTAGTGACACTTGAGTTATCAAACTCTCTTGTTGATTGATAATTAGAGATTGCTAATTGACTCGAATGCCACTAAGTTAGTCTTTCCTTAGGAGTTGGCTAGGACTTGTAGACTCAAGTTAATCCATCCACTTGACTCTCCTCCATGGTTAGAGGTTAACTAAGTGAAAGTAATGGACAATTCTCATCACAATTGATAAGGATAACTAGGATAAGACTTCTAGTTCTCATACCTTGCCAAGAGCTTTTCTAGTTGTTAGTTTATTTCTTTTGCAATTTACAATTCTTGTTTCTTATCTCAAAAACCCCAAAACATACTTCATAACCAATATCAAAAACACTTTATTGCAATTCCTAGGGAGAACGACCCGAGGTTTAAATACTTCTGTTTATATTTTTAGGGGTTTGTTACTTGTGACAACCAAATTTTTGTATGAAAGGATTTTAGTTGGTTTAGAAACTATACTTGCAATGAGGATTTATTTGTGAATTCTAAATTGTCAAAAATTCATTCATCAGCCAACCCGACACATCTCCATGGAGATGTCGCCCTTCGGTCTCATAATGAGAACCCCTGAGATATCGTGCCCGGAATACGGTCCAGGATATAGTGCCTGCACACTTTAGTGATTCTGAAGGGATGCGAGCAGGATACTCTTGCCACGGACCTCATATCTCAACGTAAGCGGGACTAACCACCGCCCATATGCTGTTGCCGCGATCTCGACAGGCAGGATCCAACTGCCGCCCTGCTAGAAAATACCTAATTGATTTTACCTATAGCCTTCTCTATGTTCTGACACCTAAAAATAAGCTAAAGAGTCTTAGATAAGTGTCACGGAAATTTACAAGCTTGTCAGAAAGGTAAAATAGTTAAAAACAAGATTTTCATAGAAAAACAGGGCAGTGTGCGTACGCACTCCCAGAAGAATTTTCGAGAAGTGTGTGTACGCACAGAAAGTAAAAGTTTTCATTTTAAATGCACGCACAGATACGTGCGAACGCCCTCAACAGAATGCACTTCCCAGCGTATGCGTGTGCACGATGTGTGCGTACGCACAACTTACAAACTTCGTAGGGTGTGTGTGCGCACCAAAGTGTGCTAGCGCTCTCAACAGAATACATCTCCCTGTGTGTGCGTGCGCACCAGTGTGTGCGTACGCACGTTTTCAAAATTTTACATGGTGTGCGTGCGCACAAGGCTGTGCGTATGCACAAGTCAAAACATAGCCACTGTTTAGAGCACGCGCACAGCAGTGTGTGTGCACACACAAACCAGAAATCACAAATTCTGCAACATCACAGAATTCAAATTTTTTACACCAACTTCTAACAATCATATATTTTTCTACAAAATTCCAATTTTCACAAAATCTATACCGTTTTGAAGCTCTTTGAGTTATCTTTAATTCAATATAAAATTTAATCAATTTCAAAGATCGTAGCTCAATATATGATCCGTCAAAGTTAGCCTAAAATCCATTTTTACCAAAAACACTAAAAAATCAATTTTGCCAAAACTATCCATTCAAACCACCTATTCCATTTCCAAAACAGTTCTAATGCACCTAATTTATATACATACACCTTCTCATCAATTCACAACTTAGCAATCTATATTATCATCCATTTCATACACCAAATTCTACTTATAAAACTTCAAAGCTCAATAATTTAACATCATAAACCATTATTTTACCTTCCTCACATTTATCAACATCCACAAGCCTCATAATTCATTATCAATCCTCATAATCTTCATTATCCACCCCACCTCATAAATCAACATCATCATCCATTAAAATCATCACAATCATCATACATCAACAATCATCAACAACCAATTCAATCCTATCTTAAGGTCTACTAGCCTAAGTGTCCAGAAATATTATATATTACATAGAGAAAACTGAAACCATACCTTGACCGATTTCCAATATGCGCTATACACCAAAAATTTGTGCCCAACAAGCTTTCAACCACAACCAAGCCACCAACTCAAATCCAAAGGTTCCCAAAATCACAATAATCAAGCTACACAAAATAAATTCATAAAATCAATACTTAGGGTTCCATATATACATAAAACCACAGGTGATTTGGGATTTCTTACCTTGCCTAATATAGATTGGGACAAAACCAACTAATTACCCGGTGCTAGATTGTACCTAAATAATCAAAATCACGAGAACCACTCATTCACCATAGCCAAAAGTCAAATATGTTATAGAAGGAAGAACTGGCAGGAATTTTCGAGAAACTTACCATAATACCTAGCTAGAAGTGACAGGGTCGGCGAGAGTTTCGCGTAGCCGCCAACGGCACACGAATCGGAGTACCGTAGCTTGAGTTATGACCAAAAGAGTGAGGAAGTGAATAGTGTTTGTGGAACCCTAGCTCACTTCTCTCTCAATTCACGTTGCTTCAGCCTTCAAGTGCTGAAAGTGAGTGAATTTGTCACTTAAGTAACCTTTTATATGTTGGGTTTGGACCTAATTTGGGTCCAGTCCAACCCGTTAGAGTTTTTGGCCCATTTTATCAATTTTGGGTCAAACCTTTAAAATTACAGTTTTTAACTTTAATTTATTTCCTAACTTTTTTTTACTATTTTTATCAATTCTCGCAGAGCACCGAACAAATATAAGCCGGTTCTATCGGTAAATTTACCGGTATGCGTTTTTACGCAATTTTTCGAAGAAAATTACATTTTCTAACTCAGAAAAATCTACTAAGTCCAATTATCATATTTATATTTTCTAATTAATATTCTAAATTTTTGGAACCTATTTTGATATCATTAATTTATTATTATTTTACGTTAATTAATCGGTTAATTATTTTTGGTTCTTACAACAAACATGCATTTTGAATTAAAATTCTTATAAGAAGTTTGAATATTATATTGAGAGAGCACTAATTGTATATATTTTAGTTCAAAATGTCTAAGATATTTGTGCCAAATTATCTAAAATAAAACAAGAAATAGTAAAAGCAATAGGAGAAGCAGTAGATTGTGAAGCTTGAAGCATAGCTACATTTATAAAACGATATATTTTACCATTACGTATACCTTGTAAGAGAACTTTCTGTGTGAATTGACATTTGACAAAGAAAAAGTGAGCATAAAATTTGAAATATACACAATTATCTTATTTAAAGACACTAATTAGGTTCTTAGTAATATGTGGTGTATGAATTAATTGTTGAAGATTAAACCATCTTTTAAAGTCTAAATAATAAAGAAAAAAATTTCCAATATGAAAGATAGAAATACTTTCTCCATTTGAACCTTTTTCAGTTATGTGTATTTAGAACTAGTCATAAAGTTTACATGATTGGGTGTGACATACTGTCATGCACCAGTATCCGGATACCATGCTAGATCTGTGACAAAATTTGGTATCGCAAGATATGTCATGAGATTATGAAAGGATGGTTTAGGAGGATGAGGAGTGGTAGATGATGAGAAAGTTCGGGCAGGAGTTGTTGATACTACCGAATTAAGTGTATAGAAAGAATTTCTTGCAAACTGATCTTGATTCTGAGAAGGTGGAGGAATTTCATGATTAAATTGGTTGAAGCAATGCTAAGTAATGTGGCAGAAATGGCCACAAACTTGGCACTAAAGTCGATTGTTAGTGAAGAAAGATCTTCTTCCTCTATTCATCCTACCACTTCTCTCTCTTCTAAAACTATTTCCACGAGAAAAACTTTGAAAGATTGGGGAAAAAAATTGTGTAAGATTAGTTTGTATTATTCTTGTGACAGTTTTCTTAAATTTTTCAATCATGTCATCATGTTTCATGATCAGATTTTTAACTTCATAGAGATTATAAAACTCACGTTTAGCATTGATGGTGGTAAGAAGGCTCTGATTATCCTCATCCAGTCTTTCCAAGAGAGCTTCAACATGTTCTTTAGTAAAAAGTGGTGTGCCCTAAGGATGCCAAAGAATTAGATATTATCTTGATCTTAAAAATATATTCACTCACAAATAATTCATATTTCGTGGTCAATTTTAATTGAGCCTTGAGTTGCTTGATTTTATATTTTGTAGATTGAGCAAAATAATCTTTAATTTTACTCCACATTTAATATAAGTACTTGCAGCTAACTATTTTGTGCTTGATCAGCAATTGATAAGAATTGTGGAGGAATACATTCTTTGTGAATATGATGTTTAAGACCTTGGCCTTGAATAATAGCAAAAGCTTGCTGCTTCCAAATCGTGAAATTTGTCTCACATAATTTATCACTGATAGGGTTAAATGATCCTTGTTGATAAATTATTGGTGTTGGCAAGGTATTGTTGATTGCAGGATTGTTAACCATGGAAGAGATAGAATTGTTGGAGCTTGGTAGATTATCGTTGGGTATCGCTATGCATATTTAGAAACTAAAAATTCTTGATACCAAGGAGTTTTGAGAGTTTTTTTTAAAACACAAGAAACACAGAGTGTTTGAACGGAGAAGAAGAATGAAGACTGTAAACAAGAATAAATTGATACTAAAAATGAAAGTGTACATAATAATGCAAGTCTAGCTTTCTAATACTGTATAATACTACTTTATATACAAGTAGCTATAACAAAGAGAAAGAACTTAAAACTAAACCAGCAAGCATAACAGAATTATAACTAACTTATATACCTAAGTCACACTATCTTGAGCTTTCTTGATTTTGGCTTCCTTAATAAATACTATGTACAAGCTAATTAAAAAAGTTAAAAACAAATGATGAAGATATCAGAATAAAAGCAGAGTTAGAAGAGATATAATAGCATGAGTAAGATAAGAGATGTATTATTGAACTAAGGTTTATAAGGAGGTAGAGTTAGTTATATGGTAGAGTAAAGGAAAAACAATAGAGTCAAAGTCTATGAGAAAGTCCTTTTACTTCAAAATTCTGAATACAACTTGCTCTTCATCTTCATTATTTTCAATGGCAATGACGACATATACACTACCAACTATCAATATAATGTAACATAATACGAATATATATTTCTTTTATGTACCACTTTTATGTCTTTTCTTTTTCTCTTTTTGTTATTTTCTTTCATTGTCTCCTTACAGTTTTTAACCAAAACTCAAAAATGATGACAACAAAGATAAACTCACTACAAAATTCTTAATGTTCTCAAATCTTTTAGTAGTTTATTATCTCTACTTTCTACCGCAACCCACTAGTCATCACTATTAAAATTGTCGTGAATAAAAAAAAAAAGTACCAAAAAATAATAAATTTTGACTGTTGAAAGAGCTGAAATTATGGGTTAAAAATTTTTCAATGATCTTTGATTATCTTTTCTACAGCAAAAATATTAAACTAATTATTTAGTTAAAAACATCTTTTTTTATGAATTTTTGTTTTCAACCAATCAAATTATAGCATATAAAATCGATTAAACCATATATTTTTGTTAAAATTAAACCAAATAAATTGATTTAAATAAAAAATCAGATAAACCAAATTTTAAACCGATCTAAATTAATTTTTTATTTTATATATATATAAAATAATTATCATATTTTTATTATACAAAATGATTAAAATATCTCTATTATTTTTCATATAATGTTAGTTACCAAAAAAACCCTAACTCGTAACCCTCTATTCGCTGTGCTATCGCTCTCCTTTTCTCCGCCAACCTCCTCCACTCTCATCGCCGTCCGCCACCCTCCCCCTCTCACTCTTCCACGTCTAACTCTCAAGGTCACCGCACCGTCGTCGCGCGCATGACACTCACCCGAGGGGAACCGTCGTCCCCGGAGGCAGAATCATCCGCCATCCTGCTCCCCTTTCTGCCGCTCTGGCTCTTTGGCTCTGCAACTACATGTTTCTCTACCTGTAACTATCTGCGACAGTGTAACTACATCCTTCCTCTTTGGTCTCTGGTTCGCTGTTGCTCTTCTTCTCGCCTTCGCCGCCAGTTCAGGTAAGACCTCCCCTTTATCCTCTTCAAAGTTCAATCTGTTGTATTTGTGCTATATTGTTTTCTTCTGTGGTTTATTCCGAATATGCTTATGGTGTATTATTGATGATTCTGTTAAGTTTTGAGTTATTAATTTACTGAATTTTTATTTGAATTCAGTTTATTGATATTGAATTAATGCTGTTGAGATTGATTTATAAATCCAATCTGTTGTACTTGTGCTGTATCGAATTTTAATTCTGAGTTACTAATCTGTATGATTGAATCTTTTCTGTTGCATTGAACTGAATTCATTTATTTATTAAATTTTTCAGTTAAATTTTGCTAAGCTGCATCTTGTTTTACTTGAATTTTGTTGTTGTTGAATCTTGAATTCTTATTATTGAGTTCTGATTTTAACTACTTTCAGTTATTATAGCAGATAAATCATCAAAAAATAACTGATATTGTTTAGATATTTAAAGCAACATGTTGTGCAACAACTAGAAAAGAGTGAAGCACAAGTAATTGAGGAGGAACAACAGCAGGCAACGGTGGTGGCACCACGAGAGAAAAAGGAACCACCGGCTACTGTGTTGGCAGAATCTGTGGAAACGGAAATAGAGCAGGCACTAGTGGTGATAACTGATAAGAATAGAGGAAATGGAACCACAGCAGACATTAGTAGTTAGTGGGAAAAAAACTAAAGTGGAAAATAATGGTGTGCTTGCTTATCTACTGCATTAGCCAAACAAAAATAATTATGCAGCACTTTCTTGATTATCCCTGACCCTATTTTGTAGTCAATTAGATGCATAAATAGAATTGAAGTTAGTCCACAAGTTGGAACATGAAGTCATATTTTTTTTCCTTTGCTCTCTCTCTCCCTCTCCTCTCCCTCTTGTCTTTCAAACACATCTTATTTTGGATGATGTATGATGTATTATAGTAGTGTATCAATTGTTAAAAAGTAGAGACCCAAGATACATAAATAGAATAACTTTTATAACAGAAATGATATGCGTATTTTTCCACGTTTAGTTGTCAAAAATATTTTGCTTTTATAAATATCATAATATCTCTTATTATTAAGGTAATTTTTAAATTTTCATTCTACAAATATGAAAATATTTTACACACCAAAAATCAACTATTATATTTTAATGTATATTTATATGTTTAACTTTATATAATTTTAATTTATATTTTGTGTTAGTATGTATTAAATAATACTTATACAAAATTACATATAATATTTAACGTTTTATTGTTTCATCACAAGTTCATAAAGCATCATCACAAGTTCATAAAGCACCCCAATGACAAAAAAAGAACGCAAAGAAGAAGCGTGCGATGCCGCTAGGAATTAGAGTGTGTCTACACCTTCTCACTAATGAAACTGGTTTTTGTTAAGTTTAAACCAATTTAGTTGAACTTAGTTACCAAAAAGACTTGGAAATATAGGGGGACTAAAAAAATACAAAAATCATAAAATGGCATTTGTATTTCATTCCTCCAAAGTGAATACAAAAGGCATATGCATCCAGGTGCAGTGTCAAGTTGAAGTGCACCATAGCTAATAATACCACCAACCGCCTCAGCATTCTCTGAGAAAACTGAACGCAACAAAATACACAACAAATCACTATTTTCACTTCTATAAATGTTGCTCTCATTTGAGCACATACATAAGGCTTCCTGTAGTTTGAAGCAGGCACATACTTTTGTGACCTTTTTGCAATAGCACTTGTACTACTGCTTCTAAAATGATCTGACATGAAAAGTGCAAGCTACGAAGCAATCCTCAAGTTATCAACAATAGCTTGATTTTCAAGAATGTTCAAGTCATTTAAGTGCTTCAGATGTAAGATTGTTGTACAAGCAAAGAGTATAATAGCATCCAACTCCTCATCCCTGTAAGATAGCTGAAATAGAAAAACAATTCAGTCACTGTATGTGTTAATAATTGGAAGATATGTGTCCACACACACACCCTTTACCATTGGATAGATCCTTCATCCAATCCAATGGTGAAGAATGGTTGTTTGTTTAGGGTTGGAAGGAAAATGAGTACAAAGAGTTTCTTCTCTAAAAGACAGCACAAACTAAGTTTATTGACAGCACACAATTTTCATGCAACATCAGCAAACACAGCATTTCATCAATAATCAAAATCACAGGGGAAGACGTTGGCTCATATAGATCATTAACTGCTATACAGGAAATTGAAGTCAAGAATACATTATACATTGAATGAAGAATGAACCAATTTCGCATACACAAAGGTAAAATGAGACCCAAGTTTTGCACCTTTGCAGCAGACAAAAACTAATAAACAACACTAAAGCTATAACTCCTATGAAAAAAAAAACCTTTTTTCTATTTAGACGAAATTAAATCCATAACAACAAAATCAAATTTACATTGTCACAAGGCAAGCAATGGGAAAGAAATGTTTGTTTTGTTTCTTTCTTTCTTCCTTCCTTCCCATTCCCTTGATCACACTAATTGTCCAATCAATTGTTCAACCTAGTAAGTAATAACACTGCCAAATCAAAATGCTACACAAAGAAAAAAGGACACAAAGTGATAAAAAAAGGGAGCAGGGTGTGGAACTAATAAAATCAGAATGGCTAAAAGTACAGCATCATTGGTAATCCTTCCCAGAAGCCTTGCATTGCAGTTCCATAACATATCATATTATCAAATCTGAGTTAACTCCACCAACCAAAAAGTTCAATTGAAGTGCCTAGCATGATCATCAATGTGCATAAAGACAAATTAGTTGTTCCACACAAGAGAAAACCCCCCAATGTAATGTCATTTGTTGTTAATTCATTATAAATCAACTTGCATCACTAGAATTTTCATGAAGAGTTTTTGAAGTCAAAATGGTCAAAGAAGAAGCAAAGTTTTAGTTGAATACAATAATCATCAATTTGCTAGATGTTGCTAGAAGCTAACATATTGGAAGCTTGAAGATTTTTGAAGAACATTCAAAAGAATAGTACACCTACAACATTCTACAACATTGAAGAAATTCAAAATCAAATTGAATTGAAATTGGAAGTCAAGAAAATTAGAAGATTATGGAAACTACATGAATACAAGTTGAAAGAAGATTCATGAAGCCAACTCATAAAATAGTAGTCATTACAAAATTGAGTTGTAATTCATAAATTATTATTTTAGTAGGAAGTATTGCCTATATAAAGGCACATATGCCTTGTGAATTGTATGTGTGTGTTCCATAATGAAATGTGTATGTTTTGAAATGTGAAAATTCTCTTCCTTGTTTTATGAGTGTTAGTGAGTTTGAGAGATGAAAAATATGATAGTGTCATTTATATGAGTGAGTGATCCTAGGGCCAAATTAGTTGTGGGTATTATACTTACATTTGGTATCAGAGCTGGTTAATCCAGCGCCTGGTGTTTGAGAGTTTGTGAGGTGTGAGAGAGTTCTCACATAGTTGTTTATTCATAGAGTCAGTATGGCAAATACTTTCAATATTGTGTGGTCCGGTCCCAAGTTAGATGGGAAACTTGATTATAGTTATTGGGAGACTTTGATGTCCACCCATTTGAAGGCCCAGAACCTGTGGAATTTCATTGAACCAGGTTTGCAAGAAGGAGCAGATGCTGCCCAACAAAGGAGAGATCAATTGGCGCTATCTCAAATTCATCAAGGAGTAGATTATACGGTGTTTGGCAAAATAGCAAATGCCAAAAGTGCAAAGGAAGCATGGAACACGTTGAAGCTGTCATACAAAGGCGTAGATAAAGCTCAGAAAGCAAAGCTACAGTCTTTAAGAAAAGAATATGAAAGGTACGAGATGTCTAGCTCAAAAACCGTTGAGCAATATTTTACTCGTGTTACAGATCTTGTCAATAAGATGAGAGTCTATGGAGAAGATATGCCCGATAGCAAAGTGGTGGAGAAAATTCTTCGCACCATGCCGATGAAGTATGACCATGTGGTGACTACGATACTAGAGTCCCACGATATGGATACTATGACGATTGCAGAGTTGCAAGGAACCATGGAAAGCCACATCAGTAGAATACTAGAGAAGTCAGAAAAATCAACCGAGGAAGCCCTGAAAAGTCGAGTGAATTTCAACAACGTTGCAGAATCAAGCCGTACATAAGAAGGACGAGGTCGTGGTTTTAATTTTCACAGTAGAGGCAGAGGAAGTTTTAGAGGTAGAGGTCATAGCAATTACAACCAAGGAAGTTACAATAATTTTACACCACCTAATCAAGGAAGAGGTGGAACGAATTTCAAGTCTGTCAACCGAGGAAGAGGTCGAGATAATTTTTATCAAGAAAGAACCAATTTCAATTGCTTTCATTGTGGAAAGTATGGACACAAAGCAGCAGATTGCAGATTCAAAATGGTGAATAACAATCAAGCACACGTTGCAGAAAATCAGCATCAAAATACTGATGACAATCCAGGTACTCAGACTTTATTTTTTACGAGTAATTCATGTGATGAAGATGAAAATATATGGTACTTGGATAATGCTTGCAGTAATCATATGTCTGGTAGAAAGGAGTTATTTTCTTCATTAGATGATTCAGTTAAACTATTATTGAAGTTTGGTAATAGTACAAAGATCTCTATTGAAGGAAAAGGGCACATACCAATTAAATTGAAGGATGGTTCTCTGAGTTATATTTCTGATGTTTTCTATGCTCCTGAACTTGATTATAATTTATTGAGTATGGGACAATTATCTGAGAAGGGATATAAGATGATAACTTATCATGGATATTGCACTGTATTTGACAACAATGGAAGGTTCATTGATAAAGCAAAGATGACTTCAAACAGAATGTTTCCGTTAAAAATTCAACATGTTAATCCCTCTTGCATGAGTTCTGTGATACTTGATGATAACTGGTTGTGGCATATGTGGTTTGGGCACTTTCATTTTTCTGGCCTAAACTACCTGTCAAGAAAAGGACTTGTTTCTGGTCTACCACGGATTCATATTCCCAATTGTGTTTGTGAGATTTTTCAACTGGGAAAGAAGCACAGAGATCCATTCCTTACAGGAAAGTCTTGGAGAGCTAGAAGATTACTTGAAATTGTGCATTCAGATCTTTGTTCTGTAGAAGTTCCAAGTAATGGTGGTAGCAGGTACTTTATCACTTTTATTGATGATTTTAGTAGATATACATGGGTATACTTTCTGAAGCAAAAATCAGAAGCATGTGATGTCTTTAAGACATTCAAGATGTTTGTCGAAAAACAAAGTGGCTGTAAAATCAAAATTCTCAGAACAGACAGAGGAACAGAATATCTTGCATGTTCAGAATACTTTAAGCAACACGGAATTCAACACCAACTAACAACTAGATACACTCCTCAACAAAATGGAGTTGCTGAAAGAAAGAATAGAACCATCATGGATATGGTCAAATGCATGCTCAAGTCAAAACAAATGCCTAAAGAGTTTTGGGCAGAAGCAGTCGCAATAACAGTTCATATTTTAAACAGGTGTCCAACAAAAAGTGTTCGTGATAAAACTCCAGAGGAAGCTTGGAGTAGAAAGCGGCCTTCCATTCATCATTTCAGAATCTTTGGGTGTATCGCTTATGCCCACGTACCAGATCAATTAAGGAAGAAGTTAGATGACAAAGGTGAGAAGTGTATCTTTATTGGCTATAGCACAGACTCAAAAGCATACAAGTTGTACAATCCAGAAACAAAGAAAGTAATCATCAGCAGAGACGTGACGTTTGACGAGAAAGCCATGTGGGACTGGAACACAAAGACGGAAAAGCAGTCGATTGTAATTTCAAGTACATGTGATGATGATGAAGAAAGACAACCAGACACAACCGAACAACCAGAATCATCTAGAAGACCTCAAAGAGAGAGGAGACTACCTGCTAGATTAGCAGATTATGAAGTTGGCAATGACAACGATCCGTCCGATGAAGAAATCATAAATTTTGCTCTATTTTCAGATTGTGAGCCGTTGAACTTTGAAGAAGCCTCTAAAAACAACAATTGGAAGAAAGCAATGGATGAAGAGATTCATACCATTGAGAAGAATGACACATGGGAGCTGACCGATTTACCAGCAATTAAGAAGCCAATTGGAGTAAAGTGGGTTTACAAGACTAAGTACAAACCCAATGGCAAAGTTGATCGTTTCAAAGAAAGATTAGTTGCAAAAGGATACAAACAAAAACCAGTGATCGAGTATTGTCCAACTGAAGAACAAGTTGCAGATATCTTTACAAAGCCATTGAAGACAGAGTTATTTTACAAATTGAAGAAGATGCTTGGAATGATTAATTCTGCAAGCTTGATTTAAGGGAGGCAATGTTAATTCATTATAAATCAACTTGCATCACTAGAATTTTCATGAAGAGTTTTTGAAGTCAAAATGGTCAAAGAAGAAGCAAAGTTTTAGTTGAATACAATAATTCATCAATTTGCTAGATGTTGCTAGAAGCTAACATATTGGAAGCTTGAAGATTTTTGAAGAACATTCAAAAGAATAGTACACCTACAACATTCTACAACATTGAAGAAATTCAAAATCAAATTGAATTGAAATTGGAAGTCAAGAAAATTAGAAGATTATGGAAACTACATGAATACAAGTTGAAAGAAGATTCATGAAGCCAACTCATAAAATAGTAGTCATTACAAAATTGAGTTGTAATTCATAAATTATTATTTTAGTAGGAAGTATTGCCTATATAAAGGCACATATGCCTTGTGAATTGTATGTGTGTGTTCCATAATGAAATGTGTATGTTTTGAAATGTGAAAATTCTCTTCCTTGTTATATGAGTGTTAGTGAGTTTGAGAGATGAAAAATATGATAATGTCATTTATATGAGTGAGTGATCCTAGGGCCAAATTAGTTGTGGGTATTATAATTACATTTGTCTTCTCATTTGTTTACATAGGATGGAGCTTTGGCAAATAAGTTTCAATATCAATAATGCATTCACAACCAGACTCGTTTTCTTTCTCTTTTTAATTCTATATACGTAAAAGTGAAAAAATTATTCCATAAAAATTCTATAATCAGTACCATATTCATCTCAATGATGATTTTCAGCAACAAAAAATTAGCTTAGTGATAGTTTCAACAACAAATTATTCAGGGTTCAGTGACGAATTGACAGTCGGTGATTATTTTCAGCAACAAAAGGGTGACTAGTTCAGTGATATTTTCAGCACCAAAATCAAAGGCAGCAACAAAACAGAAAAGGAAAGAACTGGAGAATTTGTAGGAACTCACCAAATTGGGACCAGCTTCTGGTTGTGCGAAGGAAGCTGGCGGCAAGGAGGAATCCCCGGGACCTGTTGCTTCTGCCTCCGCAACGACGAGCGCAACGAAGGTGCGGGACTGACTGTGAGACGGTAAAGAGACAGGGTACGACGAAGATGACCAGTCCCAGGACCTGCTGCTTCTGCCTCCGGCGACAACGAGGGTAGGGAAGGCGCGCGAGCGCGACTGAGTGCGAGACCAAAGACCGTGATAGAGACCGGAGCCAAGAGAGCGACGACGATTTGAGTGCGACACCAGACAGTGAGAGACTGGAGCCGAGAGAGGGAGCGAGCTTGGTGCGAGAGCAATGAGCCACAGTGAGAGATGACTCGAGCTTGAGAGAGAGAGAGAGAGAGAGAGAGAGAGAGAGAGAGAGAGAGAGAGAGAGAGAGAGAGAGACGGTGAGGGAGGAGAAGGTCGCTTAAGAACGCTGAGCGACGTCGTATCAGAAATTTAATAAAAAAAATTAATTAAGCATGATCCGATCCGGTTTATTTAAACCAACCAGATCGAACCGGATTTAAATAATAAATACTAAACCGATTATTTAAATACACCAATCACAATGTGACACATTAGCAACTTTAAAAAAAGATGTTTTAAACATCTTTATGAGAGTATCCCCCTTTCTTTTTCTCCTTTTGTTATTTTCTTTCATTGTCTCCTTACAGTTTTTAAATCACAAATTCAAATTTTTTTTCAAATTTCTTGATTTCACTTTTATTATATCATCCCAAATTCAAACTCCAAAACTCAAAAATGATGACAACAAAGATAAAACTCACTACAAAATTCTTAATGTTCTCAAATTTTTTAGTAGTTTATTATCTCTACTTTCTACCGCAACCCACCAGTCATCACTATTAAAATTGTCGTGAATAAAAAGAAAAAGTACCAAAAAATAATAAATTTTGACTGTTGAAAGAGCTGAAATTATGGGTTAAAAATTTTTCAATGATCTTTGATTATCTTTTCTATAGCAAAAATATTAAATTAATTATTTAGTTAAAAAAATCTAAAAATATATATATAAATATATACGAATAAATTATTATTGATTTGTTAGATGATTTTGATATATATACAATATTTTTATAAAAATGTTTATTATAATCACAATTATAAATTTTTTTTAAGATTAGGCATAAATATGAAAAGGAAAAAAGTCTACAAAGTCTATGGTGTACCTTATCCTTGTTAAGAACACTATAGCCATCCAATTTCCAATAATGTATTATTTGCATTATAAAAATATTTAAAATAATTATATTTTAATAAAAAAAATTTAAACTTCATAAAGTTACTTATAATCCTTTTAATTAAAATAGAGTACAACTAATATTTTTTGTAATTATTAAAAGTTTTTTTTACAAAGTTTAAAAATTTGTATTGTAACCATTTTTTATAATTATTGCAAAACTTTTTTATAAAGTTTAAATTTTTTATTTCACTCTTTATTTTATTTGCATTTGTTATTTTAGTTACACTCATTGTAAATTGTACTGGTTTATCACTTTATACGTCCAATTAAATTTTTAAGTTTTCATAATTTATCATATTACAGTCCCTACTAAATCCTTATAGGTGTCATAATTTAGTGTGTGCTTTAGATAGTTTTTTTAGAAATGAGATTTTTATAATTATTTTAATTATTTAATAAAATATATTTTTTTATTATTTAATATTTTGTCTCGTATTTTTTTAGTTTTATTTAAAAAATATAAGATAAGAGACATTATTTTATTAAAAAATTTAAAAAAATTAAGAAGGTCTATTTTTCGATTTTTTATATGCTTCCTAATTAAATTGTATAATCATTTACGTAAAATGGAATAGAAAAAAAAAATTTATCTAATTAGGACGATTCAGATAATATTAGGGATGTCAATATAGGACAGGAAGCAAGGAGGTATTTCCCGTCTCCACCCCCAAAATTAATCTCTGTCTTCGTTCTATTCTCCTGGGGAAATAATTGTCCTCATTCTCATTCTCCGCATTTTCTGCATTTTTCGCGAGGTCCTATTCCTCATTTTTCTATGTTTAACATTCATATGAAAATTATAATAAAAAATATCAAAAAAACTAAAAAACAAACTACAAAATATTATTATAAACACACAAATATATCTTATCCAAAATTATAAGTCCAGAAATATAACATAGCAAATCATAGTCTATAAAATAAAATCTTGAACAATAAGGTTAGGACTTTTCAATGAGTGAAACTACTAAAAAAATTTTTATATTAGAAATAAAGTAAGAATTATTAAATAAGTTTAAAAATTCGGAGAATTATCGGAAATGGGGTAGGAATTTCTGCTCGGATCCCCACACCTGTCTCGGAAGAATTTCGCTCCTCATCTCCATTCCTACAAAAAAAATTTTCACCATTGGAATTTCATTTGAGGCGGTCCCAGCGGAGATTCCCACCTCCTGAAAATTTTTGACACCCTAGGTAATATTAGAGTCTATTCAATATTCATTTTATTTAGGTAATTTATCTTTTTACTATTTCTTAATAATAATAATAATAATAATAATAATAATAATAATAATAATAATAATAATAATAATAAATATATAAATAAGTAAAATTGACCAAACATACACCAAAACCGAACCACAGGCAAAGCAAATTGACTCTTCTCCCTCCTTTTTCTATCTCTCTCCTTGCGAGTTTCTCTGCTTCTTGTTTTTCTTCAAATCATTCGCAGAGAAAAAAGAGAAAAAAAAAATGGGGTTCTTCTCGTTTCTGGGTCGTGTCTTCTTCGCTTCCCTCTTCATCTTATCGGCATGGCAGATGTTAGTTCTCTCTCTCTCTCTCTCTCTCTCTCTCTCTCTTTCTCTTTCAGATCTATCAGTTTATCTTTTTTCTTTCCAATAACCCTTTTTTCAATAATAACAGTAATAATTCAGATTAATGGAAAAAGATGTATTTTTTCGGTTGTACTTTCGTTTTTTACGCATCTGGGTTGTCATCAATCACTTCTTTCATCTCACAGTTATTATTGTTTTAATCATTTTCCGTTTTATTTATTTATTTAGTTTGCAATTTTGGGACACATTTATAATAGAATAGATAGAGAAGAACAAAACCTATTTTGGCGATTGACTTGATTTGATGAATTCATGGTAAAAGCGTGTTTCTTGTTTTCTGTTTAATATGTTCGTAGCTTAGGTTAGATGAAAAATCATGCGATAGAAAGAATTATAACTCAGCTTAGGGTGCTCTGACATGATTACATAGTTTATTTATGATGTTATGTATGTTATTATTCTGCATATGAATGTTTTGAAATACAAAATAAGAGAGAGAATTCAGAATTGCCTTGCTTGCCAAAATTTAAACTGATTAACCTTTAGTTTGCTAACAATGATGATTATGCTAGCAACATTTAGTACTATTGGATTTATTTATATAATTATGTATGTTTAGGTTTAATGAATTTGATGCCACTGGTGGACCCATTGCAAAGGAGTTGATTCCGAAGCTCAATGTTTTGAGGGGAAATTTGGCGTCGAAATTGGGGGTTGCGATACCACAATTGGATGTAAGGCCACTTTTTCTGTTGAGGGGAATGGAATCCATTCTTAACTTGTACAGTTGTAGTTAGTTGTTTCCTTTCTGATTGAAGCGTAAAAAATTTCAGGTTCGCCAACTCATTGCCACTATCATTTTTCTAAAGGGGGTTGGAGGGATTCTATTTGTGTTTGGAAGCACATTTGGATCTTTTCTTCTGGTACGGCCGCAACGGCTTGATTTCTGTATTTACATTTCAAGTTCTGATCTTTGCCTTGGTCCGAAAGCATTATAATCCTGATTGAGATTGTTCGTTTCTTTGTAGCTTTCGCATTTGGCACTTACTACTCCAATTCTGTATGACTTCTATAACTACTCGCCTAAAAGGCCCGAATATAGCTTACTACTGAATGATTTCATTCAGGTTTGTGCAACTACAAACTCTTGTCACTTCATGATTTCTTGGCTCATTGTTTCTTCTTTTTATCTTCTGTGGGTGAGAATTTGACATATCATGTTCACATTTTATGGCAGAACATAGCACTCTTTGGTGCATTGCTATTCTTTATAGGGATGAAGAATTCAATTCCAAGGAGACAACTCAGGAAGAAGAACCCAAAACCCAAGACAAATTAGAAACTTAGAAAACGGAAAAATGTATGTTTCCAGAGAGAACAGGCTGTCACATTGCTGAATTGCAGCTTTTTTGGGATAGATTTCTTTATTAAAACCCTTTTTTGGATTATTAATTGTTTTGTCAGATGCCACATGATTTGATTATGAATATGCCTTAGATTTCCTTTATGACCCTATTGTACTTGGGGTGAGTTCTTGTGCTATGAGTAGATGCTAAGAAAAGTTATGGTTGGGTTTGCTTGTCAATCAAGTTTCAGAGTGCTACGTATACTTCCACCAGTTTGTTAGAAGGTTAAATTTCCAAGAGGAGTCATGATCATAGTTACATTTAAATGTTGCTCAGTTCAATTTATTTTTTATATCATATTACATTACATTTCATTACACCCTTTCCGTGTGGTCCTTTTTCGGACTCTGCATCAACGCCGGATGCTTATGCAATTGGCTGCCCTTTTACATTACATTTCAAATATGATGTGTTGTTGCATCAAGCTCTTACAATGGGGTCAAAATAGCTATTAGTAAGGGTGTAATGCATAGGTGACATGAATCAAATAAAATCAACAATTGTGTATATGTAATTCTGATTTGAGTCTCATACACCAAAGCTCAGTCTAGTTTCCACTTTCCAGCTCACTGAAGATAGGCCAGCATAAATGTGAGGCATTTTGTGGGGGTACCCAACTTTTCTACCAGTGCAGTAGTGCACTAACTGCATTTTTTAAATATGCAAGGATATATCTTGGTCCAAGTTTAGCTGATAGTGCTGCTTTTACAATCTGCATAGTTAGCATGGTGGTTGGCTCATAAATTCCATTGCCCTCATCCTCATAAGTAGCTATCATTATTGACTCCAGTTTTGGAGTACTCTTCATATCCATTCATAAATCAATCAAAAGCCAATTATGCAAAAATTTTGATGATTTAAAAAAATGCATCTCAGTTTATTTTGAAATTTAAATGATATTATAATTAGTTGGTTATAAAATTTGGAGCTCAACACTCAAATATTGTAAAGACTATTCTTTGAACTTTGAAGGATAGTTATTAAACTTTGCATTACCAAAATGTTGAGTGCTTTGTCATTATACATGAGATGAAATAAGTGTACTTTTTTCTAAATTTCAAGGGAGATTTGTCTTGCGTTAACGGTCCGAGGACCAAAAATTTTGAAACTGATTTTGAATCAAATTCCCACTTGCATATGGTTAACTTTATACTTTACATATATAATAACATCAAGGAGAATACTATGATGCACCTTAGTTTGACTTAGTGTTTAATGCACCAGATTTAATGTGTAAAACTTAGGATTTTCGTAATAATTGAGAAAATAGTTCCTTTAAGCATTTAAAATCATTACAAATTTTTAAAAACTTCTACTTTTATTTCTTAATAAATATTCATAAAACATTTGTTAGATAAACCCTAAAACTGAATCTATACTAGTAGTAATTATTTGTGTTGTACCAGTCAATATATACGAAAATGGATCCTCTCAATTATAAAAAAAATTGAGTGCAAATTGTAATCTTTAGCTTTTTATTGTTCTCTTTTTATATTTATTTTTTTTGTCTCACTTATAAAATTAATAATGAAAAATTACACTTTACTCCCTCAATTATTAAAAAAAAATTGAGGGGATTCATTCCCGTCAATATATAGCATTTGAGCATAGTACTATCTACCTAATTACATTGAAGACATTGTCTAACATCAATTTTGGCCTAAACGCCTTTGTGTCAATTTGAAATGTGAGAATGTAACACTTCCTTAATATGCTTCTATTTTCTGTTGTTGCTCCAAAAGTATATAAAAGACAGCAAACTAATATTGGAATTATTGTAGTATAAATTTCACAGAGTAGTGACTAGTGAGTACAAGGATTGACAACCGGAAAAAAAAAAAGAAAGAAAAAAAAACTGTTGGTAAAAGTATCTCTTGTAGGAACAATTAATTACTCAACCGGTTAATGAGTAACCATTATTACTTGATTAACCACTTGAATGGTCAAATATTCCTGAATTTGAAGAAAGAAAAAACTTCTACTCTTAACATGAGAAAAAAAAAAAAAATTATAGTGGAAAATGTCTTCCTTCACCATAAACGTTAAAACTCACACATCAAATTGAATTGTTCTTGTAGCATGAACACCAATCTGAACCATCCTTTGAAGCAACTAAACCACCTCCATCAGTGCTTATGGATTCAGCACCTGAATATGATGTCAAAGCAGGAAATACTTTGCCAGACCCATCAATTTCGAGTTCATTGTCTTCCTTGTGAGTAATGTTGACATCCTTGGATATTTCACAGCCATCATCTTCATCGATTCGTGGAGCTGATAACCTATTGCTATCATGGTGGTTAGCAAGGTCTTCTTCGTCTGACAAACATCTACAACAGTCAAATTCATCCGGATCATAAGGTTGGCTCATTTGGGATTGTGATTCGGATGCATTCCCTAATGTACAACTTGATAACCAAGGATCCTGATCATCTGAAAATCTAGGAAGTTTGCTGAAATCAATCGATTCACAAGGCACAGCTAAACAATCAAATTGGAAACTAGAATTAACAGAATCCTCTGGTGGCACAGAGCTATTGAGGTGGAGGCTTTCTGATGTGAAAACATCATTGATAGAATTAAGGACAGGATTAGGACTACCTTGTTTTCGATTGTCTGTATGGACAAACGACAATGCAATATGCAAGTCTGAACCGTAGTCTGATTCTGGAGTTTGCATAACATTCCCACTGCCTATTGAATTCAGGGATAAGGGTGAATTCTCATCAATGGGATTGTACTGATCTTTTTTACCTTTTCCCGAGCTACTACAACTAAGCATGGAATTTGTAGAAAATAATATGGATGGATAAGAAGGGGACAACATGGAATCAAAACATACTTGGAATTCGGAAATTCCACTTGGAGAAATTGAAGAACTCATCTTTCTCCTTATATGATAAGAAGTACCAGACAAATCACTGCCATCAGTTATATTCCAAAAAGATTTGGAACTGCATGATGGTGAAGTACTGGAATCAAAAGTTGTGGATTCTGCTAGTCCTTCACTTTGTTTTGCTTCGCTGTGGGCATTTGGACTGAGAACCTTCTTCCCCTTGTTACGTGGCGAAGAAAGCCAATGCACTAAAGCTTCAACCGGCAAAGGCAACAAGGAAGGACTCACATCGTCGCTAACATCTGTGACTTTCTTCTCACCACCATCATCAAAACTATCAGCAGCTGTTTTATCAAAGCCTGAATAGTTCTCTTCTACAGTAAGAATCCCTCTAGGCCTGCATTTCCTCTTGTCAGTGACACCAGAAACAAGATATCCAGCACCATAACAAGCCGGTGTGGTTGTTGAAACCAAAGAAGATCCACATTGTATCTCGGGCGAAACAGAGTTATTAATCGGAGGTGTTCTACTAGCACTTCTATTTGAGTTCTCGTTAACATCCTCATGAATCATACAATCCAAATCCAACTCAGCAACTTTTCTACTCAAAGGAGTCAAGCTAGGAGTACCATGAGAGGTTTTAAGCCGGGAATCCTCATTGCCATTATCAATTATCCCTCTCAAACTGTCTTTCTTTCCCTTTAACTCCTCAGATCCAGGTGCCAACCCAGGTAAAAGTTTGCCATGCTCACTCAGAACAGAACAAGGCTTAGACTTTTGCCCAGTCCTGCATGGGGGGTTCTTCCGACATGGCCGTGCCTTATTCGACGAGATCCTTTTTGCTTGTGGCTCAGCATTGCTACCTCTAGAAAGATTCTCCTTTGAGGACTTAGGTTTGGGTTGTTTCGAACAAATCCCATCGGGTACTGAGTTAGGGGTTTTGGAGAGGCTCTTCGGCTTGTGTGATGCAGGTGTTTTGAAAGAAGAGGAAGACAGGAACCTGAGGCAACCACTTGGGGGTTCAGTGGATAGATTGGAAGAAGCATAGCTGCTGTTGCTGCTGTTGGAAATGCGGTTGAGATCCTGCAACGGGCTTCGAGGACTTAGCCTATTCTTTGCAGAGTTTGCTGTTGCCTTTGGTGGAGGCAGAGAAGAGGGTTTTCTTGATGAAAATGCCTTGCTCATAGTGAGAACCTGCAGGATCTACAATTACATTGAACTGAACACTAACACATCAACATTGAACAAGAACTGAATTGAAAACTAACACATCAACAATGAACAAGCACACTGAGTTTATCTGAACCCTAATCCATGAAAACTGAACAAACACATCTCACATATCACATTTGCCATAAGCACAGTAGTTTTTTAACACCCAAGAGTGAAAAATTAGAAATTTCCTCAAACTATTGAATAACAAACAAATGAATATCAAATTTTGATAAAATCCCAGAAACTAATTCTAAGTTTGTACTTTAAAACATGTGCCCCCACTTTTGTCTATTCAATTGAAGAATATTACACCCAGGAATGGAAAATCGGTGGGGTTATAATTTCTACCAAACAGTTTCTTACTTTCTTTTCACATTTGCCATCAAACAAAAAGAAAGATAAAAGAGAAATGGACCAAAAACCAAAACGCATAAAGACATTCCATTTAGACAGAAGATCTAAGAGGTTGTGATAATTTACCAGTGGAAAGGAGATCTAAGGAGGTTGGAAGCTTGAATTGGATTAATGTAGAACAAAACATTGAGTGAACAAAACTGTTTGGTTGCTCCGATCAGTGTTCCGAAACAGCAACAATGGTGTTCTTCAGCTTCAGCTGGAAGAACATGGAGTGTGTACCTCGTTATTGTTCAAACTTTGAAATAAAATAGCGCTAATAATTAATGATTTTTATTATGTATTAATTGCTAATTAATTATTTGCTCAAGAGTTAAAACCGTTTTCGACTTTTTCTTTATTCAACGAGATAGCCAGTGAGTGAGTGAGTGATTTGGTGACTTTCGACCCAACATAAAATGACAAAAATGCGAATTTTTTTTTAAATAAATAATTTAAATATTTTATTTATCGATATATGTTATTTGTAGTATATTTATTAATTTTTTTATTTGTCTCGTTTATACTTTAATAAGGCACGTTTTGTAATACACATTACGTTTGCACACTAAATAAAAGGAGCGATTTGTACGTATTTCGTTTATACGGTAAATAAGATATCTTCAATCTCAATTTGTTTACTATGTAAACGAAATACTATAAAAATTAATTCGTTTGCATGTAAACGAGATAAACTACGATAAATTTCGATCAATTATAAAAGAATATGTAACTATTTGTATTTTCTACAAATATTTCACTTCTTTTTTTCTTCGGTTTTTTTAATAAATTTAGTAAAAATATCTAGTACTAGTAGTAGTGGATATATTGTTGTAAGTGTGTATCTTAATTGTCATCTGAGAAATAATGATACTAAGATTATATTTGAGTGTGATAATTTTATTCTGTTACACACTTGGAGGGTAAATTCTTTGTCTGAGTTAAAGAGTTTAATATTGACGAACCTCAGTACTAACGGGACAAAAGAGAATGGAAGAGTTGGGTATAGGTTGCTAGCATCAATGGAAAATTGAGTATTTCAATTTCGTCTATTTTGACTCGATGGCGATGAGCATATGCGTCTCATGTTTGATATGAACGGGAGAATTATGGCGGAACAAGTGATGAAACTTTTTACAGAGGTTGATGATGTTGGTGGTAGTGGTGATTCTGTCCACTCAAATTTTGTCTAGGAGACCCACCACTTGCACCACGACTCCTGCACTATGCTAGTCCAGTGGTATACATGAATGTATACGGTGAAGAGTTTAATGAGGAGTATGTTGTTGATAGCAACAAAAATGGTTCTTCTGAGGATGATGAGGAAGAAGAATTTGTACCAGAGACTCTAGTCGGTGGATTAGTTCAGTATTTTCTTTCTGTCCCACAACCAATTTCGGAGTTATTAATTGTACTCAATCACTATCATACATTTGATCTGGATGCTATGCACGAGGAAACTCCATTTTTCAATATGAGTGGAGAAGATTACAACATAGACGGTGGTGTAGAGTTTCATATTGGTCCCAAATTCAAAAGCAGAGAGACAATCATGCAATAGTTATTATTATTATTATTATTATTATTATTATTATTATTATTATTATTATTATTATTAGGATAAAGTATATTTTATGTTGTTAACATTTGCGGGTTTTTTTTAATATCCCTAATGTTTATTTGCATTCAATTTAGTCCCTAATATTTTTTATTTGTGTCAAAATTATCCCTGGATGTTAATTATATGTAAAATGTTAAGGACAAAATTGAAAATTTTCAGGGATAGTGTAACCCTCTACCCTTCAAAGTCTTATACTTAAGTCAATATTCAATAAGGGTTTGGTGCTACGACACAAGGTTGAGACATAAATATTTATGTATAGAAGAAAGTATTAAGTTATAAGCCTGTAAGAGGACTTAAACATCGAAAAAAGACAATTCACCAATCGTTCACACTCGATAACATACGTAAGCACTAGTACGTCGGAAGAGTAGATAATTAAAAGCTTAAAAGAAGAATACTAGTCTCAGCCCATGAAGATTAGGTCAGCAAGAGTTACAACAGTAAGATAGTTTGATATACATGCCTTATCTCTTTAAAAATACATCATAAGCTTCTAAAGACAAATCTTTAAAATAAATATATCATATGAGTTTTTCCAAAAGAACGAGAGAATCTAAAATCAAAACAAAAATAAAGGTTTTCTTTGTCATCTTTCAGATAAAACTCCCGCTTATTGAGTAGCGTTGGGCCTGCATTTGAAAAATAGAAATAATATATGGATGAGAACCCAAATCACCGGGTTCTATGAAAGGTAAAAGTACCGAATCGATATAATATAAGGTAACAGGAACTCTCTAAACAATCTTAATCTTCAACGACTCATTGATCCGAGCCTAGAGTTCCCACTAAACTAGAAAATGGCAACTTACCTAAGGATTTCTAATCTATCTATTTATTCTCAGTCATTTCTACAAACCTATAATCACCACATTAAGAACAACCCTCATCGTCACCAATACCAGCATAAAGGATCTCTCAATTGTTCAAACACTTACAAAGCAATGCAAAGAATACACAAATTGAGATAACAGTTAAGATAATTAGCTCAAATAGCATATAAATACAATTATTCAACAAAACAAGCCAAATACAAGATGCATACCCAGTCAATACACACAAATGCAAATGATGCATATCTGCCCTATGGCCAATGAGTTCATTTGTCGGTTATACAGCTGATAAGCCACTATTTTATTATATATTTTGGACTACATTGAGTGGGTTTTGTCAACTATTCTCACACTTATTCATGTAAATTGCATGTTTTTTATTTCCTTCTTAATTGTGTGCTATGATTGAAAACTTGCTTCCTAGGCCTTAAAATTGTTAATATTTAATTATCCTTTATTACCATTCGATGCCGTGATGTGTTTGTTAAGTGTTTTCAGGTTTACAGGGCATGAATGGCTCAAAGGATGAAGATAAAGCATGTTAAAGTGGAAGGAACACAAGAAACTAAAAAGTTGAGAAGCGAGGATCGACGCGCACGCATGGCCAATGCGTGTGGATGACCAGGAGCGTCGTTTCAGTGACGCGTACGTATGACTGACACGTACGCATGACAGAGCGTCACGTGCTGTACTTAACAGAACTCGCTGGGGGCGATTTTGGGCTGATTTGGACCCAGTTTCAAGCCCGAAAATACATACTAGAGGCAGGGATGGAGTTGAGACTGAGGACACTTCAATTTTCACTTTAGTTTTAGTTTTAGTTTGAATTCTAGAGAGAGAAAGACTTACTTTTCTCTAGGATTTTGATTTCTTAGTTTTTCTTTGAACTGGATCTTGAGAGAGCTGCTGCTACCTTCAATTGAAGTCACCATATTTATAGTTTGCTTTTTCAATAACTCAATTACTCTTTTACATTTAATTGCTTTGAGTTCGTGTTTGGATCTTGTTATTTTTTAATTTTATTAATGCAGTGATGTATTTTTATATTTATTTTTATTGCTTGTTTGATTCGTGTTAATTATTGTTCGTGTCAAGTTTGATTTAATTAATTTTTCATAATTATCATGTCTTTTATTTATTCCTATTATGTGTTTATGAAAATGGCATCCATGTTAATGGAGTAGATATTCCAACTTGACTTGGAAGTTGATTAATTGGAAACACTTGAGTTGTGATACTCAAGCATCAATTTGTAATTGAGAATTGCTGGCTAACTCGGTTTTCACCAACTCTAGTCCCTCCGGATGAGGTGATTAGGACTTGTGAGTCAGAGTTAGTGACAACCATTTGACTTTCCTTCAATTGTTAGAGGATGACTAAGTGGGAGCAATGACCCTTTACTATTATACTTGGAAAAGACAACAAGGATAGGAACTCCAATTTTTATCCCTAACTAAGGCCTTTTATTTCAAATACATATCACCTCTTGTTATTTGCTCATTACTTTAATTTCTAGTTGTTTATTTTTCCATTCTCAATCTCAAAAATTATTCAAGAAAATCCTGACCAATAATTTACATTCTGTGTCAACTCTTTGGGAAACGACCCGGGATTCTACTCCCGATTATTTATTTTTAATTGTGACACATTCTAAATTGATTGTGGAATTTTCGTCGGTTAAGGTTGTACTTGCAACGCTATTTTTCTCAGAAATTCTTAACCAGCATTTTTCCACCCATCAACAGCCAAACCCAACATGTTCAGTAGCGAACCCTAGACAGTCCCTCGGTGTACGCATCCCGAAGAGGTATTCACTTCTCTTGGGGGAATTATCCGGAAAGGTCTAAGTGTTTAGTCACATCTTGCGACGGAGGATCAAAAAAAGTCTCAAATCTCAATCCGGAGCAAGTGAAGCGAACCACTGCATCTATCCAGGGAGTTTCTATCTCAATCCAGAGCAAGTGGGGTGAACCACTGCATCTACCTAGGGAGGCATCATATCAATCAAACTTATCTCCATCATTTAATCATGTCAACTCATCCTTTCAATCACTTCTAACTTAATTTGACTCAATAATTTTCTTCCCAACGCTTTCTACCCTCTAATCCACCGTCTCTATACTCATTATAGGGGTTACATAAGATTACAAATTTTTCAGAAAAGCCAAATAGTCAAAAAGATAGTTTAAATGAGAAAATAGAACTTATGCGTATGCATCACCCTTTTGCGTACACACAAATCAGAAAGTGCATCCATGCTTGTGTGTACGCATAACTAACTGTGCGTAAGCACAACTTGTAAGATTCATCTCATGGGTACACACACCTCTTGTGCGTACGCACGACCCTTGACACCCGTTCTGACCTGTGCGTGCGTATACATATCATAAATTCTGGTTTTTCTGCAAACTCTCAGATTTCATATTTTTATACCCAATTTCAAACTCTCATAACTTTTTCTACAAAATTTTGTTTTTTCTCATTCTTAATCCGATTTAAAGCTCTCATCACCATTTGATTTAAAGCTCTCATAACCACCTTTAATTTAAGACAAGTTTTATCCAAATTCGAACTCCGAGCGTCAATTTATGGCCTGTCGAAGTTGGCTAAAAATATATTTTTACCAAATTCACACAATCCTTTAATTTCATCACTTCTCAATTCAATTCAAGTCTAAACCATTTCAAAATCATTTCTACACATTCTAAACACTCATTTATCAATCCTCAACTATTTCAACCCTAAATTAACCCACTTCTAACTTATTTAACACATTCATCAACTATATCCATTTTACAACAATACACAACACTTATATATCCAAATTTACTATCAACCAAGAATTAATCATCTCATTAGCATATAACAATTCGCATAACTTACCTCCACTTACCAAATAGGAGGTTCCTCACCCTATCACGGCCTCCGACCCAATTTTCTCATCAAATCATCATCATAATCAATAACACCACCCAATTCACAATATCACAACCAATTGAATCATGCAATTATCCAACATACACTTAAACCAAACAATCAACCACAACAATTTAACAATAATCCTAAGCCCACTAGCCTAAGACTTCATGTCACATTACATGGTATTTATCCGAAACTTATACCCATATTTTAATGTCGCAACTTCAAGCTTCCAAGCTTCCTTTCCAAAATTTCTAAGCCTCGAGTTGGTTCACACCAATGTCAAATTTCACAATTCCACCAAATCAAGCTTCCAATTACTCAATCTAATACCATATCATATAATTTGGCACAATATCAAAACTATGGCTCATATAAATTGATGAACCATGAGGAAAAAAGGGATCCTTACCTTTACTCACTGAATTCAATAATGAAAACCACCAAGAACACAAGATAGAGAACTCTTATAATATCAAAATCACCAAAAATCATCAATATTCAAGTTCAAAACGTAAATTCAGACTTGAATGAGAAACTAGAGCTGGAATTTTGAGTTACTCAGCAAAATAATTAGATAAAATTGAAGAGGAGGAGATAAACTTCGCGTGGCCATAAACGATGCAGCAATTGGAGCTCTGGAGAAAAAGTTATAGCCAAATGAAGATGACGAATGTTAGGATTTAGCTTTCAGCTTTCTCTTCACTCCATTTAAGCTACTCTCTCACCAAATGGGAAGGAGTGGCTAAACTGCTAAGGATTTTGGGGTATATATGTGTGAATTTGGACCCAACATGCACCCGTTTGTGAATTTTGGTCCGTTTGGCCTAACCTTAAACCAAAATCTTTAAGATAAGTGCTCGGGTTCCATTCTAAATACTTTTTTAATCATTTTTATATTTTTAATTTTTTTTACTCGCAGTACCAGACAGATTTAAAACGGTACAAAAAATTTTAACGTTGGTACACGTTTTTTCCAAAATTATTATATTTTCGTGCTCAATTTAATTTTCTCAATTTAAATTTTACCGTTAAATTTATAAATTATAAATTCTAATATTTTTACATATTCTGGACGTCTTAATCTCGATTAACATAGTTTTAATTAATTAATTTATTTAATTTAATTTTTTCAAATTTTATAGATAATTTTGACACAAATCAAGAATGTTAAAGATAAAATTAAATTAATTAAAAATATTACGGACAAAATTGAATAAAATTAAACATTACGAATATTTTTGTAAAAAATCGTAAATATTACAGACAAAAAATACGCTTTATCTTTATTATATTATGATTATTGTTGCAATTTTAATATAGATGCTAATTGTATTTAGGTGTTATTTTATAACTAAAATGCTTAACGATGCATAGTAAATTCAATTAATTAAAGGAATTGATTAAGGGGATGTTTTTTTTAAAGAAATAAAATGCACAATATAAGCAATTTTTTTTAAAGATTGTTACTTATTCAAAATAAATGACATGATCCAACGTCAAGAGAGCTTTTTATAATAATTGTCGTTTATTTAAAATGGTTGATATGACACAATAAAAAATAATTACATGACATATATAATTTTATTTTACAATAGTTTAGTATCAAGTTTTAACTTTTATATAATAAAAATAAATTTATTATGAAAATTAAATGCTTTTGATAATTCAAGTTTTTTTCCGAAAGAAATAAAACAAATATATACCTACCAAAAGGGAAAATAATAATTAAGGAAGAAATTATTTACAAAATTAAACATATGATTGAATTGAAAAAAAAAAACGTATGATTGAATATCTCTACGCTAACCACAATAAAATAATATTGTAAGTAATATATTTATTTAAAATTTAATATTAAAAAATATCTAAAATTAAAAACAATTAAAATATCTAAAATTAAAATAAAAAAATATTTGAAATTTAAACTAAATAAAATTAATTTATGATGTAAAAGTTTAAAATTTATGATTTATAATTTATAATTTTAAATTTATAATTTAAATTTTGTAATTTTAAGATTTAAAATTTAAAATTTAAGACATAAAATTTAGAATTTAAGATATGGAGTGATTAGATATAGCGAAACTCATAGCCAGTAAAGGCACTGGCAGTTGTGGACGGTCTGAAGCGGTGGTGATAAAATTATGGTTGTGGAAAGAAAGGAGAAAGAAAAAAGGTAAAACTAATGGAAATAAATCATTATAGTCAACTTATATTTGCAATATTAGTTTTCTAGAAGAGATTCAATCTGGGGTGGTTCATGATCCAGACCGATTCGGACCGAATTGATTTAGGACAAATTTGGTTCGGCTTCATTGTGACCCTTACTAGACACAAAATCTAAAATATTTGGCCCGATTAATAAACCATTCAATCGGTTAGACCCAAGGCTGTAGTCACTCAACCTAGTCTATTTGAGTAAAAAATTATTTTGCTGTCTTTATTCTTTTTTCGATTCATGTAATAATCTTTCGTATAAATAAAGGACTAATTTTTATATGTTTTGTAATTGACTTATTTTTAACTTAGTAATTATTATGTTTTAATTCTTTTGGTTGTTATTTAATTTGTTAAATATTTCTATGTGAATATAACAATTTTGGTATAAATTTTATCTAGATTCAATAGTATTGTGAACTAAAAATAATAAAATTTTATTAAATTTAAAATTAGGTAAAAATCTTAAAAATAAATTTGGTCAATATTTAGGACAAAGTACAAGAGAAAAATCGAATTTACTCTTATTTATGTACATCCCTGACTCTAAGATCGTCAAATGGATCAACTCGAGTCATTTAGACCCAACTTGATTAAGCTCGCGAGTTATTACAACAAGAATTTGATAAATTAGTGATGAATTTTTACGAGAAATATTTTTTGTCACAAATCCATCGCTAATTTGTGAGGAATTAGTGACGCACTAACGACAAAATTAATGAGCGGTCACAAAAGATCTGAAATTGAGAAAAACGATTGATTAACGAGAGATTTATGGGTATGTTTGTTTCTCGCAAATTAACTTTAGAAGCTAAAAAAAGAGCAGGAAAAATTTTCTCGCTAATTTGTCACAAATTAATTAGCGAGTGACAATGTTCTAACAAATCAGTCACTTAGGGGTTCAATCAAATAAAAGTAAAGTAGCGAGGGACATTATTGTCACTATTTTATCGCAAGTGTTTAATATACAATTAACGAGAAATAATTCACACACTAGTTCGTCGCTAAATAAACTTTGTGCGAAAATACTAATTAGTTAGGAACAATGTTACTAGCTAATCTGTTACAAAGACTTGAAATGTATTTTAGGATGGACAATTTCCTAGCTAATTTGTCACCAAAGTTTTTTTTAGTAAGCAACTAGTTTCTCGCTAATTTATCACATAATATTGTAAAATTCAAAATTAGGGTAACTACAGAAAATAATCGTCGCTAACTTGTCGCAACGGATAAATCATTCGACTAGGGAAGTGTTCTTTGCTAATTAGTCACTAAATTGGAAACACGGGTATTGAGCGCCTAGGACCTAAGTAGTGAGAAATTTGCAACCGTTTAACAACTGACACTCGTTCGCTGATTTCAAGTCGCTAATTAGCGGGCGAAATACATTCGCAAGTTTATTTTAGCGAGCGACTTGACAACTGCAATCTTGTCGCAAAGTAAAAGCTATATCCTACCTATTTGTAGCAAATTACTCGCTAATCCCATTGGAAATCAGTCGTGGAGTTATAACAAATCCAAAGTTAATCGCGAAAATTTGAGAAGTAACTTGTCGCAGTTGAGTCACTAATCAAAAGGTTATTTAGAGAGGAATTAATGACCACTTAACAACTAATAGACTTTCCTTATTTATTTCATGTTGCTATTAATTTGTGAGGAAAAACATTAGTCTTTATTCCGTCATTATTTGAACTAGCGGTTCACCAGGTATTATCGTGCCTGTTCAGCTGCTTTTCTATTGAGTTTAAGAAATTAATTTTATATTTTTATTTTTAAAATTATAAATTTAATATTAATAAATAAAAATAAATTATAAAAAATATAAAATATCTTAAATTATTTAACATGTAAAATCTATAAAATAAATAAATTTAAATTTAAAATAAGATTAAAAAAATATTAAGTTGTTATGATGTGTAACAAATCAATATAAATATTTACTAATATTATTTAAAGATTAGTTACTTATAAATATTATTAAATTTATTTTTTTCTCAATCCTATTTAATTAGAAGCAAATTTAAAAATTTATATCCAAATCATTTTTTATCTCCATCTATATTTTTAATAGATAAAAAATATATTTCTTCAATTTTACCTTAAACATCTTTAATTATCTTTAATTTTATTATTTTTTAAAATGATTAATTTTTATTTTAATTATATTATCTCATCATATTATACACTATCCTTTTCTCTTATTATTCTTTATACATGTATAATTATTATTATTATCTCTAATTAATATAACTACCATTTTAAAAATTAGTTCAAAATATAATTATAAATTAATTTTCCTTCCTTCTTCTTAATAATTTTGGTATTAAAAATCCTTTTTAATAATTAAATCTTCCTAACGGTCGTTTACAATATTTTTTTCCTAAATTTTTATCTTGATTGTTACATATAGTAACAACGTAATGATTTTAGTATTATACTTAAATTTATTCAAATTTTATTATTCTATACATTAAAAAAATAAAATAACTTATAAAATTATTTTTTGGTTACTTTTTTAGTTTTTATTTATTAATAATTTATTATTTACAAAATTTATATTTTTTTATCTCAAATTTATGGCCATGGATTCCTTGCTCCCACATTCTTGTAGGTTTATCATTAACCTTCATAAAAATAATTATAAAATGTACCCCATTTTTTTTTTGAAAAATTTACTAATTAGATTTTGACCCCTCAAATTATTGGTTTTTAACTTTGTCTCCTTTCTCTTTCATTTCCAGATTCAAAGGCATTTAGAGAAGAAAGGTCTACTAGGGTTTCCTCTCTTTATCAATTTCTGCTAGGATTTTCAATCACTGTCTCCCTCTCTTCCACTTCCCCTACTGCAAATCTCAATATCTTCCTCTTCCCCTCGCTGCCGCAACCTGCGCCCGCCGCCGCGCAACATACCACCACCGCGCAAGACACCGCCGCCGCCGCACAAGACGAGAAACTGAGAGAGATTAGAGTTCTTGGAGAGCATCAACGAGACTGAATAAATCTCCTTACGAAATAGAGTTCTGAGTTTTCTCCTGAGATTGTTTCTGCCGTCGCATCTGACTTTCTTCTATTTTGTTCTGTTGTGTTCTGTCAAACAACTTCCGAGTTTTCTTCTGTTTTTTTTCAAACCGAACCCTTAGTTTTGGATGTGCTCTAATTTTGAACCATTGCATAACCCAATTTTAGGAAAGATGAAAAGGTACAGAACTACATACTTTAAAATCTCTCAGTGTTGAACTCTTCATTTCAACGGATCCTGCTGTAAGTTTCTTCCTCATTGTGGTTCACTTTTTGATTGGTTAGGACTTAATTAAATTGCATGAATTAATTTGATAGGATCACAGCTTTTCCCTTTGCTGTGTAAATAGATTGTGTTTGTTGTTTGTATATTGAATTAGTAGAATACTGCTAGAGTAGGAAGGGATTTGAGCTGATTTAACATGTCTAAGAATCTTAACAAGTCCTTATATTCAAAATCTTCGTTGAAAATTTCTATGGACTTGTTCTGTAATCTTTCTGTAAATCTCTATAGGAAAAAATAGAAAATGAGAGAAGATTCTAGTGATTTTGTTTGGAGGGAAATCTAGTGGAACCCCATGAAAAATGCACTGTGGCATTTAGTTTTGTATGGTCATCTCCAAAAGTAAAGTTCTCAAAAGGCAGCACTTTTCATAGGTAATCAAAATTATGTAAGAATATTGTATATAGTAAATGTCTAGCAAGACGTAGTATGCCGACCATTTTTTTTGTGGTGCGCTTTTGTTTGAATAATTTCAATTCTTTTACTCTGCAGGAGATACACAAAATTTTATGGGACTTCTGAGAGAGCTGCAAAGGACTTGGCCCATGATGCATTAACTCATATGTTATCTAATTGGATTGAAGTTGATATTCTTCCTTACTATGGTTTATCTGCATTAGTATTATATGTTATGATCTTCACACACCGTAAAAGGGATAAAAGATATGAATGCTTCTAAATTAATGTTTCTAAGTGGTTTTAGATTCTGTCAGTAATATTTACAAACTTTGTTATGTTTTAAATTCCAAACAGAATATAAATGATGGGAAGAAGACATTGAAAAATGGCAAAATCCTTCAAGATGAGTCACTACCAGAATGGTAATTCTCTGTTTAAGCATGAAGACATTTTAATTTTTAAGCATCAACTTGTGTATTTATTTGTTATGGATAATTGCCAGGTTTATATTAGCTTAGAGCCTCTGCAGTATGTGCAAAAAACATAAAACAGAACTTTTCTTTTTTTTCTTTGCTAGTTCATGACTAGCTCTTCTATCTGTAAATTTTTGTTATTTATTTTAATTAAGAAAGGTTTCTCTCAATCTTTTCTAGATCATCCTCCCCCCATATTTATCAGATTGTTCTCCATTTGATCAACTCTTACTTTTGAAGCTTCTGTTGGTTTAGATAATATAACTAAATTTTCATTTACAGGTACAAGTTCACATTGTTTAATGAACTCTACTTTCTTGTTGTTGGAGGAACAATTGGGATTGGTATGTATTCATTTAAGTATATTGTTTTGTGATTGAATAACCTGCATAAATTCTAGCTTTTTGGTGGATCTTGCTATTGTCAGATTAGTCTAATAAATGAAGACTCTTTGATCTGTCTTCCAGACTCGCCTTTTCCATCTTCAAATATGAGGAATAAAAGCTAGGATCAGGTAAAAGAATTGGAAATATAGAAGTCAAAGTGATTGAAGCCAAAGTAAGTCGTAGACAAGGTGCAGATGCTGGGCGTACAATAGATAGCACCTATGATGTTGAGACCTGCATGCAGTCTCGCAAAATTTGGACAGGTGTGACCTACGGTGTTGCTTCTACGATGAACCTTACAGGAATGGAAGAGGAGGCATTCACAACTGCCGAGGGTATATTTCAAGCAAGCTGGTCAGAAGATGGATACGGGTAAACTTTCTTGTCATCTGTCCTCTATAATTGTGTGTGATTTTCCAGCATTCTCATTTTTTCTTGCATCTCGTTTACCGTAATAGGGTTAGGATTATTGGATGTGCAATTAAAAATTACTCCCTTAAACTAATTTTATCCCAAACTCAGATCTACAAAGACGTGATTAATGTATCCAATTTTAAAATATTTATAGCACAACAAATAAGTGAACCCTTGTTTTTTCTCTCATCATTGTTAATAATAGCATTTTGGTAAATACGTCTGTCATCAAGTATTGAATTTGAGTTCTTAACTTTATGTCACAACATCTACTAGAGGTTGAAAGTGTGGTGGTGTTTGTCATACATCTTGTGTGCAAAAAGTTTCCACCAAACTTATAATTCTGTGGCTTCATTCTTGCTGTTTAAATTGATAATTAGTTGAATTCATCAAATCATACATTTGATTAGTCTCTCAAATTGGGGTGAAGCAACTTCTTCTCTTTTGTCTAAAGAAATGAAATGAACTAATTCACCTGGTTTGGCATAATGCAGGTACTGGTTCCAGACACCAGAGGCATGGACAATGGATGGACACTACAGGTCTCTCATCTACATGAGGCCACTTTCAATTTGGGGTATGCAATATGCATTAACATTGCCCAAGGCAATTCTTGATGCCCCTAAAATTAACATCATGGACAGAATCCACCTATCTCCTCTTAATGGAGGATTCCCCCATAATGAAACAGGTGTAAGAAAAATTGCAAATAAAGCAAAATGCTTTGGAAATTCTGTGTTTTATTGTGCGTGCTGATTATTGTTATTAATATTGCCAAAAAGCACAATTTTTGTATAAGTTTAAAAAAACCTTTATCACATTGTTCCTTACCCCCAACATTCTACAAAAGATGTTAAGTAATGGTGAAGCGTCTTTCAGGGTTGGGGTTAGTGTCTTGGAAGAAGAAATAAGAACATTTTACTTGTAATTTTATAGCATGTTAGTTTTGACTTTTGAACAATGTAGGTCACCTTTGCATAATTGCATGTAACGTGAACATTTTTTATTTATTTTTCCAAGATATAATCTGACTTTACCACAATTAAATTTATAAAATATCAATAATTGTTTAGCATGTCTACCATCAAGTTTTGGCAATTTGAATTTCCATTTTTTTTAAAATCAAGCCAAGGTATACTGGTAATCAATTATTTAGTTAAAAAAAATTGTATAAATTAATATATATAAAAAATATATAAATTAATATATAAATATATAGTGGTTGAGTGAATAATTAATTTTTTGTAACCGATAATATAAAGGGAATTAGTAATATAGAATTGTAAAACATAGAAGGATAAATTAGTGTAAAAACAAATGAAACATAACTTAGTACTTTGTCTTTCAAAGAAAATATTAAAAATATCTAAAAAGATAATTTTTCATTCCCAAATGTCTTCATGCTCTGCTTCCACCTTGGTCCTATATTGCCAAGCATTTTCTTGTATTACGAGACACAAATCGTTGTACTCCTCTAAAACCAGATCCACGGCAAGTCTCATTCGTGTGGAATCGTTAATCTGCTTAGAGCACCAACAATATAATTCTAATTAGAAGTTTGTTGGAAAAATTATTTTAAAAATACTGGGCCAAGTTGAATGAATAATATAAAATAATGGTGATTCCAATTTTACATTAATCTACATATATGCTTACAAATTACAAGAACATAAGAAAAACACCTACTTGTAACATAGGATGGTAGTGAAGTCACAAGATATGGAAGATGTGATATGTTTAAGAACTAATAACCAGAGCAGAAATGAATTAGATATGTCACATATATGGTATACAATAAATCAAGTGCTACTTCATCCTAACCTTTTGATGTTATCAGATAGTGATCTGCTAGATTGAAGACTCAAAGAATCCAGATGAAGTATGATTGGCCCTGATTCATCACCTTTATCCGGGATACAAATAATGATCAAGCTCCAATTAAGACTGAACACATGAAACATTACAAGAAAAAGAATCCAGAAATGAGAGAATAGATAAGAGAGATTAAAATATAACAATAAAAATGACCCTGCTGCCAATATAAAATTGAGCATGAAGTGCATTCATAGGAGCACAGAAAATATAACTATAAAAATTTACAGTTAAATAACCCATTCTTCATTTGTTTTTTCTTACCAGTTTTTCATCTCCCACTATTTCTTCTAATATGAAAAACTCATAAGGCAGAAGAGACTTTAAATATATCAAAGAAAAAACTTATTAAATGAGCTGAAAGTTCTGACTATTTATGATGTGTTTTTATGTTCAACTTGGCACAAATGGTACTGGGAACTTGGGAGGTGAATTAGCCATCCTTACACATTTGGTTTACGCATATTCCTAACTCCTAAGCAATATGGCACTGATACCTGTATGATTCTTAAATGAATTCAGGATCTAAAAAAACTACAACTTGTACAAAGTATGCGTATTATCATCAGAAGAAAGGCTGGAAGCTAGCACTTGTATGTGCAGATACATTCAGAGCTGGTGCATTTGATCAATTGAAGCAATAACATATACAAATAAAATTATTTTCAATGAAAATACTGAATAGATTTCTAAGTTTTTATTGCAAGCATAATTAAATTTCTTGACTATTGAGGAAAAAAGCAAATTCCTAATCGAACGCCAAAAAGCAGAGAAAGCGCATCAATCATCAAACCACAACACCAATAAAATCACAAGGATAATAGCTCTCCAAGAAATCTAATCACAACGATAAAATGTGTACCAAGATGCATTAATCTAGATATACCAAAATTTTCACATGGAAGATAACGTTATCTAATATATGTAGAAGAAAGTGTTTAAGTTTCGATTGTGGGCAGCAGCAGCAAAAGAACAAGAAAGAACAACAAAGATATTCAGACAGGTAACGAGGTTGTAGGAGAAGAAAATGTGAGGATTATTCCAGTTCAAGAAGTAACTCCTCAACCCAAAGAAAATGAAATTAGTAACTCTGCTCATCAAGAAACCTCCACGATATACACACTACCAATGGAAAATGCAACTTTACATCATAAGTACTATAAAATTTGAAAACAAGTGAAGAAAATCCAATCACTCAAAATCAAAACCGATATTTACTTTATTTATTTCAGAAACATGGCCCTCAAAAAATTTCCATCAATTGTTCCATTGTTGCACTTAACAAGTTGACATAAATATAGGTAATCACATCAAGAAGCAAAAGGACGGAGAATGACATCAACTTAAAATTAAGGTATCTGGAAATCTCCAGGAAATAAAAACTTGTGCAGATTCTGTAATTTTGGCTATATGTAACCCATTTTTAATGTCTAAGCTATAGTATGGAATAAGCACGAATTACTTCAACAACTGGTGCTTGACACATTGGACACTTCCTTCCAATTCGGTGCAAATCATTAGCACAGTTAGAACATGTGCACATGTGCCCACATCTGCAAGGAAAAAAACCAAAAAATAAAATGCTTGTTAAGAGATTAAATTCGAGAGCGAAATTGGCTGCTGATGTATCAAAATGATACTGAATAGTTTACCTGTACAAGAGAGAATCAATATTGCTTTCGCAGCAAATGTAGCAAACCCCTTTCCTCACGCATTCCCATTTGGATTTATCATCTGGTAAATCATGGTCACGTGTTCCTGTGATTAAATCAATTCAACTTGGTCTTAGAGCTAATGAATTAATGAATGATACGGGTAGAAAGACAAAATTTACGACTAGAAAAAATGTATACCTGATGAACCAGTTGAGCGATTTAGGGCCGCAGAAACCTCTTATCTTATTGAGTGTGGGAGGCGTGGGGAGGCATGGTGCGGCGGCGGAGGCGTGGCGCGGCGGCGGCGGAAGCGTGGCGCGTCGGCGGAAGCAGGTCGCGGAAATTTGCAGCAGAGGAAGGGGATGAGAATGGCAGGGATTGCAGTTGGATGAAAACCCTAACTGCTTCTCTTCTCTGAATGCCCTTGAATCTGAAATAAAAAAGAAAGGGGATGCCAGAGTTAGGGTTTTCCAAGAACTCTAAGGAGAGGGGAGAGTGAGGGCAGAGTTAGGGAAGGAAAAAAAGGCTTCAACCTAGTTGATGCTCTCCAAGGATCAGTAATCTCTCTCAGTTTCTCGTACGAAAAAAAGAGAAAGGAAGAAAAGTTAAAAACTAATAATTTGAGGGTCAAAATGTAATTAATAAATTTTTCAAAAAAATGGGGTACATTTAGTAATTATTTTGTTGTAGGTTAATCATACTCCTACAAAAATGTGGGAGCAAGGAATCCATGGCTCAAATTTATTATTTAAAAAGCATAAAAGTTAATTTCCTAAAAATATTTTTAAAAAATTTAGAAATGGCATCGTTCCAAGTTCCAATCCAAGTTCCCCTTCTGAGCTGAACAAGCACCAACCCTGAACCTCAACATCTCTCTTCCCTGGGTCTCCTTCTCGCCACTCTCTCCCTCAAGCTCTCTCATGCCACTCTCGTTTTTGGTGTCTCACATCTCTTTTGGTTTGGCAATCACCATTTTAAACTCAAGGTCATCGCGCTCTGTGTTCTCACTGTCTCAAGCTCAGTCGCCGCCTTCCTACGCTCGTGGTCGTCTTCTTGCTTCGGTCGTCAGGCCAGTTGGCCAGCTTTCTTCACCGTCACCGTCTCGAACCCAATCGCACACCTTCTTCCTTATTGTCGTCATCGTGGAAGAAGCAGCAGGTTCCAGGGTCGCTCTCTATCTTTTCATCCTCTCGTACTTAGAAGCGTGCCTTTCCTACGCTCGTCGTCGCTGGCAACAGAGGTAGCAAGTCTCCGTGGGCTGGTCTTCGTTTATCTTTTTACTTTAAGCCTCACCGTCAGTTTCCTGCGTGCAACCCAATTCGGTGAGTTCCAATTAATTTTCCTTTTCTTTCTATTTTAGTTTTGTTGCTGTAATTCATCAATGCACTTTGATTTTGTTGTTGAAAGTTGAATTTGTTGCTGAAAGTTGAATGTGTTGTTGAAATTTGTTACTAGATCCTTGAATTTGTTGTTGTTTTGAAATGATTACTTAAATTTGTTAATTAATGAAAGAATTTGTTACTGATTGAACTTGAATGCACTTTTATTTTGTTGTTGAAAGTTGAATTTGTTGTTAAAAGTTGAATGTATTGCTGAAATTTGTTACTGAATCCTTGAATTTGTTACTGTTCTGAAATGGTCACTTAAATTTGTTCATTACTGAAAGAATTTGTTACTGATTGAACTTGAATGCACTTTGATTTTGTTGTTGAAGTTGAATGTGTTGCTGAAATTTGTTATTGGAACCTTAAATTTGTTGCTATTTCGAAATGATCACTTAAATTTGTTCATTATTGAAAGAATTTGTTACTAATTGAACTTGAATGCTCTTTGATTTTGTTGTTGAAGGTTGAATTTGTTGCTAAAAGTTGAATGTTTACTGAAATTTGTTGCTAAAACCTTGAATTTGTTGCTATTCTGATATGATCACTTAAATTTGTTCATTGCTGAATGAATTTGTTATTGATTGAACTTGAATACACTTTGATTTTTTTGTTGAAAGTTAAATTTGTTGCTGAAAGTTGAATGTGTTGCTGAAATTTGTTGTTGGAACCTTGAAGTGTTGCTTATCTGAAATGATCACTTAAATTTGTTCATTGCTGGAAGAATTTGTTAGTGATTGAACTTGAGTTTTATGCAGTCTTGCTTCATATTTTCATGAATTTTAAGTTTCTATTTTCTTGCTATAATGGTAGTTCTGTCAATCTCTTAGGTTCTTATTGTAGTAAAAGATATAATTGATATTTTTTATTGAACTCGGTATATCTCCATACTTTTAACCTCATTATTTGAAGTTCTTAACATGAGATTAATGATACCCAATTGTTTTTGGTGTTTCTAATGCTTCAAATTGTTTATTATTATTTCCTTCAAGCTTTGTGTATTATCTTTTTATAATTTATATCTTTATTTTCAAATTGAATGTATTAAGTTTGTTACTTTATACATTGTATAAGGGGTTATTTAGTGTGATTGTGAATAAAAATATATTAATAAAATTTAGGGAAAGATACACGAGACTATATCATTTATATGCATGTTAAATATTGGTATTACAACTAAAATAAACCCTTAGCCCAGATAATCATGGTGCCCGATAGGAGTTGGATGTCACGAAGACAAGATTGCACTGGTCATCTAAGTGAAGAATGCAAGAATGGTATTGTAAAATTCATAGATTTTGTAGAAAGAAACCCGACAGTCATTGATAATTTAGGTTGCATTATTTGTCCATGCACAAAATGTAAGAATTGAATTAGGGATGAAATATTTTGGGTTGAAAAGCATTTGTGTGATCGTGGGTTTATGGAGGATTATATAAACTGGACTACTCACGGTGAGGAAAGATAGGTTGAACAGAACGCAACAAATGTTACCCAAGAGCATGAAGAGGAGAATACAAACCCATATGTAGACATGGTTATTGATGTTGCAGGTGATAACTTAAATGTAGTGGAAGGTTTAGAAGAGGATCCAAATCCATCAGCGTCGAAATTTTATAAGTTGCTGAGGAGTGCTGACGAACCTTTGTGGGATGGCTGCACCAAGCATACAATATTATCAGCTGTAACCCAGCTAGTGAACTTAAAATCAGAATTCAACATGAGTGAGAGTTGTTATACTCAAATGGTTGCCATAATAAAGAGCATGCTCCCAGAATCAGAGAAGTTGCTAGAAGATTTCTACCGATCAAAGACAATGATTCAAGAATTGGGATTAGGTTATGAAAAAATTGATGCTTGTCCTAATTACTGCATGCTATATTATAAAAAAACAAGTGACAAGACTAGTTATGTAGCCTACACAATGTGTGGACACCCACGATTTAAGCCAAAGACAGGGGATACAGCTAATAGCAGCAGGGATGTGCCATACTCATTATTGAGATATTTTCCTAGTACTCCAAGGCATCAACGTTTGTTTATGTCTAAAACTACTGTGCAATATATTAAGTGGCATGTAGATGGAGTACGCAAAGATAAATCGGTGATCACGTATCCGGCTGATGCTGATGCTTGGAAACAATTTGATGCCACCCATGAACTATTTGCCCAAGAATCTAGAAATGTTAGGCTTGGACTTTGCAGTGATGGTTTTAATCCATTTACTCATGTTAGCCTGTGTTTGTCACACCCTACAATCTTCCTCCAAGTATGTGGATGAGAAGAGAGTACATATTACTCGGTCTTTTGATCCCTGGACCGAGTCTCCCGGAAGAAGATTAGATGTTTATATTAGACCACTGATTGATGAGTTAAAGGTTTTGTGGGATAATGGTGTTACTACTTATGATGCATGGAAAAAGAAAAATTTTAACATGAAGGCAGAATTATTGTGGACTATAAGTGATTTTTTGGCTTATGGAATGTTGTATGGTTGGAGCACTCACGGTCGAATTTCTTTGTATAAAGAACACTAAATCATTTTGACTACAACTCGACGCTAAATCCTGTTAGTTTAATTATCATCGACAGTACTTGCCCGCTGATCATCCATTTTGTCGTGATTGGTACTCTTTTGAAAAGTCAATCGTGGACAACTCTTTTCCACCGAAACGAATGAGTGGAGTTGAAATCTTAAATGAGTTGGAAAAACTCGAGGAAGCTAACTTTGAGGCTAATCCGAGAGGAAAAAAGGATGACTTTGGTAGCATTCATATTTGGGTGAGGAAAAGTATATTTTATGAGTTGCCTTATTGGTCAACTAATTTGATAAGACACAATTTAAACATTATGCACATTGAAAAAAAATATTTTTGACAACATCTTTAACACTGTTATGGAGATAAAGGGCAAGACAAAAGACATCACGAATGCAAGAGAATATTTGAAGCTAATATGTAAATGCCCTAACTTGGAGTTGGTATTCGAGAATGGAAAGTGCAAAAAACCAAAAGCCACATATGCCTTAAATTCTCAACCAAGGAGGATAGTATGTGAGTGAATAAAGTAATTAAAATTTTCTGATGGTTAGGCATAAAAAATTTCACCATGTGTTAATCTAGCGGATGGAAAGATATATGGAATGAAGAGTCACGACAGTCATGTTTTCATGGAAAGACTAATTCCATTGGCATTTCGAGACGTGTTGCCAAAATCCATATGGAGAGTGCTAACAGAGCTCAGCTTGTTCTTTAAAGAAATTTGTGTTACTGAAATGCACCCTGATGCTGTAGAGAAGGCAGAGATTTCCATTATTGAAATCGTTTGTAAGTTAGAAAAAATTTTTATGCCAGCTTTCTTGGAGCATTTAATTATCCACATCCCCTATGAAGCTAAGGTTGGAGGACTTATGCAGTATCGATGGATGTATCTATTTGAAAGGTGTATGCTATATTTAAAACAAAAAGTTCGAAATAAGGCAAGAGTTGAAAGATCTATTTGCAAAGCATATATTTTGGAAGAAATTTCAAATTTTACTTTTATATATTTTGAGTCAACAGTACAAACAAGGTGGACTCAAGTTCCTAGGAAGGATGAAGGATGATGGTGGTTCAAATATGGACAAAAATCACTTGTCTATTTTTAGATACACATGCCTTTCTATCGGGCGAGGTTCAAAGAAATACTTAACTGATGAAGAGTTTCATATCACCTACACATACATTCTTGTCAACTGCGAAGAAATAGAACCTTATCTTTAGTAAGTCAGAACTAGTTTTTATATTCATATTATATGTACACTAATTTTACAATTAAATTGAATGTTATATTAATTACTTTATTTATTAAACAATTTGAGGATTCACTGAAAGAATTAGATCCAGATATCTCAGATGGTGAAATACTAAATGCTCGCAATAAGGACTTCAGCAGATGGATAAAGAATCAAGTGAGTGATTTTTGAAATTAAATATTTATAACATTAAAATTACTTTTAAAGCAATAATGTATAACTTTCAATTGTTATTGTATTCATTTGTAGGTAGATACAGGTCACATTGAAAGTAGAATGATTCAATAGATAGCTCATGGTCCTTCCAAGTCTGTCACTTCGTACAATGGCTTAAAAGTTAATGGATATAGATTTCATACTAAGGATCATGACAAAAATAGAGCTACTATGAATAGTGGGGTATACATTAAAGGAAATATTTATGGAAAAATAACTTAGACTACTACGGCATTCTTGTGGAGATATTGAAACTCTCATACTTGGACTATGAAAATACTGTATTTATCTTTTGATGCTGTTGGTTTGACCCAATTAATGGAGTAAAAGTTGACGAGAGATATGGGTTAGTTGACATAAAGTATAAATCAAGACTACAATCAAACGAGCTATTTGTTTTGGCTGACAAGCACAACAAGTATACCCACATAGTGGGTATAAGTCTAGTGGGGGAATGGTGGGAGGCTTGTAAAGTTAGAGCCAAACTCTTTGTGAATGAAACTTTGCATGATCCAGATGGAAAATCCAATTCTTTTTATCAAGAAAGTGTATCTGAATTAAGAGCGCAAAGTGTTGTTTTGGAGGATGACATTATTTCATTGCTTGATGCAAATGCTCCAATGGAAGAAGTAAACGTAGAAGATATAAATTGTCCAATGGATACTTTGCTCAATGATGAGTTCATCAATAATAACGAAGATTTTGACGGTGAAGATAGTGAAAGTGCTAGTTCCGAACATAAGAATGAAGACTATGTAATGTAGATTCACAAGTTTTGTGTCTTTAGACATTTCATGAATAATGTTTTTTTCTCCTCTTAATCTGTTTGCATCCTGCAGATTGTGTGAAGGAGGGGAGCTATTAGACAGAATCCTATCAAGGTATTTGTCTTTCTTTCTTTCTTCTTCCTCTATGTGTGTATAAATTCTTGTGAGTTTCCAATATTTGATTTCTGATGATGGAAATTTTGTATACATAGAATTGAGTTGAAGAGACAAAAAATTGTGTTTCATGGCTAATAGATATCTCTCTATGTACACAGGGGTGGAAAATACACTAAGGAAGATGCAAAGGCTATCTTGAGACAAATATTAAATGTTGTTGTATTTTTGCCATCTGCAGAGTGTTGTGCATCGTGATCTTAAAAAAATTCAGACGCGGTTCGATTTTGGATTTGAAAAATGTAGCTAGTTTCATGTTTCTCTCCAGCTCAGATCGATATTAGCGTTTCTCTGAATCAAAATAATAGAACAAACTTGTGCATTTTTCCCCTCTTCCTCTTCCTTTCTATTCTTAAAATAAGTTTGAAATTAAAGTTTCGAGATTCAATTATCTGTTTTTGATTTGTTTAGTTGTGCTCGTTTCTCCATTTAGTATGGTGGGATTCAGAAAATTTAAGCTCTAGGAATCTGTCATTTTTGCTGCAGTGTTAGTAGTGGAGTATTTTTTTCTTCCTTAGTGTTGAGCTATTTTGCTCCCTCAGAACCATCATTGTGTTAATCGATGTGGGTTTAGGGTTCCGAATTACTTATTTTTTGTGCATTATTTATTTATTTTATGAGGGAATGATGGCAACTTCTTAAGCATAGACTACAGTTATTGCATTTGGACCTCAGTCAAAATTGATACTAATTTCCTTTCTACAGTTAGGATTCGTTAGTTGAAAGCATTTTTTTTCTTTGAGAAAAAATTTTCATTCATGCATGTTGCATGCCATTTACTATCTTGGATTTGCTTTATTTTTACTTTTTGTTGTGCCTTTCAGATGAAAGGCTTAATGATATTGTTGGTAGTGCGTACTTGGTGTCATTTCGCAAAGAAGCAAAGTTTCATTGTATATCGTGTATTGATTTTAGCATTGATTTTCTGTTTGAATGGGTTCAAACCATAATTTGGGTGAATACTCCTCATTTGAAAACTCATGCCTGAACTATGGTTTTAGAACTTCAAATTGAAATCCAAACATGCCTTCCCATCTCTCTATTTGTCTTGCCTACAGCAACAATGGACTTTCTTTTTAGCAAATATGTATTTACTAAGGGTGAAATGACTAATTGTTATTCATTGTGCAGTATTCCCAAAAAGAAAGACAAAGAATAGCATATACCTTATCTTTGCTTATTTGAAAATACCGAGTGGCAGATCCAAATTGGGGAAAACTTCCATGCACCATATGTTATTGCTGCTCAGGATCTAACTCTGCTTCCATTGTAGAATTGAGCAAAAATTAATAAGTTGCTTATAACCAACAATATAAGTAGGTTTTACACATAATTTAAATTTTTTGAAGTCCGAATTTATAATCAAGTGAAACAATAAGTAAGTTGGTATAAATATTTACATGAATTAAGTGAATCAATGATGTAATTTTGTTATTCCCTTTGTAGAAAGGTGAACAATCATCTTTTTTCCTAATCCCAAAGCTAAGACACTTTCATACATGATGGGCATTCCAAACGTATCTAATTCAATTTTCTAGACAATCATATAAAATTTTCCTGAACAAAAAGGCAAAAATTAAATTAACAAGAAAATAAAGCTTTTAGGATAAAAGGATTTGGCTACTTAAAAATATTTTATAAACTCCTCCTCAAATTGGTTTCTTTGTCTAATTAAAAAAGAATGTTAGAATGTTATACAAGTCAATCTGTTTAACTCGTTGGGTTATTTTAATTTACACATATTTTGTCATAAAAGAGCTTACTTACTATACTTTAAAAAATAATTTATTTTCTATATTCATAAAGTATTTTTGTTGAACTAAATATATTATGCTTATAAATTCATTATACATGATTTTATTTCTATATAGAGTTTTTAATGCTTATGAAAAAAATAGAATATGATTTAATTTGGATTAAAATTTAACCATTATTAGAAAAAATTCAAACAACATATTAAATGAGTTGTCGTTCATTAATTATATATATACTTTTATCGTTTTTGATTTCTCAAAGTATCCCTTCACCTCATATGTAGATCAAGGATTTAAATTTCAACATTTAAACTGTGTTTGGTTCCCAGAAAAGGATAAAAAATGACATTAATTAAAAAGAAGATACAAAAGACAAAGACACAAAAATTAATATTTTTATATTTTATTCGCTGATAAGTTAGAATAAATTGAAAAAAGTAATATTTATTCTTATTTTTTTCATTAAAAAATTTATAAAAAAATAATGATAAAAAATATAATTATAAAAATTCCATAGAAATAATTTTATTGAATGTTAATTTATTTTTGTTGTATGTTGAAGGTGAACCAGGAACAATCACAAAATGCAACAGCCACAAGACAAATTATTTATTTAATTTGTTGAATGTTGATGTACTTCTGACTTTAATTTAAAAAATTTATAAGTTATTTTTTTAATCGAATATATAAACATAGTTAACAATACAAGTAATAACACGAATATGTTTATTTGTATTAAATTGATTAAATTGTTAATTCAAATTATATTCATCTACATTTTAAAAAAGAAAAAAGAAAGAAAAAAACCATACAAGTAATAACACGGTGCCGTTTTAACAATTAGAAAAAAGAAAAAAAAAATAAAACACCCTCACTTGACCTGCCCTGACCACTGGACCTCACTCCCAAAACTCCAAAAGAGCAGAACACTGCTTATCTTGCTTCGAACACATTAGAGAATAACATGTAATCTCCATCTCGTCGACGTTCTTCAACCTGCCCAGCCACCATCGCCGTCGCGTCTGCTCTGCCGCAGTGCGCGCTGTTCAAATGTCATCCAAATGCCTCTATTCCCTCGCATTTTCGAGCTTCCACTCAGCTGTAATTTTTCCGCTATTCAACCTCTCATCCGCTGTTGTGCATCCCCCCGTTCAGCTATCTCCATCGAGTATGAAAGCTTCAGCTCCCTCTCCCTTCTGCTGTTAATTTTCAGAACATGTGCAAACTAAGGTGATTTCTTTTCCTTCTTCTTTTTTTGTGTTAATTGTTCAGTTATTGTTTTAGTTGGTTTTTGTTTTAATTAGTGAGTTACTATTTTAGTTCTTGTTATTCCAGCCCTTGTGATTTTCTGTTCGTAGGGCTAGATGGTTTTTAATTTGCCTTTAATTTGTTGCTTGGGGTTTTTTGTTTTAAATTTTATGAAAAAATAAATTTTTCTTTTAAAAAAATAAATTTCAAATTTTAAAAATAGGAACACAAAATTTTAAAAAAATTATAATATATCTAATAAAAAAAGCGTTAAAAGCCAAAACCAAAAAACGCGCGCAGCGCCCTTTGCAGTTTGTAATACTTCAAATCAAAAATTAAAAACCCCACTATCCCCACTATCTCCCCTTTTGCCATGTAGCCACCGTTGAACAAGAAAAACAAGGATTCCTGGTGGTGGAGAAGGAAGGATTGCTATACTGTTGGTGCCATTTGTTTAAAGAAGGAGGTGCGCTGAAGGGGGTCCAATCGACGACACCGCTGAAGGAAGTCTGATCCACGACACCGCTGAAGGAGGTCCGCTGCTCGTTTTCACCAAATTGCATGTTATGTTAATCTCTTCCCATGCTTGTTCTTATCGTTAATTTAATATGATATTGATGGTACTTGCATTCAAAGTTTTCTTAGATTATCGCATGTTCGTTGAATTAGATTTTGCTACTACTGTAAATTTTATTGTTCATGGAAGCCCTGCATTCCTGAGATTGAAAAGTATTTTTAAACCTTTAAAATCATCTCTTCCCAAACCCAAATAATTTTTTCTCAAATCCTTTAAAGGTACAACTATATTTCATACTAAAATACTCATATGATTAAATAAAATAAATAGAAATATTATTTTATGTTTGCGCTGTTATTTTTGGTAATGACTTTTACACAGTTTATTCTAGGTTCATTCAATTTTAGTTTATCCATCAATTATTGCTTTCATTGATTCTATGTATACGTGTACCTAATAAGTCATGATATTTTAGGAGGTGATATAATTCAACACCATTGAAAGTGCGACACATAGAATTAGTAATCATGCATGGTTATTTTTCTTATTTTAGTTACTTGGAGGTTTCTTGGCCCATAACTAAAAAATATAGTTGGCATGTGCTAGTGAATTATAATATATGCATAGAATAGAAAATAGAAGTGGAATAGAATAGCTAGATGCCTAGATTCACTTACTAAAAGTTCCTAGATAGAAATTTTTGTTGCCTGCAACTTTTCGAATCCGAACTTGTCATCTACTATGTTGATGATGTCTACATTCATATTTTAAAATATAATAATAAACTCTCTAATAACATTGATACTTGGATAAGAGCAAGCCTTAAGCAAAAAAGAATAACATTAATTCTTTATTCATATCAATTAAGTTCACTGCATTAACAAATTTTAATTATGCCGGTTATTAATTATTACATTATACACTATTGTATAGACATATTATAGGTTCTAATAATCAAATTACCTTGTTACTCCACGATAAATGGATGCACCACGAGAAAACCCACTACTCTTCCTGCATGACAAAATATTATTTATATATAATTCATTATTCAATTTCTGAATAAAATTAATCAATTATAATAAAGGTATATACAGTTGCAAATACACATACTTTCTCAATGACGCAACGTACACTTCCCTTGTCGTGTGCTTCATCTCTTCCAACTCTTTTTCATATTGACTAATCTGAAATTATTATCAAAATTATATTCCAACAGAATAAGTAATCACTATATATATTTTGATTTAATTTATATATACTATTTAGTATACAAATAAACTATAAGATATAGCATTCAACTGTATATTGCTACATTAACAAAAACGTTGTACTTCTATATATTTACCATCTTAACAAATATTTGATAATTAAATAAATAATGTTTTATCTTGTTATTATCTTGTAGTAAATATCTTTTAATTTAATTTTACTTGAATATACTAATTCAAATTTTGTGATCTAAATTGTGCAATAATGTTTTATTATTATTTTTTAGTGGTAACTATCACTTCTAAATATTTTAACTGGTTGTATTTTAAATATTTTAATAGCACTTTTTTTAATTTATTTTTTATTTGACAGATAATCATGGCACCAAAAGATAGAGGTGGACAAATAGTACAAAATACTCGTATCGATCAATCTTAGCTTTCTTCGCGTAAGCCAGGTATACATTTACCGTTGAATTTATTTTACCATTAACAACTCTTGATCTAGAAAATATGATGTATGCTTATTTTATTGAGTTTAAGTGAGCAAACTGTTGACATTGATTCTTCTCAACCATCGATACACGTGTTAGGTATCTAGTTGTACTATACATTTGAGTTGTATGTTTTTGTTGTGATTTAATTAATCCTAGGCGAGAAAATGGTCTTACCATATCTTTTTTTTTCTATTTAGGTCAACAGAGCGATAATTATAATGAACCTCATCTTATACAATTGAATGTAGGATCAACATCACAACCGTCTCCTCAAGTTTTATCACAATCGTCCCCACAATTAGATGGTATGATTTACTTCAACTGCGAAATATTTACATATTCACAAATAACTACACATTTAATTGGAAATTGTCCCTTACTTATTGTAGGTGCGAATTCGTCTGACGCATCTGCTTTAGACACAGAAGATAATGAGCTACCTAATGTTGGACAATCAAGAGTGCATACTAAAACTAGGAGTAACAGAAAACTGGTAATAGCTATAGAGAAAGGCGATAAATCGTTAGTAGTTAAAATATTATTTTGACCTTGCTATATCCGCATACGTTCAACTTAAAATAAAAAACAAGGGTATTATTAAGTGCATTACCTTTAATTTATTAGTTTATTATTAGATTTTATCCCTGATTAGGTTGTAACTTTTTTATATATTTATTTTACACTTTATCATGTTAAATTATCACAAAGGTAGAATTCATGGCTTTGATTTTACTGTTCATTCATTAATCTTGTTAGAAATGCATGTATTGTATTTTTTTAAAGAAGTATAATAACATATGAAAATTAAATTATAATAGTGTATTATTCTACTAATTTTATGTATTTGTGACACTTGGATAGCTTCTCCATTGAAATTACTCAGCTTTTCTATATTAATAGATAGATAAATAGATAGATAGATAGATAGATATGATCCCACAAGTCTTGATGCAAGCCTTGAACATCCAGCTTATCCAAATGTTAAAATTATTAAAACTGATTCAATCTACTCCTACTTGTTTTTTTCGATATAATCACAAATTAAATTATAGTGATGCTGAAGTTGCTACTTTTGTTTTTTACTCCTTTATCATCGTCACTTTTTAAGACATATTTGGGACATAACAATATCACTTCTTTTTTCCATTTTGTTTCTTGTGGGTTTACAATTTGAGATAAAATATATTTGTCTTTAGTGCAAAAGACACTAACCTCTCGAGGTAAATTTGTGGTAACTCCTCTCTATTTGTTCAAGTGACATTCACCTCACTTTAGATGGTGCATTAGGAGTGTTTATTGTTTACCATTATATTTTAGAAAATACAATAGTACAACATTATTATTACCTAAATTTCAAAGGTCAATGCATGATACTAGAAATAGGGGGTCAGGTTTTTATTTCATCAAACCTCAAAAGGGGTGAGTCATGTGTGTAATTTGCCTTTGGTTTTATGATGATACTTTTATAGTGCATTTGATAAACTTGATTTTTATTTGAAAAATAGCCATTAGCTTAACCCACCTAATGTGAACAAACTTTTTTCTCTTTATGCGCCTGCCATTTGTGGTTGTTAATACTATACAATATATACCATGGACAACATTAATTTTAAAAGTATATGTTTCACTACTACAACTAATATGAACTATAGAATACAAAATTTGATCCAACAATTCTTAATGCAAGGCTTAAACGTTCAGATTATCTAAATATTAAAATTATTAAAATTGACCCAATCTGCACTTACTTATTTTTTTCATGCAATTACAAATTATCACAAAGGTATATTTGCTATTAGAGTCTTATATATGTGTTATTTATGTTATAATGTTTATTAATTTATTATATTTATTTTTATAAAATAAACAAAAAATAAATATAAATATGAGGAAATAAAATTTACTTTAGCTCCATTTTAGTTCATTTAAATTTAAACTAGCAATAATTTACAGTGTGCTTAGAAGAAGATTACATAAAAAATTTCGAATATAAAAATGAGACTAAATTTGCCATATGACCAATTCTATTTGTTGTTGGTATATGAAATTCTTGTTGAAATTGCTTACATGAAGATGACAATGGTTGCTGTTTTAGTCTTGCACTCTTGGGAGCTTTATATTCTTATGATTTATGTTATTTTTATGAATTATTTTAAAGTTATGAGCAGTATAGCTAAGCCTAAAATTTGTTGTTGCTTTGATGATCTATGTTGATAATTGTATATTTTTTAATGTAGGAAGAAATTTACAGTTTATACGGTAACTCGTGACATCACGAAAGATTTGTTAAATAGGATCCTTCTCCAGTGCCAAGATGGCAGGATTATTGGCAAGACATGAAGGACGAGTTGTTTAAAGATTTTCTGGTTAGTGATTATAATGTTACTTCAATGCGATTTTTACAAATAATTAGATTGAGTAGTTGCTAAGTCTTTCACTTTTTAAATTTAGAAAAAACATGAATTTGCATCAAATTATGATAAGGCTATGGCAAAAATTGTTTGGAATAAGACAATGCATGACCGCTATCCTGATATTTTGAAAAGAGCAAAGGATAGAGCTTTTAAGGAAGCAAACTCTACTAGTATTACTGACATTAAGTGTCATAGACCTAAAGCAATGAAAGTTGAAGTTTGGAATGGCTTAGTTGATCATTGGTTAGATTCAAAGTTGCAAAACAAGTCTGTGGCCGGTCAAAAAAATAAAACTGCTATGCCTGCTCATAAACTACACACTGCAGGGTCTATCAAGTTTAGCAAACACGAGAAAAAGGTATAAAGAAAAATATTGCCTATCTCAAATGATTTATGATAGTATATTCTAATAAATGTTATTACAGAAGCTAAGTTGAAGCATCGTGTATCTTTCCTTGAAGTATATGATGATGATCATAAGAAAAAAATGGAGAATATGTTTCTGAAGTATCAAAGAAAATTATTATAAGTGTCTTTAATTTTGTAGTATAATTTAGTTTTAATTTTCTTAATAATATGTCCTTATTTTTCTGCTGTAGGGCTTATATGGAGAGGCAATATCACAAAAATATAGAGAAGATTTAATAGATCAACCTGAAATTGATCCTGACATATGGACAGAAGTTATAGGAACCAACAAGAAAGGATAAGTTCATAGACTAGAACGCAGTCTAGATATTGGTATTCGTGATCATAGAGATGTGCCATTACCAGAAGATACAGGTGTTTCTACAGTCAAACCAGTTTCACAAACAAACATCATTAAAGTTATTAAAGAAGCATTGCCTAGTACAATAAATGCAGTGTTGCCTAGTGTTGTAAATGAAGCTACATAGAGTAATTTATTGTATCTCCTTTCTAAGATTCCAGGATTCCCCCAAGAAAAGGACCATTAGAATGATTTTGCTGGCAATAATATTGATTAGGTGGCTTATGTTAATGCATTTTGTTAGGCTTTGCTTATATAGGTAGTTTATTTGTTTGATAGATAATTGATTTGGTAATTTGTTTCATTTTCAGGTTTTATAAAAGTTAGCTTACTTTTATTGGTAGTTTACTTAGGTGATAAATAATTATTTGGATTGATTTTTATAGTTACTGATATTGTTAGATTTAGCATATTTTGGTATTTTATTTGTAAAGTGTCTATGTTGGAGATGTTACATTAAACTTTTATTTTAATAAATATGTTGGGTTTGAATTTTTTTTAAATATGTATAATTTTGATGAAATAATTTTATTTGTATGCATTATAATCTTTTACTTCAATCACTAAAATAAAAAATAATATGATGTTTATTTTAGTATAACGAAAAAATTGGAATTCTAACTGATATTCTAGAAAAATTAGCGACATACTCGCTATTGATGATGGTGAAAAATTAAAGACTCCATTGCGATTGAAACATTTGTGAGATACCTATCAATTCGTTACTAGTTTAAAAGGAATTTGCGATGACATTTTGTGATAGTATTGCAACTAATTGACTACATATTATTTCTTAGCAAATTAGCGATTATTTCATAACTATACTTTCTCATTTTGAATAGTTTTGGTTTAGCGACAAAATTCCTACAAATTCGATTAAGGATTTTCAAATATTAACTATAGGTTTGCTACAAAATTTGACAGATTTGCGATCATATTAGCGGACAACTTTCGACGAGTTAGGTTCAGAAAAATTCTTTGCTAATTAGCGTTAACTAATCATTCCATGTTGTCTACGAAGTTAGCTTGCATTTAGCGATGAATTTGCTGCAGTAGAGTTTGTCGCTAATTAGCGACTACCGTTTAATCCATTTCTTATGTGGAATTAACTTTTACTTTAGTGATGGATTTGTGACTATCTATTCAGTATCTAAAAAATTTTCCGATGAATTAGTGACTGTTGTGTTTGTCACACTGATCTACAACTTATAATTAGCGAGGAAAGCATTAGTTGCTAGGCAGTAGCTAATTCGTCACAAATTATATTTTGCGTTAGATTAACAATGATTTTACAACTCTTTTTTGTGGTAGCTAATCGCCCATATTCTTGTATAGGATTGACCTGTTTATTTTTTCTTTGTTTATGGACTTCAATTTTTAAGTCCGGACCTTTTATGGCTAATCCTACGAATTAAATGGACAAACTTGCTTATTTTTTATTTTAAAAAAGATTAAATTAAAAAATTTAATTCTATTCCAAAAAAAATTTTTGTAACAAAAATATTTTTTTTTGAATAAAAATATTAAAAAAACAAAGATTTATTTGTAGGTCGTGTCACGTCAAATAAAAAAATATTGAAGAAAGTATTAAATTTGGTAAGAATTCACGTGTAGTTATTTTTATATGAAGTTGTTAGTTGAGAATTATTAGATGATTTAATATATTTAATTAAATTATATCTAATAATTTTTAACTATTAATTTTATATAAGGACAATTGTATGTAAATCTTTATCTTTACTTTTTTTGAAAATAAAAAAATAAATAAACCGTTGATTTTGCCCAAAATTTAAATTGGTCTAATTTGAGAGATAAAAATCAGTTCTTGCAAATGGATATATAGATTAAGGCTTGAGTTGACGAATTTAGGCTATTTTGACTGAATTGGCTGTCTCACTCCATAAAACCAAATCGATTTGGTAATAATTTAAAAAAGAAATGAAAAATAAAAAAATTCACTCGTTATTTCTCATTGCTCCAATATGCTAATTGCCAACAAACACAGTCAGTAGCAAAAAAAACCAACGTTTGAAGACAAAAAGGGAGAGAAATGCACTTCAACTGTTCAACATAACAATACCGTTGAATTCACAGTTGCTTTGAATACCATCAAATTCAAGCCTACTAGACACGATTTAGAATTCACTTCAAGAGTGACACGATTGTGCATCTGATACAAGATTTTTCAGTTCTGTTGAATGAATTCAATTTTATTTTGTTCAAAAAAATTCATGCAGAGTCTAAGAAAGATGGTTATTTAGTTGGTAAGTACTTTGTTAGAGTAATTTATAACGCATGTGATGTTTAATTTCTTGAAAGCTAATTTTTTAAGCAAAATAATTTTATCGATATGATTTATTATATAATATATCTATATTTAATGTATGTTATTTGAATTGGCTGATGTGTTGTTTTTGTTATAGGTATAGTACCAAAAAAATTATATTATTTAGTGAAACTTTTCTTCAATTTGGTAATGACTTTGTTTTTTATTCTTATGTATTTTATTTTAACACATCTAAAGGCAAATTTTATATATAGCAATTAAAAAATTGGTGCCTTTAAAAGTATCATTGGTAACAAAAAAAAGCTAGAAATAATTGATTAACACCAATGTTATTAGTTCAATATATTTATTAAGTTATTTTTTTCAATAGGAGCATCACACAGTCAATGATAATTTTTTTAATGTCCATATTTAATTATTTGTAATTTTTAGAGTATCGATTTGGGTCATTATAAACTAATTTATTTACTACTAAGCATTATCCCATCTTAGTATCCAAGACGAGTTATTGTAATAAATTTAATATAAATTTATCCATATGTATGAGTAGTTGGTTTTGATTGAATTAGTTTTTCTGTGGGTAGTTTTTTCGTATTTTCTAAGTGTTTTTATTGTTAGACTAGTCTTGAATAAATGTTTGCGTTTAATATTTTTTGTGCGAATGCCTCTGGTTGTACTGCTTTTGAACCTTCTTTTTCCATATTGGATGGAAGTGGGTCTTCGGGTTAGACATGTGTAGTTTTAGTTAATTATTTAGTTTGTGATGTGTTTAGTTTGTCTATTTTTAAATTGATCTAAAGCACTTGTACGAAGTGGTACCAGATCCATCTACATTTAAAATTATTACTATTTTGCAGATGTAGTAAGCTTGCTTCTAAGGACAAATTGATCGAGTTCACAAGGGACAGGAAGTCATCAAGTTATATCACCATAAAACATGATGATCTTGAATAATGCTTAATATTTTTTAGATAGTGGTTTTTGTTTTAAAATCTTTTTTGGAATTTTGTGCCTCTCTTTAAGCTACAAGCATTACTATTTTTAATAGAGATGGACAGAAATTAAGGGTTATATTGTGGCAATTTTTTACTCTTGATTTGCTCAAATATCTAAAGGAACACTCGTGTCTTACTTATGTGGTTATTCTCCAAATAGGTAAGATGAAAAATTTTAATGGTTTGTTTATTTTATGCGGTGTTTGAATACATGTTAAGCATCATAATATGCTTCTAATATTTTTTTTAATTTGCTATGTCTTTTTATAGGAATTATGAGTGTTTCCAACACATACTACAATTTTAAGTTTTTTATCAATGAGGAGTTTTCAGCTGTCAGGAATTTTTTTGCAAGGTACAGTGTATAAATTAATAGTTTGGGCAGCAAAATATTTATACAAGGATTTTTGTGACTATTTAACTATTAGAAAATTTCAAAAATTCAAGAGTGAACAAATTGGAATCTATTGACGAATAAGGAATAATGCCGCTGGTCTGTCAGGCTACAAGCTAATTGCCGAAATAAAGGAGTATAATCAAGTAAAATTTCTTTATTAGTCTCCCTTTTTGCCAATTATTATATCTAATGTTTGTTGAATTATAATCTCAATGGTCGTATTATACCCTTGCATCCATCAATTTTAAGATGTTGTATTTGTTACTGCCGGGACAATTAAAGAAGTTGAGACTGAGTTTGGTTGGTGGTACAAAGAATGTAAAAAGTGCCGTCGTGGCTTAAGGAAAGTTGAGAAAAGATATTTCTGTCTCAAATGCGTTGACGACTACGGGTTTTATGTGCCAAGGTATAACTCAAACTAATTCTTGAACATTCACGCACTACATACTCTTTATCTAAGAAAATTATGGTATAAACTAATCATTTGTATTATTTTTTGAGAAATTTTATTGTTGACTTCTATCATTTGTCATTTAGTTATCCTAATCTATTAAAGATAATTAATTTTAAGTATGGCTATCCATCTCTTTTCTATCATAACATAAATCAAGAGTTAAACTTAATTAATCAAATGAAAGAGTTTTATTGTCATTGAAAGGTGGATAGATATAGTAAAGTGACATAATATCTTTTGTGAGTTATGCTGTTTGGGATTATGATGTGTTGTTAAACTAATCCCCCGTGTGGATTCGAGACTCTTGAATAAGGCATTAAAAAATATAATTGTGTCCAATTCAATAATAACTTACTATAGGCAGTATATGTATTGGTATAATTCATGTAGTATATTATTCTTGAATTGTAAATGCTTTGGTAAATAATAGGCACAACATCCACGTAAGGGTGATTGACCATACAGATACTGCCTCTTTTGTTTTATTCGATGGAGGAGCTGCAAAATTGCTTGGAGTTTCTGCCAATGACCTTAGGTAGTCTTGTATGACTAAGGTTTGATGTCATATTCATTTTTTTGTGTTATTTATTTTAAACTCTACCTTAATGTTTATTGTTTATGAGAGCATGAATGAATTTTTTTCTGCTAAATGCGAAGGATGTTGAGAAAAATTCCTGCTCCAAAGAGATTAATAAGCTTAGGGATATTAAGTTCATCTTTAAAGTGCAACTCAAAATAAGGAATCTAAACTCTTATAAGCCATATGTGATTCATATGCTGAGGATGGCTAATGAGGATTCTTTGGTCTCTGCTTTCCTGGATAAATACAATCCTGACCCTATAACCCTCTCCTGCTAATAACTTTTTCTTTGGTTTCAGTATCGTGAAAATAGATCAGCCATATTTTAATGATGTCTTTTTATTGAATCAATTGTTTTGTAGGGTCTTTTGTTGCATGAAAATTCTGAGCTATTGAGCCTGTCTACTGGCCCATATGACCGTTCCAAGGTTTGTGTCAAATAATTTACGATTTAAATAGTTATAATGATACTCTTAGTCTATATAGTAACTAAAATATTATTATTTTTATTATTATTGGTGCAGGATGACATATCCCAGGCGTGTGATAATGAGTCTGAAATAAAAACTCCATCATCTGCAATTGATGGAAAACATAATTCCAAAATTCTCAAAACTAAGAAACATACGGAAGATATTGGAGACGAGTCAGTTTCATCCAAATCTAAGAAAAGAAAGTGGGTTGTGATGGAGGACTAAATCATCACGTCTCTAGGCAGTTCAATTTATAAGATATAAGAATAATTTATTTAAACTATTATTTGAATGAATTATAGTCCTTTGAGAGACATTAGAATCTACCATATATAAGTAGTTTATTTCTCTTTAATCTTTCTGTTGACCTTAATTTATAAATTAGAACTTGAAACACGAATTGTTTGGTTTATTTATTTATTTAATCCAAGACTTGAGTGAATTTTCTTTGAATAAATATTTATTATTATTATTATTATTATTATTATTATTATTATTATTATTATTGTCGTTGTTGTTGTACGTTTTGGAGTAATAAACTTTAATTTTGCTGCACATACTTACAAAACAAAAGTATTCACTAAATATAGCTTTAACTTCTTTTTAGATGTTAAATTATCAAATAAAAAATACTACTGATATAACCTATTGAGTTGAGTACATGAATAAGACTAACTTTATAGGGAGAAGTAATTAGTCATATTTTTTATTCTACAGCCTATAGTCGAACAAAATAATTAGACATATTTTTTATTTTACTGCTTTTTTTTTAACCTTGCATCATGTGAGAGTGGAAAGTGAGATATGCAAGGGAGGAGCAAAAAATCATGGGTGTATCTTCTGACATGTGAAAAAGAAGAGTGGTTGCTGAGTGAGAGTAATTGTTAGGGTTTTGGTGTTGTGTGCAGCTGTAGCTCACTAAAGTAAGTTAAGTTATATTTATATATGAACCCCTAAATGAAAATTTTTTATTTCTCTCAAAAAAAAGAAATTTTTTATTTGAAATAAAATAATTTCTTTGATTATTTCCAACAAATTATAACATTTACACATTAAAATTTTAGCCCCGCTCAAAATACAATAGCTTTATATTAGAACTCTACAATTACATACAATTATCATATTGAGTATTTGATTATTAGACATTTTTTGGAAGCGTTATTATTGCACATTACACCACATCTTTATGTAAGTTTTATTTTTTATTTTAAATAAAATTTTTAAGTGTTGATCAACCTTCTATTGATTAGTGTTTTCATTTTAATTTATTCAAATTTTCTGTGATTTATACTTTTTTACGGTTCACATGTTTGATATTATTTTGCTTGAGTAGTCTTACATACAAAATGTTAATATTTTAGTTCGTAGAAATCATTTTTCTATCTCTTTTAACCTTTCTATTGAGATAGTAAAAAAGATGGGCCTTTGACAATAGAATTTGTATGACCAAGATCAACTTTTTTTAAAATAACTAGCTACATAGCTAAAATAAATAAGGTTTCATTTTTTGCATTATATGTATAAAATTACAAGTATAAAATTTTAAAATTTTTCTTTGTTGTAAATTATTAGTATAGTAGTTAAAAATAAATAATATTTGTATAATTGTTAAATATTTAAAAATAAACTAGGCTATTAGGCACTTTCTATAAGTGTTACTACTGCACAATGCACTATGTCTAAAGTTTAATTTTTTTTATCAGATTGATTAAAATTTGTTAATTTAGATAATAATTTTATTATTCACTTAATTTAATTATTCAAAAATTTATTTTATTATTTATAATTTAAATTCAAAAACTACATGTCACTTAACAGATAAATAATATTACCTGTCATGTGTGCATTATTATTATTATTATTATTATTATTATTATTATTATTATTATTATTATTATTGAAACATACCATAAAGTTATTCTTAATTTCGAATAATTAATTCAATTTTCGATACTTAAATTTTAAATGACTAAAATTATTATATGTCGAATATTTTGTGCTTAACTAATTTTTTTGTTATTTAGATTAAAAAATATGATTTATTAATCGCTTCTAAATTCAAGTTTAAAAATAGTTGTACATAAGTGTATATTTTTATATTTTTAATTAATTATTTAACAATATATAATATAAAAATTAGTTTACTTAAAACAGCTATATTTAAATATATATATATATATATGTAAGTATTTTTAATTAAATTATTAATTTGTGAACTAAAAGTCACTGTTAATATGTTTTTACATATTTAAAAATTAAATTTTTTATTTTTGAAGTAAAAAATGATACTTCATAAATTAATCAATAGATAATTAGTATTATAAGTTAATGAATATTTAAAATTTAACATCAAAATTTGTATTAAAATTTTAAAATTTGTATTAAAATTTTAAAATTTGTATTAAAATTTTAAAATTTGTATTTGTAGCTCATTATTATAGGAGAAATATATTATGAATAAGTGAATTAACAACGATAATGTATCCAACTTCAGTCATACAATCTAAGATTGTAAGGCTAAGATGAAGGATAATTTTAGCAAAAAAACAAAAAAGATTTGATAATAATGAATTTATTCTTTTTTGTGCTTCTGCTGAGTGTTTTTTGTGAGGCTTTTTTATTTCTCTCTTTTTTTTTAAGAGAAATACAATTTAAGCTATTATCATTACTAAGAATATTAACAAAGTAGTTTGTACTATACATAATTTTTTAAATATTTTAATTTAATGATTGAACAACTATTCATCTTTATAAAAGTATTTCTTTCAAATTCATATTTAATAAACTATAAATTAGATTTAAACTATGCAATCTTCAAATTTTTAGATATTATTTAAGTTAATTAATTATTTAATATTATTTAACATATAATCAATCATGATTTAGAATGATATACTATTTAATCTAAAGTAATACATAAAACTCTGTACTAACTGGAGAAATATAAAATTTGATGCTTTAGTTTAGCTCTATTTAATTGGATTTAAATAATTTATGATTTTAAAATTATATTTAAATTTAGAATTTTATTTATTATTTAAATTAAATTTTATTTATTTTTAAATTATGACTTGGTATATTTTAAATAATATGATATAGATAATCATTGATTTAGTTTATTAATTTCAAAAATAATTAAATTAAACTAAACCAATATAATTTTTTTTTGTTAACTACGAAATATACTACTAAAATTATATAAAACCAAATACGAGATTAGTTAATTGAATAATTATTTGTGTTTTATTTATTTTTCTTGACTTAACAGTATGGAAGAACAACACTAATACAAATTTTGACGCACATGAAAATGTGCAATATATTGCTGCAAGTCAAAGAACAATGCGTCAAGAAACTGGTACCTCATCTAATATTCTCAGTTTATAATGAAGTGGAGATAAATGTGACATTTTTCTCATTGTAATTGACTCATATTTATCTAATTTTTGAAATATCAGTTTAATGATGAAAATTTTTTATATATTTCTCATTACTCATTCATAGGGAAGCAACTCTCTATGTATGATGTACATTGTGCGTCGCATGAAATTGGACAGAAAAATATTCTTCCTATTTATGTAAGACCTTCTACATCAAAGATAAGATCTAAACAATTTTCAACTTTACCAACGAGTCCCTTATTGACAAGAACTCTACTGTCCGTCTTAACAAATAATACGTATAATTAATGATTACCAAATGATTCATGCACCAATATTTAAAAAAAGTATGCTTCATCGAAAATTATTTATATAACATAAATTTATTACAATTCTAACATACACCTGTGTACAAGGATCTACCAATAATCTAACGGAAGTCATTCTGCAAAATCATCTTTCATCACACTGCGGTTCCCAAAGATCGTGCCTAACAGGACGGTAATTTAGAAAAGACGGTAATAATTATTATATTCTTTTCTTTTTTATAGTGTCTAACGTTTAATTGAATAAAATTAAACATTTTGTCAAGAAATTCTACTATAAATGGAAAGCAAAAAAGACAATCTTCTTCTATTGTTATTTTGGTGGCTATTAATTTGACACAACTTTATGAAGATGTAAACTTATCGACTGTTAAGGTATACCCACCAAGCGGTGACACACATAGTGGCCAAAATGTTGACCCTTTTGTTGATTATGAAGGTAATCTTTTATTATATTAAGAATTTAAGTTAGTAGTTTGTAAGAGATATGAATTATTAGTAATACATCAACATATATGTTTTCACTTTTTATAATTTTTATTGATTATAGTTGTTAATGCTTATGATGATTCAATGTTGGTTGTGAATTTAGAAGATTATTTTATACCATCCTCAAAAATTTTAGACGGTATGTACAAATTTTATTTGTATGTTTATTTGTATCTTTGTGTATATCATGGACTAAATTGCATCGATATGACAACTGAATATCTAAAGAGAGTTCATTCGACAGGTGTGTGTGATATAAAAGATCCTATTTATCAATGTCAACATTATAAAGCATGGATGTGGCCTAATAAAAAGCTTGCTAAATCCAAACAGTCACTGCAACCAAAATTTTCATCATGTTGTATGGAAGAAAAGATTGAGCTTTCTTTACTTTCTGTGTCTCTTGATGTGCTCATTTAGCTTCATATTGAAGGAGATCAACGAAGTATTCATTTTCTAAAAAATATAGGCATTTAATTCAATATTTTGTTTTATATCAATGGCCGAAAAAATTGACCGTAGGGTGAACAATGGGACTGCTCCTCTAATTTTTAAGTTTGGAAGTCAAAACTACCATAACATTGGTAGCCTGCTTCTTTCGGATAGTCTATGACCAACTTTTGCCCAACTATATATCTATGACACAGAAAACGAGATTGATAATCGGATAGGCAGACTTTGGTAATTTTCATGCAACCAATCAAATATTTTAATTTTTTTATCTGTGAGAGAGAATAACATAAATTTTATTGTGTTTTTTTTGTAGTTCTAATGAAGCTGTAAATGAGTGGGATAGGAAAATTGTGACAATATTAAGAAACATGCTAGATAAATATAATAGTTTGGCAAAGAGTTTTCACTATGCAAGAGATAGGTACCAACAGAAAAATTACACAGACATAAAATTTAAGTTGATTAGTAAAAGGACTATAGATGGCAGGACATACAACTTGCCATCTGCATATGAAGTGGCTGCATTGATTGTTGCTGATGTCGAACAACTAAGTAAAGATAGAGATATTATTATAGAGAGTCAAACTAGAAAGCTCCAATCGGATTGATGTTTTTCACCCATTTTATTTAGCCTTGCAATATCTGTTGTTGTTTTCGTATGGGGATGATGGATTTTGTTTGGGTATTGCAATATTAGATTCTATCTCTATTAGGCCTACAAAAAAATAATCACTTTGCGATAATTCTTTACTTTTTGCCTATAGAAAAAGACGAGTGAATCTCCATTAATTCTAAAATCAAAGAGATTATTCCAACAGTTTTTAGTGGAATTAGAGAGATTAAAATTCTTTAGGTATAAACAATCACAGTTGAGAATTGATAAATACAAATGTCTGCATGAAAGTTTTATAAACTGGGATGTAGATACTGCAAGGCTTGGCAAAAGAATCATTTTTTCCAGTACTTTACTGGTAGACCTAGGTACATGATGAATAATTGCAAAGATGCATATGCAATTTGTAGATATGCAGGATATCCTAACTATTTTATCACTATGACCTATAATCCTGAATAGGATGAGATAAAATGAGAAGTGACTCCTATTGGATTGAAGGCAGAAGACTGCCCTGATATATTGTGTCAAGTTTTCAAAATCAAGCTTGATGATTTGATTGATGACCTAAAAGAGGGAAAGATCTTTGACAAAATTTTGGGATGTAAGTCTGTGTTTATGCAATACCTTATTAAAATCATATGTTGTGATGTTTTACTCATTTGTCTTTTTCAATTTTCAGATGTTTACACTATAGAGTTTCAAAAAGGAGGACTTCCGCATGCACATATCCTTTTATTCATGAGTAACGAGTTCAAGCCACAAATACTAGATGACATAGACAAACATATAATGGCTGAAATTCCTGATGAAAATGAAAGGCTAAATCTATATGGAGCTGTTCAAAATTACATGGTACATGGTCCATTTGGTTCGTACAACAAGAATTCACTTTGCATGAAGAATAGATCCTGTTCAAAGTTTTATCCCAAAGAGTTTAGGCAGCGAATAACAGTCGAACTATGAAGAAAATGAAATATGTACTAGACAATAAGTTCATTGTTTTGTATAATCTAGAAATCAGGAATACACATGCCAAATAAGTTTTATTAAGTATCTGTTTAAGTATGTACACAAAGGTAATGATTGCGTAACAGCTACTTTATACAATGCTGGTGATTTGTCAGAAACCATACAAGTTGTTGACAAAATCAGAAATTACTACGATTGTAGGTACATTTCGGCATGTGAGGTAGTCTAGCATTTATTTGGATACGAAATCCAAGAGAAAGAACCATTTGTGATTAGACTTCCATTCCATTTGGATGATGAGCACCTGTGGTTTATAGTGAAACTTCTATATGAATGATATCGTTGGAAGAGCAGTATCTCATAAGTCCATGTTTTTTGGGATAGATGGTGGCAAACATGTCATATCCCTATGCTCGAAGTTTGACTTATGCTGAGTTTCCAACCAAGTTTGTTTAGAAGGACGATACTTTAAAGTGGTTTCCTCGAAAGCAAGGCTTTGTAATTGGAAGGTTGACTCATGTACCTACAGGTAATGACGAGTTTATATTCAATTTTGATCTTATTTGTTTGATGATTTAAATTTAAAATCTTAACAGCATGTACCCTATGTCTATTTTATTCGATTTATCTACACTAGAAAATAAATATTCAAATAACTTTCAACAATTATAATCTAATGCTCTATAGATTATACAATTTTAGCATTGTTCTTTATTTTTTAGAAAAAATAATTTTATACGCATGTGTACCTACATAATAACTGAAATCGTGTAACCTAATTCATTTAGCAACTTAGGAGTGGAATTTTAACCAAGTTTTTTGCATCAAATACTAAAGAATATTACCAACAGATTTTCTTGAATACTCAAAGAGGATGTATGAATTTTTGAGATATAAGGACAGTAGGAGGAACAATTCACGCTACTTATAAAGATGCATGCTTCGCTCTTTGACTCTTACAAGATGACAGAAAATTCATGGATACAATTAAAGAAGCAAGTTCATGGGCCTCAGAATCATATGTCAGGAGGTTGTTTGTCATTCTATTAACATCCAACAATATCTTAAGACCAGAACATGTCTGGGATAGATGTTAGCATGAACTCTCAGATGATATTTTGTATCGACAAAGAACCATGTTGAACATGGGGGGTGAGTTTTATTAATTGCAATTATAAAAGTCTTTTATTATTGATAATTTTTACTTTGATTGAATTTTTATAGTATCGTATAATATGTAGAGTTAACCATGTCAGATGATAAGATTAAGCAGTTGTGCTTAATAGATATAGACAAGATCTTACATTCCTTTGGTAAAACCTTGAAAGATTATCCTCCTATGCCTTTAGCAATTGAAGTTGATAGTTCTTTGTTAACTGAAAATGTTATCAGGGAAGAGCTAAACTTTAATAGGGACGAGTAAAAGAAAAATGCCTCAGACATGTTAGCCATCGCAACACTTGAGTAGAAACATGCATTTGATAAAATTGTTACAGCTGTGTATTATGATGAAGGGGTTTTTTCTTTGTGTATGGTCATGGGGGTACTAGAAAAAATTTCTTTGGAACCTTATGTCTGCTGAGATTCGCTCAAGGCGTGATATTATATTAAACATTGCTTCAAGTGTATTGCATCTTTACATCTTCCCAATGGAAGAATGACACACTTAAAGTTCAAAGTACCACTGAATATAACTGAAGATTCTGTATGTAACATCAAATCTGGTTCTCCTCAAGCAATACTACTATTGAAAGCCAAACTTATAATTTAAGATGAGGTTCCAATGGTTAGTAGGTACTGCTATGAAGTGCTTGATAAATCTTTGAGTGATATCATGAGGTTTTCTCTAATATATAACAAAGATTTGCCCTTTGGAGGAAAAGTGGTTGTACTAGGTGGAGACTTTAGACAAATCCTTCCTGTCATTCCTAAAGATCGAGATAAGATATCGTTCATTCAACCGTGAATTCGTCTTACCTTTGGAAGTTTTGTCAGGTGCTCAAACTAACAAAATATATGAGACTCTGTGTAGGGACAACTTCTTCAGATCAAGATGAGACAGAGCAATTTGATTAATGGTTATTGAAAGTTGGTGATGGTCTAATAGGTGACAACATAGATGGTGAATCTGAGATATGTCTTCCAGAAGATATTGTCATTCCTTCTTCAGACCAGGCATTTGATGAATTGGTTCATTTTTCTTGAAAACATGTCTTCAAAAGATTTTTTCAAAGCAAGAACTATACTGGCTCCCACACTGGACATCATTAAAGTGGTCAACAACCATCTGATGGTCCTGAATTATTGAATAGCATAAATTACTCTAGTTTGCCTCTACATAACTTAATACTCAAGGTTGGTGTTCCGGTGATATTATTGAGAAATATTGACCAATCCAGTGATTTTTATAATGGTACAAGACTACAAGTTAGGAAGTTTGAAAATCATATCATAGAATGTGAAGTCTTAACGGGTAACAACGTTGGTCATATTGCTTTGATTCCAAGAATGAATATAGTACCAACAAATGAAACTGCCCCAGTTATATTTCAACGAAGATAGTTTTCCATAATAGTATTGTTTGACATGACAATTAATAAGTCTCAAGGACAAACTTTATCTCATGTTAAATTGTACTTGTCCAAATGAGTTTTTACACATAACCAACTATACGTGGCAATTTCAAGAGTTAAGAGTAAGAGAGGTTTAAAAGTTTTACTTATGAATCACGTAGAAATGTCTGCAAATTCAACCATCAATGTTGTTTATAGAAAAGTTTTTAAAAAAATAGGATTCTAATATAAATATTTTAATTTTATTTTAAACTTTGTATTAAAATTAATGTATAATTATTTTACTTAAAAAATGTAAAATGATGATTATTCGTTATTTTTAAGTTAAACTTTGATTTTGATAATAATTTTATGAATCCCGCTAGGAAGCCAATGAAGAATCTTGACAATGTGTACAATGGGTTAGTTATTTAACTTTAATAGAGATAAATAATAAATTTAAAAACTCTCGTTCAGTTATTCTATATCAAATTTCAAATTTCAAATCCACCCGTTCAAATTTCAAACTTTTAAAAATCTAGTTAGTTATTTTAAAAAATAAGTAAATAACCATCTGAAATCTTAATTTACTAAAGCATTTCACTCCAATGCTCTCTTCTTTTTCAACCGGTGGCCACCTCACCTTAGTCAATAATCATCCCATTTTACCGTTGCTACTTGGCTTGGCACACGCCACTCACCCTTAGTAAAAAATTAACCATCTACTTAAGGATAAAAATAATCATCTGCATATACCTAATGGATTGAACATCTAACATATTTTAATTATTTATAACTAAACCCAACCCAATCAAAATAATATCTACATAAAAATTAAAATAACCATCCCTATACCTACTAAAATGACCATCATAAATTGACCATCATTAAAATAGAAGAAGAAGATGAATAAACAGAAAAAATAACTATTATAGTAAAACATAATTTTGAAGGACTAGGCATGACGAAAGCGACACTGTTGTGAAGCATAGGGCTCAAATCATGAAAGAAGCTAATCATGCTTGGATCCGAAGAAAAAGAGTATGGTGCTATCATCGGCAAGAAGAGGCTTGAAGGAATGGGAGAAAGCGAAGCCTGTTCGGAAGAGAGGTGTGAAAATAGCAATAGCAACGTTAGGCTGAGCGTCGGAAGGCGAGGCGCGTCGAACTGATCGGCAGAGGTGAGGACGGTGTCGGTTGGAGGATGCGGCGGCGTCGGTATGACCGGCGAGAAATTCAGTGACGCGAGAAAAATGACGGTGAGTTTTGGACGTGTATTGAAGGTTATGATAAGATTAGAAATAACCGTACATAGTGTGAATGAGTTTAAATACTAATCCTAATTTTTAAAATTTTAAAATTTAAAATTAAATAATTAATTAATAATCTAATTTTTAATTATAACTTTATTTTATTTTTTTAATCTGTTGTACATATTGTACACAATTAATATTTGTTCTCAATATTTTTTTAATTTTATATTTTTTAAAATAATTATTATTTTGTGTATTTTTTAAAATATCTAAACATATAATTTTTTTTATAAATTTTTTCGTGTTGGGCTCGGTTCATACACGAATTTAAAGATAAAAATTAAAAATCAGTTCCTACAAACGATATACAGATTGAGGTTTGAGCTGACGAATTTAGACTATTTTGACGATATTGGCGGTCTCGCTCCATACGATCAAATCGATTTGATAATAATTTTAAAAAGAAAAAAGAAAAAAGAAAAAAAAAAGAAAAAAAACACACTCGTTATTTCACATATTTGCTCCAATATGCTAATTGCCAACACACAGTCAGTAACAAAAAAACCAACGCTCTGAGACGAAAAGGGAAAGAGATGCACTTCAACTGTCCAGCATAACAACAACGCTCAATTCGCACAAAGCTGAAAGCTTCTTATTACTCTACCTTCTTCCCATGGTATTCTCTCTCTCTTTCATATGTGTTGTTCTTGATTGATCCATTTGAGTGTGTTTCTATGTCTCAGGATTATCTTAAAACCGCTCTTCCTTCTCAAATAATGTCTGAAAGAGGTTCCAATCTGGTTGTCATCAACCCAGGTACGCAGTAAAACATCCGTTTTCGCTCATCACCCTTTTGCTTATACCTCACTAAGAACATAAAAAAAAGTCTCAACTTCCTTGCCGCCCTTTACAATTCAGGCTCTGCAAATGTCAGAATTGGCTTGGCTTCACAGGATACCCCTTTCAATATCCCTCATTGCATTGCTCGCCACACTAAACAAGTTCCTAGGAGGAATGTCCAAGATCAGGTTTTTGTGATTCTCTGATTAATTATTTCTTTTATCTCACACTCTATATGATTTGTTACACCCTTTTCTGTTGGTATACGTTTTAGTATAATAGGATAATTATTGTTTTCTGTTTTTCATGCGTGTAGATGCTTAATAGTCAGATTACAACTGCACAGCATATGGAAAGGGAGAAGGCTTATGATGTTGTAAGTTATAACACATTGCAAAGCTGAAATTGAAATTTCTGTGTTGCTGTTTTGCTAATCTTGATTTTGTTGATATTTGAGATTGCATCAATATTGAAGATACCATTTCTTGATGAAGAAGCACCGAGTAATGCATTCCCTCGTAAGGTATATGGCATTTCCTAGTTTGCTTACATTCTAATCACCTGTTCACTATTTTTTCTTTCATGTACATTTCTTGATTCTTATGCTGTTGGAGTCTTTGTAATGTGAAAATGTTTTGACTTCCCTAAGCTTTCTGTTTGTGCATGAGACTACTAGTGTCCCCTTCAATGCATTCCTGTGGAGTGAAGTCTGGTAACTGTATTTTACTTCTTGTGTTGAAGCTTTTAAGCTGAAATGAGTAATGAACTGCTGAGCAGAAATATGTTGCAGACAAATGTACTATTTGTGAGGGAACATTGTTGTTCAATTGACCCCTTGGTGGCATTCTTATGTTTCGATAATGCTGGTACTTTTATTTATTCCCCTTAAGATAGCTTAAAAATGTGATGCTTAACAGGTGCGTTCATGCTCTAATGCAAGCATGTGCGCATACATTCACATTACACTACTTATAATTATATTCTTGTTTATTCCATATATGTTCAGTGTCATTAAGATTGCATGCCTGAAGATTTGCATTTCTACATGCTGGCCAAGTCACTGAATTAGTGACTTTTACGTTGTCTTAATACTATAAACTTCAATATAATTTTTGTGCAGATGGGACGTGTTGATGGACATAATCCACATATTATTAGGAAAGATTTGCCCTTCTCTTGGACTAATGTATATGAGGTTGCTAGTATGTCTTCAGCTTTAGGTAAACAGAAGTTTTACCTAGTACTTTGCTGTGTTCCTTGGTTTTAACTTTTAACTATAGCTTTGGGATATTTTTTAATGTAAAATTGTAAATTGGCTTGCCATTTGATTCATCTCATCTTTTTAACAAGGTACATAATGTGAGCGGCAAAGTGCCCATTTTGAGTATGATGTGAACAAATTAATGATAGAGCTGATAATTAAAAAATGTATTTCAATTATTATTTGAAAAGCCTGAAGATTAAGATATAGTTACTAAATAGGACCATTAGAATTGGATTTTTAATATAGTAGTGGGTATTGACCAGGGGCAGGGATAGAATTTTGCCCTTTCCTTGACTGGAGAATGAGTTTAGCTTTTTGGCTCCTTATGATCCATTATTAGAATTATGGACTTGCATAAGTTTATATGGTATTACATGTTGATTTGATATTAAATTCTCTATTACTATTACATAATTAGCTCTATATATACGAATTGGAATTTATAGAGACATCAAGTAAAGATGTGACTAGCGAGTCTTTGGATCCAAAAGAAGATACAGATTCAAAGGAGCTTCGCCTGAGTGAACGAAAATTCAGAGAGTTCATCTGTGGGGAGGAAGCACTAAGAATATCACCAGCAGAACCATATTGTTTAAATCGTCCAATCCGCAGAGGACATTTGAATATTTCCCAACATTATTCCATGCAGCAGGTACTTATCATTTTCAAACCATAATGCAGTGAATGAAAGTAATGTGAATTGGATACCTTTGTTGATTGATGGGATGGAAAAAAATATAGATAATATTTATCTTTGGAACTATGTAAGTTAATTTTTGCATCATAATGTAATGCCAAATGTTATAGGGAGCCTTGAATTAGTTGTATTGTTTAAATTGGTTATTATTAATATTTATGGATGCAACATAACAGTAAAGTCATTTGTGAAATATACATATTCCCTGCCTGTTTGTTCCTGAAAAGTTATGGCAAATGTTGAAGTTTTCTGAACTCCTGTAACTGTAGAATTATATGCTTTAACTTTAAAGAAAACAGATAATATACATGTTTCAGTAAAACAAGTGATTTGTTGTATTATTGTGTCTGTTTTAACCTAAAAGAATTAATCATAGAATAAAACAAAATGGGAAAAACAGTAGAAAGAAAAGTACTTCACTTACCAAGGATGCACTCGCTAAAACTCAGAACAAAGTGATAGTTATTGAACCACAAACAAGTATTGTTCATGAACTCAGAGAAGCACTAGTTACTTCTAAGAGTGGGAAAATTCATTGAAATGTCAATTGTAGGTATCACCAATACTGAAGTAGATGATGCTACAATTGAGGAAACTCACAATACAGATTTAAGCACTTTTTGGAGCTTAAAATGTTAGTATTGTCATTAAGATTTCTCTAGTGTGTGAAAATTCCACTTTGTTGCTCTTGCTGATATTACTTCTTTCTCCATCATAGCGTCACCAATGGCTATAGCTTTTTTAATACTTCTGTTACCAGTTGCATTCTTTGCTGATTCCCTTTTCTAGATTAGGATTGTTTGAATCTAAACTTCGACCTTTATGTCTGATTTATTGGGGTCCTTTATGTTGCCTATATAAGCTTTGTCTTGGTGATGATAGCATATTAATTAGAGTTCTGAAGTACTTTTTGTGATTTTATTTTGTCTCTTCCGTTCTACATCACTACCACTTGCCTATTTTGCAGGTACTCGAGGATCTGCACACTATATGGGATTGGATTTTAGTAGAGAAACTGCATATTCCTCGTAATGAAAGAAATATGTATTCTGCGGTTCTTGTGTTGCCAGAAACATTTGATAATCGTGGTATGTAGGACTTGATTTTCTAAAACTTGGAATGTTTCACCTTATGTTAAAATGATTAAGTAATTTAAGGAAAATGTATCTTCTAGTCATTTTAAATTTTAGATTCCTTAGTAGCTGCGTTTTCACACCCCTGCCATAGTCATTTTATTTGTTTGTTTTTGCCATGAACAGAAATAAAAGAAATGCTATCTTTAGTACTACAAGGTCTTTGTTTCGGCTCAGCAGTGGTGCACCAGGTGTGTGCCCTTCCATCTCTATGTTAGAATTTTATATTTTCAGTGCAGGATCATGCTACTCACATGAGATGCTGTCATTAACATTTTAAATTTACCTCTAGGGGTATATTGAACTCCCTTGATGTCATTAACTAGAGTTTAGATGGATACTGGTATTTTCCAGCAAGCTTTATTTAGTCTGATATTGGAATCAAGCATGATGGTGAATGAAATGAACTAATTGTGTCGAGCGAAGCTATTGTGGTCCTCAATTTGCTTGACTCTTCAAGAGATGCATTTTTTATATATAGCAATTTTGCAGTCACACAATGTTGCTAAACAATTTCTAAATGAAAGGCTTTATGTTGAATTCAATTTCCCAAGTTTTAACTTGCTTGCCCTATCCTTTTGTGCTTTGATGGCTAAAAAAAAAAAAAAAACCCTGTTCTACATCAGGGTTCATGATCTTGAAGGATGACAATATTTGATTATAGAATGATTGTGGTGGAGATCAAACACTAGAGAATATGATAAGTCACGCTTTTTGTGCATATAAGGGAGCTGGAAGGTCTTGTTATTTTCTGAGTTGGATTTCTCCATTACTTTCTAATGGCCTCGTATTGATTTGGTTGACCAGGAAGGTCTTGCTGCTGTTTTTGGAAACGGATTATCAACGGCATGTGTTGTAAATATTGGTGCGCAAGTGACATCACTGATATGCATAGAGGTAATTCCAATTGCAGCTTCTGTCTTCTACTTATTATTATTTATGTAACTTGTAACACGTATTGTTTATTGCTTACTACTTATTATGATTTAATTTATAATTCTAGTTCTCTACAATGATACAGAACATGACTAATTTTGGCAGTTATTTGTTTATTCTCTTGTTCAGGATGGAGGTGCACTGCCAACCACTGTAAAAACTTTGCCTTTTGGTGGCGAGGTACGAAACATGGTTTCTTACTTCCATTAAATAATTACTTCACGTCTTCTATAAACCCATTAAAGTAGTCACTAATAGTCTAATACTTGATCCAAGGACCAAGGGCAAACTCATAAAAAAGGCAGAGCTGTATATTTCATTTAAGAAAATTGCAACAATAGCATATTGTTGACAAGTACCTCATGTGACATTCATAAAGATTTAACTTTTCTGAAGCTTATGAATCTGCAACAAATCATTTCTATTAATTATATGTATAGTGGCCCAAACCAAATTCTTCACCTAACCTTATTAATCAAAAAAGGCTCAAATACTGGAAAGTATAGTTGGATTATGAGATAGAAACAAGAAGGATTTACTGTGATAAGATCTGTGGTTGACAACAAAGGTCTGATACCATCCTTAATGATAACTGACCTAAAGTTGACTCATATAATTCCTATAGTTGAAAACAGTCAGCAAAGTACATGGTGAAACATGTGTCTCATTTAATAAATGGTAAATTACACTGACACTGACCTTGAAGAGATCACACTTGATGCTCCTATATTTTATAACACTTGTCACTGACCTTTCCTATAAACATAACATTGAGGTCAGTATAAGTATAAAAAATCAAGAGGTGTCAAGTGTAATATCACTCGATCTCGGTGGAGGTCAATGTAAATCGCCCTTTAATAAATGAAACTTGTGCTTGTCAGTTTGTGTAATGATTGTATATCATGCAAATATGCAATACATTGTTCTATCTATTTCTCTGTGCAATGATTTTTATAGTTCCTTGTATTATGTAGCTGATATTATTCTGTATCCTAATTTTTGTTTTTCCAGTTAGTTTTTATTATTGTCTAAATATTAACTTCATATTTTCAGGATATATCAAGGTGCCTTCTCTGGACCCAAAGGCACCACCAGACATGGCCTCAAATTCGTACAGATATTTTGACAAAGCCTATAGATCTGTTAATGTTAAATCAACTTAAAGAGACATATTGTGAGATCAAAGTGAGTTGTTCTACTTTTTAGTTCAGTTGTAATTATTTCACCTTTCATTAAGTTTGCTGAAATTTCCTTTAGTGATTCAGATATCAACGTCATTTTGGGGTGCAACATGTCCATTTGTTCAAATTTTATATACATTATTATCGGGTTAGAAAATTAAATATGAAATTAATATAAAATGAATAATGATATTAAAACAATACCCTCAATTCCTCTCACTGTATTTTGTCCACATAATTTCTTTCTACTGCCCTTTTCTCTTTATTGCATTGCACTCATACATGATTCAGCGACTTTTTAGTTTCAGAAAGTGAATTGTAGTCGTGCCAAAGCTAAGCTGGGGGCATCTTGAACATGTGTAACTTGTGAAAATTAATCAACTTAGAATTGATCAGTGTTTTCTTTATTGGTGCTTGCTTCCTCCAAACATGGCTTCATTTTAAATCTTGTGTTTTCCTGTCTATAGGAGGGAGAACATGAAGCTGTTGCTGTAGTTCATTCTTACGAGGACAGAGCACCAGCTGGATCTCACAAGACAAGACTTACTGCTCTAAATGTGTGTATCCTCGGTTGAATTCTTTCTTCATTTTACTTCGCATGTTGCCTTTGGATAATGCTGACTATTATTGCTCAGGTTCCTCCGATGGGTTTGTTCTATCCTACGCTTCTTGTTCCTGATGTCTATCCTCCTCCACCTCGTACTTGGTTAGTGTATTACTGAAGTTTTCATGCTGTGTGCATGTTTGCAAACAAAATGTATGTTTACATAACCCTAATGGCATTGCCTTGCCAGGTTTAATGACTATGAGGATATGCTAGAAGAACCATGGCATATGGAATATACTCGTCCTGATACATTTTATCCCAATGTTGGTGGAGGAATACCAATGTGGGAAAGCTATCCAATTTTCGCAAGTAAGCCAAAAAGAGAAGAAAAAGTAGGCCTTGCGGAGGCTATTTCTAACTGCATTCTCTCAACTGGTAGCATTTTCATCCCTTTTTTCCTGTATTTATATGCGTAAATTTGAAGCCTTATTTAACTGTATGTTGCTGTATTCACAGGTCGCATAGACATCCAGAGAAAACTATTCTGTAGCATACAATTGGTGAGCTTTTTTGTGAACATTTGAGCTTAGTGTATTTGTGTTCTTAATATTACAAAATGATATGAAATAATTGACATTTGACACCTTTAAACAGACTGGTGGAGTGGCTTTGACAAATGGTTTAGTTTCCGCATTAGAAGAAAGGTTTGTCTTAATTTTGTTTGATCTTGTAGCGTATTTAAATGCTTTGTTACCAAATGATTGGCTGCAATACTGAAATTTGGGATGATAATTACTGTTTCTTCATAATTTTGCTTTCTAAATACGCTAACAACACATGGAAACCCATTATAACTTATAAGCACGTTATCATATTAACAATGTTGGCCTAAAAGTGGTATGATTAGTGCATGTGATTTTTCATTGATAGGTCATACGCAAGTAGAATCTTGGAAGAAAAATGCATTCGCATTGATTTAATGACCTCTAACATCAATTTGTTTCTTTTGGTTGTAACCAATTTTTTAGATTTGAGCAGTATTGGCCTCTCTATAGGATATTTCTGCTTTTTGTTTAACTCGTCCTGCTTAGCCTTTTTATATTTCGATAAATCATGTCAATCAGAAAATGCTAGTGTCTTGAAAGATCTTGTTATTATTATTATTATTATTTTGGTAAATATTAAGCTAATGGATCAATCTTGTCTTCCTTTATGCAGAGTCTTACATGCCATTCCTCCAAATGAAGCAATTGATACTGTGGAGGTTAGTTTCACATCCTATTTTGTGGTGTTGTCACTAATTTTGAATGGTGCAAGTTATTTGCATAATCATTATTGTTTAATTATTTATACCTGGTAATTGTTATAGATCTGCAATGTGTACCTGACATCTTTTGTTTTTTCTTTTCTTTTTCCGATAATGTAAAATTTTACAAAACCTCTCAATCAAGGGATGGTGAACTCATAGAGTTTGCACTACATCTCACAACTACCAAAACAGGAGAATCATATTTAAAAACAGACAAAAACAATATAAAAGAAATGAGAAATGATACATCACTACCTTTTGGTACACCTTGAAGTATACAACTTTCTTTCATTATATTCTCTTTTATAGTTGAAAATGGAAGATGTACACAAAGGTGTACTAAAAGATTAGTGCAAATAATACAACTCGAAAAGAAATTCAAAAGATATACACTTTCTTTTTTTGTTGAATATTGCAAGTTTCTTATGATGGACCTCCTACTAATGATACGTGGTTGATTTTGTCAAATGATATCTTTCTGGACATGGCACTCAGGTCTTACAATCAAGGATGAATCCAACATTTGTGCCATGGAAAGGCGGTGCGGTATGTTCAATTTGTTTGACCATCGTACTCAATCTTTATTAATTGAGAAATGCTTTCAAGTTAACACATTCTTGGTTGTTACTAACATATGGCTTTGCAGATTCTTGGAGTCCTTGATTTGGGCAGGGATGCTTGGATAAATAGAGAGGATTGGATTCAGAACGGGATTCATGTTGGAAGCAACAGAAAGTACAAGGATTCTTATTACATACAAGCTCAAGCAATGTGTTATTTGAATTCTTGAAAAGCTATTTTAGCACATTATTAGTAGTAGTTTCTCTTCTAACACTAAATTAATAAATGATTATTGCAAACTAACCACGTTTGAAAACTACCGATCCTTTTATCTGTGAATGTTTTGTGAATACTTGTGGAAATAGTCTCAATTTGATAAGGTAAGGTGGTTTGAAAGCTACTGGCTGTTTTGCTTGGGAAGGTGTTGTTAACAAGTGTGGAAATAGTCCCACATCAGGGAAGAGGAGTACCAGCGTGGGTATTGGTGTTCTATAAATAGGATTAGAAGGTAAACTCGAAAAATTAAAAGGGTCGGTTGGCTATGTATGCCACACTCATCCGAAGTTGGTGAGTGCTGTATGGCTATCAAGACATATGGCCGACATAATTTCTGGAAACCCATTAGGGTTGGCTCGCATTGGCCGACCCTCCTATGAAGTTTAAAATAATGGCTTATTTCTGTAAAATACTGTGTTTGAAGCCCAATTATGATAACACGAGATCAAATTTTGACAAAAATAATTCTTTTATAATTTAGAGTTAAATTTTGTCCTATGGAGTGATTTTATTATGGCAATAAATTTATCAATAAAGTAAGAAAGATACAAGAGAGAAAATAATAATACTGGATAAAGATAGCAGATCAAGAAGTTGATTTTCTTATATAGTAATTTTTTTTTCTTTGAATGGATTTGTTAAACACGATAAATGGAATTTACATTCTGCTTTTTGCATCCTACGAGAAATAAGAAAAAATATTAAAAAAAATACATTCCCTATTTTACGAAAAGAACCAACAATAATAATAAATTTTGCAACCTACAAAGCGTAAATAAAAGAATTAAAATAAATAAAATCCATTTTGCAGCCGGCGAACATGGCCATATTTTGAGAAATCGCCTATAATTAAAGATAACAAACGGGCTAAAATTTGTTGGTTCGATTCATGTAACCCATTAAAAAAGACAGGCTAAAATTTGTTGGTTCGATTCATGTAACCCATTAAAAAAGACAGGTTAGACTGAAAAATTAAGATCGTCACACGTCAAAAGTCCGCTTAATCTGCACTACTTAAATCGTGGGTTTTGGTAGAGCGGGACAGATTTAGGAATTTTTTGAAAATGTTCTAATTTAGTATTTTGAATTATGTTTTATATTTGATTGATTATGTGTTAAACTTGATGTTTAATTATATATTTTGGACCATATTTATTTTACTTTGGACAATGTTAGTTTTATCATTTTGTTTTAAAAAATTTGGTTTATGATTATGTTTATTACATATTTATAATTATAAAGTTTTTAATGTTTGTTAATTTAAAAATTATAATTTTTTATATATTTAGAAATCATAAATTTATTAAAATAGTTGTGAAATTATATATATTATTTAATATTTTTTTGGTAATTTATATTATTTAATACTTAATAATAAAAAAAATGAGATTTAGCGGGCTTGGCCTGCCAGCCTGCTATTAGGCAAAGCGGGGTAAAATTTTAAGACCACCTCATTAAACAGGACATGGCAAGCTAGCCCGCCAAAGGACGAGTTTTGGTGAGGCCGGACATACTTTCCACCCTTATTTATAACCTTTCTTTTAGGTATCTTACCAAATTAATCTCCAAAATAAAAATTTTAGAAGTTAATAGTACTGTTTTCTTTTCTTCTCTTTCCTTTTCTTTATATTATGTTCAGTTGTTTTCTTTATACAAAACAGCTTAAGTAGTTTCTTTTGGTTAGGCTAAAAGTGAGTCGAATTAAGTCGAGCTAAGCTCAGTGTAAATTTGGCTGATAAAAATTAAATTTGGTCTATGATTTAACTCATTAACAATTAAATCTATTTGTAAACTTCAAATTCGTCTCACAAAAAACTCATGAGTTGATTCGAGCTTACGAATCAGTCCAAATAACTTGAATATAATTTATAATTTTATATAAATAAAATATAAATTATATATAAGAAAAATTATCAATCATTTATGTTGTTTACCTATTAATTATAGATTATATTTTCTATTATCATTATATATAAAAATTATATGTGTATGTAAAACTATATATTATCATTATAAATTAAAAGGATAAAATTCATAATATATTATTAATATAATTGAACCCGTTCACGAGCTAATGAATTAAGTTTATCTTAATTCAAATCCTGTTCATTTAATATATTAATTTAAATTTAGGTTTGAGTTTAGTTTACAAAATCAGTTTATTGAGCTGCTAAAGAATTAAACTCAAACTTATGAGTGAACTTGACTCACTTCTATCCTTACCTTCGATCAAACAATTATTATTGGTTTTCCCAATCAAATAAATTGTTTTATTTTATTTTTCTTTTTATCACTTTTTTCTCTCGTGTCTGAACTTTGAAAGTTGAACTCAAACTCAAACTCTAGCAGATTATCTGGATTATAGAAAAGGAAGTCATTTCAATCACGTTGTTCATGTTTTTGAGTTCAAAGGTTTGCATTCAAAGCAAAGCCTATCTTTTTAGTTGTTTGTTTACTTGTCGTGAGTCAAGTTTTGAGGGAGGTAAAGTTTCTCTATTTCGTGCATTGAATCATGTTAAACCAACAACAATAATAAAGCCTCTCGATAGGCAAAATCTGTTACATGAATCAAACAGATACAAAATAAAATTGTTATACTGAATAGAAACTTCCTACAGAATAGAAATTGTTGCTAGTAACAAGCTATCTTCTCTATAGGTCGATGCCTTATTTTTGTCGGTCTTATAATGACGACTGTGCATAATGTATCCATGTAAATTATCTTTCGCCAGATCCAAAGTCAATTTATTTGGAAAATTAAATAAAATTATACTAACTTACTAAGTTTAGTGTTGTATGCTTAGGTTAAACTTTATATGTGTGATATTTGGTCATTTTATGCTGCAAAATTCTAGATGATTCTAGTTTGTCCTAGAAATCTAGTCCAACGTTGGAGTATTTGTAAGATAATTTGTTAAATGACATTAGTGTCCCTAAACCAATGGGCCAACTTGGCCAATGGATTTTGACAATGATATAGAAGAGGTACTAGTCAGACTTAGACTTATTTTTTATTAGTACCCGGTGGAAACTTATGTAATAATGATAACCATCTGTGTTTCAAATGATTTTTTTTACTTATTTTATTTTTTCTTCTAATTCAATTGTGCATATAAAATTTTATGCAATTTTTCACTTCGTATCATTATATCCTTTCCATTTGAGGTGGTGGACGAGAAAAATAGAGATATATTAAACTATATTTTTATTATAATTTGGAAAAAAATAATGAAATATAAATTTTTGGTTAAATTATCCATTTAAATTGGTTTGGTTTTAATATTATTTATTTGTCCTTTTTTTACTTTTGGTTTCAATATGTCTATTATACAACTCGATCTTTTAAAATAATTTAGTGTGGGACTATATAAATCGTTTTAAGCCAAATTGATTTATTATATATATATATATATATATATATATATATATATATATATATATATATTTTTTTTTTTTTTCGTTGACACATTTATTAAGAGAGAGGAAACACTATATATATCGATTTTAGTTAAGACGATTTATCATAAAACGAGCATAATAATAAATTGGTTTCAGCTAAATCGATTTAGTAGGATGGTGTCCTCTATATAAATCACCTTTCATTTTAATAAAATGGAAAGAATATATAAAGAGTACGCAAAGATAATAAAATTGTAAAAGAATAATGAAAGAAAAGATAAAAATAAATAAAGCATTGGTTTATGAAAAATAAAAATAAATAAATATAAGATAAAGATAAGATAAGATAAAGACTAAAATTATAATTGAATGTGTATTCTGTTGGGCTGAATTTGTGAGCCGTGATACGTCTTTATTGTTGTTATGGACTAAGGTGGAAGAGTGGTTTAATACGCCTCGCAAGATATCAAGAGCACTAAGCTTATTCAGATTAAGATGGAAGGGTTGAAAAGACAAAGGTTTGGTGAAGATGTCAGCTAGTTGTCCAGAGGAGGGAATTGGGAGAAGTTTCATCACTCCAACTTGAGCTTTTTGTCGAACCAAGTGACAATCAACTTCTAAATATTTGGTCCGTTCATGAAAAACCGGGTTAGCAGCATTATCACAATATAAAACTGGTGGGCGGATAAGAGAGATGCATAAAAATTGTAACACATTTAGTATCCAATAAAGTTCACAAGTTGTGTTGGCAAGTGCACGATATTCTGCTTCCGTGGATGAGCGGGCAATGGTGGTTTGTTTCTTGGTCTTCCAAGAGACTAAAGAACTGCCTAAGAAGAAACAATAACCTGTTAAAGATCGCCGAGTGTCAGGACATCCGGCCCAATCGGAGTCACTAAAGCCGAGAAGCTGAATTTTTGATTTCCTTGGAAAAAAAAGTCCTTTGCCGGGACTAGTTTTCAGATATCGTAACACATGCTTGGCAGCTTGAAGATGAGATTCAGTAGGAAATTCCATTAATTAACTTAATTGTTGAGTGGCATACATGATGTACGGTCGAGTAGTGGTGAGATAGATAAGACGACCAACCAAACGGCGATATACAAAAGGGTCAGATAGCAGGGAACTTTTGTCTTGATATAGTCTTGTGGTACTATCCATTGGAACAGAGGCACTTTTAGCGTTTAATAAACCAGAATCCTCCAAAAGATCAAGACAATATTTTCTCTGAGATAAGCAAATTTCCTTCACTCAATCTCAATACCCAAAAAATATTTTAATGGACCCAAGTCTTTAATTCGAAAGTGTTGGTGCAAAATAGAGTTAATGGCAGCAAGTTCAGAAATGGAATTGCCAGTGAGAACAATATCATCAACATAGACTAAAAGGATAGAAATTTGATCACCAATGAATTTAACAAATATACCATAATCAGATGAGGTCTGCTGATATCCATGAGATAGCAAAATATAAGAAAGTTTGTCATACCACATACGACTAGATTGTCGCAAATCATACAGTGACTTTAGTAGCTTACAGTATTGATTCGGTTGAGGAGATGTAAATCCGAGTGGCAGAGTCATATAAACACCCTTAGAAAGATTCCCATGTAAGAAAGCATTATTGACATCCAACTAATGTATGGGCCAATGCTTCATAGAAGCTAATGCCAAAACTAATCTGATGGTGGCAAGCTTGGCAACAGGAGAAAAAGTTTCCAAAAAATCAACATCTTCAGTTTGAGTGAACCCTTTAGCTACAAGGCATGCTTTATATCGATCAACTGAACCATCAGGCTTGTGTTTGATGCGATAGACCAATTTACAGCCAACCGGCTTAACCCCTGTAGGGCAATCAACAAGGCGCCAAGTTTTGTTCAACTCAAGAGCATCCAACTCATCTTTCATAGCACTACGCCAATTAGAGTGTTGATTGGCGTCCTTAAAAGACTTTGGCTCAACGTCAGAATGTAGAGATAAAAGAAATTTTTTATGTGAATATGAAAGAGAAGAAAAAGACATGAGTGAAGATAAAGGATACTTGCACTTTGAGGGAGATTGATTTGTAGAGATGGGAGAGAAATTACACAAGTAATCAGAGAGATATGCTCGAGGTCAGTGAGGCCGATCAAAATGACGAGGATGGGGTTGCTCAGGTGGTGAAGAAGGTGACGGGGGATGAGAAGGTGATGGTGGACTGGTGTCTAGCACGGAAGAAGAGAAGGGTGTGTTCCTTGAGAGAGATTCGGTGGTCACAGGTTCAACTTGGTTAGGAAATGACAGTGAGAAAGAAGGAGAGGTTGTTGGAGAAAATAAAGAATTAGATGGAGTTGGGTCAATGGGTATGGGTGAGGGTTCAACTGGAAGACTAACTGAATCTTGTTTTTGAGAAGGCGTGTTTCAACTAAAGTAATAAAATTTTATACATGATTTTTCCACTTCTCCTTTTGATTTTAATAAAATAACCCATGTAAAGCGGCTAAAATCATCAACAATAGTAAAAAATATTTATGATTATGAATAGAATTTTGTCGAAACAGACCCCAAATATCAAAATTTAATAAATCAAAACTTGCATTGGCTTTGTTAAAACTTTGAGAAAATGAAAGTTTATTTTGCTTAGAAAGATGACAAATGTCACAAGTCTCATCATGATGCATAGAGATAAAAGGAAATTGTTTATGTAAATGATTAAGTCTTTGTCCAGAAAGGTGTCTTAAACGAAAATACCATATATTTAAAGGTGCAATGGGTGGGGATTGGATGGAATTTATGGAATGTGTAGTGGATCGATTTTTACCGAAATTGGGTTCAAAGATATATAATCTATCTCTCATTCTTCCCAAATCAACCGTCCCCAAATTGTTGCTCTATAGAGTGCAAGAAGAAGATGAAAAAGTGAGTTCACATATGAATGCTGAAATAATTTTTGAGATAGAGATAATATTAAAGTTGAAATGAGGTAGATAAAGAACATCATGAAGAACCAATGATGGTGAAAATTGAACAATGCCTTTATAAAAAACAGTAATTTGAGAACCATTTGGTAAATGAACAATAATAAGAGAAATTTGTGCATAAAAAGTAAACCAAGACAAATTTGATGCAATGTGATCTGTGATACCAGAATCAATGATCCAAGTGTTCAAGAATGAACCTCGATTTAAAAAGTTGTTAACAATAGAAAAAGTATTGAAAGAACAAATATAATGAGTAGTTGGACTTGACAAAAGTTCAAGTTGATTTGAAGGACGAGCTTCTTTATTGGAAGGAAGAGCCATGAAAAAAAGTGATGGGCTGACGAAAGGTTCAAAAAAGGCTCCAGATGAAATTGCTGGTGTGCCCTTTCTCCTTGATCTAGGACAGAGTAGAGATGTTGATTATTAGTTTTAGAATAATTGTGATCGTGTTCATGTAGTTACAAGTAAGATTATATTAGAATTTGTGGTATATGTTGTACAAAGTTATTGATAAAGCTATAGATAAATTTATATATAAGGCTACAATTTGCTATTGGTATGGATAAATTTTTTATAGACAATGGTGAATTTGCCTTAAGTCTAGAGTTTTTACATATGTTATGCACTTTAAATTAGAATTTGTAATAAATTAGTATTTATCGTTAATTATTTTTTAAATGTAATGTTTGAATGAAACAAGTTTTTTATGGTTTAACTAATTGTTGTAATTAGATTAATTACATATAGCATACTGAGCATGAAAATATTATTGTGTGATGCGCCCAACTCGTTGTATTAAGATCAAAAGGTATCAGAATATGTCTCTTCACGATCGTATCATTTCCTACTTTGAGGCTACTAGAGTGTATCATCTGATTAGGTTCAACGACCATTGGTTTAAGTTGAATGAGCCTCTGATTAGTACATTCATTGAATTGTGGCATCCTAAAACTCACACGTTCTATATGCCATTTGCTGAGTGCACTTTTACGCTACAGGACAGGAGGCCTACCAGTTCGGTTTGAAACCTTCCTATAACTTGGTTTGAAACCATAACTATCCCCTGTTGAATCTTGTAGCACCTTTATCGAGATAGTCACATCTGTCTTGACCATCAAAAAGATAAACGAACATATCATATGATGATCAGGTTTTCTGTGATCACTTGACAAGTCAGTTGCTAAATATGTGTAAGGTTATTATATCTTCTGAGCTTTTAAGTACCTTTTCTTTATTGATGAGTAAATCCGAATCAATTAATTGCAACCGTTTTCAAATTCTTTGTACTTTTTATAGTACTTGATGTAATCTGATTCTCACACATGATATTTAACCCTCACAACTTGACACTTAGTACAACTTCTTTTTTGCTCGGGAACGATGGACTAAGTTAAAACTCATTTGGATTTGAGACATCTTTGTGGATCCACATGCCCTTAACCAAATTGTATGTCCAAAAATTCTTATTGTGCCATTTTCTCCAAGTTTAAGGTTGATACGTAGGCAGGTATTGTTGTCTTTCAGAACTTGATGGACTTTCTCGCCTTGCAAGAATTTCACTTAAATCCTTATCGTTATAATTACTTTTCATGTCAGGCTCCTCGTTCTCGTCATGATCATGCAAAGCATCTTCTCTTGAATATGCTTCTATGCCATCTATAGTTGGTAGGAGAATATTATGAGTATTTGCCATCACAATCGCAAGCTTGCCAAAGATATAATTTTTTTAGATATCACAAGCAACATTATTGTTGTGGTTTAAATCAATTACAAAGGATGACGATGCCATCAATACTACGTCTGGTGCAAGTGTGCAACCATGGTCTTGAAGTAGAAGCTCCACTCAAAGTAAAATTGAGAATTTGAAACAGATCCTCCAAACTCCCAACCACATCCACAAACTTAGTATACAATCTAGTTACCCTTATTAGAATATCATAATTAGGGAACAAAATTAGGAAAATATCAAAGAGAATTAGAAAAAAATCAATGTAATTTATTATGATATTATTCTATAACGAGCATACTCTTAGCGTATTCTTGGTTTATATATTGGTAAGAACCTTGTAATCATAGATGAAAAATATGAATAATAAAAATAATATTTTTTTAAATAATTCTTCGTTTCTTTTCTAAACTCTTTGTACTATGGTAACATGGTATCAGAGCAGAGCTAAATTCTAGGGACTCAAAATTCTAACGAATTGACATTACAAGTTGCAAATATGCTACGCAATAGTTTTGGCATGAGATCATCACAAACCAATTCTGACAATTTGTCAATTGGTTTCAAACTAAACGGATATAATTAACCATTATAAGCAACTCTGATGAAAACAGCAATTGGTGGAAGAAGAAAGAAGAAACACACCAAAGAAAATTACTCTAAGACTGTGGCTTACACAGATTGGTAGAAAAACAATCTCAAGTGATCGAGAAATTAGAGTAAAGGAGCCGCCGCTGTGAGCATCTCAGAGGTCACCAGCAGAGGTGGCAAGGCCAACGAGAGAAAGCAAGTCACGATGGCAAGGCAACAACGATAAGGACAAGGACTACCGAATTCCTTGGCTGCTCAGCTTAGACCGCAACTCAATATAAAGGGGAGACCCAAAATCAGAATCCAATTAAAAAGATAAATGAATGGATTTTCGATTGTGTCGCTACCGATACTATGATTCATTACCTCTATGATTTTAACAGCTTGACTATATTCTTAAAAACTCATATTGAAACAACTAGTGGAGAATTAATTGATGTTAAAGGAGGAGGCTCCATTATTTTTTCAAAATAATTAAAATTAAAAAATTGCTTCTATGTCCTTGCACTATCATAAAAAATATTATCTGTTAGCTAAGTAACAAAAGAACTAAATTGTGTGGTACTCATGTACTCTACCTTTTGTCTTTTATAGGACATTCTTACGAAGGAGATCATTGGGCGTGGTACTGAGCTAGAAGGCCTTTACTACGTTGATGAAGTAGCACAAGGGTCATGCCATGCTTGCTCACGGAATGGTTACTAGGCAACTTTGGTTATGGCACAGGCGTCTCGGACATCCTTCATTTGGGTACCTCAAGTTTCTCTTTCCTAATCTTTTTACAAGTAGTACTGAACCCCTCAAACGTGAAACTTGTATTCGTGCAAAAAATCACAGAGTTTCTTTTCCTACAACCAACACTAGAGTCATTTCTATTTTTTCACTAATACACTCTGATGTGTGTGGCCCAGCCCCTATTTTCTATAATAATTTTCAATATTTTGTATTATTTGTGGACAATTTCTCTCGCATGACTTGAGTATATTTTTTAAAACACAAATCTGAAGTACTTGATAAGTTCTTTGCTTTCTACCAAATGATTCAAACTCAATTCAACAAGAAAAGCTAAGTACTTCGCTCAGATAATGGTGGAGAATTTATAAACCAATCAATGCGTGATTTTTTTTTTATGAAAAATGATCTTATCCATCAAACTTCCTGCCCAAATACACCCCAACAAAATGGTGTGGCTGAGCGAAAAAATCGTAAGTTACTTGAGATGACTCGAGCCATGCTTTTTGATGCACAAGTTCCAAAAACTTTTTGGCCTGAAGCTATAGCGACCTCTGCCCACATACTAAATTGCCTACCTACCCAAGTTCTCCACCACAAAACACCCTTACAACTCTTGGCTACTCAGACTGCAATCCTGCCTATTCTAACCTTACCACCTCGACTATTTGGATGTTCTGTCTTTGTCCATATCCCCAAAGTCAATAGAACCAAAGTTGATCATTGTGCTGAAAAATGCGTTTTCGTTGGGTATGCTACACACCAAAAGGGATATAGGTGCTACAATCCAATCACTTATCACTCATCGTATTCATGTGACCATGGATTGTGATTTTTTAGAGTCTGAATTTTACTTCAGCAGCCAACATGACATTTAGGGGGAGAACAATAATGAACCACCAAGTTGACTAAATAACCTTTGTTGCCCAGAAACTGCTCAAACAGAGTAAGTAGATGGAGCCACCGAGCATATTTCACTCAACGTAAAAATAACTCGGTACATACAACCAGTGAGAATCCTTTTGAGAATGTCAGACAAAAGATAAGTAATTGTCAATCTGATAATTTACTCCCTGTATTTAATGAGACCATTAACAATAACAGTATAGCAGTGGAACATGAAGAACCAGAGCCTAATACCTTTATTCTTCCTCCAAGAAGAAACAGAAGGATGCCTCCTGATCGGTACTCACCAGAACATGTTTTCCCTAACTCAAGATACCCGATAAGAGTGGCTAGAGAAGGAATAGCAAATGTTGCAAAGGCTTTTTCCACCAGACTCTTAATAGAAGACATTCCAAGAACTGTCCGAGAAGCCAATGAGAAAGCTGAATGGCGAAAAGCCATGAATACAGAAATGAAAGCTCTAGAAAAGAACGGAACTTGGAAGAAGTGTATCCTACCGACAGAAAAAAAGCCAGTCAGGTGCAAATGGGTTTTCACCATTAAACACAAGGCAGATGGCACTATTGAACGGTATAAGGCAAGCTTGGTGGCCAAAGGTTATACACAGACTTATGGTATCGACTACACTGAAACTTTTTCACCGGTTGCAAAGATTAATACCATCAGAGTGTTGTTTTCAATAGCAACAAATGAAGATTGGCCACTCCATCAATTTGACGTCAAGAATGCTTTCTTGCATGGAGAGTTGAAAGAAGAAGTGTACATGGAAGCTCCTCCAGGTTTCTCAACGGAATTTAGAAAACATGAAGTTTGCCGGTTAAAGAAGGCTCTTTATGGGCTTAAACAATCTCCATGTGCCTGGTTTGGAAGATTTACAGATGTCATGAAAAGGTATGGGAACAAGCAAAGCAACTCTGATCATACCCTTTTTTTTTTTGAAAAAACGTGGAGATTTAGTCACTTGACTAATAATCTATGTGGATGATATGATCATAACGGGAAGTGATACTGAAGAAATTGAAAAATTGAGAAGAAACCTATTTATAGACTTCGAAATGAAGGATTTGGGAAGACTAAAATATTTCTTAGGAATAGAGGTTCTACGATCCTGTAAAGGAATCTTTATCTTTCAAAGAAAGTACATTTTGGTCCTTCTAGCAAAAATAGGAATGGTGGATTGCAAACCAACAGATACGCCCATGCAAGTTAATCACAAGTTAAAGATAGTAGAAGGTGCCACCCTAGCAGGTAAGGAAAGGTACCAGCGACTGGTTGAAAAACTAATTTACTTATCACATACTCGACCTGACATAGCTTATGCTGTGGGAATAGTAAGTCAGTTTATGCATAAGCCACAAGAAGATCATATGGAAGCTGCCATGAGGATAGTTCGATATTTGAAGGGAGCTCCAGGAAGTGGAATCATTTTCAAAGGAATGGCCAGTTGAAGGTTGAGGCATATACTGACGCAGATTGGGTGGGCAACCCAAATGATAGAAGATCAATAGCTGGTTACTTTATACTTGTTGGAGGCAACCTGGTAACTTGGAAAAGCAAGAAGCAGAAAGTTGTAGCTCTTTCAAGCACAGAGGTAAAATTTCGAGGGATCATTAAAGGCATAACTGAAGTATTGTGGATAAGAAAATTGATGACTGAGATTGGATTTCCACCACAATTGCCAAACTAGTTGAAATGTGACAACAAAGTCGCAATCAGTATTTTAGAGAATCCCGTACAACATGATAGAACAAAACATGTTGAGGTGGATCGACAATTTATCAAAGAAAAAAATTGAGAATAACATTATTGAATTTCCATTTGTGAGATCAAAAGATCAGTTGGCTGATATTCTTACTAAAGCAGTTTCAAGACAAGCCTTGCTAAAGTTCTAACCAAGCTGATCCCACTACTCACCTTGAAGGGGAGTATTAGAATATCATAATTAGGGAACAAAATCAGGAAAATATCAAAGATGATTAGCAAAAAAAATCAATGTAATTTATTAGGATATTATTCCATAAGGAGCGTACTCTTAGTCTATATATTGGTAAGAACCTTGTAATCACAGATGAAAAACATGAATAATAAAATTAATAATTTTTTAAATAATTCTTGGTTTTTTTCTTAAACTCTTTGTACTATAGTAACAACCCTTATCTCAAAAAAAAAAAAAATTTGCGACAGTAAAACAACACTTATAAATCTTTATTATTTTCTATCACAAAAGAATCATACTTAACAAAATTCTTGCCCATAGCAATAAAAATCTTGTAAAATTACTTTTTCAATCGTTTGATTCAATAAATCTAAAATTTCTGTAGTATACTATTTTGCAATTTCACAAAATCTATAGATAAACGAATGAAGATATATATTAAGTGAATCTTTGCTATTGAATTTAATTCCTTTTCTAATTTTTTCTTAATTTTTCCTTTATGATAAACTAAAACTAAAAAACCTTTATCAGACATTTTGAAATCGCACACCACACATTTCACTTATTTATATACGTCCGCTTTTTAGAAAATTATTTTGATAAATCCTAATTAGACAATACCGCTTCTCTTCGAATAAATTGGTGTGGGTAAAACTATTTTATGTAAACTCTCCATACCAACTAAATTGGTCTAGGTTAATCTGATTCATCTATATTTATCATCTTGGTTTAAACTAATTTATATGGTGCCACAGTTTTAGGATAAATTAGTTCGGCTTAAAATGATTTATATGGTCCCTCGCTAAATCGTTTTATGTCAGATTGATTTGCATAAAGACATTTCAAAAATAAAAATTAAAATAGGACATCAGATAATATTAAAACCAAACCATTAAATAATGGATGATTTATCCTAAACTTTTTTCATGTACAATATCTGTTATTTTAAGCCAATGAATTATAGTTTAAATAGCATAATTTTTCTATATTCACTTAAGAGGTTACAGGTTTGAATTTTTTTATCTTTAAAAAAAATATCTGTCACTTTAAATGATCCGTTAGTACAATATAAATATTATTTTTTATTTTTTTTTTGAATGAAAGAGCTCAACACACAAGGTGGAGCATTAAAGCAAACCAGAACAACACATGAAACCAAGCAACAACACCAGACAACTCAGCGTACATGACAACCCCTAGCCATCAACAACCAAAGGGTTCACCACCAAGCCATTCATCAGAGAATTCGAAAGACCTATTCAGAATTTCTTCCACACTAGATACTTGATTTCTGAAAATTCTACAATTCCTTTCTAGCCAGATTGTCTATATAACAGCAAAAAATCCAATGAACCACCGCTTCCTCTCATCCTTCCGCATTGAACCATTCGTCCAACTTAGAAAGTGCTCCTTTAAAGAACCTGGTATTGTCCAAATCCTCCCAAGAGCGAATAGCCAAGCACTCCACACCTGCCAAGTGAGCTCACACCCAATAAACAAATGAAATGCAGTCTCTTCAGACTTATAGCATAACACACACAAATTATCTTGCTGTGCAATAACACCTAATCTGCACAATCTATCTTTGGTTTTCATCTTGCCAACCAACACAAACCAAGCAAATAACTCGATCTTTAGAGGTACGAGACCTCTCTAAATAGCACTAGTAAAACTATAGGTTGTGATGTCCTCCGGAAGAGTCTCTGCTTGTATCACCTTCACAAAGGAGTTAGTGGAAAAAATACTAGATTTATCAAATTTTCATACCACACTATCCTCTCTCTCATTTGTTAACTTTACTGTTTGTAGCCTCTCTTGAAGTTGGTTTACTAGCTCTAACTCCCATTGGAATAGCTCTCTCCTCCATTGAAAACTCCAAATCCACTCTAACCCATCCCAGAACCCACACTCCCCAATAACGGATCCTTTGAGGTTTGAGATCGAGAAACTTGGAAACACATCTTTTAATGGACTACTAGGTAGCCAGTTATCCTCCCAGAACTGGATTAATCCGCCATTACCTACCTCCATGGACAAGCCGCTGATCACCCTTTTCTCTCACTTGTGGTTCTCTAATTTGTAATTGAGAAATCTCCTTCCAAGGACCCCCTCTTGTAGGTATTGACTGCCCACTCAGCATAACAGAAGGATTCATGTTATTGCAGGAGCAAACAACTTTCTTCCATAAAGGACAGTCCTCCTTCGAAAATCTCCACCACCACTTAAAGAGTAAGGCTGTATTCCAAACCACTGTATCACCAACTCCCAATCCTCCCGCCTTTTTTGGAGACATTACTATATCCCATTTTACTAGCGGCATCCCATACCCCCATCCTCTTTACTCCATAAGAAACGTCTTTGTAGTGAGATCAACTTCTCCGCCACTGCCTTGGGCATCTTGTACAAACTGAGATAGTAAACAGGTAGGCTATTAAGAACCGATTTAATGAGTACTAGCTTACCCACCTTATTGAGGGACTTTGCTTTCCACAGACTCAGCTTTTCTTCCACCTTATCAATCACCGGTTTTCATGTCTGAACAAGCCTCGGGTTTGCTCCCAGAGAGATGCCCAGGTATTTGACTAGTAAAGAAGCCTCCTTGCAACCCAATAGATGACATATCTTCTGGGTCCAACGCCGCTCACAATTAACTGGAATAAAACTGGACTTTTCAAAGTTAATGCTCAACCCAAACATCATCTCAAAGCAACGCAACAATCGTTGATAGTTCCGAATAGTTTCCTCCTCAGTAGGACAGAACATGATCGTATCGTCTGTAAACTGCAAGTGTGATAACTCAATGTTGTCTCGCCCAACCAAAATCGGAATAATACGCTCATTCCTCACAACCTCCCGAATCATTCTATGGAGAACATCCACAACTAGCACAAATAGAAAGGGAGACAGATGGTCTCCTTGTCTTAGACCCCTTTCCATTTTGAAGGGCTTAGTAGGGGAGCCATTGATTAGAATCGACATAGATGCAGAGCAGACACATTCCTTTATCCAAGCCCTCCACCTACAGCCAAATCCCATCTTGTGCAAAACAATATCCACAAAACTCCACTTGACCCTATCATAAGCCTTTTGAAAGTCTAATTTGATTATCGCCGAACTCTTCTTTTTTACCTTCAGCCACTGCACAGTTTCACAGGCAATCAGAGCCCCATCATGTATTTTCCTGCCCTTCACAAAAGCACTCTGAGTCTCTCCAACTAAACCCGGCATAACTTTCCGCATCCTCCGAACCAACACCTTAGAAATAACCTTGTATATACAACACACCATACTAATCGGCCGGAGATCTTTAATTTCTTTGGCACCAACAAACTTCGGCGCTAGCGCCACCCAAGTGACATTTGAATCCTTTGGTAACACCGCAGATTGGAAAAACCCCATCACTGCCTCAGTGAACTCCCTACCGACCTCATCCCAACACTTCTTAATGAAGTTCATATTATACCCATCGCTTCCTGGTGCCTTAGTTGCCTCACAGTCCCAAACTGCTTCCTTTATTTCTTCCACAGATGGCATCAACTCTAGCTCTGTTGCCTCTTCCTCACTTATCTACTCTACCAGCCCATCTCGGAACCCTATAATAGGTGATGTGTCCTGATGGTATAAGTCTTTATAGAACTCTCGTATAGCAACCTTGATCCTGGCCTGATTCCGTACTAGCCTTCCATTGATCATTAGAGCATCAATTCGATTGTTCCTCCTCCGAGCTGAGGCTAAGTTGTGAAAGTAACAAGTATTTTTGTCCATCTCCTTAGCATGTCTGGACCGGGACATCTGCTTCCAATGAAGTTCCTTTCTAATATACCACTTCTTGCATGAGCTTACAAGAGCCTTTCTTCTAGCTTCCGTAGTCTCGTCATACCCTCTGTTGCTCACCAAGTCATCGACCACCTTGATCTCTTCTTCAAACTTTTTAATCCTCATATCCATGTTCCCAAAATTCTCCTTGTGCTACTTGCCAAGTGGGATCGTCAACCCCTTCAACTTATCCATGAAAGGAGCATCCCCCAAGTTCCTCCACTCCTCCTTTACTAATCTCTGAAATCCTTCGTGAGAAAACCAAGAATCCAGGCTACGAAAAGGTCTTAGCCCCCCTCTCATCCGTGTCACATCCACAATCAGAGGACAATGGTCCGATAATCCTCTAGGCCCTCCTCGCAGTCTTGTATCCAGGAATTCTTCTAACCACTATAGACTGACCAGAACCCTATCAATGCGACTGCAGGACTGGCTCCTGAACCAAGTGAATGTTTGGTCAGTCAGTGCAAGGTCGACTAACTCTATTTCCTGAATCCATGATTTAAAATCTACTGCAGACGCCGTCAAAGAAACAGCCCCTTTCCTCTCTTCCACCTGAGTAATCTCATTGAAGTCCCCCAAATAACAAACTGGTACTTGACATAACCCCGCTAAAAAGCTTAACTCTTCCCAAACCACCAGCTTCTCCTCCCTTGCATGTGCACCATATACTAGGCAGAAAGCATAATTGAAATTATTATTCAAGAGCATACCATCCACACATAAGCATCTATCCCCTTTATAATAGTTATACAGCTTAAACACTGCTTCATCCCACATCAATAGCATACCACCTGACGCCCCTTCCGCTCCTATAAACTCCCACTGAACTGCATTATTTCCCCAAAGTTGGGATACTTCAAACTTAGTCAACGCTGCTTTCTTTGTCTTTATCAAGCCTAGCATACTCAGATTAAATTTCCTCCTAAAATTCTTCACCATACTTATTTTTCCTACTCCCGCCACCCCCCTAATATTCCAAGAGCTAAAATTCATTTATACACACATTTTTCCGATTTTTCAGGCGACTTCTCCTTGCTTTCTCTTTCTGCTTCGCTTGTTTCTTCTTCTGAGCGATCTCTTCATTTTGTGCTTGCAGTATCGCCATGATGTCATCCTCCTCATCATACTGCACTGCTCCAGACCCCATAGCAAGCTCTCATGCCTTCTTGTTTTCATACGTTTCCTCCGCTCTTTTGTCTGGTTTTTCTGAGATCGCTTTACTACCAGCATCACAACTGTCAAATCCCAGGCCAACTGGATCCTCAACTGCGTCTTCCTCCTCTAGCTCAGACTCTGCCACTATTTCGTGTATCTCATCTGCTCCTAAACCAGCCTCACCGCCGTGTCCTCCATTGAGTCGTACCTCTGCATCGCCATAACCACCAGTACCCGAGCCAGGTTCCTCTCCCACCCCTTCAGCGGCGCTCCCCCTTTCAACACCTCCATTGAGAACCGGCCTCGTCTCAGCGAATCCAGGCTCTCCACCATTTACAGTCTGCGCCTCCGCTACACGTTCCACACCCTTGCCCACCTCAAGCTTCGTCAACCATACTTGGCTGCCTTCCACATCCGCGTGCTGGCTCCCCCTCCCTTTCTCGCCGTTAATTGTCGTCAACAGCGGCGCCTGGCCCCCATCCTCGCCAACTGCATCCTGGCTCCCCTTTCCTCTCACACCAGCCGATGCCACAAGCTTCCTCACTCCCTCCACCTCTCTCCCGTCGGTGACAAAGGCAGCGCCGGCTTTGACCTGTCCGTCAAACCTACAGGTTAGTTCCCCTCCCACGTAGCCCTCCATTCGTTCTGTGAAACCTAGCCCCCCAAAATTGCCTCCGACCCGGTTCCTACCCGGTCCAGCATGAAGAGCAGCATATTGGTCTTCTTGGTGTTGGCCCACACGCATACCCTTGGCCTTTGAACGGGAAAAATAGGCCTCAGTGCTATTTTTGTGGTGAGTGGGCCCAGTGAGTTCCAATCCCCTTCCAACCTTACTCAAACCAGCTCCCTTCCGCACATAATGTCTTCCATAATCCCATGACAAAGTCTATTCCGAATTAACCTCCTCGTTGCTATCCAAGGATCCCGTAACATCAGCAATTTTCTCTTTGGAATTGATTTCCTTACTGCTCTTACCGTTTTAGAACCCAAAAATCCGTTACTCCACTCATTCAAATCCTCTGAGTGAATTACGATTCTACCCCTTTGTTGATCATCCTCCCTGTTCACCAAGGCCAGCAATTCCGCCTCTGTACCCCACTCCAGCCGCTGTATGTGACCCCGGTAACCCTCAGCGTGTCCTAGTCTGTCCTCAGTTGAATGACCAGCTCCTACTGAGGAACTACATTTTCCAGCCAAACCATCGTTCATTACATGCCCTGCTACTCGAGATACATTGCCCCCATTCTCCGTAACGAAGATATCAAAACCCGTTGTTCCTACCAACACACGACTCCATTCATGAATGACGTCAAACCTGCATTTATCGATCAGAACACGTCCAGCGCCAAATGACAAACAGGAAATTGTATCCTCATCACAGCACACCACATCACCCCATAGGCTTCCAATCTTATAGAACGTATCTTCTGAACAAACCTGTGGTGGCAGTCCAACGCACTCAAGCCACACTCTTCTCTTATCGCAGCGCACATGCTCCTCCCATCGGCTCACATTACCAAAGAACTGCAGTAAACTGCCCAAACCAGCTCCCAGTGCCTCTTCCAAACCACTAGCACTATCAAAGGTCAACATGGCTTTGTATGCCCCCATGTCACACACGTTAATTACGTTAGGCCACTCCGTATTTGCTATTTCCTTCAATAATCGATAGTCAACAACCGTTGATGTACTCCCTATAAGACTCTTCTAAAGCCAAGCCAGATTATCCGGTATCACTGAGGCTTCCACTTCCTTCATCCCACCATTCCCGTGGACTTCAATCCCAGTGTCCACCGATTTTATTTTTAACAAATGCCCCCTAATTTGATCGGAGCTACCACCATGATCACCCCCTTCTGCACTTGCACGCCTCCTTTCATCCAGGTTACGGTCAACCCTACCATTATCTTCCCTACTATCGGCTACCCTAACCACCGCCCTCCTCATTGGTGGTTCGACATCCGTTGCCTTCTGTTGAATTGACATATCTCTCATGTACTTTGCCTCCCCCACAAAAATCTCCTTTCCTCTTAAGCGCATGTGATTTATGTTTGTAATTGCTTTCAAAGCCCCGCCTTTGGTTGTATACCTTATGAACGCAAACAGGTAAACAATACCATTTCTTGTCTTTCTTGAGAGATAGATGTCGTTGATCCTCCCCGTCCATGAAAATAACTCGAACAATTCGTGCTTTGAGATATCACTTGGCAGTCTGTCTACAAAGATAGTGAAAGATTCCTGTTCCAATCGAAGATACTGTTCTCGATTCCAAACCCTTGGATCCTTACCTAGTTGTTGTGGTTGCCTAGTCCTACTCTGCCCGGTGTTTTTCTACCCCGCTCCCGCTCTCTCTCTCATCGAAATATTCTTCTCCCGCGCTCTCTCGCTAAATATCATTTTTTATATTATAACATATTATCTAATCATTTTTTACCTCTATTTTATACATAATATTAAGCATAATAAGTAATGAAACGTTACAATCAATAAATAAACAAGGATATCTCATAATGAATACCTTGGTAATTAGTTTTGAATTTTGTAGTTTTTTTCTTAGTCTACAAATGATTAAAATATTGATAATCATATGTAGTAAACTATATTAATACACGTAACTTTTATTTATTGATTTTTATATGTATAAATTTTATCCAGGTATTTGAGAACTAAGGTAGCATACTAGCAAATAGCAATCTAGCATGATGAACATGAAGCCATGAATAATGGTGATAGGATTTTGTCTTGCAGTAGTGCGAATCTAGTTGATTTAAGTTAAACAACAGAGACACAGAGTCCAACAAGAGTGTGACACGTGTACTGTGGCTTATGGGCCTAGAATTGACCACGTAACGTAGATGGCGGCCGTGGGATTCGAAGGAAATTTTGACCGTTGGATTCAATTGCTTGGTTTGCAATTTAATTTAATCAAGACAGTGAATGTGCGGCCTGACGGCGACACCTACCATCATTGATTTTTCAGTCAAAAGCCGGTTCTTTTACTTTCATAACACTAAAATAGACCTTCACTACAATAATACGCCATTGAATCATTTTTTAAAAATTCATTCTAGTACTACTAGTTCACTGTGTTAAGGTGACTACGACGATTATAATATTAAAAAAATAATTTTAATTTTAGCACTATTTGTAGAGCTGTGTACAAATCGGATCGGAAGATCGGATATAACATCTACATTTTTTTAGGTTAGATCCGATTCGATTCGATTCGTAAGCGGATATCGAATATATCTACATAATTTAAAAAAATTATTTTAAGATTTTGTTTTGCTGTTTTTACAAAATAAAAAATCCAAAAAATTTATTTTTCACCTATTTCAGCTTATTTATTTCTAAAATATTATTAATAAAAATTCTCTTAAATAACAAACAAAATAATATCACAAGATCTAAATTTAATTATTCTAAGTTGAAGTATATATAACATAAAAATTAAAAATAAGATATCATAAAATTTATAAAATAACTCACTAAAATTTATATTAGGATTTACTTTTTTAATCTATACTATTTATATGAGACGTGCGGATATGCGGATCTATGGATTGAATCCGCAAATATCACGGCCAAATCCACAATACGATCCTACCATAATGCGGATCGAATCTGATCTAATCTGATAACTCTACGAATCGGATAATATTCATAAAATTTGTATCAGATGCGAATAATTACCACAGATATGCGGATATTATCCAATTCATGTGCAGTCCTAACTATTTATATAGTTACTATAATTATAATAATATAATCGTACTAAAATTCACATTTTATAAATCGTATAATTCTTTCTATTATTTTCTAGAACTGGTTATTTGAATAACTCGTAGAAATTGAGTATGTTTATAAAATTGAGAGAGGAATTATTAATATAAAAAATCTTATAAAATATTCTAAATATTATGATATGCTATTAATTTAAAATTTAGAGAAAGATTTTTCATTGCTATTAATTTATTATTACTGTGAAAGATTTTTCATTGTTATTCAACCACCTTTGAATTAATAATGATAACAATTATAATATATTTATTTTTTAAAAATAATTAACTTCATAATAAAATCGGTAAATAAATAAAATTTCATGACTGAGCATGAAGGTACAAGGAATAATATCACATATAGCTTTTTATAGTAAATTATTTCGAAATTACAAAGACGGAAAGTTCTGAAACAAATAAACAAATACTATATATGTATAAATTGCTTTTCGAAAATTAAAACGAGTACGTTATTAAATAATTGGGATAATTTATATGAATAAAATGAATAAAGTTTAAAATTATACAGATTTTTTAAATACAATTTAATTACATGTTTATCTAATTTATATTTTCATCTATATTGAATTAATTGAATTAATTTAATTCGATTTACTAATAATATAATATATATGATTTATTATTGTACAATACATGTAGTATAGTCTTCTAAAATGAAATAGGGATTAAAATTTAAATTTTTTTAGAATTAGAAATAATATATAGTTATACAATATAAAATGACCAATTATATTTATATAATAGTCAACAAGTTATAGTTTAAATGATATAATTTTTCCATATTCACCTAAAAATTTACGAATTCGAGTTTCTTTATCTTTTAAAAAAAACTATATTTATACGATATGTGATTTGAAAAATAATCAAAACATTATATCAATTAAATTATCATTTAATTTATAAAACTAAATGTAGAACTCACGCTTTGACGACGATACTTCTAACTTAAACTTGAATTTTTCAGAGTATAACGTCAAAAACCTACGTTTTAACTCTTATACTACTTGGAAGGGATATATTTTATAATAATTTTTCATTAAAAATTCTGGTAATTATTTTTTAGAAACTAACGAGTCAAATAATGGTTTTTAATGAATTTTTAGAAATTATTTATCGTTTTGTTTTAAATTTATAAGTTTATAAAAATATAGATTTTCTGATATTTGAATAAAAATACAAAAATTGAATTTTTTTATTCGTTTTGATTTTTTAATATTTTATTTGAATTAAATAAAAATATTTTCTTTTGACATTTATATTTTAAAGATAATAAATTGTATATGTAGTATGATGCGATTTACTATATATGTGTTATATAATAGTAATCGAATCAGGATAATTTAGGGTAATTCGATTTACATGTATATATTATACCAATAATAATAAATCTTCAATTTATATATATTTAGTGTAAATCAAGTTAAGTTGATTCGATTTATATAAAAATATAAATCAAATAGACATATAACTAAATTGTATTTAGAATATCTGTATTATTTTAAGTCTTATTTATTTTATTCATATAAATGATCTTTAAAGATAAATCTATTTTGTATACTAAAATATATTAAGAACACATATTAAATTTATAAACTAAAAATATTTTTATTCAAAATATAAAAATTTTAAATTTGTAATATATTTATTTTATTTTCATTTAATAAAAATATCTAAAACGTTTTATTAATAATAAAGTTATCGTTAGCTAAATCTTGAGATATGTTAGCTAAACCTTCAACCTTGAGACAATCTAGATTATGTTAGAGCGACTTGAACTTAAAGTTCGTAGAGTACTGTTTTAGCGACCATCAATCAAACATTGATTGTTTTTAATTATGGCCACCAAACCTATTTCAACACATTTATACAATTTTAAAATCTGCCATACTTGAACGCGAGTAATCAAGTGATGTATCACGTTTAAAAAAAAAAAAAAAAAGAAGAAAAGTGAGTGATGTAATTCGTTTTGAACAGGTTGTAAATAAATAAAGAGTAAACATTAAATTCGATATTTGTCTATTTTTTTTTTTTTGAAAGATAAGGTAATTTTTATTTAAAAAAAGATATTTTGACTTTTATCAAAATTATTGTAGAATAATACGATTTATTTGTTAAAAAATTATTAAATAATAATAAAAACTTGTATTGTAAATTTTTTTTTATAATTTATAGGATCTTTAATAAAATTATGAAAGAATAATAAAAAAATTTATTGTATTTAATATAGAGAATATGATTACCTATTTATACTAAATTAATTATAAATTTTAAAATAATTAAAATAATTAAATTCTCTAGATAATTCTATTAGAAAAAAATAAGCATAATAAATTAAAAAAAAACATAACAAATTTTATTTCTAAAAAGAAATGATGGTTTAATAGTTTTAAATCTTTACAAATTTTTTTCTATAATAAAATCAACTATCATTTATCAATGTTACCTTTTTTCTCATCATCTTTATTAAAATTTCTATTCTACTATTTCAATTAGGCAAATATATTTTGTTATTGTCATTATGTCTTCTACCTCTATCAACACGATAGTAATACTATAGTATATTAGTATTATTTTCTTTTCTCTCATTATTTATACCATGTCATTTTTTTTGAAATGTTTTTATATCATAATTACTTTTTTTGTTACATTATTTTTTATAATAGTCCTTTTTCACTTAATTGCTATTAACAAAACATATTTTAAAATAAATTTATTAATAATTTGTAGAGTTTAAATTCCATAAATTATAAATAAAATTTAAATGTAATTTCTGTTACTAATTTAATAAATTTTGTAATAAAAATATTATATTATTTTAAAATAATTTTGTTAGAAATCGAAATATTATTTTTTAATAAAAATATAATCATCTTATCCTTAAAAAAAACAGAGGTCCAATTGGATGTTTATCCATAAATAAATCATTTGTGAAACAAAATACCAAAAAAAAAAAAAAATCATTTGTGAAACAAAATGGAAATGAGGAAACGGTGCTTTGGTGTTAACTTATGATGTGGTGTTAAAAAAAAAATGTAAGGAAGCGTGGGCTCCACTGCTCCAGTGACCTACTGACCCAATGCCAATGCCAGTTGTTATCATTTTGGAAGAACGCTTAGAAAATAAATATTGTTATTTCGGGAATAAGATTTTGTTTATAAATTTAAATAAATATACAATATAAAAATATTATGTGTTTAAGTGATATTAATTAAACATATATTGTGTTTAAATGATATTATTATGTAACAAAAACTATAAAGTCACCAAAAATATGATATTAGTATCCGTTATATTTAAATGTATTTATATGAAATTAGTGAAACTTATTTTGAGAAAAATAAAGACAAATTACTTTTAAGTATACACTAAATTTTGATTGGAGTATACTTAAAAATGAGGTAGTTATTTTAAATTTTTTGTTGAATTGTTATGTCTGCATGTCGAATATATTTTGGATATGACACTTATTGATATTGGTTCAATATACATGTCTTATGTGTCCAATTATATTTTAATTAAAAATAAAAAAAATTCTGGACACACTTAAATAACATCACATGTTAGCGTATCAAGCTTTATTCTTAATATGTATTCTTAAAAATGAGTTTAAAAATATTATATATTATTTTTATTAAAACAAAATATTTTATATAATTAAAAATATTAAAAACGGTTAAAAGATTAATTTATATTTTAATATCAATAAAATATCAAAATATCATTACAATTTATCTAAAAAACACTTTATATTTTATATATCAGGTCTGCTATACATACACGTTGTTTTCCCTTACAAGTTCATATAAGTTGGTCCAAGTCCAACAAAAGCAACCCTCGTATTAACATGCATGTAAACACGTATTTACTCAACCATTTCAATAGCGCACTCACATTATGAAAGATGCTTCTTTTTCTTCCTCGATCAAAACTCCAACCCTAAAGATTCAAACGAAACTCGAAATCTCTCAAAAAATTGTCAAAATAGTCACGAAAACTAAAGAAAATCTACAAGAGAAGGTCAACATCTCCATAAAAAAATACAGAAACAAAAGATGAAAGATTATTCAAGGTACTGTTTTCACTAATTGTGTTGTTTTTCACTTTTCTGTTTCTCATTTCGATCGTGAAATACTAGATAGTCATATTTCTGTTTATTTAATAGATTCATTATGTATTTTTTCTTTAAAGTGCATATTAATGTTCTCATCATACTGTTCAATCAGTGATAACTGTTTTATGTACTGTTTCACGTATAGTTTAACGTATATTTTTATGTGTTTGAGAGATTTGAATGTGTTTTTGTGCATGTTTGCATATTTCGAACTGCGTTTGTTTGTAAGAATTGAGTTTGTATAAATAGAAACTTTCGCTGTATTTCAAGTGAATTTGCGTGTAGCTGGTGCTGTTGTTCTTGAATATTGTTATTGTGCTTCTGGTGTCATTTTATGCATATTTGATTGAGTTGATGAATATAATTTTAAACTCATATTTTCTCATCTAATCAAAAAAATAATAGAGGTGTATATGACTTGTATTTTAAGTGAATTCGAGTGTAATTAGTGATGTTGTCCTATCTTTGCTATAACTAGAAACAGAATATTGCTCTTGTGCTTCTTGTGTCATTTTATGCATGTTTGATTGAGCTAAATGTCATTTTGAATTCATATTATCTCATGTAATCAAAAAAATAATAGATGTGTATATGGATTGTATTTCGGTGTATTTCAGTGAATTCGAGTATAATTGGTGATGTTGTCCTATCCTTGCTGTAACTAGAAACAGAATATTGTTATTGTGCTTCTGGTGTTATTTTATGCATGTTTGATTGAGTTGAATATCATTTTGAACTCATTATTTCATGTAATAAAAAAATAATAGAAGAGTATATGGCTTGTATTTCGGTGTATTTCAAATAAATTTGAGTGTTATTGGTGATGTTGTTATTTATTAACCTTATTTTTTATTTCTTACAGAAAAAATGGCAAGCATGAACCCTGCTGCACCAAAATATAATGTAAGCACATATATTTTTAGACCAACTCAATTTTTCTTGTATAAATATAGTTTATTTAAATGATTCTCGTTTCTTTGTAGAAAACTCATGATTTGAGATGCTCGACAAGACTTTTTCATGATAAATTTCAAAACATGAGCAATGAAAAGAAAGCCATCGTCTAGGAAATTTGATGGTTTGATACACATCCCTCCTATAAATGTGCCATATAAGCTTTTGAAGGAGTTGTCATATTCTTTTGATTTGATAAGAAATACATTGAACACATGATACGGTGTGTTGAGCATCAACTAGAAAAATATAGGAGCTACCTTGCCTTGAATGCATCTGATAACCGATTACATAAACTGTTATACTTGCATTCTTTGTAATCTATTCTTTTGAACTCATATTATCTCATGTAATCAAAAAAATAATAGAGGTGCATATGCCTGGTATTTCGGTGTATTTCAAGTAAATTCGAATGTAATTGGTGATATTTAGCTACTTTTGTAGGGCCACTCTTTCCAAGTAAAGTTAATTTTAAAGAGCTTATTGAGGAGGATAAGGAAGTTTATAGAAGCTTTCATGGCAAAACATTGAAGCAATTCACAGACTCCATGATGGAGATCAGTGTTGACGGTGACAAAGATCGGCTTAAGTTCAAGAGGACATTCATCCTCTACATTCAAATGTCGCTTTTGTTGCCGACAATCATAAACAAGGTTTATCCCATCCACATACCACCGATTTTTCGTGTGGACACCATACGTGAGTGAAATTGGGGTGGCTATATCTTCAACTTCCTCATCAAGGGCATAAGTAAGCACATATTGAAAAAGAAAAAATCTATTGATGGTTGCCTCTATGCTCTCATGATTGTATACTTTCACGATTCTACACAAAAATAAGCCGGTGAATACAATTCCCATATCACCGTGGTTGTAGCACTGGACTAAGGAGTTGCTGCTTGAGAGAATAGAAGCTAAAATTAAGGGTCATATCGTAACTCAATAGAATTCTTTCTTTAATTTTGGTGTATTTATTTTATATATATGATGTAAACTAATATTTTACCTGTTTTAGGGCATCGTCAAGAAGGCACAGCTGAAAGAGAAATTGACAAGAATGAAAGAGGAAGAAAAGAAGGAGAAAAAGAAGAAGACACAAAAGAAGAAGGACATTTCTTCAGAAAGTGATAGTGGTACTGACTCTGAGTCTAATTCTGCACGAGACTCAGAGGCGCCACCAAAAACAAGAAAACAACCAACAAGAAAAAAAAGTAAGTATTATTTTTCTGTGCATTTTGTCATTTTTATTGAGTTTATTGCCTCATGATTGTTTGCTGTCCAGGATGGTATCCAAAAAGAGGAAGGACATTATTGGTATAGTCTGTTGCTCTTTTCATGTGCCTATTTTGCTTCGGGGGATTGGTTCATAGGTACAACCTTTGTAACTTTATCATATACTCATGTATTGGCAAGTTCCTATTTGGAAGGCTGTAACTTCTTAACCGCTGCAGTCTTTACTCCTGCTAATAGTTTAGTACACTCTTTGTTGTTACTATGGGATCCTGAAGCATAAGAAGATTTTACCCATTGGTGTCAATTAGGTGGTCTGTGGACTTTTTGTTGCTCTCCACGGCGCTTTCACATTAATAGGTTTCATGTTATGTCAATTTAAACTTGCTCGATCTGTTCAAATTGCACCCTTATAATGCAATTGCTTTCTCTGGTCCAATTGTTGTTTTTGTTTTCGTATTTCTGATTTATCCACTGGGTCAGTCTAGTTGGTTCTTTGCACCCAGTTTTAGTGTAGCAACTATATTTCGATTCATCCTATTTTTCAAGGGTTTCATAATTGGACATTAAATCCATTTCATATGATGGGAGTTGTTGGTGTATTAGGCGATGCACTACTATGCGCTATTCATGGTGTTCGAAACAAAATGCTTTCGAATTAGATCACAAATTATAAATGTTTGAAAAAGTTCTATTGCTAATTCACGACGTAATCCACATCGATGTAATGAAAGTAATGGTCCTACTACAATAACAGAACGCCCTGAATAATCAACCCTTTTTTCAAGCAGGATTTCGCGAAATCTTTCCTCTTCACCTTCAATTATATCTGAAATCGCTTTTAATATAGGATCATTCAATAAAAACAAATTCGTTCGACCAAAGAACTGAATCTTTGCAATGAAATATTGAAATTTGAGTGACCTAAATAGAATTTTATTTATTGTTGAATTGAATATGAATGAAATACAAATATGTTCTAGTTTATGTAATATTCATTTTAACCACATGCCGTAAACGAAAATATCCTACAAAGTTCAAAGTTAAAGTTCTTAATATTTACATTTATAATATTAATAGACTCTAATCAAATAATATTCAAATTAGATCTATATTATAATGTAAAAAAATATTTATGTTATATATTGAATGAACAAAATAAAATACAACAAAAATAATACCAAAAAGTTATTGAAAAAAAATTGAAAATAATTGCACAGTTCACACTCTTTAGCGCTATGTTATACTTAACTCAATGGTTAGAGTGTTGCTTTCATATGACGGTAGTCATTGGGTCAATAAGTAAGTTTGATAATAAATGAAAACTATGAATTTTTTGTTCCATTTCCGAATTGAAGTGCGAACTATCTAGGTCGAATAGTGCTTATTTTTGAAAAAGAGAATAAACTACGAAAAATCATTTCCATTGTTGTTAAATATTAAAATAAAACAAAAACTTAAAAAATGAGATCATAATTATTATCGAAATGTTTGTATCTTTTGTTAAGTTCTTTTAATATATACAAATTTTTTTTGTTCATTTGAATATATAAATATAAATATATATTCAAGTGAATAAATAATTTAATTTTTAATAATTTTTATAAAAAAAACAAAGGAAAAAAATAATTAGAATACAATTCTTTTGTTTCTTTAATATTTTTTAATTACTAAAAAAATTTCATCTTTCAAATTTTATCTTTCAATCTCGATGATTTACAATAAATAGGTTATTATGAAAATATATTAGGCTATAGTAATAGTCAATCCAAAAATTCCATTATATTCCTTCTAAAAAAATTATTCTTTTTCGTCTCGTATTTTGTAAAGATATATAGTATGTGGATACAGCAGAAAATTTGCTTTTTTTCTGTTATTCAAACTAAAAGTGAAACTAAAAAAAGAGAACTCAAAAAAATTAAAAAGAAATAGCAGTATGACCTCTAGCAATGCTGATGACTGCTCACGTAATTGGAAATAGAATGCATAATAATCTCTTCTATTAAATTATTTAATAAGACATAAATTGAAATAAATTTCATCTTTGAATTTCAAATTCAAATCTGAATTCCCTAGCCTAGGTTGCACAAAAAAATTATTGAATTGAAATTCAAAGTCCAGAATGAGTTTTAGAGGATTTAAAAAGGTCCGTTGAGCGCCTATATCTTATATTATAATAGATTTGATCACTTGTCCTGGGTTAATGTAAGAACCGCAATTAATCAAACCGGTTAATTAAGTGGTTATATTGCCCAAATTTGATTCCGAAAAATTAGAGTGAGAATTTGAGGTTTTAAACATCATTTTTGGACTCAATAGGTTTTTTCGAGTCAGAAAATGTATTTTCTGCAAAAAAAAAAACTGTGAAAAATCATGAACTGGCAATTGAACCGGTTGAACCAGTTCAAGTCTGCCTGGTACTGTGTGAGAAAAAGTAGAGACAATCAAAAACCTTAGAAAAACAGTATAAATGAAAAATCGGGCGTTAATTTTAAAGGTCTGGCCCAATGTTGGGGCAAACGGGCTAAAAATGCTAATGAGTTGAACCGGGCTCAAGTTGGACCAAAGTCCAACATATATAAAGGTTCATTTAATGAATCCTAGCCTCATAAACACACACACTTCAGATCTGAAAGAGGGAGAGAAGAAGAGGTTGAACCCTAATCACCTCAATCTTTCCAAGCTCATATCTTGAGTTCTAGAGTTCTGATTTGCGTGCCGTCAACGGCTACGCGTTTCTTGTGAAGAGCTCTACAAAACTCATCCAAGAAACTCTACAGGTAAGCTCGAAATCTCTCCATTTCTTCTCTCCAAAATTTTGGGTACCTAGGGTTTATGGCTAAATGAGTTTTTGTGATTCTTGATGATTAGATCCATTCTAATCCTTGCTTGGCTTTGGGTTTGGCTATCCAAATCTGTTGGGAGAGGTAAGAGGCTTTGAACTCTTGTGAAATTTTGATTTATGTTGAGCCCTAGGTTGATTTTGGAGCTTGTTGGAGCTATATTGGTGGTTGGATTTTAGTTGAAAGCTTATTTGGTTCATATTGGGAATCGGCCAAGGTATGGTTTTGATTTTCTCTATGTAGTATATAATATTCATGGACACTTAGGCTAGTGACCCATAGGATAGGATTGGATTTGAATGGTTGTTGAATTGTTGGGTGCATGTGATTGTATGATGATGTTTGATGAAATGATGATTAATAGTGATATGGTGAGAATAAATGAATTGTGAAGTTGAGGAGTGAATTATATTGATAAATGTGATATTGGTGTTGATTGATTGGTAATGTAGTTGAAAATTGTTAATGAAGTTTGATATATGAGATATATTGATATAGGTGTTATGGATGAGAAAAAGTAAAGAGAAATGTGGTAATTTTGATGTGGTATGGCATAGAGGGTTGATTTTGATGAAAGATGGAGTTTGGGAAAGGTTTGGGTTGGTTTTGGATATGCTTTGCAAAGCAAATGTGAAAGTTGTGATTTTGGGTAAAAGTGAAATTTTGGAAAAATTGGTCTGATCATAACTTTTGCCTCGGTATTCAAAATTGGCTAAAATTTAATTAGAATTAAAGATATTTGAAAACCCTTTAAATTGATATAAAGTTTGAAAAATTTGGAATTTTGTGGAGAAAGTTATGATCATTCAAAGTTGGTGTTGAAAATTTGAAAATTTTGCAAAGTTACAGAATTCTGAGTTTTCTGGTTTGTGCGTACGCACAGCATTGTGCGCATGCATACTCTGCGAAAATTGAGACTTGTGCGCACGCACAGACTTGTGCGTCTGCACACGCAGAGGTAGGCAATCTGCCTGCAGCGCTGGCAGATCTTGTGCGCGCGCATTCCAAAGGAAAAATTGCAACCTGTGCGTACGCACAGACCTGTGCGTACGCACAGACCTGTGCGCACGCACACGTTGGGGAGGCCAATATGTTGGGGGCGCTCGCACAGGTTGTGCGAGTGGACAGACCCTTTTATGTTTTGACATCTGTGCGTATGCACACGTTTAAAAATTTCCTGGGCGTGCGCACGCACACGTTCTGTTTCTCAAATTTTGCTTTGTTTTCAACTATTTCATCTTCCCGACAAGGTTATATGCTTCTATAACACCTTTTTAAGACTTTTGGGCAAATTTTTTGGTGTTCAAACATGGAAAATGGTTTAAGGGTTTAGATGCTATTATTTGGGAAATAGTTAGCAAACGGGGTACTAGGTTTCTGTTGTACTGGAGAAGGTTTGATGATGTGTAATGAATGGTTGATGGATGAGATGTGAAACTAAGGAACTGAAATGTGCATGAACAGTGGTTGAGAGGAGTCGAGGACTCTGACTGAAGTGATGGATCCATCTTATACAAAAAACGTTTTTGAAAACCATTGTATCACTTTTCACTAATATTATGAGATGTTGTGCGCCCGGCAGGGGCCGAGGTTGGATCCCGCCTGTCGAGGTAGCGGCGGCGGCGTAAGGGCAGTGGTTCGTCCCTCTTGCGCTTAAATGTGAGGTCGATGGCAATAGATCCCGCTCGCATCCCTTCAGATCATCAGAGCGTACAGGCGCAAAATCCTGGATTGTTATCCGAGCACTATATCTCGGGGGTTCCCACACCATGAATCCGAAGGGCAATGTCTCCATGGAGATGTGTCGGGTTGGCAGTTGAACCAACAATGTGATATCACAGTCAGTAGGGCAGGCATTCATCATATGCATTTTCTACCTGTTTGTATACTTTACCGACTTGATATTGGATTCCCTATCTGTAGAACATGTCTAATTGCTAATTGTATTAATTGCTATATATGATCCTACTTGTGTTTTACTTGTATTTTATATACTTGTGCTTTGCTGGAGCTGAGGAGGTTCGGAAGGCGGTGGCGATGGGATCGCATGGCGGATCGGTTAGTGAAGGCTGTGGAACAACGGTGTTTGATTAGAGTAGAAATCCCCTAAGATAGATTACCCTTTTATGGTACTACAGCTTAAGTTGTGTTAAGGAATTACATATTATGCTATTTTGGTTTAGAATTGCTTAAGCTTGAATTCTTGTGATGGATATGGAGTCTAGGATTGCCTTTGGCGTCCCGGGGTCTTATATCCTACATCATTGGGAACGGTTACCATACTGAAAACCTCCGATTCTCATACCATTCTGTTGTGTTTTTCAGATGCAGGTCGCAACCACCTCAGTGAGTTGTCTGATTGGTGACAGGAGCGGAGGATCTGGACTATCTTTTGGAGTCTTTCGATTTATTATATATATATATATTTATGTCTCTCACTTTTGTATTTTACTTTGGCCTAAAGGCTTGGATTGAGAGAACAAAACTTGTATAAGCTGTTTTTACTGTCTGGTTTCATACACGGTCTGTATATGGCTAGCCGGCTTAAACTCCGTGAATAAGTAGTTTCGTTAGTACGTTTTACGCTTTTGAAATCCTGTTTTTGAACTATGTTCTTCATCGGGGTTCTAGCTATTACTACTTCCTTCTATATATTATATGTAAAAGCTTAGAACTGTCGTAACATTTAATTAACCTCTGGTTTACGATGCGAGGTAAGGCTTAGACTAATTTGGGTGTTACAGTTAACTTCCGGACAATAATTGTTCTAGTGAATAACTAAAGAAAAAAATTGAAACAGATAGATGGGAGATAGAATAGAAAGAAACTCAATATAAAAATCTCTCAAAAGTTCACTAATCTTTTTTATATTGGTAGGTCTCTTTGTATGTGTTGTCCAGAAAGAGGACTCCGGAAAAATAAATCTTGATCGAACCCATATTTGCCCAGTGGATACAATCTGCGCATGATAAAACTTCATACGGCTTCAACGAATAGTCAGGCGTCCAATGCGGGGGGAAGCATATGGTTGTCTGGTTGGTTAAATGCTATAAATGAGAGTAGTAATTCTCTGTTCTTAACAATAGGACCCGGAGATTTCTTAGTTCATCATGCTATTGCTCTAAGTTTACATACAACTACATTGATCTTAGTAAAAAATGCTTTGGTTGCACGTGGTTCCAAGTTAATGCCAGATAAAAAAGATTTTGGTTATAGTTTTCCTTGCAATGGTCTAGGACGAGGTGGTACTTGTGATATTTTGGCTTGGGACGCATTTTATTTGGCAGTTTTTTGGATGTTAAATATGATTGGTTGGGTTATTTTTTACTGGTATTGGAAACACATTACACTATGGCACGGTAATATCTTACAGTTTAATGAATCTTCTACCTATTTGATGGGATGGTTAAGAGATTATCTATGGTTAAACTCTTCATAACTTATCAATGGAGATAACCCCTTTGGTATGAATAGTTTATCCGTCTGGACGTGGATGTTCTTATTTGGACGTCTTGTTTGGGCTACTGGATTTATGTTCTTAATTTTCTAGAGCGGATATTGGCAAGAATTGATTAAAACTTTAGCATGAGCTTATGAGCTGATGATTTATATTTATATATTAATATTAAATTCTTATAAATAAATAAAACGGTTTTATTATATTTTATTATTTTTTATTTAGAATAGTTTGAATTGTATAATCATCAATTACTGACATTTGTAATCGGCCTAAAGCAATTTTATTAAAATTCAATTCATGACAATCATAAATTGAAAGTTTATATTCAAATTATCATTAGAATGCTATGTTTTCTGTTTATATCAAAATTTTATTTATTAACAGAATGTTTCTAATTTATTGTTAAAAGTAAAGAATTGGAGCAAATAATAAAAGAAAGATTGAAGAAAATAGTACACAGTCCTAAAAAAAGTATGCATTGTTTTTGGGGGTATTTTATCAATTTTGTTGTGTTTGTTTATCTGATGATTCTTTGCTTTCCAGGATGCAATCCAAAAAAAGAAAGCGCATTATTGAGGATTCATCTTCTGAAAAAGAAACTAAATCTGATGACGAGTAAGATACATTGTAATGCTATCTTTTCTTTTTCATCAAAATTTTATTTGTTAACAAAATCTTTTGCATGTACTGTCAGAACTGAACAAATACAAAAATTTTTAAGAGAAGCAAAAAAGAAGAAAACAAATGACAAGCCTGTACAAAAGTATGTTTACTTTTCAGTGTATTTTGACAATTTTACTGTGTTTTTGTTGCCTGACAATTGTTTGTTTTCTCAAGATGCAGGAAAAAAAAGCAAAGATATACCAAAAGGTGGGTTTCACTCCACAGAAGCTCACTATGATTCTTCACAAAGGTAAGATCCTTTATTTGATAAATCCTGATGTAATTAATTACTCTAGTTTTACTAAATAATATTTACTTTGTCCTTAGAATGTCGGATGTGAACTTGGCAAGTGAAAATGATCATGTATTTCAAACACAAATAAATCAGAACAGTGTAAATAAGCCAGTGATAATATATAATTTCTGTTTCTATTTCTATTTCCTTAATTCTTATGTTACTATGTTACCATGATCTACTTCTGATTTCATATATATATATATATATATATATATATATATATATATATAGGCCCTTTAATACTTTATTCAAGAAAAAGAAAAAGAAAAAACTACAACTATGTAAGTTCTCATAAAACAGAAGTTGTGTTTCTATTCAATACTGGAGGTGTATTGCTGAGATGATTTTTGTGTATTTCAGGTTCGGAGAACAAGAAGAATTGTTAAATGAACCAGCTCAAAAAAAATGATTATTCTTTAAAAGGATACCCATTTACAATCAGAACCACTCGACATGTGAGTTTTCTAACTTACTTTTAATCTTCTATTCTTCTATTTTAAAAAAGTATATTAACTTTTTATTTTTGTCTTCATTAGATTTTCACTTCAAATATGTGCACCTCTATTAGAAACAACTGCTACAAAGTCTCCCAGCGAGAAAAATACAGAAGAAACTATTAATGCGTAAGGAATAATACTTTTGATGTATTTGATTTGTCTGAGTGTATTTGTGCATGACTTAATGGGTTGCGTTTCTTTTATATAGAGGTGTATTTGGTTCTTATTTCGGTGTACTTCTTGTGAATTGAGGTGCAATTAATTTTTTTTAATTTAATTCTTTTTCTGTAATCCTGTAGCACTCCATAACCCCATAAACCTGCTGAAAACACACCAACATAGCCATTAGCTCCTTCTAAAGTGTAAGTTCTACACAATATAACTCTCTTTCAATATTTTCTATTTATTCTTATATTATTTTATATGTCACCATGCAGTCATCTACCCCCTCAAGCCACTGCTGCACTAATGATGGATGCCAGGCAACATCATTTGTAAAGCATAACTTTTCTACACCATCGTTCAGCCTTGTCTTTTCTAAATCGATTCAGGAAGATACACTTACTCATCATGAGGGTCAACCGGAAGTTGAAAAGGGAAAAACTAAAGAGGGTCCGATATTGATTGAAGAATTAGAAAAGCTGATGGAACGGGTTGTAAATATTGGGGTTGCAGCAGCATTAAATTTTGCTGAAAATAAAAGTTCCCCACGCCAAAAAGTGTAGCATGTGAGCTTTGATGACAAGTTCAAAACTCCTGCGAGGCAGAGCAAAATAACGGGCGACCTTAAGAAAAAATGTTATCTCTAGGCCACAACTCTCAAGATCTATGACGATACAAGCAGTAATGAGTGGGACACAATATTCATCCTCAACCATCACTATCCGCTGGAAATAACAAGAGGGCACTATGCATCTTTAAAAGGCAATACATATGTTGAAAATCTAGTAATCTTAGAATAACATTAATGATTTTATTATGAGTGATTGTGCCATATATGTAATAACTTTGGATTTTTTGTTTTTCTAGGTTATCTCTGCAATGTGTCTTCTTCTGAAGAAAAAAAAGAATTACAAGTTTTGAAGAACAAATATACTGTCTCCTCCCTGATATTGTGGTAAGGTGTAGTAAATTTAAATTTCGGTATATTTTTATAATATATTGTGTGTTATAACTGTGTTTTCAGTATTATACAAATTCTGCAGAATTTGCCTTTGGAAAATCATGAAGGCAAGTTCAAATAGCCAAAAACTAACAAGCCCTTCGATATTCAAGACTATAAGGACTTCATCTCATATCTGGACAAGAAAAAGTTGGCATCACATCTATTTGTAAGTTTTTGTTTATAAAACTTCTTAAATAATTCTTTCATTAGGTGCTAATTAAACTAAAAAATTATTCTCTCTAGCCAAACTTCAGATATTTGTCCCAATTTGATACGCAAAATATTAGTGGATATGGATGACGGACATTAAAAACAAGAAATTTCATGTCCTTGACCCATTTCACAAAAAGTCTCATTCGAAAAAGAGAATGACACTTAATAAATTTATTGTAAGTTGGTTCTGTTTTCCCTATAAATTTCTCGGTTTTTGTCTGTTGTTAGCAATATAAAAATTCGGAGTAATTCTATTTGAAATAGGGTGTACTATTGGTTCATTTCGGTATAATTCAGTCTTAAATGTAGTCTTTCTTATTGTTAGTCAAAAAATAAAAGGTCGAAGGAAAAGGTTATTCGAATTGTTGACTAAGCTTACAGAAGAGAAGTTGGTGTCGAATGAAACATATTTAGGGATGTTAAGTGATAACTCAATTAACTTAGCAAGTCAAGGAGTTATTCGAGCAAGAGGATCGGAGACTTTGAAATCGAAGGTTATTCTACAGCCGTTACATGATCAGGCAGAAGAGCGGGAACAATTACTTACGTTTTCACACACATGGAATTTTCATTTCAAACTGATCAATTAAGAAAATGGCTATAAATACTAGAAGGCTCGAAGTCACAAGGGTTGGAACTTTATTTCAGAAATTGCTCACGCACACCCACATCCCAAAGACTTTCTGAGTTTGCTTCGAGTTAATTTTTTGTAGGGTTCCTTCCACTTGTTTTTACTTTCCATTTATATTTTCTACAAATTTTATTTTTCTTGCAAATTTATCTTTCGAACACCATTTAATTTCCTTGCCAAATTTATATTTCAGCATCTTTAATTTTCATGTCAAAAGTCCTTCGAGTCAATTGAAGACAATTTACTGCTTTATTTAAATTCAATGCAAATTATTTCGATTTCAGTCAAAATTTTCTTTCAAAATCTTTATCTTTCATTCTTTCAGTATTTTCCTTTAATTTCTGTCTAATTTGAGGAACTTTGATGCACTTCTAGAAAACTGGTACTTGCAAAAAAGAGGAGTAGGTTTCGCTCCCAAACCATTAGAATCGAACCACCATTGATTTGCTAAAAATCGACAAGATGCTTATATTTTGCTTTGTTTTATTTTTTTAGGATACATGATTTCAAGAATGAGAGTATTTGCCAGAGGATAACTTCTGACGAACAAGGATGATGAAACTGAAGCACCATATGTTAATATCGACGGGCAACATACCAGGTATAAATCTTTCTGTCTGAGAAATTTTATGTTTTCTCTTTCTGTCCTATTTTATTTTGTTAATTTATTTTTGTTTTTAGCTTCGATTATGCCATTTATGTGATGAAGTGGCTTGAGATAATTGAACCGCAAAACATAAAAAGGGCAAATATGAATGGAAGAATTGGACACAGGTAACTATCTTTAAAAATAGATAATTCTATATTACTAAATTAATGAAATTTAATAAAAAAATTGTTTAAAATGTAGGCAAAAGTGAATCATTTTAAAGTTGAATATGCTTCATTGATTCTATTTGATGAAATTAATCGACTCAAAAATAAAGCCATCCAAGAAAGTGAAGCCATCGAATTGTCAAATCCATCTACAGCATTATTGAGTCCTTATTGTTAATTGCATTCAGAAGATATCGGCCAGTGAATAGTTTGAATGTCGTAGACTATTAAAAATTATGTACTAAATTGTCTAGTTGAACACATACTTTCTATAAATTGTATAGTTTATGAATATTTAATCCAAACCTTTTATAAATTTTCTTTGCAAAAATAAACTTCTATGAAGCTGTCTGTCTTGTATTCAAATGCTATTAATCTGAATGAATACAAGTTCAACAAAATCCAGGAAAACAAGATTAAATTGATTAATACGCTGAATTCCTTTAATAATACACCGAAAACTAGCCGAAATACACCGGAAATTCATGCATACATATTTTTCTGTAAAATTTAACTAGGAGGTATGAAAATTCAACAATTTAAATTGTTACCCTCCTTAAGTATTGAATTGTCTATCTATTGGATATTTAAAACAAACAAATCCCTTCAGATAGTTCAAAACACTAATTTCCAAACAAATAGCAATGTGTCAAAATATAATAAAAAACAAGAAAATATAAAAAAGAAGAGCATGCAGAATACACTAAAAAATATACACCAATTTTGTGATTTATCTTGTACTTATTTTGGGGAATTTTATCACCTTTTCTCACATTTATTCAATGAAATAGCATGGCTTTGTAATTCTCCCTTAATTTATGCTTAAGTGTAAAAACATGCTTTTTAGGCCCTTAAATTGGTAATTTTAATTCACCTTTGATTCCACTAGATGCCTTGATATGTTTGTTAGTGAATTCAGGTTGAAAAGACTATGAATGGATCAAAGGAGTGAAGAGAAAAGCATGCAAAGTGGAGAACTCATGGAAAAATAAGGATTTGGAGTGCATACATCGACGCGCACGCGTGACAGAGCGCACACGTGGAGATGAAGTCGCATGGCGACGCGTACGCGTGGGAAGTAAAATGCCAAGCGACGCGTACGTGTGACTCATGCGTACGCATCACAGCTCGCATGTGACCTCATTAAAGTGAAAACGTTGGGGCGATTTCTGAGTTGCCCAGGCCCAAATCCAACCAACCCATTTCTGAGGCTATTTCATGCAGAATTCATGCTTGGGCAAAGGGGGAGCACTTAGTTGTAGGATAACATCATGTAGGTTAGTTTTCTAGAGAGAGAAGCTCCCTCTTCTCTCTAGAATTAGGGTTCTTAGGTTACTTTGCATCATAGATCTAGGGTTCAATTGTTGTTTTCATCTTATTTCCTTTATAATTTCTTGCTTCTACTCCTTCATTCTCTTAGTTTGTAGTGTTAATTTTCCTTTTATGCCTCCTTTTATATTTATGAATGCTTATGTTGGATTTGGATCTCTTTTAATGCAATTGATGTTCCATGTTCCTTCTATTGTTGAATTGAGTTGTTGATTTTACTTTTCTTGCATTGGGTAGTTGTAGATTTTACTATTTCTTGTCATTTACCAAGTTTTCCTTTTATACCTTCCAAGTGTTTGACAAAATGTTTGGTTGGATGTTAGAGTAAATCTTTGAACATTCTTGACTTGGAAAGAGTAATTGGGTAATCTTGAGTCATTAAGACCCAACTCATGTTGGTGATCTAGAGTTGTTAGTTAATATTATTTCTATTGACTCTAATCTCTTGCTAATTTAATTAGTGAGTTGATTAGGACTTTTGGATTGAAATTAGCTAGTCTTATTTGACTTTTTCTCGGGTGAAGATAACATTGTACTTTCTTCCATTGTTAGAGATGACGAAATAAGATAAATTCTTGTTAATCATTGTTATGATTAGTGACTAGGGTAGAAAGCCTATATTCTCAATCCTTGCTATGAATGTCTCTCTTTATTACTTGCTTTCTTTAGTTACTTGATTTACCTTTCTTGTCATTTAATTTCTTGCCCTTTTATAAACCAAACCCCTTGTTCCTCATAGCCAATGATTGATCACTTCATTGCAATTCCTTGTGAGACGACCTGAGGTTTAAATACTTCGGTTAATTTTCATTCGAGTTTGTACTTGTGACAAAACCAAATTAAAACTTTGATTGAGCATTGCTTGTTGGTTGGGAACTATACTTGCAACGAAGTTATTTCCTCTAACCGAGAAGAAATTCTTAACTGACGGTTTTACTCTTTCAGCGCTACATCGAAAAACTATCCTATGCAACTGAACCTTTGAACTGATAATTTATAACATGATCATGATATTGGCTGAAATTTAAATGCACCACTGAAATACTATAAAAAAAGGTTCAATTGCAAAAAATAAATCACAAATTAGCAAAACTATTAATAAAAATAAACTCAATTCTTCCTTGTTTAAAGAACATCACTTTTATCTCGCTTAGAGCTTTCGTTTTCTTTTTCTTTTAAGCATTTGCAATCTGTTTTCTGTCTTTGATCCTAGTCTATTTTTGGGACGTCTTCTTGTTCTCACGCGTGAAGGGCTTTGAAGCTCGTTAATATCTTCCAAGGAAGCATCTTCGTGAGATAACGAATATTTTTCCTTGCTTTTTGCCTTTGTATTCTTGCATCTCAACCATAGCATTATCGTAAGCGTGGTGCAGAATCACAGTCAACTCCTCAGATTCTGATGCAAATTCACAGATATTTTTGTAACCAAAACTCCAAATCGTCAAATCTCTTGCTTCTTGGCTCCAATAGAGGCTCGTCGTGACTACTCTTGATATGTGTGTGCCTCTTCTTTACGTTCTTACTCAATCATTCCAATATATATCTCGGTGACACTTTATTTACTCGCTCAAAGCTTAACGCGCTCAGAGAATGATAACAAAATATCCCTCTTGACTCGAATAATAAGTACTGACATTTAACTTTAGCTGATACCCTGTTGTATGTAACCGCAAACTTGTTGAATGTTGAGTTAGAAACCTATTTTATAACTTCATATACCATATAGCCTAGAGCGGAGTGCGTTGATCTTGTGATGCAATTCACTTTTTCTCTGAATTATACTTGGACTTTTCTAAAATTCTTGTGAGTACAGCTTCTATTGAGGATTTTGTTGCATATGTATGGCGGTATGAAAATCTGCAGCATCCGATTCTCTCTCTCTCTCTCTCTCTCTCTCTCTCTCTCTACTTCCTAGACAATTATCGTACTATTTGACAAATTAGATAAAAGAGCTGTTGTGCGTAATGAACTTGTTAAAAAAGTCATGCATGCTTTCGCTCCTTTGCGTGCTTCTCATCCCGGCCCAGAAGTGGTGATCGAGATAAACTGGAATCCATAAATGACGATCTTTGAAAACTTTGAAAAAACACCTAAATCAGAACTAAAATACACCGAAAAACATGCAATTTGATACCTTTACTGCAAAAGCAAAACACATACTGAAATTAACAACATCACTTAATCCTAATAAAAAACAACATTACCTAAAAGCCAGTTGTTGTCCCCAAGACTATACTTCATCATAAAATAATTCTGATTCATATCAAATGATTCTTTTGTAAGAGAGTTCCAAACAACATGACTCACTTGTGTTCGATTTCTTCATGTCACTTGTAACTTTTTAATTTACTTGGAATCTTCTTCATGATGTGCCAAATACACCACCTGTAAATTGTTGTGGGCATACAAGCCTTAATAGCCTTTTGCATCGATACACATTGATCGGTAAGAATGCCTTTTAGAGCATTTTCTCCCATGCAACGAAGCCAACATTCAAATAACCATTTGAATGATTGAGTATTCCCGTTCTTCATCAAAACACATCCCAGAAGTATTGACTGACCATGGTGATTCACACCAACAAAAGAATAAAAACTAGATTATACCTGAATACAACAAAAACAAAATAATTAATACACAGAAATAACATCTCTGTACACCGAAAATGGTTCCAAATACAGATAAATCAGAATAGCATATTGCCTATTTGTATTGTAAGTGGTATCGAATGAAATAACATCTCTAAAATACTCAAAGACAGCCATGCTTCTTGCGTTGGTCCAAAAAGCAATCTTAATCGACTGATCAACCTTAAGTTCAAGCTTGAAAAAGAAATTTTGATTCTTCTCTTTCATTCTAAATAAATATTTTCCAAATTCTTTTGCATCTTCTAGTTCTAAAATATTCCACACTTCTCTTGTGATGTAATTTCTCACATCTTTTTCAATAAAACTTAACTCATGATAACCTTCTGCTGCTGCAACAAATGATTGGTATATTTTGTTTGGTATGATTCTGGCTTTCTCGTTATTTTCTATTGTACGTCGGACATACATACTTAATTTCCTGTGTTGTTTAAGCATCTTTGCCTGATTTGCACAGCAGGAGTATAAATGATATAACACAACCTTTGAAATGATCTAAACACCAACGTCATTCAATATGTATATATAAAGTCTTGTAGGATAATTTAATTCAGCTGAGGGATTTGTCTTTTCAGTTGGAGATATGTTCGATTTCCAAATTCCCTCTTTACTACATGTAATCAATTGGTTCCTAATTTCATTTCTCTTCTTATTTGTGCCCCAAATTCTTATAGAAAAACTTGCAACTTTTGAATAATCTTTATAAAATTTTGCAGCATCTTCAAGTGTGTTAAAAGCCATCCCAACCTTTGGAACAAGCTGCTCATCAACATTGCACAAAAACTACAAAATACGCCAAAAATAGCCCACAATAAACCATATTAAAAGCTAGCATACATCGAAGCTCATCATCAAAAATAATAAAAATCAGATTCAAAACTCATCATCAAACAGAAACTAAATGGTTCAACTATAAAATCATAAGCTACTAACAAACTACATTATCTAGATTCAAATCACACATCACTACTTGATTCGATTCTAAACAAGAATACAATTCACCCTCGTTTATTTGAAAAGTCTGAACTTGTAAATAGTTTTAACATACACTGAAAAGTTTCTACAATAAACTAAAATAGTTTTGATATATACCGAAATGAGAAATGTAACAGATTCATTAGAACTCCTATATTTCATTCAACTCAAACCATCAACAATGAACAACAATTTTCACAAACAAAAACAACATTATTCACCTACAAAATTATAAACTACTAACGAAAATATTAACTAGAATCGATCCACACCTCAGCCATTTCATTGGATTCAAAATAATAATCCATTTCGCTCTGGTAGAATTTACAATCTGAACTTGAATAATTCATTATCTTCAACAACGAGAAATTACGATTTCAAAACTGATTTTAAAACTTGATTTCAAAAACGTGGAAAGCGAAAAAAATTGTAAAAAAGGAAGAAAGAAAACACAGAGAACGAAGGAAGAATAATGCAGAGATGGAAGATCGAAAACATTGACAAAATTCAAAAAAGGAAACAAAATCCTTTCGAAAAAGGCAATTATATATTCGTGCGTTGATTGAAAATTGGTTAGATCAGTGGTGCATGAGATGAATTAGGTTAAAGAGACTTGTATGAACTTGAATAAAAAAATGACTTATATATATATATATATATATATATATATATATATATATATATATATAGTCTCATGTCCTGTGTCGCGCGTCCTTGCATTATAGATTATTGGGTAAATTTTATTGATAAATAAATTGAGAGAAAAAATTACGTAAATGTCCTAACGTGAAACTGATTACATGGTGTCTCGTTTACATATTATGTAAATCGAATCAATTGGATTCGAATTAACAAGAGCAGTACTAAATTGAAATAAATAGATTCGGTTTAGTAGAAAAATGCAACTGAACTCACACAATCCATGATAAATTGAAGCAAAAGGATTCGATTTATGGAATAAACTAGGCCGTAGTAAATCGATACAATATGTATTGATTTATTATAGATAGTGTTCCAAGAAAAAAAATCTATTTGATTTAAATTACTATAGTAAGAAAGTGTTCATTTTTTTTTGGATTTACTATTTAGACAGTGCTCCAAATAAATCATATTTGTACAGATTATTTATATTTATTACTATTAATTTTAAAACATAAATGTCAATAAAAAATATCTCTATTTGAATTTAAATAAAATATCAAAAAAATCAAAACGAATAGGAATAGAAATTCAACTTTTGCATTTTAGTTCAAATTCTAGAAAATCTACATTTTTATAAACTTATGAAATTAAAATGGAATAATAAACGAATTCTAGATATTTATTAAAAATCATCCTTTTGTATTTATTAAAAGGAAAATCACACTCAGCCCATACAGACACTACCTGCAATTGCAGCAGCTGCTACAGATGAACATACTGAAATTCCTATTATTCAGTATGCTCATCTTTCATTGACACAACAATCACAGACCTCAACCAATGTTACTCAGGTTATCCTCTATTCAGTTTTAAATTGAGTATTAGTTACTTGTAGCTGTGTTTATTTGAGATAATGATGATAACTATTTGATGCAGACTAGAGATAGAGGAAGGCCTCCAAAACTCCATGTCACCAGGGCTAGGGCAAAGGAAAATGCCTCTCCAGGACCAGTTGCTGTTTCTGCTGAAACGATCAAGGGTAGCAGCTCCGCAACAGCCAAGAAACTTGCTAGCTTCATGACATTTGTTCCAACTCTGGGTTTCAAACCTCCCAGAAAAAAAGACATGGAATGACTTCAAGACTTGAAGACATGAAATATAGGGCAATTAGTATCTGTTATTTTGTCAGGGCCAAATTTTGCTATTTATAAACAATGTGATAGTTGTGGTATCTTCAATAGTCCTGTTTTTTGTATAGCCCTTTATGGTATATTGCTTTCAACTGTCAGCTACTACCTTTTGTGTTATTATCATGTTAAAACAATGTTGTTATTTGAATCTAAGACAATGGAAACTAGTACACCATTGGTGGTGTTATGCTATTCCTACTTCACTTAATTTTAAATCTGCTTATTCTGATTTGCTTACATCATGTTATGATCAACAACAATGTTACATGTAAATAACCTTTTTACTAGTAAAGAAACATGAATATACAAGGTTTTCACAACAACAGAAAACTATCAAGGTTTACAACATCATCCTTTTCACAGTAATTGCTTCACTTCCCACTAAAGAACATACACATAATCATAAAAATCACAATCACAACTATTAATCTAAAATACAGTTGCATCCTAAGTGCTTTTACTTCAGCTTCTAAGCTCATCATTCTCCATGATATGTTATGGTTAAAGAAAGCAGCATCACTCTCCATTTCTGCATCAGTTTTAACTTCTCCTAAGTGCTCTAATCCTTCATACTCGTTGTCCTCAGCCCACCTAAAGTAATTGCAGTGGTTGCCCTTCTGCACAACATCAAGGTACCAAAATGTCAAAATCCAACTCAAATAATTTGAAGTTTCAAGAAGACTACATTCATAACTCACCCGGTATCTTGGACAAGCATGGAACAATCTATCAGGATTTTCTCTTGTCCCAGACTTCTTGATCACTGTCTTCAGCCCACAAAAGCAAACTTGGTCAGAGTTCTTCCTCCGCCGCAACGAAGAGCTCGAACCATGGCTTCCGTGTGATTGCAACACTTGTCGACTGCGACCCCCACCTACGCTACCCATCGTGCAATTGGTCAAGAATTTTCGACCTCTGCAGAATCAATCTCAAACTGCACCAACAATGGCATTTAAGACGAAGAATGGATTAGGGTTTACAGACCTAGGACTAATTTGACATACATATGGAAACATATCTTGTCACCAGCACCTCTGCGCCAAGCTGGCATGCTGATATGCGACACTGACAGCCACATAAGCAACAGTTAACGGCGTCAATGATGGAATTCATAGAACGTTGACGGAAGGACTAACGTTACCAATTTTAAATTTTTCGGGGACAAATTTTATTATCTTTTTCTTCCAGGGACTGGTTTGGAGATCGAGCTATCTTTCGGGGACCAATTTGGCTATTTACTCATATTTTAAGTATTTCTCAAATTATATATTGTATAAATATAGTTGGTCATTTTATAATGTATAATTATCTGTTATTTTTTACTCTGAAAAAATTCAAGTTTTAATTCGTATGCTACCTTGAAAGGTTATACTTTATTTTAACTTTTTCAATATCAAAAGTCTCGGTAATGATTATTTAGATGCTAATGAATCAAAGGATAATTTTTAATAAATTTTTAGAAATTATTTATTGTTCTGTTTTAAATTCATAATTTATAAAAATGTAGATTTTTTAGAATTTGAAATAAAACACAAAAGTTGAATTTTTATTTTTATTCGTTTAATTTTTTTATATTTTATCTAAATTCAAGTGGAAAATATAATCTCAATATTCTGCACAAATAGTAAATCAAATCAAGCTGATTCGATTTATTATATATGTGCTGTGGAGTAGTAAATCGAATCAATTATATTCGATTTAGTACTATTATGACTAATTCGAATTCAATGAATTTGATTTATGTAGATATATGAAACACTATTAATTTGAATTTGTTTAATTCGATTTAGTACTAGAAGACCTAATTCAAATTTAATTAATTCAATTTATATAATATGAATAAAGACATATATGTAATGTTATTTATTTTGAGACTTTTGTGTAATATTAGTATGTGTTTGATTTATGCATGCATTTTATCCAATTTATTGATTTTGTATTCCACAATATAATTTATTTAGAGCACTGTCTAAATAGTAATTTCAAAAAGAAATGAGCACTTTTTTACTATAATAATTTAAATTAAATAGATTTAATTTATTTAGAACACTGTCTATAATAAATTAAAACATATTATATCGATTTATTATTGTCTAGCTTATCCCATAAATCGAATCTTTTTACTTGGATTTACCATGGGTTACATGAGTTCAGACGCATTTTTCTACTAAATCGAATCTACTTATTTTGATTTTGTACCGCTCCTATTAATTCAAATTCAATTGGTTCAACTTACAAAAATATGCAAATGAGACAACTATATAATTAATTTTATTTTAGGACATCTTTATAATTTTTTCTCTCAATTCATTTATCTATAAAATTTATCCTAGATTATTAATATAAAATAATTTTATATAAATAATCAATTATGTATTGTTAATTAATAAAAAGAATATTTTTTTGTTAATTAATTAATTTTTATATTTACTATTTAAAAAACATTTAAAATATAAATTTAATTAAATAATTATATAATATTCTTTGTATTATCAATAAATCAAAATTAAATTTTTTTATCATTTATTCTTTACCATTTATATAAATATATAGTACTCACTAAATTACTTAATATTTTTTCTCTTTATTCTTCTTAATACTATGTTTTCTAATAAAACTGTTAACCGATTATAATTAATAAAATTAACATAAAAATATACATAAATGAAGAATAATGGCAATACCCCATGTAACGCAGGGGTATTTTACTGGTTGTATTCATTACTCGTAGAAGTAAGAAAAAAATGAATGTAATTTCTATTTTGTAAAGTGTAAACAACTTGAAGGATATCCTTGAAAAGGGGGAAGGGGCGCAATGGATGTAACACCAGGATCTGTCGTATACAAAGATTACAATCTTATGATACTATTATTGGTCATTGTTGCTGACCATTATCTTTGACTCTCCTTCAGTTACAAATACCAATAATTCAGTACAGCTGCAAGCAACCGTTCGGCTTGGCTTTGCCCTCCTTCAACTGCTTTCTCCAAATAAATAAATAAAATTAATGTATATTAAATAAATGGAGGAAGCTCTTAAGATGTAAAACGTTTTTTTTGTAAAGATATATTGATGTGTTACATTATTATTGGATGTATTAATGAATTGGTTATTTTTTAATTTCTTACCAAACTAGAATAAAACTAATTTTTTATAACAATAACAATAAACTCAATTGTTATCAGATTCGGTCGAACCGATTAATTTACATAATCTACTGGATTATGATTTTATTTTTTGTTTTTTTAAAAAAATTAAAGATATATTTGTCTTTTTATCAAAAAAATGTAAACATGATTCGGTTTAAATTGTGTAAATTGATCGGATCAAATTGGGTCTAATAATTATAATGCGAACAATTGGATTTATTATTGTTGCTATAATAAACCGATTTTGTTATGATTTATTAAAAAATAAATTATTAACCGATTTAATAAAGATATCTAATAATATCATGACATATTTTTAAAAAATATTTTTAATGTCTTTATAGAAGTGATCTCCTAAATGTATAAAACTTAATAATTTAATTATTTTTATTAAAAACTAATTTATTCGAATACAAAATGAGCCAGATAGCTAGAGAAGCCATCTATCTAATCCAAAAAAACAACCCACCTTTGACCCAAACCAAAAAATTGTTGTTCCTCTCTACCCACTCTCTACTATATAAATAACAAACTCACCACGTTCAACTATCCTTTATTCCTTTCCAACACAAAACAGAGCACAATCACCGAAAAGACCAAACTAACCTCCCTCTTTCTCTCTCTTTCTCTCTGTTCATCGGAATATTCTCTGCCATGTCAGATCCAACGCAAAACCACGCCTCCGCGCACCACCAGCCCAGCCGCTTGCAGAGGCGCGCTCCGTCGTCACTCCAGATAAACCGCGCCGTCGACTGGAACGTCGCCATCCCTCTCCTCTCACCGCTCACTTCGTCGCCGACCACGCAGCAACCAGATCATCCGAAGCCGCAGGATCCGCCGCAGCGCCACCACGACTCCCCCGCTGAGAAGAAGGCCGCGGCGGCGGCTTTCATGAAGTGGCAGCACCCGGCGGCTCCCTTCTTCTACGAGCCCGCTCCAGGGGTGCCTTCGTTCGTTCCCGTGTAGATAGGAAGAAAAAAAATAATATAGAAGAAATGAGAGAAAATATTCTAATGGTTCATAATTAGGCGAGGATCAAGATCTAACGATGTATGATGTTTCCTCTTTTTTTTTTTTGGTGTTTGGGAATAGGCTTTAGCTCAAATTTTTGCATACAGAGGATTGCGATTCCTCAGTGTGTTTCTTGTTTCTTTTGTTACTTTTAAGCTTTTCCCCCCTTCCTTGTTAATTTCTATGGGGCCAAAATTAAAATAATAAAAAATAATTAAAAAAACTTCACAGTTTCTTCTGCTTGCTGCTGGCCGTGATATAAATTTTCATGTAAAAAAAATTTCAAATTTTCGACTTTTTATGTTTATGCTGATCCCAAAATATATGTTATAAGCTATGTTACACAATCATAGTGTCTCTGCTGCTTCAATTTTTTAAAAAAAAAAGTGAGAGAGTGATTGATTAATAACAAGGGGCTATTCTCTTTCATTTGCCGTTAATTTCTATCAAGTTATTATGTAGATTATACGGATGGACTGATGGAGTTTAGATGGGTTATATTATATGATGTAACACGTGATGTGCTTGCTGCTTTGGTAGGAAGAAGAAGAAAAGAAATCAAGAATTGTGAAGCTTTATATCTGTTTGTCCTCATTTTCTGCAAAATTTGCAAAACTTAGCATGATTTTAATTTGGAGGGGTCCGCATATAGAGTGAGTCCAACCTGGTAGTATAGAATGGCTCATCATAGGAAAATAGGCAAAGTTCCATTTTCATCTGATTTCAGAAATTCAAATTATTGATCAATTAATATCCAAAATTGAGACTTCAAATATAAAAACGTAGAAAAAATTATGTTAAGGACCAGTAATTTTATTGTAAAAAATAAGAAGTTAATTAGTATGATGTTAATTACATGTAAGTCAAATATAAAAAAAATATTAGTTACATCACATTTTTTATGAAAAATAATAATCGGCTAGAAAAAATTTTTTCAACAATCAGTAAACTTTTTCCCCCTCTAAGACAACAATATTTCATCCATTCTACTACTCAGTCATGATAAAGGCAAATGCAAAATACAAAAATAAAGTCTGCTACCGTCTGCTAATGAATGTCGTTTTGGAATCTCAAGGGTAAATAACAGTTAAATATCATATTATATCATTTTATTAAAAAATTAATTAACTGAAGAGTATATATGATAGAAAATTCATAAATGTAATTAATTTATTAGCTAAGATATTTATTTGTATAACATAGCAATCTTTTTTAAGAGACGGAATTGCAGTTATTTTATTCTATGATATTTTACTTGATCTTCTGTTGTTTAGAATTTTCTATTAATAATCTTTTTTAATTGGTCGATTTTCATTGAAAACACCAATGTAAGAATGACGAGATTTTGAAAAATTTACCACCATAAAAAGTTTAAGATTATATAAAATTCTTTTTAAAGTGTTGATCTCCTGAGATGAGTTTTATTTTCAAGTAGTATTGGCCATGAAACTCATGACAGAGACAATCTTCGGCTTCCCTACCATGTCCTTCGTTAATATGATAATTTTGGATCTGTAGGAACACATTTGACAGCATAATTGATAATATATGAAAAGTATAACTATTTCATTAAATTCACACACGTACATATAAAATCCTCATTTTTCCATAGATGCAAAGGCATTGGAAGGGTGTCCATCATTACTATCTCTAGTCTAGAAAGATATCTAAATAGTAGTATGTACTCATATCTAATGAACTTTGCGTCCTTGGTGATTGGTTATTACTCTTATGGGAAATAGAGAGGACCACTACATACTTTTGATCTAAACCAGCTCAGCATTGGAACATCATAACTATATTGTGCAAACAGCACATGTGGTGTTAGCATAATCATAATACAAAGAAGTATCAAACCCACATGTTACAGTACAGGACACAAAAAATAGTAACCCTACATACTATCCCTATACCTGCACATTTATATGCTTCTAAAGTTCTATTTCTTTCGTCACAATTCACATCTTCTAATAATAAGGACGATTAGACCAATTTGAATTAGTGGAGTTGTCAGTTTATTCGTCCAGTTAAGTAAGTGTCGGGAGTTCAAATTTCGAATATTGTGAACAACTAAAGAAAAGAACAATTATTATATTTCACACGGTTATTAGCACATCATTTTATTTAATTTATAACTTTTAATTTAAATTATTATCCTACTTGGCACCGGATTTGATGGTCCCAAAATGTTTAGACCATTAAATGGTTCCACAATAAAATATGTTTTTAAATTTTTTAATAAATATTAAATAGTCTTTATTTAATTTTAATTACAAATTAATCTTTTATATATTACTTAATTATAAAATCTATTTTTTATTTTATAAATTATTATTTTATCATTCATCTATCATGTTTATTAAATATTAATAATAAAAAACTAAAACAATAACATATTAGATTTTCCATTAATCGTAATAAATATTTTGCAATCTTAATCGATTATAATTTTATCATTGATCCGTTTACATACATATTGGATTGGAAAAATCGTGTTTGTTAGAAATTCAATCGATTGGATGCACAAACCAGTCGATTGAAATTCAGGCTTTCTAAACTTCAATCGATTGGAATTGATACACAATCGATCCAATTTTGCACCGCATGTGGGATTTTTTTTATTCAATCGATTGAAATCATCAAAGAAACTTGAAAAATACATAAATACACAAGAATAAACCATATTTAACAAGATTTTTTTCATTATAAATTAAAAAAATCCATTATTGTACTCATATATATTCTGGAAACGATGATTGTATATTGTGAAACTTAATAATTTGAGTTAGTCATTTATTTAGAATTTGAAGTGAAATTAGCCTTGCTCTGCATAAAAAAATTCGTATATGAGAAATTAAAGTTGAAAATTTGGGTTTTGGAAAATAATAATTTTTTTTATTTTATTTCAGAAAAAAGTCTATTACTAAAAGATAAAAAAATATTTTTTTCATTACACAATCAATTTCATGAATAAAGAATCAAAACAAAGAATTGCAAAATTAGAGATTATATTCACTAATCTCGATTTTGTAATCAAAATAATGGATTATTTTTTAAACACTACAGTGAAAAAATTGATTGGATCTCTATCACTAGCTGTGATTATCAATTAATGATGAACAAATATTAGATATTAAAGAGATGGATAAACAATGAAGAAAAATTTGATATTAAGTAGATGGATAAACAATGAACAAAAACAATGAAAAAATTGATAATCAATTGATAAACGATTCTAATTGTAGGATTGAGTAATTGTTGATAGATTATTCACCAATTTATAATCGTAATATTAAAGAAAAGATAAGATTAGAGTATCTAAATCAAAATAAAAACTTAAAAATTGAAGATAGAATTTTAAAGATAAGATAAATAAATAATAAAATAATAATTTATAATCACATGCAGAAAAATTTAGAGAAGCGTAACATATAATGCATTGCACAATTCAATCGATTGGTAACACAACTAATTGATTGAATTGTGAAAATTTATATTGCTTTGAAAACTTAAATCAATTGGGTAATATGACCAATCGATTGAGTAAAAAAAATTCCACATGCCTTGTAAAATTCAATCGATTTAAGTTTGGAAAACCTGAATTTCAATCGATTGATTTGTGAATCGATTGAATTTCTAACAAGCACGATTTTTCCAATCCAATACGTATGTAACGATCAGTGATAAAATTATGATCGATTAAGATTGCAAACTATTTATTACCATTAATAGAAGTTCTAATTTGTTATTGTTTTAATTTTTTATTATTAATAAATATGATAGATGAATGATAAAAAATAATTTATAAAATAAAAAATAAATTTTATAATTAAATAATATATAAAATATTAATTTATAATTAAAATTAAATAAGTACAATTTAACCGTTATTAAAAAACTTAAAAAATATGTTTTGTTATGAACCATTTAATGGTCCAAACGTGCTAAATTGAATCTTTTGCCATCCTACTTTATCAATCTAATATGGAGTTCTCCTCTTTACGATCAAGTTTAGTTGAGTGTGTAAATTATGTTAACATTGTCATCAGTTTTCTTGTTTTAGAATATTCTGCTTCTATCTATTTTGTTCCTTCTTCGTGTGGTGCAGAACCGAATTTCGTAACGTAACCCTTCAATTCCTATATATAGTTTTGTTTTTCAAACTCAATAGCAGTTACAATTCTATGATTATTGAACTACAAGGTTCTAATAGAGATCGGAGATGCAATTGTTTTGGACACAAACCACAAATAATGAATGAACAACTTTACACGTTACATAATCGGTTCTGTTAATAAACCAATCAGGAGTGAAGCTAATTTTAATCAATTAATTGAAAAATAATTTCGTCATAAAAATAAAATAGGTAACTATTATAATGAAAATATTAAAAATATTTTTTTATGATAATTTTTGTTTAAAAAATATAATTTATTTATTTAGTCACATTTTAAATAAATATAATATTTTTATAACATATAAAAATCAATTTTTTTATCATCTAATGATCAAAATAAAATATCTTCACATAATAACAATCATAAAACTTTTATTGGAATAACTACAAAAAAAAAATAACCTTCTACTACTATAATTTTTCAAATTTTAAAATAAAAAATAGAAGGAATTGACTTAATTAGTTTATATTGTAGTTAATTCCCTAAATTTTTTTCTTATATAATTAGCTTCTATACCCTCCTAACTAGGTATAGAAGTGAGATAAACTAAGTTAAATCAAGCCTAATTTTAACTCATTTTGATTGGTCGAGTAGTCAGTTTATCCGTTTATTTAAATAAGTGTCTAGAATTTAAATTCTGCCTTGTGTATATAGTAATTCATTGGTTAGCTAGTGACAAATCCTTAAATAAAATTTAGATTCGTGACGGATTAATTCTTATCCTGTTGGACTAAAAAATACCGTAGACAACAAAAAATTAAATCTAATTTTAAAATTGACTTATTAACGATTTGTCCAAACTTAAACTCAGCTTATTTAATATATAAACTCAAATTTATGTTCAGATTCGATTCATAAATTCATGAGTTCAATTTATTAATAATTTATCGAATTATTAACGAGTTTAGCTCAAATTCACTTACAAGTGAGTTCGATTCACTTTCAATTTTAATTTTAAAATATTCATGTGATTTATTTAAAAAATGAAAACAATATTGATTGAGGACATAGCTAAAGTACTTTTTGAAATAATTTGATTAATGATTTATCACTTCTATTAACCGAATTTTTGGGTTACTTTGAATTTGGTCAAAGTTAGTTGGTTCAATGTTATTGGATGACCTATATATGCTTAATGATGCAACAAATTAATAAACACTATATTCTTGATGATAATGAGCAATTAGACCATTAATTCTTTCTAACAACTAAGTAGTAGTTTTTTTTTTTTTTTTATATACCTTAGCTTGATGTGTATTTTAATGTTTTTTAACTTCTTAATATATGTAATTGAAATGAGGAGATGGATATCAAAGAAATCCTATTTCAAAGTTATTCATTTTCCTCTATCTAATTGGAGCAGAATAGATATTGGAATACGAAAATCAGAATAGCTGTTGGATTACGGAAAATAATGCATTACTATTATTATTTGAGTCTGGATGCATGAATAATGTTATTAATGGTGAAGTGTCAACGACAAAAGGTCTTGTTGCCGACATGAAGGCAGCGTTTGATTTGAGAAATATAGACACTGAGACATAGATATAGTTATATACAGTAATACATGTTTGTTGTTTGGTTTGGTGAGACACAGATTTTTGAAGAACACAAAAAAATACGAATGGACACGGAGACATTAAATTTGTGTACTTTCAATTTGGTGAGACATTAAAACACAACTTGTGAGACACTAATTTTTTACTCTTTTACCCTTATTGAAATTTTAAAATTTGTCCTCTTATCTCTCCGAACCTTTCTTTTTTCTCTTCTTCTTTTAAATTCTATAACTAAATTTATCTTTTTATTTTCTTTAAAAAAAATTGTACATTTAATTTTTTATTTATTTAAATTTTGATTAATATTTGATAAATTCTGAGCTTTAGTTTTTTATTTTTTCAAAAAAGATTCTATATTTAATATTTGAATGATAATTTAAGATGATATTAGAAAAAATAAAAAATATTAAAAGAAATAAAAATTCAACGGTGATGACATGTAGTATTTGAAATAATGGATGTGCAATAATAATAGTAAAATTTGTGGTAGAATGAAGGATAATTCAGTTTTTTTAAAATATGTGTGTCTTATTCTTTATTTTTACTAAACACAATATATAAACACAAATATTTTATGTCCATATTTTAAATATTTATGTCTTTATATCTATATCTCACCATATACATCAACCAAAAGGAGCTGAAGTTAGTCAAGTTACAACTCACAAGCTTGTACATGGGGACTAATACCATATTATGAATGGCCCAAATAGAAAATGCAATTGGAAAAAATTCAAAAAATGCTACAGTATATCTTAAATTTTCATAAATGCGCACTAATATTCCAATGACCCTTTTTCTCTTGTCCTTTTGCTTGACTACGTTATGCCCCACCCCACAAAAAAATCAATCTTGTTATTTTAATTTTAATTTTTTAGTGATGTTATTTGAATCCTGTTTAAGGGTTTCAATGTGGTCTTAACTTCGGGTGGAATGCATGGGATTATCTTCACTATTTAAAAATATTTTTTCCAATATTTATTTGAATTCATGCTCCGCACTTAATTAATGAGGCGAATGAAGTGATCATTCGAAAATACTAATATATAATTTTTTATTCATAATATGACAAATATTTTAGTTCCTTAATCAATTCTTGAATAAGTGTTTTACTTCAAATTGGTTATCATTATTAAGAAATTATTTAATTTTTAATTTAATTATAGAGAATATATATTAATTATAATTATAAATTAAATTTTTTAATTAAATAATTTATATTACAATAAATTTTGAATTGAATAAGTTATTATTATCTTTGATTTATAATTAAATAGGAATAAAACTAAAAACATATACTAAAGTATTTAGTTTTGTTTTCAATCTGATTCACAATTTCATAAAGTTTATTAAAGTTGGACCAATTAAAATAGATATATATGAGATCATTTTAGTATGTAATTTTTAAATTTTCTTATCTAAATTTGATTTATGTCATTGAATATATTAATATGGTGATCATCATGAACAATAATATGATAAAAACTGCGGTAACTCCATAACTAATATATGAGACAGACTAAATTGTTAAAGTAATCAGAAAAATAGTATTTAAATTCGCACATAAAGTTTATAAGATGTGATTATGTACAATATAATCCAAGTGGAAGATTATTAAGAAATTATTTAATTTTCTAATCTAATTATGGGAATACATATATCAATTATAATTACAAATTAAGTTATTTCATATTAAACGACTTATATTACGGTAATCTCATTTATTGTCATAAATGCTGAATTGAATTAGTCAGTATTACTTTTGATTTGGAATTAAATGAGAATGAAACTAAAGATACCATTTTATTGAGTGAATACCCAACTCAACCCTTGACAATTACTTCGAAAAGACTACGAGGTCCCAACAAAAAAAAAATACTCAATCCGGTTCTTGAACTTTATTTTTATGGGACTGATTAGTTTCTGTGAAAAAAAAAACAAAAAAAATTGTCACAGAAGCTAATCAGTCCTATAAAAATAAATTTTAGGTGCTGGGTTGGGTGGCATCGTTATCTTTTGAGGTAATTGTTAGGCTGTTTAGGAGTTTTTTCGATTTTATTTAAGTTTTAGGATTTAACTAGTGTCACATTCAAATATAAATAGTGATTCAGAATTTTGATCTTAATACATCAAAATTACTTTTGTAATTTTTTTTATTAAAAAAGTTGTAATTCAACCCTATTAAAGATACAAAAAATTTTAATTAAGAAAGATAAAAAAATCAATTTTTTTAATCATATTTATAAAGTTAAGTACGTTTATGTATTTAAGTATTTTTTTAATAATTTAATATAGATTATCTGAAGGTTAAAAAATTTCAACAATTATTAGCTAAACTTGGCTTTTCTCCCTGATAAATCATGCGACAATTTAGTGTTAGAATGCAATAACATTATTCGTATTGCATTATATCTTTTGAATAAACCATAAAAATTACATCAAAGTGCATGCTTGAGATATGGCAATGTAGCATATTTTTTAGTTGGTTATATACTTATATTTCAAGCTGTAATAACGACTGTTTGCTACTCCCAACTACGAACGTAAAAGACAATCAACATTTTTGACCGAAAGAATAAAGAAATGATCAAAAGTAGTAAGAACTTTGTGACTCTAGTTGGTGGTTATTGCTAATGTAAGTTGATCAAATCAGTTAGTCTGCATTACATAGAACAATAAAAAGAATACAAAGACATAAAATCATATTTAATAAATGAAACATATATAAAAATATTATGTTTAAAAATTTTGAATTAATATATTTTATGTTTATTATAATAAAAAAATACATAAAACTAATAAAAATATAATTTATTTTTTATTTTTTTATTATTTTTATTAATTTTTTATAATTATATTTTTTATTATTATAATTTTTTTAAATATTTTGAATAAAAAATAAATAAATTAGACTTTTATAATTTATTTTAATTTTTCTATTATTTATGTCTTGTTTTTAGTATTTTTATTTTATCGTGTTTTTAGAACCAAATACAATTTTAAAGACAATGATAAGTAAAGTAGAGTAACATTTAAACTCCATTCTAATTATATTTGTGAATTTATACCCCTTAATCTAAATTATATTCGCACTTTAAATTTTTAAATTTAATCTTATTCAAACGGCTCACAAAAAGTAAATTAATTTTTTTTTTTAAATACAATGCTTAATCTTATTCTTTCCATATTTCATAATATCAAATATAAAAGATAAGAGATTTGGTTGGCTTGTGATTCTTGAAAGCTAGAAATTAAAGATTAAGGAGGAAAAAGGCTTAAATTTATATGCACTTAGTTACGTTTAGATGTCGTTTTAGTTGTACGTCAGTTTTCACGGCATGAACTGTTAGTGCCTGCGGTATTCAAAGAGGAAAAAGGAGTTGGTAAAAGAGGTAGGGCCAGACAGATAATAATTCAATACTATATAGTTGTAAAAACAACCAAAACCACAAGAGATAATAAAGATTCAAATTTAGAACATTTCTTTCGCCAAAGGAGTTTGGACTTAACCAACTTAGGGGGTCAAAAGTTCCGTGTTGGAAAGTTAATTAAAATAAAAGGACATATATGCATTATCTTATTATATACTTTTCGTTTACTAATATATGTACATGTTTAAAATTGTTATCACTTTTGGACTAGTAATGATTAACCAATCAGATTTTCCATTCAAAAGGTTTGACCAGGCTTAAATTTCGTACTCGTGTGTGCTAACCCTCTTTGAAGCCATCTTATTGCTCCAAGTGGATAATAGTGAACGATGATTCCCAACTAATAATGGTTATTAATTAATTAAGAAGTCCCTATTATGGGGCAAATTTTAATATATTATCAAACCGTTGAATGGGCTTGTGAAGGGTAATTCTTCCATGTATATATATCATTATCATTATATATTTAGAAATCAAATTGAGTTGTTACCGTGGTTTATTCATTAGCTCGCTTAAATAAGTGTTAAGAGTTTAAATTTTACTTTGTATATATAATAATTATTGATTAATAACAAATCTTTAAATAGAGTTGAATATCGCACCAAATTAGTCTTTAGTTTGTCCATTTTAAAATACTATAGAAATAAAAAAATCATTATATATTTAGAGGAAAGAAAAACTATCTTTGTGAAAGATAAATTCATTTCTAATGAATGTTTTCATTAATTTTCAATGTTTGTTGTCTTTTTTTCCGTAAGACATAAAATATTAGATATTTTTAACCTGCCAAAAAAAAGAAACAATACAAATAACTGAACACAATAATAAGGACGGATAAATATTCATATTGACAACATGAATTGATGAATTGTGAATAGATAAGCTTGGTCATTTAACCTAGAGTGTTGAATTCTGCGGTCCCTCTTCAAGAGAGCATTTTAGAAATTAAGTTCCCAACCTTAGTTAAAATTCAACCAAGACCCATTTCATTTAAATTAAATTAAGTTTCTTTGGTTTGTTCCTTACCTATACTTTTCCTAAAACATATATTTACTTTTTTTTATTGGATATTATTTTAATAAAGTGGTTTTCTTTTTTTTTTTTTGACATAATTAAGTGGTTATACCGTTATATGTTATATTACCCCCCCCCCCCCCCCCCCTTTTTTTTTTTCTAGATTTTGGTTCTTGGTTGGCACATAGTTCATTTGGTGGTATTAATATATCAATATATTTTTGGTCGTACGAACAAAAAGTTGAGCAGCCTTTTACCAGGCCTTTGTGAGAGTAAGCCCAAAGGCTGGTGTTATTTTGGCCAACGTAAATATTTTGGATGGAGGCCCAAATCCACCAACGAATAGGCTTATTTGTTCTCTAGTCAGCCTAATAAGATTTTTACAATAACAACACCTTCCAGTTAACCAGTAGTTGAAATGAGCTTGTCAAGTTGTGGCCCATGTTCAAAGAAAACACAACCCGCTACATTGGAAATGGAGTAACTACCAATTTTTGGCTGGACCCTTATATCGAAGGTAAAGAGAATCTTCTCACTTCTCAGTAGAGCAACACAAACCATTACAGACCAAGGAGAATGGGGCAACAACAAAATAAGCCTCTCCAATGCCTTCAGCTGATTTGGAAGAAGACAAGGAAGGTTGGAGATACACCTACAAAGCAATGAAAAAAACCAAATATAGTGGTCTATGTTATGGAGCTGAAAAGGGCCACAAAAGGCCAAAGGAAAGCTCGTATAATGACAATGAGAAATTGCCCAAAGATTTGCAGTGTTTGGGTGAGATTAATGAAACCTGAGAAGACTCATATCTTCTTCGAAAGCAATTTGCAAGGCTTGGGCTTGGCGAAACAAGAAGATACATAAGCACCGCCACATGCACACATCGAAATCAACAAGGCATTAAATGGATAACATTGAACACAGACAGCTCCGTTGATTGAGAAGGGACTTATGCTAGCTTGGACTATGGGAATAAGAAAATTAATTGTGGAATGCAATTTTCAGAAACACCCAAATGCTTTAATCACAAGCATTAGTAACTGAGAAAACAATTGGATCCTTTATCTATAGGAAAAATAATACATGTGTTGATTCCCTTGATTTCACTTTTAAGATACCTCTTCTAGAGAAGTTCTTAGTTTGCTAGTTGTTGATAAACAAGGAACTTCTTTATCCGGTTTAGTTTGTATTTAATTTCTTTTAGGCGTTTTAAGCCCCATTTCAATACCACAAAAAAAATCATATAACAATAATAAATTACTATTATCTACTCAATAATCATTTATCACTAAAAACTTAAAAAAAAATATTACACCCATCGAGCGAGTCCCACATATCTATTACAGGTAGGCAGTTAGACACTGAAGTTCCTCAAAGTACCAAAAACAATTAACTTAAAAGGAAGAATCCTAATACAGCTTTAAAAGAAAGCAAAAGACAGAAAAGGAAGACTGTATTTTTGTATATATGCTTCACTTAAATTTACAGAGGAATAGTTCTACATATATATACAGCAACATCTATAAAAATAAAATAACCAAAAATACAAAATCTTTACAAAATGATGAGAAGAATTTGATAGCTGTAAAAATGGTGGGTCACCATAACTAGATAAAATGATGAGTCATCATAACAAATTTATTTCTAGAAGAAAGCTATTAAAATGTGAACGAATGATGAAAAAAATTATTTAATTTTCTGGACTGAATTTGTCTGTGTGGACTTGTGTGATACTTTATTGGTGTTGATTCGATCAAGTATAGAATGTTTGTTTAATACGCTCTCACAAGCTAAAAGATGAAAAATATCCAAAACACTAAACTTAAAAAGATTGAGATGGAAAGGATGAAGAGAAAGAGGCTTAGTGACCAGAGAAAGAAATAGAAAGAAGTTTTATCACTCCAAATTGAGTTTTTTGGCAGACTAAATGATAATCGACTTCCAAGTGTTTGACTCGTTCATAAAAAACAAGATTGGTAGTGATGCGTAGAGCACTTTGATTATCATAATACAAAACTGGTTGGCGATCAATAGTGATACGAAGAAATTGTAACATGTTGAGTAACCATTGAAGCTCAGATGTAGTATTAATAAGGGCTCGATACTTGACTTTAGCAGAAAAACGAACAAAGTAGTCTATTTCTCAGTCTTCTAAGAAATGAGAGATCTACCTAAAAGAAGCAATAACTAGTTAAGGAACAGCGAGTATTGGGGCATCCTACCTAATCAGAGTCACTGAATCCTAGAAGTTAAATTTCAGAATTTCTTAGAAAGAAAATGACCTTGCCAGGACTATCCTTCAAGTATCTTAAAACACTCTTAGCAGCTTGGAGGTGAACTTAAGTGTGAGATCTTATAAATTGACTTAGCTACTGAATGGCATAGATGATATTTGGTCGGATAGTGGTAAGAAAAATGAGCTTACCAATCAAATGCTGATAAATAAAGGGGTCAGAGAGAAGGGAACTGCTCTCCTAATAAAGTCTTGTAGTACTATTCATGGAACAAAAGTGAGTTTAGCACCTAATTAACGAAAATCCTCTAAAAGATCAATAAAATACTTCCTTTAGGATAAATAAATTTCTCTGGTTGATTGAGCAATCTTAATACCCAAAAAATACTTTAAAGAACTTAAGTCCTTAATTTTGAAATGTTGATGCAAAATATATTTAATGACAACAAGCTCAGAAATAGAATTCTCAATGAGAATTATATCATTAACATAAACTAGAAGAATAAAAATTTCAGCACCTATGCACTTAACAAATAGACTATAATCAGATATGGTCTAATGGCATCCATGAAAAAGTAAGAGTTTATAGAGTTTTTCATAGCGCATATGATTGGATTGTCGTAAACCATATAATAACTTCAATAAATTGCAACACTGATTCTGTCGAGTAAGTCTAATTTCAGGAGATAAAGTCATGTAAATATTTTTTCAAAGGTCCCAATGTAAGAATGCATTGTTTATATCCAATTGATGGATATGTTAATATTTGATTGATGCCAAAGTAAAAAACAGTTTGATAGTGTGGCAGGCTTGACCACCAGAGTAAAAGTTTTTAAGAAATCAATTCCTTCAGTTTGAGTAAACCCCTTTGTCATAGGACGTACTTTATATCGATCAATTGAATTATCTGGTTTTCTTTTGATATAATACACTCACCTACAACCAATTGGCTTAACATATCAACCAGACACCAAGTCTTGTTCAACTTAAGAGCGGTCAGTTCATCTCTCATGACACTACGCCAATTAGAATGGAGATCGGGTTCCTTAAAATATCTAGGTTCAACCTCAGAATGTAGAGTCATAATATATTGGTTATATGAATGTGAAAGAGAAGAAAAAGACACGATAAAAGATAAAGAATAATGACGCTTGGAAAAAAAGGAATTTGTACGGGAGAGAGAAAAATCAGAGGTGGGGCTAGTGGGTTTTCTTTGACTAATGGTGGGGGGGTGAGTTTTGATAGTGATGAAGATTGTGATGAGTTTGACAATAGAGGAGAGGAATCATAAGAGAAGGAAGGAGTATCGTTGGGCATAGAAGAAGTTGAAGTTTCATGGGAGAATTGGCTTTGGCGGTCATGGGAGATGGAGACAACATTAAAGGTGAGGGATGGGTATGAAAGGAAGCTATCTTCAGTAGCTGAAGTCTTAAAGAAAGATAGAGAGAAAGAGAATAAAATTGAATTGAAAAAAGAGTTATAAAAATTGAAATTTATGTATTATTGTATATCACTTCTACAATACTGATATAATTATGAAAAAGTATAGGTGAACAATAATCTTAGTGAATAATATGAACAATAGGGTTACAAATGTAAATTACTCATAAATTTAATTACTGATGTAATTAATTTAATTATAATAATAACAACCATTTTTCAAAATTTAAAATATTAGATTTTTTAGTAGGAAACAGTTACATGTTTCTTATCCTTTCACACCTTATCTCTTTCATCTCTCGGTGAACCTTTTTCTCTTCTACACTCTCAACCCAGCCCCAACCCTCTATTTGACACCACCGCCATCACTACCGGTGACCACCGTCACCTACTTCCTCTCTCTTCCCTCTCTTCTCTTTTTCTTCCTTCTTTCTCCATTTCTCCTCAATCCCCTGTATGTTACCCCTGGTCTCTGTGCAAAGTCCAACCCCCGTGCGAGAAACTTCAGTGTAACCCAACAGCAGCTAAGCTCTTTGCCGCTGCAACACCGCCTCTGCTACCCCTCTCTTTCCATTCTTCTCTTTTCACCAACACAGGTTCCATGCTTCTTCCTGCTCGTGTTATTTCGTTTATTTATTTTAACTAATTTTTAATTCTGCTTTTTGTGTTTAGATTAGGCTTAGATTAATGGATTGATACTTTTTGGATTCCAAAATGTTTGATGGCTGATTTTTCTGGATTGATTGCTGCTTAAATTGAGTTTAAAATTCCTGTTTACATATTGTGCACACCATATGCTTGATGAAATGTCTGAGTGAAACTTTTTGTTTAATTCTTATGTTTGGCCAGCATTTGTCTTAAATTTTGTTATCTTTAAGCATTATAATTCAAAATTGTGTAATGTTATGCTATTTTTAATGATGTTTAGATTGAGTTTTGACATGGCACTTGATTATTAGTTTTGTTTAAATACCAAATTGGTTTAAAATTTTAAATTTAGTCATTTAATTAGTGTAATTTAAGAAATGCATATCATATTTAGTTAAGTGAATTGAATGAAACTATCAATTCAGGTATGTTTTAAACATTCCACATTATTGCCATTAGATTATTTTAAATTCTCATCCTTATGCTTCCATGCCATGCATGCACAAAAAAATTTGATCACAACTCACTTTACAGATGAAAATATATGCTCTAAGTGGAGATGCTATTTATTTTGGATGCTCACTAAATGTGTTTTTTTTTGTTTTTATATTCTTTTTTATTTTTTTTACGCTATATAATATTGCTAGAAAATATATGTACAGTTGTGCATAAGATACAATATAGTACTCAAAGGTCCAAAAATTTCAATTAGCAAGTTCATAATACATACAACACTGATTACTACTATAAAAAAATAAATTAATAAATAAACAAATAAGGAGAAGAAGAAATAAGAAAGAATTGACAAGGAAGGAATTAAAGAAACAAAATGGAGAATGGGAATGTATCATTCACATTCAAGAAAAAATAATGATTTTTTTGACTTTTCAAAGAATAAAAATGGACTTGGTTTTAGATTGTGTAGGTGTGATTTAGATGTAGCAATCCATGCATGCTCTTTATAAATACTTAATATAAGCCTAACTAATTAGGTGAGATTTTTTATGAGTACACTTTTTATTGTTATTATTTTTTGTAGTTATGTATAGTAATAAATTTTTAATGATATTTTTGGAAAAAGTATTAATAAAATCTTTTTAGTTGAAACTTGTTTAATAGTACAGTATCTAATTAGTTTGTGTATGTTTGATTGTAGATCATAGAATGTACGGACATTACTGGAAGTGATGACACGGATCTTGTTGATGAGATTTGGTCTCTAGTATATTGATGTTTTTTCGTGAACTGCATATTTAAATCGACCATTAATCCTCATGTTCATCGAATGATGTATGTTTTGAACTGATTCGCAGTTACTGGATCATAGTTGCCTTGCCGAAGACGAAATATCAAGAGTTGGGATGTGGTTTGAGCATTTAAAGCTGGCTTAGGATTTTTATGCAACATATACAAAGAAATTCGGTTTCGATTCAATAGTGTAGCAGATGGTTATTTGGTACCCAGATGGTTATTTTATAATAGCTTTGGTGTGGTATGTACAATTAGTTACAATTATGTTAAATTGGATATTCGATTTAATAGGATAGCGGATGTTTATGTCTATTGTTACCCAGATGGTTATTTTGAATAGTTTAGGTGTAGTGTGTGATTCGTTAAAAGTATTATAAACTGGATGTTCGATTTAATAGGAAAGCGGATGGTTATTTCTTTTGTTACCCAGATGGTTATTTCGAATAATCTGGGTGTAGTGTGTGTGATTAGTTGTAAGTATTTTAATATGGATGTTTGATTTAATAGGATAGCGGATGTTTATTTTTACTAGTATCCAGATGGTTATTCGTAATAGTCTTGGTGTAGAGTATGTGGTTAGTTACAAGTAATAAAGGTTGGATGTTCGATTCTATAGGCTAACAGATGGTTATCTCTATTGTCACCCAAATGGTTATTTAGAAGAGTCTTGGTGTAGTGTGTAAATAGTAATAAATAGTAGAGGCTGGATGTTCGATTCCATATGATAGCGGATGATTATTTTTGTTGGTATCAGATAGTTATTCTTAACTAATAACAAAATTCCACCACAAAAACACGTAAACAATGTGAAAAAGGTATTTGTGATCTTAAATGAGCTCTTTTGAAAAAAGAGCTTAAAGTATAAGGACTTTTATTAATAGAAACTTATAAATAAGTTATTTTGTGTTGATTTTTAGTTATAAAAGTACTTATTTTAAAGTTGTAGTGTTTGGATAAATAACTGAAAAATACAATTTTTTTACACAAGAGAATGGATATTAAAATTCTAATTTATAATAATCTTGATGGCAATGCAAAAGAAATTATTGTATAGTTAGTACTTGTTGTTTTATTGTGCATGATATGGTAGGTGAAAATAAAAAATGAATATGAAATGTGTGTCAATGTATATTTTGTTGCTATTTTTTAGTTTTTTTATTGTGACTTTTCATAATTTAAAAGTAAAAAAAAAGTAGTTTCTGCTACTTCCCAAACGGGCTCTAGGTACATCTATTGCTTTCTCTGATTTCGGTTCTTTCTCATAGGTTCATCAATAGTCCGCTCGTTTTATTTAGAAAAGAAAATTTCACACACATAAAAAATATTATTTCTATATAACTATGTATTATTCTTAAAATTTTAACACGAGTCTTTACAACATCCATGATCGAAAATAATAAAGTCATAAATATGTAGATATCAAACATTATGCAACTATAATATTTACAACCAATTTAACTCATATCTAGTTAAGCCTCCACTAAAAGCCATCTCTTTTTTGCATCCATCATTTCTTACAAAATTAAGCATCCATAATTTATAGAAATTAAAAGTCAATCACATGAACAAAAAATATATAAAGAAAAGAATTCTAAGATATGAAGCCCAAACTCCATCAAATTTCATACCGTTCGCTTTAATCCAAGCATCCATGAACCATATGATATTGCTATCTTTGCTGTAATTTCAAAAAAATATGAAAATCAACCGCAAAAGACCCATAGTCGTGCGCAATATGAGTACACATGTATATAACAAAAATTCAAGTAAAACAAGGTCATTGGAAGCGTAGAAATCAAAACTGAACTCCTGATTACGAACGTCACCAACATAAGTCATAATATAATCAGCTTGATTGACTCCAGATATTATTAACAATAGAAATTGCTTCCTAAATGCTTTATATCATGTCACAAGTCTAAACTTTAAACATTTCATCTAGTATAATTTTTTCCGCAGCAAGTATTAATAAAATCAAAAGGACCAATTAACTTGCAAAGTCAAGGCAATGCACTATTTATTTCGATATGCTGTGTCAGAAGGGCTATTCATATTCTATATAACTATGAATTATTTTAAAAATTTTAGCATGAGTCTTTACAACATCCATGATCGAAAATAAAAAAAGTGATAAATATGTAGACGTCAAACATTATGCAAGTATAGCATTGACAACCAATTTAACTTATATCTAGTTAAGCCTCCACTAAAAGCCACCTCTTTTTTTATCAATTGTTTCTTACAAAATTGAACATCCCTAATTCTTTGAATTTAAAACTCAATCACATGAACCAGAAACATATAAAGAAAAGACTTCTAAAATATCAAGCCCAAACTTCATCAAATTTCATACAGTTCGCTTTAGTCCAACCATCCATTAACCATGTGATTTTACTATCTTTGCTATAATTTCAAAAAAAAAATGGATATCACCGACAGAACACCAACAGTGGTGCGCATTATGAGAACACAGGCAGATAACAAAAAAACAAGTAACACAAGATCCCTAGAAGCGTGGCAGTCAAAATTAAACTTCTAGTTACGAAAGTCACCAATACAAGTCATAATATAATCAACTTTATAGGCTCTAGATATTAGTATCAATAGAAATTACTTCCTAAATGTTTTATATCATGTCACAACACCCAACTTTAAATATTCATCTAGTATAATTTTTTGCGGCCCAGGTATTAATTAAATCAAAAGGACCAATTAACTTGCAAATTCAAGGCAACGCATTATTTATATTGACTCAGTCACTATTTTTAAAGTCTAAAGCTGGTATATTTAAAATGTTCCGAAATATTGATTGCGATGGTAGTCAAATATTCTGATTAAGATGTAAATAGAGTCTTCACATGGTCAAACTCAATGCCAAAGCTACTTTTATTTAGATCTTATCCAATCAAATACATCAAATACAAGTAGACATGTGAGGAAAAAGTAAAATATACTTTCAGCTAAAACTAGAAAAGTGTAAACTTATTCCAAATTATAATTACAATTTTTTCCTTAAATAAACAAACAAGATACCAATTCAAACCTATCTCTTCAAAATCAAACATACATAATCAGACAATTGAATAGTTATTTAAACGTGGCACCCTTTTAGGTTAGGTATTCGGAGGAAAAAATGTCTACATCCTAAACCAAATTTTAAACAACTGTGCCAAAAAAAATAACCATCCATTTATGTATAAAAATGACCATCTGACTTAGATTGACTAAACAACTCACAAAGCAACAAATTTTAAGCACATGCTTCACACCAATTGCTGACTAACTAATACCTGGAGGCAAAACAAACCCAAATACAGTCAACCATTAAAAAACAAGTCACGAAGAACAGGATCCTGAGCAACATGCACGGGTCAGTATTTTTCCCAGTTTTCTTATCTTAACAAACATTCGAAGAACTCAAACAGGCCCATCAAGTCCCACAAGCAGCAAAACCCTTCTATGCAACCTATAACATGAAAATTACTGTGAACATCTATGCAACCCATAACATGAAGGAACGACTATTGGGAACTGACATTCAATAGCGGCATGCAAACACACTCCACGCACGGTTGCTTTGGTGTTGCTCGAGGAAGACTCCAAGCGGCGCGAACATGCAGTGATTTCAACCTCCGGAGATGGCCGTTAATAGACAATGTGGGTGGCGGCTGGCTGACTTCCACACAACGCCAACTTGGGGATTCGCCTGCTGCTGCTCTTCTTCACAATGGAGGCCTCCTGGGGATGGTCGGTTCGGTGATGGGCAGAATAGATGATGGAAAAGAACAGAGAAGAAGCACCGGATATGGGTTGGTCCGAGTTTCTCAATGCCGTTTCAAATGGGATAGGGAAAGGGTACTAGTTCCTGAATGGAGTTTGAATTGAGGGGAAGGAAAAAAGTTTTTACCGGCTGGTTAAAAAGGAGGGGGGAGTAGGTGAGAATGTGGGATGATTACGATGTTAATAATTAAGAGGATTAAAATTAGGATTTTGAAAAAGGGATGTATAAGGTAAACTATGTTAGTAAGCTAATTGGGCTAGTTTTTAGGGCCCATTGTTCATATTATTCAACAAAGTCATTGTCTACCTAGCATTTCCTATTAATTATTTATTAGAGTAGAAGGTATGCAGAGTTAAGCTTCATAACTGAATATAGTTATACCAAACAAACGTTAACTAAATTAGTTACACTACGATCAGCCTCTCTTAACATTTATCCTTTATAGGGTATGTTCCGAGGGTTACCTAAAACTGTAGGTCGATCTCGGATGAGATCTTCTGTGTTGGTCGGAGCCGACGTGTCTGGCAGATGTACGGCGGCCGGAGCTGATGTGTCCGACTTGTTGGACTTGGTGGTAGTGATGATCCTTCGTCCCCGGAGGGTGGGGGTACCTGCAAGGGACTCCGATGCTTAAGTTAGCAAGGGTATTAAGCAGGTATTGAGTAGAATCAGAATATGAGTTATACCTGGGTACTCCAGTGTATTTATAATGGTGAGATGTGGCCTTCTGTGGATAAGATAAGTTAGTTATCTTATCTTATCTTTAAGTGAGGTCATCTTATCTTTAAAGGAACCACCCTTCTCTCTGTAGGCTTGGGCTGCCTTAGGATTTGGGGCGTGTTCCTCTATTTGGGCCCTTTGTTTGGGCTTTCCTGTGATTTGGCCGAGCTCTTTGAGAAGAGGTCGGGTTTGTCCTGACCTGAAGAGGTCGGTCGCTTTGCTTGTAGAACATCCCGGGTCGGACAGCTCGACCCAGGGTATGAACAGTGCCCCTGCTTGAGCTCGGTCTTCTCTTTTTGAGGTCGAGTCTTTGACTTCGGTCCTTTCTTCGGTGAAGCCGAACTCAAGCATTTTGTCGATTCCTTTGCAGCAGCTTTTGAATGTAGAACGTTTTCTTCTAAAAGCGCGCGCTTTTATATCGGCGCTTTGGAAACGTGCGAGGGTTTAATGCATTTATTTAACATTAATTGCCCCGTTTCTCCTAGGCCCTTTTATTTTGATTTTGAAAACCCAGAAATGGTTTTTCTTCTTCACGCATTTCGTAACTTCTTCGCATTTCTCTCTTCTCCCATTTTTAACTTTTCCTCTGTGTTTGCTCTGTTTTGCCTTACTCTTTCTCTGTGCCGTTTCGTTTTGGTACTCCGTTGGTGCTTCCTTTGAGAGACGTTTTCCTGCCCCAGCTTTCCATTTTCTTCAGAACTTTCCAGGTTTGGTTTCTACTTTCCGTTTCCTTACTTCTTTTACTTTTTGACCTTCGGTTTATGATAAAGTTTTGGTTTTGCTTGCATGCTTGTTTGGAAAACTTGAATCTTTTTGCATTTGTCGTGCCTGTTTATCGCCATGTGTTCTGGAGCTTCTTCATTTTCTGCATGATCGCTTTTTGCTTAATGCCTTTAGGGCTTTCGCTTGTCATTGCCTTTCCTGTTTGTACTTTTGATGGTGTTTTTTGCCTAATTCTGGAAAAGGTTGTATCTTTGGTGTTGTTCTGTTTGGCATTGTTGACGTTGTTGACAGTGCTTTTGCTGGTAGACTGTAGAAAGATAGTTGCTTTAATGACTTTTGCATTTTTTATCTTGCTGGACGAAATGCTTGTTGCTTTAGGCCTTGTTTCTTTGTTTTCGAGAGACGTTGGGGTGTAGGTTTTTCCCAGGGACTTTACTTTGTTGCTGCTGCCTCCAAAGGATACCCCAAGACTTTTGGTTTGAGTCTTGGGGTTTTCCTTTTCTGCATGCCTCATCTGTATGATATTTAAGTTTGCTTTCTACCTTCTCCGAGATGTTTTTAGTAACCCCGTCTTCTTTTCTTCCTTGTAGGATTAGTTGGCCCTATGTCTTCTCGCAATAACATCGTAGAGATGTCTTCCAGAGTTCCCGAGGGGATGTCCGACTGGCTAGACTCCCTTGTCTTGTTGTGTGTTTCTGTTGTGGATGCCGAGTTCTGTGCTGAACTGAGGAAGCGCAATAGGATTTGTGGTAACAACGCTCGTGAGGAGGATTATGAGCTTGTTGCTCCTGACTCTGACGAGAGAGTTTGCTTTCCGACTTCTGTCGAGGGAGAGCGTCCCTTCTTTTATGCTTACGAGTACTTTTTCAGTCAGTTGAACGTTTCTTTTCCTTTTACCGCTTTTGAGACCGACCTGCTGTGGTCGTGTAATATTGCTCCTTCCCAGCTTCACCCCAATTCCTGGGGTTTTATTAAGATTTTTCAACTTCTCTGCCATGAACTAGATGTGACTCCTTCCCAGACTTTGTTCCTTTATTTGTTTGTTTCCGCCAAGCCTGGTGGTTCCTCAAAAAAGAAAGCTTCTTGGGTTTCTTTTCGGTCCGCCCAGGGGCACAAAGTGTTTGCTATGTATGATGAGTCTTTCAAGGACTTTAAGAACTACTTTTTCAAAGTTCGAGCTGTTGAGGCGGTTCGCCCCATTTTTCTTGATGAAAACGACGAGCCGTCCTTCCCCCTAGAGTGGCAAAAAGATGTTCGAGTATCTCGCTACACTTGGGAGATGCTAGATGATGTTGAACGCGCTTTTGTGGTTGTCCTCGAGGATCTTTGGGGGAAACCACCTCATCTTGATACGAAGAGATTCTTGAATGATCCTTCCTTGGTTCGAACTGTTCTGGGTATTTTGTTTGGCTTTGCTTTTATACTTGTTTTTTCTTTCTCTACATTACATTTGTAACTCTTGGCTGTTGCTATGTTTGCAGAGATGTCGAAAAATACCGATTCTTTGAAGGCCTTTAAGAAGGCGAAGAAGGCCACTGCTGCTCTGAACATCTCGGCCAAGGTGGCCGGAGAGGGATCTTCTCAGATTCCTTTGAAGCCTCCTGTACCGAGTTCCCCTAGATCGAGGAATGCAATTCCTGTTCCTTGGGTCCGCCTAGTTGATCCTCCCCAATCATCTACTGCAGCTTCTGGTCCCCCTCCCAAAATAGTGTAAAGATGGCCCATATGGGTGCGGCTATTTTTTGAACAATTCAGGGAATTCCGGTTCATGCTACCAAATCTTTTATGGAGGATGCCAAGTCAGAGTTTGATCGAATCAAGGGTCTGAAGGAGGAGTTGGAGGTGAAGTTGGCCAAGGTGGAGAAGGAACTGGAGGGTGAGAAGGCCAGCTCTATTGCCCTTGCCGCTTCTCTGAAGCTGGCCGAAGACATGGCTTTGAAACATAAGGATAGCTATGTCTCGGCTTATAGGGAATTGATGCGTCTTCGGGAGGAGTTGGAAACAGCTCGGGTTAATTATAGTGAGCTTCAGGGTCACCTTGTGGGTAGCGTAACTACTGCCTCCGAGAACCTGATGGAGCAGTTCCGGGTTGTTGCTCCTGATGCCGACCTGACTCTCATCAGCCTGGATAATATCGTGAGAGATGGTAAGATTGTCCCTGATGACCAGGATGATGAAGAGACTGATCCTCCCCCAGTGCCTTCTCTTAAGGTGTCGACCTCCTCTGTTCCTCCCGTTACATCTGATCCGGATTGCCAGATTCTGAACCGGGATGATGGAACCGTAGATGCCGTGCCCCTTCAGACTCATCCTCCTTCTCCTCACACCGATGCTGCCGAGAAAGCTCTCGATCTTTAGTTGATCTTTTTCTGGATATTTTGTGTGAATAGCCCGGTTTGTGGGCTTTTGAACTTTGTTTTGTTTGATGCTTCTAGTTGTCTGTCTTGCAACTCCTTTTTTAAAAAACAAAAGTAGCTTCTGAGGTTGGTTTTGTGGTGACCTCTTGAAGATTTTTATCGTATTATGCATGATATCTGTTGAAATTTTGCTGTTTTGGCCTCTTTAGGTTGTTTGCGTGCTTTATCGTTTGTAGCTTGGATCCTTTTGAGGCCGTTCCTGTGGGGGGTCCGACTTGTTTCTCGGTTTCCTCGCTCTTTTTTGTATTTTTAGCACCTCATGACCGATTTCTTTATGTTGGTCCCCTTCAAAAGTTATTTTGGTGATCCCCTTTTCTGGGCCTTTACTCGTTCTTTTTCAGGGATTATGTTGATAACTTTTTAGTGATAGGAGTCCGACTTGGTTATGTCGGTCTCCTTTAAGTTATTTTTCGTAGTCCTCTTTTTTGGATCTTTGTCAGATCTCTTTCAGGGACTACTTGTATAACTTTTTTAATGGTAGGAGTCCGACTTGGTTATGTCGGTCTCCTTTGTAGTCCTATTTTTTGGATCTTTGTCAGATCTCTTTCAGGGACTACTTGTATAACTTTTTTAATTTTGGGCTGACTTTGTTATGTCAGGCCCTTCTAAGTTAAAGTAATCCTCTTTAATAGGGTTGGCCAGACCTCTTTCCAGGGTTTACTTATAACTTGGGTTGACTTGGTCCGATTTCTAAACGTCGACCAGTCTTTTAAGTTATTATATTAGCTATCCGTAAGACATCGTCAGGTTCTTTTTTGGATTGCTTTCGATAACTTCTTACATTATTCTGTGTTCATCTTTGCCGATTTGTAGAAAATGGTTGGCGTTTTTAGATCGTCTTTTGGGTGAATCGCGTTTTCACCTTTATCGGACGATTGTCTTTATCATGGTCGCGCAGTGAATTTGTTTTTCACTTTCTGCCGACCTGTTACTTTATAATCGAACGATGAATACTTCAGATTAATGCGTCTTGGAATTTTGTAGAATATCTAAATAAACTTTATTCAAAGAAAAAAATGCAAATATATACATGTGGAAATTTCCTTATCCCTTTAGGTCGAGTACGATCTAGGTCTCGATATGGTGCCTCATTAAAAAACCTTTTCAGGAAAAAGAGCGCATCCATTTAGTGAGACCCTTTACCTTTTCTAACTGTAGTACCTTCTTAGGTTGCAGGCGTGCCATGATCGGGGAAGCTCTCGTCCATCAAGTTCGGACAGTCTGTAGTAGCCTTTTCCCAGTACTTCAATGACTCGGTAGGGTCCTTTCCAGTTTGCTACCAGCTTTCCTTCTCCGGGTCGAGTTGTTCCAATGTCATTTCTGATTAGGATGAGATCATTCTCTGTAAAACTTCTCGGTACTACCTTTTGATTATATCTGGAAGTCATTCATCGCTTTAGGGCTTCTTCCCTGATCCGAGCTCTTTCTTGGATTTCGGGTAACAAGTCGAGCTCTTCTCTCTGAAGTTGGGAGTTTGCTCGTTCATTGTAGTGGACTACTCGGGGAGATCCTTCTTTGATTTCTATTGGAATCATTGCCTCCGTTCCGTATGCTAGTCGGAATGGTGATTCGTTTGTAGTGGAATGGGGGGTTGTTCGATATGCCCATAGGACCTGTGGAAGTTCCTCGGCCCAAGCTCCCTTCGCTTCTTGTAGCCTCCGCTTTAACCCGGCCAATATGACTTTGTTGACTGCTTCGGCTTGTCCATTGGCTTGAGAATGTTCGACGGAGGTGAACTGGTGTTTTATGTTCAAGTCGGCCACCAGTTTTCTGAAGCCTGCCTCTGTAAATTGGGTACCGTTGTCTGTGGTGATGGAGTATGGTACCCCGAATCTCGTAATGATGTTCCTATATAGGAATTTTTGATTTTTTTGAGCGGTGGCGTTGGCTAGGGGTTCTGCCTCGATCCATTTTGTGAAATAATCTACTCCTACTATGAGGAATTTTACTTGTCCCGATCCCTGTGGGAAAGGTCCGAGAAGGTCGAGTCCCCATTTCGCAAATGGCCAGGGCGAGGTCACGCTGATGAGCTTTTCTGGTGGGGCAATGTGAAAGTTGGCATGCTTCTGGCATGGTGGACATGTCCTTACAAATTCTGTAGCCTCCTTTTGTAGAGTTGGCCAATAGAATCCCGCCCGGAGTATCTTTTTAGTGAGAGCTTGCGCTCTGAGATGATTACCAAAAATGCCGCTGTGTACTTCCTCCAAGACTTCTTTTGTGTTGGAAGTTGGTACGCATTTTAGTAAAGGTGTTGATATCCCTTTTTTGTACAGCGTGTTGTTTATGATAGTATAGTACTGTGCCTCCCTTTTCAGCCTCTTTGCCTCCTTTTCATTTGTAGGGAGTTCTTCTATTTTGAGGTAGTTTATTATGGGGGTCATCCATCCTTGATCCCGACCTATTATGGCTAGGATTCTTTCTTCTTCTGCTATTGACGGGTTCTGTAATACCTCCTGGATGAGACTTCTGTTGTTGCCCCCTGGTTTGGTGCTGGCTAATTTTGAAAGGGCGTCAGCTCGGGCATTTTGCTCACGAGGTATGTGGTGGATCCTATATTCCCCGAGTTGTCCGAACTGTTCTTTGGTTTTATCCAAATATTTTTTCATGGTCGGATCTTTAGCTTGGTAGCTGCCTGTTATTTGTGAGGTGATGACTTGTGAGTCACTGTAAATGTTGAGTTTCCGAGCTCCAACTTCCCTAGCCAGCTTCAGACCAGCTAGTGCTTCGTATTCTGCCTGGTTGTTTGAGGCCGGGAATCCGAATTTAAGGGAGAGCTCAAGCTGAGTTCCTTGGTTGCTTTCAAGTATCACACCCGCACCGCTTCCTGTTTTATTCGAGGATCCGTCTACGTATATGTTCCATTCTATGGGAATTTTCAGGATGTCTGTAAATTCGGCAATGAAGTCGGCCAGGTGTTGCGATTTGATTGTTGTACGTGCCTCATATTGGAGGTCGAATTCAGACAACTCGATTGCCCATTGTAGGATTCTTCCTGCTAGATCTATTTTCTGCAATATCCCTTTTATGGGTTGGTTTGTTCGAACTTTGATGGTATGCGCTTGGAAATATTGGCGAAGCCGCCGGGATGTGAGGATCAGGGCGTAGGCAAACTTTTCTATTTTCTGGTAGTTCAGCTCGGATCCCTGTAGTGCTTTGCTAACGAAGTAGACGGGTTTTTGCCCATGTTCGTCTTCTCTGACTAGTGCTGAGGCTATTGCCCGGCTCCCAACTGCGAAGTATAATATGAGCGGTTCTCCTTTTCATGGCCGAGATAGGATAGGTGGCTGTCCTAAGAACTTCTTGAAGTCTAGGAAGGCTTGCTCACATTCTGTCGTCCATTCGAACTATTTTCCCTTTCTCAAAGTAGCATAGAAGGGAAGAGATCTTATTGCAGCTCCTGCTAAGAATCGGGATAGAGCGGCCAACCTCCCGTTTGTTGTACTTCTTTGATACAGGTTGGGCTCTTCATGTTGAGTATGGCTCGACACTTGTCTGGATTTGCTTCAATCCCCCTTTGTGTGAGCATGAAGCCCAAGAATTTGCCGGCTTCTACTGCGAAGGTGTATTTTGTGGGATTGAGCCGCATGTTGTGTTTCTTGATAGTGTAAAACACTTGGGTCAGGTCGGATAACAATGTATCTTCGCTTTGTGTCTTTATCAACATGTCATCTACATAAACTTCCATAATTTTTCCGATGTGATCTGAGAAAACTTTATTCATTAGCCTTTGATAAGTAGCTCCTGCGTTTTTGAGACCAAAAGGCATCACTATGTAACAGTAGTTTGCCTTTGGTGTTAGGAACGAGGTTTTTTCTTGATCTGGTGGATACATGGGGATTTGATTGTACCCTGAATATGCGTCCATGAAGGAGAGATACTTATATCCTGATGAAGCATCTACTAGAGCGTCGATGTTTGGGAGTGGGTAGGGGTCTTTTGGGCAGGCTTTATTGAGGTCGGTGTAGTCGGTGCACATTCGCCACTTCCCATTTGACTTTTTCACCAAGACAACGTTTGCTAGCCATAGTGGATATTTGACTTCCCTTATGAACCCGGCCTCAAGTAGCGCTTGTACTTGTTCCTCCATAGCCTGAGCTCGTTCTGGTCCAAGTTTTCTTCGTCTTTGTTGTACCGGCCGGGATCCCGGATAGACTGCCAATTTATGGCTCATTAGTTCGGGATCAATACCTGGCATGTCGGCGGCTTTCCATCCGAAGAGATCAACATTATCTTGTAGGAACCGTATTAATGATTCCTTTATGTCTCCTTTTTGGATCGTGCCAATATTAGTTGTTTTATCCGAGGTGTCTCCGATCTGGATTCTTTCTACTTCTCCTTCGGGTTGTGGTCGGAGTTCTTCTCGCCTCTGAACTCCACCAAGCTCGATTGTGTGGAACTCTCCTCCTTCACCTCAGAGGTTTAGGCTTTCGTTATAACAGCGACGTGCCATCTTTTGATCTGCCTTTATTGTAGCTATCCCTTCCGCAGTTGGAAATTTCATACATAGATGTGGAGTTGAAACTATTGCACCGAGTTGGTTTAACGTTGTCCGACCTATTAAGGCATTGTAGGCTGAGCTTACGTCGACCACGATGTAGTCTATCTTGAGTGTTCTAGATTGGTTCCCCTTTCCGAAGGTTGTATGCAGCGATACGTATCCCAGTGGTTGAACTGGGGTATCTCCTAGTCCGAACAGGCTGTTCGGGTACGCTCTTAGCTCTTTTGTAACACCCTAATATTCAAATCCTTATGCTCGAGTCATAAGTCAATGATATTACGGTGGTACGACTCTCAGGTGGATTTTTAAATATATAAACATAGGTAATTTCGAAAGGAGTATTAATCGAGAAGCCTGAAAAGAGTAGAAATAAAATCGCGAAGACATATCACTCACGATTCGACAACGAAAAGATAAAACGTGAAGCCGAAAGCGATATATGGACGAGGCATAAAGGAGATTAAGAGATAGATAACAGATAGATATATATAATATAAGTAAATAGCCACTAGTCGCGACCCGCGAAGTTTAGGCCGGCTAGGGTACAGTATGAAAGTAACTGACAACAGTACATCCTAATCTCTCCCAAAGAAAACATAAGAGCCTCTATAGGCAAGCTCCAAAAGAGTTCAACACATAATATAATCTTTAAAAAAAACAAAGGTGGAGAGATTCTAAGGAAAACACAAAGTGGAGAAAATAAAGATCTTCGTCGGCTCTCAGACGAACCGCAGCTCACTTCTGAGCACCTGGACCTGTATCTGAAAAACAAGAGATATATACGGAATGAGAACCCCGGGCCCATGGGTTCCCAGTACGGTAAAAGTGCCAAATAAATACAATGCACTGCAATAAAAACTCACTAAGCATCCTAAACTCCTTTTCTCCAAGTATCCAGCCTAGATTCTCACTAATCCATGAATAGGCATCTGTCGTAAGGGGATACTAAATCTAGTTCATGTTACACATGTTTCCCAACTCGCTAATTCTTACACGAATCAGACTCAGAATCATAAGCAAAACCATTACCAGTTGTTCTGCCTCAGCAACTCTATATCAATACATCATACCCTCGCCTGGAGCTAGTGAAATCACATCACTGCGTCTACCCAGGGGACTCAAATGATCTCATTCAAAAATCATCATCATTATGCAATCGCATTATCAATTCATCTCATCAAGAACAGCCACCAACATCCACCGACACCAACATGAGGGATCTTTCAGTTGTACAAACATAAGCAATACAGACAAGTAATACACAAATAAGGTACAAGTAGAACAAGTAGCACGTAATCAGGTAACATAGCATGTATGATATAGAAATCCAAAACAAATAGGCAAACCCAAACAATTCAAACATATGCAAATGATGTATGCCTGCCCTATGGCTGATGATATCATCTGTCGGTTATATAGCCAACCCGACATGTCCTGGTAGCTAACCATTGGACAGAAACACCCCTTGCGGAGCAAGTAGGTTTGAGCTACAACCCCCTTGCTACTACCCGCTCAACCCAGAGCCAGTGGAACAACCACTACTGCGGCTACTACCCAGGCGGGTGTTTAGAAGCTCAACCTGGAGCCAGTGGATCAACCACTACTGCGGCTACTACTCAGGCGTCACAATCTCTGACCTGGAGCAAGTGGGACGAACCACAACCCTTGCTACTGCCCAGGTATCTTAAACATTAACCCGGAGCAAGTGGGACGAACCACAACCCTTGCTACTGCCCAGGTATCTTAAGCATTAACCCGGAGCAAGTGGGACGAACCACAACCCTTGCTACTACCCAGGTGTCTTAAGCATTAACCCGGAGCAAGTGGGACGAACCACAACCCTTGCTACTGCCCAGGTATCTCAAACATATATTCATTCAATCTCAATTCATATTATCAATCCTCATTGTTATCAAATCTCAAACATAAACCTGGAGCAAGTGGGACGAACCCCAACCCTTACTACTACCCAGGTATCAGAGTTACATTTATTCAAAATTCCATAATTAACTCATTTATCATAAACATCCTTTTCCGTCTCATACCCGGAGCAAGTGGACAACGCCACTGCCTACTACCCGGGGTTACACATCACATTTCAACATCTTCCATTATTATCCATTCAACACATTTATTCATTAATCATATATGCATTTATACTCAGCCATAATCAATAATGGCTTTGCCGTGACCCGGCAATAACTCAGCCATCCGGCTCATGGTTCAATCAAGAACCAGCCATTTATCAATAGATATAGCCCTTCGGCTCATGGCATACACGGTACTCCTACCGTCATCCTCCATATCTCATATAATCATCGTTGATCACCATTGATCATAACTTTTCCCCTTGCTTCACTCGCAAGTTACCACATCCTCTAGTTCCTTTCTCATTACCAAGCATATCATAATGATTTAATACATGAGGGGAGAGATCGGAGGCTTAGAAGTATGAGATTTAGCTTGTAAAACTCAAAAATCAACTTTGGGATGAAAACAGAGCCACGCGTACGCGTACTCCACGCGCTCGCGTGGATGGCCACAAAACTCATCGGCGCATACGCGCCATTCACGCGGACGCGCGGATTGAAAAATAGATAACGACGCGTACGCGTCAGCCACACGTACGCGTGGGTGCATTTGCGCCCCAGGCACAAAACTGGCACAACTCTGGCATAACTCTCGGGAAAATGGTTGGGCATTGGGTGCAGCGCATCGACGCGCACGCGCACACCACGCGCACGCCTGGATGGTGCCTCCTCGAAGAGCGACGCGTACGCGCCAAGTGCGCCTACGCGTGGAGGGTCATTCTGCTAAAAATTTTCTAAGTTAAAAGCTGCAGAATTTACAAATTCAACCCCCAATCTTCCGACGGACATAACTCTCTCATTTTAAATCGTTTTTCACCCGTTCTTCGAACGACATGGACATCCCGGATCCAATTTCATTTCTAAACAGATTTGGCACAAAACAGAGATCCGTAGTCCGAGTTATGTCCCGTCAAAGTATGCCCAAAAACCATATTTTTCATACAAAACCACAAAGTGCCATTTTCAAAACAAGTCATTTTCAACTCTTTTCAAGATCAATCAAAACATGCCAATTTCATCCCTTTTCTTTGAAATCAATCAAAATATATCAAATTCAATATCAAGCCTCCTCAACTCATACCTTAACACTTTACTACGATTCACAAAACCGCCATATAACCATTTTTACCCATTTCAAACAAATGGCTAAATTACAAACGTATCAACATGTCATACATCCTTCCTCATCCCAATTTCCAACAATACTATTTCCAATCAACCATCATTATACATAACCAATATCATACTCACTATCACGTGGTTTCACCCCCAAATCAACCTTAATCATTTCTCAAGCATATATCACAACATACATATCTCTCATGCATTATCATACCATCAAGGCATCAATAATCATACTCACATGTATGACCACATAATATATCTCAACCAAAATCAAACATACCTCATCTATACAATTTCACCCAAAATTACCAATTTCCACACTTCAACTCCTCAAACCTCATTATTCAATAACCAACTCAATCATTCATATATTCATTATCTGAAATTCATCCAATCACTTCTGTCATCATACAATGCACACATCAACTTACCTTCCTTACCTCTTTCCGGCCTCCGGCCCAAAATATACGGCCTCCGGCCCAATTTCACAAATTAAATGCATAAATCACAAATCAATACTTATTACCCTAAACATCAAATTTTCAATACACCAAGCATACAAGGCCACACAATTCTCAACCCAATCATTAATTCACATTACATACCAACTATGCATATTAGCACCAACCATTTACACAATCCAAACTTAATCCTAGGGGCATCTAGCCTAGGAATTCTTATCACACCACACGGTACTTAAATGAAACTTAAACCGTACCTCTTGTAGCAAAATCAATTGAGCCTCTTCTTTAGAAGTCTCCACCAACCTTAGTCCCAAGCCTCACCAAAGCTCCTCAAGCAACACCAATCTCCCAATTGTGCACCAAAACCATCAAATACACTAACATAACCAATATCACATACATACATCAACCTAGGGCTCATAAAAATCACAAATCACAAGGGTTTGAGCACTTCTTACCTCAGCCCATATGAAGTAGGGATAGAACCCACTTAGAATCCATGTTGGAGTATCCCTAAACACCCAAAATCACAAGATTTCAACACTAACTTCCCAAAAACGTGTAACAGTGGGGAATTTCGAAAACTGGGCAGATATGAATGGAATACTCACCACAAAACTTAGATAGAAATGTAGAGAATGAGAAGAGCGACGCGTGGCCGCAAACGGCTCGTCAATCGGAGCTCCGTAGCTCAAGTTATGGTGGTTTGAAGATCAAAGAGAGTTAGGTTTTCTCTCTTCTCTTCTCTCTTCTCAATTCAGCGCCCCAACCTCTCTTTTAGGGTAAAATGAGCTGAAATGCTCATAACTAATGTTTATATATGTTGGGTCTTGGGCCCACTTAGGCCCATTTCACTTATTTTTGTCCGTTGGCCCAATTTTGGACCAAAACCTTTAAGATTAGCGCTCTAAATCGCACTTTAAATATTTCTACCTCCCCTAATCATAATTCCTCATTTCTTAATCTTATTTACTCATAATCAATTTTCTCAGCTGCAGTACCTGACAGGTCTCAGCCGGTATTGTCGGTCAAAATTCCACTGCGCGCTTTTACGCAGAAAACTATGTCTTCCGACTCGGAAAAATTCACTGAATCCAAATATTATATTTAAATCATCAAATTCCAATTGCCAAATATTCCAATCATATTCGCTCCTACTTAACTCATTATTTAATTAATTTCGGTTAGACCGGGTATTACATCTTTTTCTTCTAGACCGAGTTTGTCGAAGGCAGTTTTGAATAAGATGTCGGCAGAGATTCCCTGGTCAATTAGTGTACGGTGAAGGTTGGCGTTTGCCAGTATGATTGTAATGACCATGGGGTCGTCATGTCCCGAGATGATTCCGGATGCATCTTCCTTGGTAAACGTGATTGCTGGGATGTCCAGGGCTTCCTTTTTTCCTTCGACGTGGTATACCTCTTTGAGGTGTCGCTTGCGAGATGATTTGGAGATTCCTTCCCCAGCAAATCCGCCGTGTATCACGTGGATATGTCTTTCTGGTGTGCGAGGCGATCATTCAGATCGTCCTACGTCCTCATCCCTCCTTCTTTTCCTTGGTTCTTCGTCCCGGTTGACCAAGAACCAATCTAACTTTCCTTCTCGTACTAATTTTTCTATGACGTTTTTCAAGTCGAAACATTCGTTGGTGGAATGCCCTCGAAGTCAGTGATATTCACAGGACTCATTCCGATTTCTCCCTCCTCTTTTGCCTTTAAGTGGCCGAGCTGGAGGGATTTTTTCCGTATGGCAGACTTCTTTGTAAACGTCTACCAAGGATACCCTAAGAGGGGTGTAGTTGTGATATTTCTTGATTTTCTCTCCGGAGCGATCTTCCTTTTTCTTGGATTCTTTATCTCGGTAGGCAGAACCGGACCTTGAGGCTTCACCAAGTCGAAAATTTTCCTCCATGTTAATGTACTTCTGCGCTCGTTCTTGTACTTCATCTAGGGATGTCGGGTATCTTTTTGATATAGATTGGCTGAATGGTCCTTCTCGTAGGCCATTTATGAGGCCCATGATGGCAGCTTCTGTTGGTAGATTTTGTATGTCCATGCATGTTTTGTTGAATCTCCCCATGTAGTTGCGAAGACTTTCTCGGTCTCCTTGCTTGATCCCGAGTAAGCTGGGTGCGTGTTTGGCTTTGTCCTTTTGTATGGAGAATCGAGCCAGGAATTTTTTGGCCAGGTCGTCGAAGCTCGAGATGGATTTTGGAGGTAGGTTGTCGAACCATTTAATGGCTGTCTTGGTGAGAGTTGTTGGAAAGGCTTTGCAACGAACTGCATCTGAGGCATCGGTGAGGTACATTCTACTTCTGAAGTTGCTGAGATGATGGTTGGGGTCGGAGGTACCGTCATATAGAGTCATATCCGGAAGCTTGAAATCTTTTGGAATTTTGGTTTTCATAATTTCTCTGGTGAATGGATCTTGATTTTTCTGAGAACTATCCTCCGTGGATGGTCGAGTAGCTTTGGTTTTGAGATCAGCTTCGAGTTTTATAAGCTTATCTTCTAATTCTCGACGCCGCCTTATTTCCCGGCGTAGATCTTCTTTTTTTTTTCACGTCGATGTTGGGCTTCTTTCTCAAGTTGCTCCAATCGATTTTGAAGCGTTTCTATTACTCTTGGATTTGATGAATTTTTGTCTCCTTGGGCTTCTGGAGTAGCTTTGAGTATTGTGTCCGCATTTTTATACGGCGTTCTGTCTTCCAAACCTGAATCGTGGTCGTTGTCATGGTCATCCGCCATGTTAATGGGATAACTTCCAGGTCTCCGGCAACGGCGCCAATGTTCCGAGGGTTACCTGAAACTGTAGGTCGATCTCGGATGAGATCTTCTGTGTTGGTCGGAGCCGACGTGTTTGGCAGATGTACGGTGGCCGGAGCTGATGTGTCCGACTTATTGGACTTGGTGGTAGTGATGATCCTTCGTCCCCGGAGGGTGGGGGGTACCTGCAAGGGACTCCGATGCTTAAGTTAGCAAGGGTATTAAGCAGGTATTGAGTAGAATCAGAATATGAGTTATACCTGGGTGCTCCAGTGTATTTATAATGCTGAGATGTGGCCTTCTGTGGATAAGATAAGTTAGTTATCTTATCTTATCTTTAAGTGAGGTCATCTTATCTTTAAGGGAACCGTCCTTCTCTCTATAGGCTTGGGCCGCCTTAGGATTTGGGGCGTGTTCCTCTATTTGGGCCCTTTGTTTGGACTTTTCTGTGATCTAGCCGAGCTCTTTGAGAAGAGGTCGGGTTTGTCCTGACCTGAAGAGGTCGGTCGCTTTTCTTGTAGAACATCCCGGGTCGGACAGCTCGACCCAGGGTATGAACAGGGTATTCAAAGAATGAGATGAGACTTTATGCGAATCAAAAGAAGGAGATTGATGTGGGAGTGGATTAATGGTTATGGCCAAAGCTCCAATAGGAAGGCTTGGTTGATTTAGGTGAGAGAAAATAATGGTAGAATTATGTGGGTATAATGGGCTGAAAAGATTTAGAGGTTGTGATTCATAAGGGGAGGAGGAGGAATAATATGATAATGAGATGAATTTGAGTAATGTGGGTTATTGTTGAGGGCTGATCGGATTGGACCTTTTTGTTGACTAAAGATAAAATTATTTCATAAAAAATTATATTTTTGAAAGCTCAATTTATATTTATCCTCCAAAACATACATAATGTAGTCTTCAAAACTATTTTTGAAGCTTAGAAAAAGTTTTTTTGGCTCTTAACTTTTGATTTATTTGCTATGAGGGTAGAGACATAACAAAAACACCCAAAAATTTTGATTTCATTAAAATTTAGTAAATGATTAAATAAAACCTCAAATGGTATTTAAAATTTTATTGCGGAAGATAGAACTTGATTAAATAAAAAAAACAGTATGATTAATAGTATAAGACTAAAAAGAGGGAGGTAAATTAGATTAAAACATGACAGTGCGAGCTATGTTTGAAATATGTTGATGTTTATATTCTACCCTTTCATTTTGTTAGGGTGTTTCAATACAACTGCATTAATGAATAATACCTTTTGAAGAATAAAATCATGTAAAAAAAATTCAAGTTCGTTATTCGAATAGATGCACTTAACTTAGAATTGTATTGTATTTCAATTAAAATAATAAAATTCTATACATAATTTTGAACTTTTTCTTTAGATTTTAATAGAACGAGCCATGCGAAACGACTAAAATTATTAACAATAATTAAAAAATAATTGTGATTATGAACATAACTTTGTTGAAACAGTCTCCATCTATCAAGATGTAATAAACTAAAACTGGCGTTGGCCTTGTTAAAGCTTGAAGAAAAAAATGAGAGTTTTTTTTTTGTTTAGAAAAATGACAAATGTCACAAACTTTATAATGATGCATGAAAATAAAAGAAAATTATCTATGTAAATAATTGAGTCTTTGTCCAGAAAGATATCTCAAACAAAAATGCCAAAGATTTAAAGGTGTGATATTTGAAGATTGGTAGGTGTTGATGGAATGGGAGAAGGATGAGTTATTTTTTAAGGTATAATCAAGTATGTATAATCCATCTCTCAGTCCACCTAAACCAATATCCTTAAATTGTTGGCCTATAATATGCAAGAAGATAAAAAAGTGAGTTCACATTTTAGCATAGTGGTGATTTTGGAAATAGATATATGTTAAAATTGAAATAAGATAAATAAAGAATATCATGAAGAAGTTAGGATGATGAAAATCTAACAATACCCTTGTAAAAGTAACATGAAAACTTATTTACTATGCAAAAAGTATCTAGAAAAAAAGAAAGTGGCTACTTGAGTTGGGCAAAAGCCCATTTGGTTTTGAGGAATAGATGCAAAAGGTTGAGATGGAGAAATTTGAGTGTTATAATATAAAAGAAGAGATTCAGCCTTTTTGAGAAGTGTCATGAGAGTGTGATGCTGAGTTGGTGAGAGGCCTAGAACCGATTCTCCAAAATGCTATTGGTGCACCATTTCACCATGACCTAGGATAGATGTTGCGACAAAGAGGCAGCATTTCGAGAAAGAGATGCAGTGACAGTGTTGGTGAGTGCAGTAGCTTGTCATTGAACTGTGGCCTCCCTGGGTATCGCATGTGACTCGGTGGGTATACCATGCTTGGCATAACACACATCGATAGTGTGGCTGCCGTGACCACAATAAGAGTACAACTTCAAAGAGGAACCACGATTCAAACCAAGTTAGGAAAAGAGAAGACGCGATCGTGATAGAAAGACGATTGTCGGGAGTCAATAATGGCAGCAATGGATCTCGGGTCATCCAGAAAATCTGTGAGTGCTTATAATTGTTGCTCGTGTTAGATGATGAGCACAAACACCCATGTTACTAGCAGAAACGGGTCGAGGAGAAGAATTTGGGACCATACCACGGTGAATCTCTCATCTAAGCCTTTTAGATATTGAATAATCTTTTGTCTTTTGTTTTTGTATTTTTTTATGGAGATTTTGAACTTCTCTTGTAGATATTCTTGAGTTTTGTGACGATTTTGACAGTTTTTTGAGAGATTTCGAATGTCGTTTGAATCTTCAGGGTTGGAATTTTGATCGAAGAAGAAAAAGTGCCTTTCATAATCTGAGTGCGCTATTGAAATGGTTGAGTGAGCGCATGTTTACACACACATTAATGTGAGAGTTATTTTTGTTAGGTTTGGGACAACTTGTATCAATTTGTAAGTCAAAAGACTTATATGTGTAGCAGGCTTGATATATTACATATATATATGTCGTGATGTTCATGTGTCTTACAAAGGATTAAAATTTGTGTGTCTGTTATCTCATGTCACATTGTGTCATGTGTAAGTGTCCGTGCTTCAAGGAAAGAATCAGATAAGATATAAGAAAAACATATAGGAGTAAAAAACTTAGAAACTCAAGAAAAATAGTATCTTATTAAAATGGCAATCAAAATTTTATATTGGAAACATAAATAATTTCGAAAAATACGAATAATAAAATCTAAAAAAATGATAAAAATAATTAAAAATTATATATATTTTTTGGAAAAGGACTTTTAATATTGAATTTTAATACGATTGGTTACAAACATAATAAAAAAATATTTTATTTTTAAAATTTGATAATTTTATGTTAAGTAAATTTGTTTACCATTTCTTTTAGTGAGTAAATGAAAATTTTTAGAAAAATGATAAGAGATGTTTAGAGGTTGAATTTTGTTTTATTTTTTTTATAAAATATTCTTATAAATATACATATTTTTTAAATACAAAATTGTTAGCTTCTTATAAAAATAATATTATTTTATTATTTTTGTCACGTTTTAAAATTTTTTAAAAATTTATTTGTCATTCGTATTTTTTAAATGTGTAATGTAAATTTTTTAATATCGTTTTGTAGTAATTTATCCAAAGAAAAAAAAAAAGGGAAAGGTGTTACTTATTACAAATGGTCCATATATACCTTACACTTTTACTTTCCTTTGATAAACTAAAGAAAATGGTCCATGCTTTATAGCCGATTGTATCATTCTTATTTTTCTTCCTATTCAGTCTTTAGTTTAGCCACCCAAATTAATTAGATTTGATATCATGTTCTGTTTACATTGTTTTGCTGATTTGGCTACACAGTGTCAAATTTAAATAGTGCATCAAATTTTCATAATTAATAATTGATGGCTCATTATTATTGACTCAAAAATATAGTATGTGTATCATAATAAGAAAGTCATAACTCATAACATACATTATAGGTTACTTTGGGTTGGAAAAAAAAAAAATTGTTCCAGCTTTCTTTTTGTCACTATTTGCTTGATCTTTTTTTTCAAGGTGAATATTAAGTAACGGAGGAGGGCAAGTAACCCTATTTCTCAATTTAGTATATATATTAAAGAAAATAAACAAAGGCACCACCAACTACTCCCACCATAGTTAACTTTCTTTTTTCTTTTTTCTTTTTGACGAATTTCGCTTTTCCCTTTCTCTTGATCTAACTCCATATTTGTTTAGTCGGTTTTCATGGGAAACATTATCATGGACAATTGAAAACCACTCCAAATGTCTTATATGATTCATGTTATTTGTATGATAGGGACGTTAGATTATGATTTGATGATTACTTCATGATTTTATGAAAACTTGTTTTAGTTGTTGGAACAGAGCTCCTACACCAAATGTTTAATTTTGAAATATCAATGTCTTGTTTTTGACTAACCAAATTGCATGCAAGTGTAGCAGTTGTTCTACTTCTAGAGCACCAAACATGATTTAATTTGCTACTATAGAACATAAAAAGAACATAGACTAGACTGCACATAATCAGTAATATTATTAGTCACACAAGCCAAGTCACAACTCATAACCAACCCATGTTAGATGAAGTCAAAATTTTCCATCCTTGTGAAGAAGGTACTTGCTTCTTTCCATTAGTCAAAGCTACTTTTGTTTGTTCCGATCTCTAATCATTCATTGTAAACTCCAACTTCCCTCGGTTTTGGTAATGACAACAGTATACATAAATGTAATACAAGTATACAACTATTAGTATTATTATTATTTCTTATATTTTTTCCGCGTAAATACTACTATTTTAGTGTTTTTTAAATGATAAAGTCTAACTTTAAACTTTAAATTTTAAATTTTAAATTTTAAATTTTAAATTTTTAAATTTAAATATTAAATTTTAAATTAAAAAATACTAGAAGATTAATAAAATTTATTATTTTTCGTTAATAATTAACTAACAATATTTAAAAATCTAAACTAAAAATATGTTATTCAGTTATTAGATAAAAAAAACTAGGCTAATGACTAAATTAGATAAAAATAGTAAATTCTATTGTTCTTTAAATATTTTTTTTCTAAATTTAAATTATTGATATAAAATATAATTAATAGAGTTAAAATTTGTTTAATTTACAAAGAGTATAATACTTTTTATTTAATAAGGAGTGTTTAAAATATAATTTTTTTATCATGCCTTCTAATTAAATTTTAATGCAGTTTAATTATTATAAGAAAATAAATTTTTATATTTTTTTAAAGAATGTCAAGAGTAATTACAGAAAGTGAGAATGAATTTTTAATTTTTTTATAAAATTATTATTCGTATACTAAAATTAGTTATAAATATATTTTTATATAAATATATATAATTTAATTTATTTTTAATATATATTTATATTTTAACATATTTTATAGTAATAACTAATTTTAATATGCATGTAATATAATTTTTTTTTAGTTGTTGTTGTAAGATGTGATATCTCATTATATACTTATTAAATAATATAAAAAAATATACGAAAGAAAATGTTAAACAATAAAAAATCACATATGATATGACAAAAAAGTTGAGGTAAAAAAATGGATAGAAATTTCGAAGATGGAAGGCAGAATGAAAAGCAACATATCGAAACAAATAAAATAATAATAAATTAAAAAGTGGTTTGAACTTTCAATTCTGAATCCACTTTTGAAAATTGAGATTGAAAACTAGAGTTAACAAATTAAATTAGTGTTTGGTCCCTACTACTCCCCACCCACATTCTCTCTTTCTGATGTCATTGTTGCTGCTTATATTGAATTGAACCCATCCCTTCCCTCTTCACTCTTCACAATTTGCGCCGCATGCTCCTGCCTTTAGAATCACACTCACTCACTTGTTCTCCCTCCTATTTTGGTCTTTTCACTTGAACAATTCCGCTCCAAATGGTTGCAGAGGCCTGGTTTGTGAAGATGGGTAACCAAGTCAGTTCCAATCTCAAGCACGCCCTTCTTCTAGAAACTTCTTCGGGAAAGAGGAAGCAGCAGCAACATAGCAGCACCATCAAGAACAACGATAAGGTAACCATTGACATTCTTTCTTTTGAAGTAGCCAATGTCATGTCCAAAACGGTTCACCTTCACAAATCCCTTTCGGATTCTGAGATCTCGAGGCTCAGGAATGAGATCTTGACCTCTGAAGCTGTTAGGAGTCTCGTTTCCTCCGACCATTCCTATCTCCTCGACCTTGCTCTCGCCGAGAAGCTCGACGAGTTGAACCGCGTAGCCGGCGTCGTTTCCAGGTTAGGGAAGAAGTGTTCTGTCCCTGCATTGCAGGGATTTGAGCATGTGTATGGTGACATTGTGAGTGGGGTAATAGATGTCAATGAATTAGGGTTCTTGGTTAAGCATATGGAAGGTATGGTGAGGAAGATGGATAGGTATGTTAGTAACACTAAGAATTTGTATAGTGAAATGGAGGTTTTGAATCAATTGGAGCAAGCTATGAACAAATTTCAGAATAATCAGAATGAGGAGAGTAGGAGGGTCTTTGAGCAGAAACTCGCATGGCAGAGGCAAGATGTTAGGCATCTCAAGGAAATTTCACTTTGGAATCAAACATTTGATAAGGTTGTCGAGTTGTTGGCCAGAACAGTTTGCACCATCTATGCTAGGATGTCAGTGGTTTTCGGGGATTCTGCATTGAGGAAGAATAGCATTGGGCTTGCTGGAGGTTCTCCTCCACCTGAGTGTGGCTTGGTGTCTGGCCAAATTAGTGTTCCTATGAAATCGGAGAAGTTGAATCGCAATCACAGTGGCAGAAGTGGAAGTCATTCGGGCAATATTGGGAGAACTGTGGAGAGAAAGGGAAGTATTGGTGGTAGGCCGCGGATGGATACGAGGAGAGGCGATTTAGCATATCTCCAACCTGAAGATTTCGTTCTTCCTTGTGGAACAAGTCCGGGGAGACTTTTCATGGAATGTCTAAGTTTAAGCAGCTCTGTCTCTAAATTTGATGATGATGATGATTCTGTTATTGATCATGGGGACCGATGCAGTCACAGTATTGGTTTAGGGAATAATGTCAAGAAAAAGGAGCAGTCGTGCCATTCCAGTGGGTTCGATCATGCTCAAATCAGTGTTCCTTTCAATGGAGATCTAAGAGCAAAATCCGGTGTTCAGAGTTGCTCAACCTTTGGTCCCAAGAGTAGATTAGCTGTTTATGCTTCTCCTTCCACTCTTGGAGGCTGCGCTCTTGCTTTGCACTATGCTAATGTCATAATTGTCCTCGAGAAACTGCTTAGCTATCCTCATTTAGTTGGAGAGGAAGCGAGGGATGATCTCTATCAGATGCTACCGACGAGCTTAAGGTTATCGCTGAAGGCAAAGCTGAAGTCTTACGTCAAGAATTTGGCCATATACGATGCTCCTCTTGCCCACGACTGGAAGGTGACTCTTGATGGTATACTTAGGGGGCTTGCGCCTCTCGCGCATAACATGATAAGATGGCAAAGTGAAAGGAATTTTGAGCAACACCAAATTGTTAGCAGGACGAATGTGCTGCTACTTCAGACCTTGTACTTTGCTGATAAGGAAAAGACAGAGGAAGCCATCTGCGAGATTCTTATTGGGTTGAATTACATATGCCGTTATGAACATCAACAGAACGCTTTGTTGGATTGTGCAAGCAGTTTTGACTTTGAAGACTGCATGGAGTGGCAATTGCAGTGTGGATCTTCTTTGCTTAATTGAATACCTTGTAAAATTTGAAATCCTCAATATGGTGAGCATTTCCTTGACTTATAATACCAAAGTGTGTTTGCATTTTCCGTTTGGAGAACTCCCCCTATGGTTTGTGGGAAAAGCTACCTTTCATAGCTTTTGCTCAAATCAATAGTTTTATAGTTGCAAATGGAAATCCAAACATACTATTCATATTACTCTGGTATAGCATGGAATTCTGAACTTTGTACATTGAGGACTGATATTGTTGAAGACTTGAAAAAGTATAGCTGTATGTAATTGCAATTTGACTTATATAGTATACATGCAGAATTATATTTATAAAGGTGAAAAATTGTTCACGATGAACTTGTAAATATGTTTCACAGCTTGCTTGTCGCTTAGAAGAGTATGGCATGTTAAAACTTGAAATTACTGTTATGAATAGCAGAGATTAGTACTGTTATGTAGTTGCTGCCGTTGATTCTAGTCTTGGAGTTTTTTTTTACTTTTCAGTAGTTCTGTATTATGGATCTATGATAAAGTCATAAGGTATTAAGGTTCGTGTTTCTTGCAAGAATAAAATAACTTGTTTAGGTGGTTCATTGATTATTTTCAAGCCAAAAAGTGATTGGCCTTCATAAGAGGGAATATCGTTGTTTGGTATGGAAATTTTAATTGTGAAACTTCTGCCTTGAATGAACTAAAAAAAAAAGGATTTGGATCCTTTAAAGTTTGAATTTCAATTTAGAGAGTAAAGTGTGATCTCTCACCATTGATTTTATAGGTGGGACCAAAAATAAATATGAAAGAGAAACTATTCAAGGATAGAAGATCACATTTTATTTTCTAAGGTAAAATTCAAACTTTAGAGGATCCAAATAAAAAAAAAAGCGGGCCCGGGGGTGTTGCAATAATGGTATATTAGTTTGTAAAATGTTTATGCTTAAAGATGTATCTGAATGCATTGTTTATTATCAAATGCGCAGAAGGTGGGTTTCACTTTCAAATTTTCAAAACATGGGAATCTTAAAAAAAAAAAAAATGTAAAAACCTGAAGATCAAATTAATCAGCATACAAGGTTAACTAGGAATATTTTTAGGATATCACAGTAGAAAACTCTGATATGGTAGCAAACACTACCGGATTTTGTTTTCTTTCACTTAGGCTACAATACTGTATTTAAAACAGAAATACAAAAACAATAGATACAGAAACTTGTTTGGTTCTGGAGACATAGATAGAGACAATTTTTTGGTTTAAGAAACATATATTTTCTGTACTTTATACATTAGTCTCTATCTCTCCGTCTTTGCGTTTCTATGTCAAAGCCAGAATCAATGCGCCCTGTGGAGCTAGTACACAAGGCTGGCCTGTAATGATACTGCAGAAGAGGCCAAATCAGTGCGCTTTAACTACATGGAGGAAAGAGGAAGTGATGTAGAATTGTAGATGTTGATGTCGATGTCAATGGCACCATTTTAAGCTTTGAGCAGTGAGTTTAATTCCGAGTTAGAAAAATCACAGCGCAGGGTTGACTTGAAGTACCACAGCGTAGCAGATCTTATCAATCATTGTGTCATGTGACCCTTCATTTATATCCATTCTCAGTTTTCGAACTTGTAAAGTTAGGAATTCCTATCAGAAGGTATTTGCAGATGTGAGGCACATAAAAGATTTACTACTATACTGTAAACTTAGTTGCTAGTTATATAAGAGTATTTAGCTAAAATGTATTCTAAGGGTGCATTTTAAGTTTATTATTAATAAAAATTTTAGATATTTTACTTAAATAACTGTATAGCAAATATCATCTTGGGCTAAATCCATCGTTTATTTATTCATGAAAAGGAACAAAATTTTGATAAGTCCTGGCTCGGACAGGCAATATGCCCCCCCCCCCCCCCCCAACCCCCCTCCTTTTCTCTCTCTTTGGATAGTAATTCTGAATAAATCTTGGCTAGGAATTGTTGGGAATTTAATATATTTGGTTCTGATAGATCTTTTCAATTGTTTTTTCGAAACTGCCTCTCCCTATTTATTATGTTCATGACTTTCTGTTTTGTAATTTAGTACCACCAAATTCTTTTACCATGTAGTAGTATGCCACATTCATATTCTTAGCTACTTTTCCACAAACGATCAAGGAGTTGAACGTAATGTTCTTTAAAATTTTACTGGTAGCTCAAAACTGTTTTTGAATTTTCAATTAATTCAAAATAGTCTCTTAATTTTCATTGTGACTCATGTTTATTTCTTGAGTTTTTCCGTGATCAAAATGTTGATATAGACGATATGCTTTGGCCACATGTAAGAGTGATATTTAGCCATTGACACGTGACATGTGTCACAACAAAATTTATTATTTACATGTCAATTTAATATAACACATGGTTTGTTTACGTGTTATTTGACAAATCATCATTATTACAGGGTGTTTAAAAATTTTTTGGAATTTAATTTCCGTGAAAATTGAATTTAATTATATTGTTTAAAACAAAAATAATTAAATTAATTTAGATAGAATTTAATTCATTTCAGTTTTTTTTTTAAAAAGTCAATTTTAACTCAAATAGATTTAATTTAAAAATTAATTTTATTAGAATTTTACTTAAAATTTAAAATATCTAAAATACTCTTATAATCTAATTATTTTTTTTTTTAACTTTCACTTCTTCTCGACATCTCCCACCATTCAACACACACTCTTTCTTCTCTCAACACATTCTTTTCCTTTCTTTTTCTTTTTTTCTTCTTCCATTCAACTCACTTAATATATACTATGTTTTTTTGGAAAGGTCTTGTTCATACCCTGATCCAAGGCTAAGGCCCAAGTCCATGTAGCAAGATCCAACTCACTAATTGGACTCCTCAATATACCGACCTCCTCTCAAGAAGTCGGTGCTCCCTACGGCTTGCTATAAGGAAGTCGGGATCAAAGGTTATCTGGCAAATAATAACTGCCCATAAAATCTCTCAACCCACTTCCAGGAGCCATATCGTAACCTCCCTAAGATAAAGGGACGGTTATCCACCCTAAAAGGTGGAACTACTCCAACGGTGGTTATTGGTTCACCACTATAAATACGCTGACATCCCTCAGGTATCTCTAAGTCCTAATACTCTCTAGACCTGCTCACACCCTTGCTAACTTAGGCATCGGAGTGTCTTTGCAGGTACCACCCCCCATTCTTCCACACTCACAAGTCGGAAGGAGTCTCTAAAGGCACTAACCCGCTCAAAGGCTTCCTCCATTATACGATTGGGCCAACCTAACGAGTCCAACCCATTAACCTCCGGTTATCCAACGTAACATTGGTGTCGTTGCCGGGGAACCGAGGGATCAACCCATAATGGCGGAAAACTCACCAGAAGATGGTCATACAGCATCTTATTCCGAGCAAGAAAATCTAAATATCAGAAACAATGACGCAGACCTGACCCTTCATCAAGGAACCAGCGACCAACATATAGAAGGCACCTCTGGGCTCAAAAACCCAAAGGTAAACTCCTCGGAAGGACGAGAATCCGGAAAGGAAGGGCCACCCCATGCGATCGAACTAATGGGGCTGGTCCACGGCCACCATGGTCGTCTGGAGCAACTGGAACAAGAACTAGAACGACAGCGAGAGGCGGAACGAAACCTCCGGGAGGAAATAGAATGACGAAAAGAGTTGGAAGAAAAACTATTAAAACTTGAATCCTCCCTTAAAAGCCGGAACTCCCGCAGCGACCGAGAAGAGTCGTCCCTGGGAGGAGAGGACCCGTCCAGCGAGGACATAATGAGGGCGAAAGTTCCAAGAAACTTCAAAAGCCCTGATATGAACCTCTATGACGGAACCACAGACCCGAAGCATCATTTAAGCAATTTCAAAAGTCGGATGTATCTGGCTGATGCTTCTGATGCAACACACTGCAAGGCTTTTCCGACCACCCTGTCGAAAGCGGCGATGAAGTGGTTTGATAGCCTCCCTCCAAGGTCGGTTACCAGCTTTGAGGACCTCTCAAGAAAATTTCTAATGCGATTCTCCATCCAAAAGGATAAAGTAAAACACGCGCTGAGCCTCCTAGGAGTTAAACAGGAGGTCGGGGAACCTCTACGTGATTACATGGAAAGGTTCAACAAAGCGTGTTTGAAAATTCAAGATCTACCCACAGAGGCAGTTATCATGGGATTAGTAAATGGACTTAGAGAAGGCCCCTTCTCTCAGTCCATATCAAAAAGGCACCCGACCTCTTTGAGCGATGTACAGGAGAGAGCGGAAAAGTACATCAACATGGAGGAAAATGCCAAACTACTGGAACCCAGCTGGCGACTGGGGCCCCCTCACTCAGCAAAAGAAAAAGAAAGGGAGCCAAAGAAAAAAAAGGAGGTTGGCCCCGACAGACCTAGGAGATATCACTCCTACACTCCTCTAAAAGTCTCCCTAGTAGATGTGTACAGAGAAATCTGCAAACTGAAAGATTGCCGCCTCCCAGACCCATTAAAAATAAAAAGGGGGGAGTCGCAACGACTACTGCGAATACCATAAGATATATGGCCACCCAACAAATGATTGCTACGACCTCAAAAATGTGATAGAAAGGTTGGCCAGGGAAGGCCGACTTGATAGATATCTCACGAATAGGTCGGACAATCATGGAAAAAGAAAGCGAGATGATGAAGATAGAAGAGACCCGCCGCCACAAACTCCCGAGAGACACATACATATGATCTCTGGAGGATTTGCGGGAGGGGGTGACGATTGGATTTTTGACGGTTTAGAATTTTACAAATGAAATCTCGTCGAAGTATAGTCTCTAAACCAACAATAATCCTCTCATACAAAAATTTGTTTGTCACAAGTACAAACCCCTAAAATCTATAAACCGAAGTATTTAAACCTCGGGTCGTCTCTCAAAGGACTTGCAGGGTAGTGTTCTTGTTATTGGTTATGGATTTGTTTATTTTGGGGTTTTAGATGAGAAAAATGAATAGTAAATGGTAAGAAAACTTTATTAACAAAATGGTCTTGGCAAGATTTGGTTGTCAAGGGTCTTCATCATTATCACTAGCCACAAGTATGGTAGTTGCAAGGATTAATCCCACTTAGTCATCCTTAAATCAATTAACAAAGGAAAGTCAAGTGAGTTATATCAATCCTAGTCCATAAGTCCTAGCTTTCCACTAATTGGATTAATGAAGGCTAGAGTTAATGGCTATCAACTAGCAATCAATTGGACACTAGTGACTCAAGAAATCCTAAGTTACCTTCTCAAGCCAAGAACATAAAATCCTACTCTAACATCCTCTCAAGCATTTCATCAAACACTTGGAGGGAAATGAAAGAAAGCATTTTTATTTGTAAGAATAAAAGGAATCAACAACCAACAATTACAAAGAATTAACAAAACAACAATCAACAACATCACATTCACATGAACTATCTCAAATTACATTATTAAAAGAAAACAAAAGAACAAGAATATCTCAATTACAAAACCTAGAGACAAAATAAGAGAAATTACAACAAGAGGATAGGGATAGAAAGAAGAACCAAAGTGTAGCAATCACCACTTGAAGGTAGAAGTAGAAGGAGACTTGAATTAAACCTAGAATTATGAGATCCTAATCTAACCCTAATTCCTAATCCTAGAGAGAAGTGAGAGCTTCTCTCTCTAAAACTAACTCTAACTCCTAAAACTAAGCTAATGATCAAAAGTATCTAAAGTATCTTGATTCCTCTTCAATACTTGACTTAAATAGCATCAGAAATGAGTTGGATTGGGCCCACAAGGCTCCTAAAACCGCTGGGGACGATTTCATTAAAGTGGGCAAGGACAGAATCAGCGCGCGAGCGCAAAGTGCGCGTGCGCGCCCCTGAACGCGAAGCAACATGTGGCAAAATTTATATCATTTTGAAGCCCCGGATGTTAGCTTTCCAACCCAACTAGAACCGCATCATTTGGACCTCTGTAGCTCAAGTTATGGTTGTTTAAGTGCGAAGAGGTCGGCTTGACAGCTTTCCGGTTCCTTCATTTCTTCATGAGTTCTCCAACTTTTCATGCTTTCTTTCTTCATTCCCTTGATCCAATCTTTACCTCCTAAACCTTAAATCACTTGACAAACATATCAAGGCATCTAATGGAATCAAGGAGAATTAGATTTAGTTATTTTAAGACCTAAAAAGCATGTTCTCACTCTTAAGCACAATTAAAGGAGAATATACAAAACCATGCTATTTTATTGAATAAATGTGGGTGAAAGGTGATAAAATCCCCTAAAATCAGTACAAGATAAACCCTACAAATGGGGTTTGTCAGGGGGACTCACCAAATCTTCTCGCAAAAGACACCTGAAGCGAGTTTATCAAGTAGGAAACGAGTCTCTCGATCTCCCAACCATCTCGTTCACCAAAGAGGACGGGCAGGGGATCGTACCCGGGCATGATGATCCGATGGTGATAACCATGATCTTGGTAAATGCCAACCTCCACAGGACCTTGGTTGACCAAGAAATTTCGGCAGATATACTTTTTAAGCCTGCATTCGACAAGTTAGGGTTGAATGAAAGGGAGCTAAAAGCTTACCCGGACACCCTATATGGATTATGAGACATGCTAATAAAGCCACTGGGATACATCCCCCTGCACACAACCTTCGGAAAGGGGGAAAGTTCCAAAACTTTGAGCATTGACTTTATCGTCATTGATGTCAGATCGGCGTATAACTCCTTAATCGGCAGGACTACGTTGAATCGGCTTGGAGTGGTGGTGTCAACTTGATAAGAGATATGATCGTTACCGGTTCGGAATTCCACAAAATATTTCCGTTGTTAGTATAGCCCAAACCGATAGTCAATCCTCACATCAAATTAAATTTTTGAGTTGTCACAAAGAACAAACCCCAACTGAATTTATAACCGGAGTATTTGGACTCTGGGTCGTCTCCCTAGGAAATAATGAAGTGCATGTGTATTGGCTATGAAGGGGATAAAAGGGGGGGTTTGGTTGGTGATCGAACAAGGAATTTAAATGTGTAAGGAAAGTAAACCAAGCAAACAAATTAAAGAAGCAATTGAAGAGGAGAGACATTCATGACATTGAATTGAGATCATAGGCTTTCTATACTAGTCATGCAATGATTAACTCGCCTTATTTAGTTAACTCACACATCGGGAGAATGTCAAACAAGACCAACTAATCATATCACAATTATAAACAAGAATTTATCTCATTACGTCATCTCCAATGATTAGGGAGAAAGTCTAACGAGACTAGCTAATCTCAATCCAAAAGTCCTAACCAACTTACTAATTTAATTAGTAAAAGATTAGCGTCAATGGAAATAATATTAGCTAACAACTCTAGATCACCAACATGAGTTGGGTTTCATGACTCAAGATTGCCTAATTACCCTTTCCAAGCCAAGAATGCTCAAACTCTACTCTAAAGCCCAACCAAGCATTTTGTCAAACACTTGGTGGGTAATAAAGGAAAGAAAGGTAAAAGTGCAAGAAATAGTTAAATCTAACAACTACAAATTGCAAGAAAAATAAATCCACAACTCAAATCAACATCAATTAAAGATACATCAACATTAAAATTGCATTAATTGTAAACAAATCCAACATGAGTTCATCATCACAAAAGAGAGCAAGAGGAACAATTAACATAAAAACTAAAAGGATCAAGATGTAGAGAAGAGAAATTATAGAAGAAATAAGATGGGATCAACTAATTGAACATGAAATTAAAATAATCTACCCTAATCCTAACCTAATTCTAGAGAGAAGAGGGAGCTTCTCTCTTTAGAAAACTAACTAAAGGCTCATGTTGGCTACACTAATTGCCCCCTTGCTTGGACTTCAATTCTGCATAAAATACACTCAGAAACAAGTTGGATTTGGGTCTGGGCAGCTCAGAAATCGCCCCCAGCGTTTTGCCATTAAGTGGGCTATATAAGAGTATCGGCGCGCGCGAGCCATGTGCGCGTGTGCGTCGCTGGCAATATCCCAATCTGCGCGGAAGCGGTATGTACGCGTGCGCGTCCTTGTGAGAAACCACTTTTGCGTGTGCGCGCCTTGTACGCATGCACGTCCATTGGTGCATTCCAAATCTTTGTTTCTTCATGCATTCTCCTCTTTGCATGCTTTTCTCCTCATTTCTTCCATCCAATACTTGCCTTATGAACCTGAAATTACTTAACAAACACATCAAGGCATCGAATGGAATTAAGGTGGATTAAAATCACCAATTTAAGGCCTAAAAAGCATGTTTTTACATTTAAGCACACTTCAAGGGAGAATTACAAAACCATGCTATTTCATTGAATAAATGTGGGAAAAAGTGGATAAATTCCCCAGAATAAGTACAAAATAAACTACGAAATCGGGGTTTATCAAATCTCCCCATACTTAAACTAAGCATGTCCTCATGCTAAAATCAAGAAGGAAGCAAAGGGTATCACATTTATTCAATGCAACTACTAACTAAATGCAATCTATCTACATGCAAGTTATCTACGTGAATGCAATGGCTCAGTCAAAACAAGTCAATTTCCAGGAGTACACATGTAAGCACAAGGGCTAAGGTATTAGCAATCAAGCAAACCACAATTGGATTGAATCATTGAAAGAGTTCACAAACTTGCAAGAAAAGATTATTAAGGGTGGGAACATGTAATTGAGCGATCGAACCCTCACCGGATGTGTATCCGCTCTAGGCACTCAAGTGTATAGGGTTGATTCACTCAATTCTCCCCTAATCATGCCTTCCAAGATTTGTTTTTCATCTAACAATCAACAATTAATTTATGCATGCACACAAATATCATGAGGGCTTTTCCATAGGTTGTAATGGGGTTAGGGTCAAGGTAGGATGCATGTGGTCAAGTAAGCTAGAAATTTGAATCTTTGATTAACTTAAACTTCCCACCTAACCTATGACAACCTATACAATTCTAAACAAACCTAACTACCCATTCTTCACTTTTTCACACACACTCATGTATCCTCTTTTTTATCACCACACATACACATTGATTATTATTGAACTTTGAACCTTGGGGCATTTTGTCCCCTTTTTATTGCAAAAATTTCTTTTTCTCTCTTTTTTTTCATAAAGTATATATACAAGTACCAATGCATATGGTTTCACATTTGATTAATACATGAGTATGTACCCAATTCCCAAGATTTTTCAACAAAAATGTGAACACACTTTTATCTCTACCCAATGTTCCTAACTCTCCCAAACTTGAATGATAAGCACCCTCACTAGCCTAAGCTAATCAAAGATCCAAACAAGGGACATTTATTGTCTTTCACTTAGGCTTGTAATGTGCTACAATTAAGAATAAGTGGGTTAAGCATAGGCTCAAGATTGGCTAACAATGGAAGATAAAAAGGTTGGATATTTGGGTAAGTGAGCTATTTGAACAATGGCCTCAATCATATAAATGCATGTATACACAAATAGTGGACATAAAGAATCAAACAAATCAAAGATTACAATCATAGAGAGAGAACAATGCACACAAGAATGAAAATAAGTGGTTATATATGATGTAACCACACGATTAGGCTCAAACCTCACATGTTTGTGTTCTTAGCTCAAAACATGATCCACAAAGTATATACTTCAAGCAAGTACTTAAAAAAAAAATTTCAACCAATTGGGGTGGTGCCCTAAAAATGAGTTTCTTGGAAATTTCATCATATTGATTAAGCTTATTCTAGTGCAAAATTGTGATTTAGAAAAAAATTTAAAAATTCTCCTAGTTTACCCCTATTTTTTTTTCAATCAAAACACATTTCTTCTATAAAAAGGGTCAACTAGATTTTCAGCAATCCATTAATTTTCTAATCACAATCAACAACTAAGATGCAAAATATATGTACTAAAAGTGTGCAACAACCAAAATAAGAGTATCTACAAAAGCATAAATATGTACAGTAATCCCAAAATGATCTAAAACATAAAGTGCGGAATAAAACAAAATAGAGTAGTAGCGAATAGAAATAGAAGTCTGAAAGTTCACCACATAAGTGCAAACACCGGTCACAAATGGTGACCTCCCCACACTTTAGAATTAAGCATCGTCCTCGATGCTACTACTGAAGCTCGGGATGGGGGTCAACAATCGCACCAGGCTGTGGCTCAAGCTCAGGCTGTGGGACTGGAGGTGGTACTGGCTGTGGCTCAAGAATATCATGCTGGACCTCAGGAGGCTGCTGGACCTTAGTGGTGGTCTGCGTCTCTGGTGGTGCCTCCTGCTGTATCGGCTCCTCACCATGCTCCTCCTCCTGATCCTGCTCGTCGGAAGCGGGAGACTCTAGAAGTGGAGGAAGCTCGATGCCCTGTGATGCAAACACCTGATTTATGCGGTCAAGACGTTGCATGACACGACGCTCGAAGCGCTCCATGAAGCGAAGAAGGTGCTGCACTAACAGATAAGTCGGCTCAGGTGCTGGTGGTGGTGCAGGTGCTGCTATGGAGGAAGAAGGTCTAGCTGCCTCAACTACTGCTCTAGCTCGAGAACGGCGGCTAGTCAGGGGCTTCTCGTGCACCCATAGACCCCAGGGAATGGTAACTTCCTTGTCATCATCATCTGGAGGTGGTGGTGTCACATCATCGTCCTCCCATGGGACATCAGCTAGCTCAGCTAAACTAGTAACCAGTGTAGGAAACGGTAGTAAGCCGCGAATATGAGCTCTCCACATGCTATGCCTAATCAGCTGGGAGAAATACACCTCCTTCCCCTCCATGACGCACCCAATCAGAACTAGCATATCCATCGGAATCTCTGAGAAGTGAGTGGTAGGAAAGACATAGTGGGCAAATATCTGCTGTCAGGTCTTAGCCTCCCTAGTCAGATATGCAAATAGCATCCCCTTAGACTTCTTGTTGTTCGAATCCATCACCCAGGGAGCGTCTGGTGTAGCAATCACGCGCTTAAGCGCCTCATAGTCAAAAGTCATGGAGAGGAGAGCTACATCTGCCTGCTAGTAGGCACAAGTCTCAGGAGTACCAACTCTGCAAAGCAGTGCGTCCCCTATGGCATCCTCAGTGACCATAATCTCTCTACCCCTTCAGTGCACAGAATCCAAGTTTGGTCGGAAGAAGTTACAGTAGAATTCCTTAACCCACGAGATGTTAATCCTTCCCAAGTTTCTATCAACGAAATCTAATCCCAACTCTGAAATACGGGCGTTTATGGCACGCCTCACATCATTGGGAAGATTCAGCTTCTTCTCAATGTTCAGATTTTTCTTGGCATAACGAGAAAGGCGTAGCTCGCAGTAGAAGTTTGGAAATTTAGTTGAATCAGTGGATGGAAGTAACTGATTTTCCTTTTCTTCATCATTCAGCGGGTTTTTGGCATAGTTAGCATATGGCGAGGGTGTAGATGTCTTAGAGCGCTTCCTCTTTTTGGAAGTGGTGGCTATAGCCTTTCCTTTACCCGACATCCTAAAAAATAGAGATATCAGAGTATAAGCTCATAGCCAAGTAGATATAAAGCACTCAAAGCAAAGCATATTCATGAAGTGAATAAAGAAAGAAGATTTCTTGGAATGCAAGCAATAGAATAAAGAATTCAAACCAAACTTCAAACCAAGAATTCAAACCATATTTTGTACATTATTCATTTATTGAGTTCAGACAGCACCATATCCAAAAGAATGACAAAAAAGTTAAGTTAGAAACCAAAAGAAGTCAGGCGGTTAAACAGGTTAAAGTTAGAAATCAGTTTGAAAATTAGTGATATGGTGATTACTATCTCAATTCGAAGGGAATGAACAAAACAAGGCTGTAAACACGTTCACAATCATGAGTTGCAACAAGTCATTGATGATGAAATATGATATTGCAAGAAAGCAACTAGTATGAGATAAACCATCAATCAATGCAAGGGTCACTAGCAATGTTGGTGAAATTGGGATCTTGAAAAACAAGTAAATCAAGCACAATTAACACCAATTCTAAAAATGCACGCAAGTCACAAGTTCAAATGTCAATTGGAAATCTCATGGTCTATGTAACTTACTGGGATAACGTATGAACATAATGCACTAATGGGTCACATAGATGAGAACATTCGAACTTGTATGTCCATGCAACAGAGGCAAAAATTTGTTTAAGGGGATCATAAGTGATGGCCAATTAGAAAGTTTATTCAACCATTTAATGCCTATATACAAGCCATCGTGCATAACAAGCAAAGAGGTTAACTGATACCAAAACTTGTTCCTAAATATTTTCCAAAACCATTTAAGCAACAGAATTCATCAACTAGGGCTGTTACATTCATCAAACAAGATCAACACAAAAACTGTGGTTAATGAAAATCTGGCAGCATTTCAGCAGCAAATTGGCTAATCCCCAAATTTAAACAGTCGCAACAAATTCCATATGAATTCATTAAGGATTCAAAAGCACAAAAAATTATGTATGAATTCATATGAATGGGTAAACAAGCCAATAATACAGCACAAACAGCAACAAACAGAGCAATAGAAAACAATTCAACTAAATCAGCCAAGAAGTAGTTATGAACAAGTGAGCAGCCAATATCCATGAGTAAAGTACATTTAACAACAGTAAGCCAAATCGATTTAATGCATCAGCATCAACTAGCTCAAACGAGCATATGGCGCAACAATGAAACAGAGCAATTCCACACAGCAACAGAAATTTAAACAATGCCTAAATCCACTACTCAGCCCATATTTGCTAACCACCTAATTCAAACTGGACTAACTAACTAATCTAATTAAGCTCATCCTAACTACACTAATGCAATTACAGTAAACATCAAAACGAAGCAAAACAGGGGAGGGTATGGAACCTGGGAGACGGGAACTGAACAGAGCAAAAGGAGAAGAGGGTGAAGTGGAGCGATGAGAGGGAGAACCGGCCAGAGCAGCGTAGCGGTTGGGTTACACCGCTGAGTTTGCGCCGGCGACAATGGTGGTCGCGGTGGTGCTGAGGCTGTGAGACAGAGAGGAGGGGTGAGTGGAAGAGAAAGGGGATGGAGAAAGAGTGAGAAGAGGGTGAGGCGATGGTGGCGGCGACGGTCACGGTTGCCACCATAGGGTAAAAGTGGTCGATCGGGTTGCTCAGAGGCTGGAGGTTGAAGATGGAGGGAGAGAGGAAAATGGAACGTTGGAGACGAAAATGGGGTTGATGCGCGAATGCGCTAGGGCTTCGCGTCTCTGGGGTAAATGCGATTTTAAATCCACGCGTGCGCACAGCGTGCGCGTTTGCGTGGGAGGGAGAAATGGAAAAACGGCGCGAGAACGTCATGCGCGCTTGCGCGTAGAGGGAGAAATCGGAGTAGGCGCGGACACGTAAGGTGCGCGTCGGCGCGGATGTTCTGGGTCGAAGGCACAAAAGAGGCCCAGAGTTGGCATAACTCTCGGGTCCCTTGGCCTGGATGATGCTAACACGCATTGACACGCGCGCGCGCTGGGCGCGTTCGCGTCGATGGCTTGAGGTTATTGGATGGGCGCGAAGGCGTAAAGCACGCCAACGCGTGGGCAGAGAAACAGAGAGTGGCGCGGACGCGTAAAGCGTGCGTTCGCGTGGGTTGAGGCACAGAGTTGGCCCAAAAGTGGCGCAACTCTCTGATTTTTTGCCCAGGAAACTGAAATATGCAGCCGACGCGCGCGCGCGCTATGCGCTTGCGCGTGTCTTCTCTCTTTCTTTTTTCTTTCTCTTTTTTTTTCATGAGCATCAGAAGACCTCATAACTTCCCATCCTTCTCTAAAACTCTAGAACTAGCTAAGGTGTAAGATTAAGTACATTTTGAAACATAGGGGCATTTTTCAAACAACTTGAGAAAACTTGCGATTTAAGCAAAAACTCAATTCAAAGATTTATCCCTTATGAAAGCACAGAATGCATAAACACCTTAGTAAACTAAGAAAGAATATTCCAAGAAGTAAAGAAACTATATACAATGGAACCCAATTCATTCATTCATTATATCTACAAGAGAATGGAAAGAGTTTACCATGGTGGGGTGTCTCCCACCAAGCACTTTTAGTTTAAGTCCTTAAGTTGGACATTGGGAGGCTTCTTGTCAAGGTGGCTTATGCTTGTATCCATCCTTGAACCTCCAAAAGTGCTTGTCCTTCCGTCGGTTGTCAGAAGTTCCAACCTTCTTCATTAAGCTTTGGTTAGGTTCTCTCCAAGACTTGAGCTCCCGAGAATGACTATCATAGGATAATCCAGGATCCCATATCTTGTCCTCGCACCCATCTTCTAGTTGATTTCCTTGACCTTGTCCGGGTGACGAGAAAGTAGAATTCTCATGGAAGCACCAAACTACTCTCCTAGACCCATTTAATTTAGCATTACACCAATCCATGCTCTCTAATTTCGAGCTTCCCACCATAATAAACCTAGATTTAGAATGCCAACCACTAAACATCCTCCTCTTTCGCTTAGTTCCACAAAGCGCCCTAAGTTGGCCATCCGTTTCAAGCAAACCATACTCAAGTGGGATAATAAAGTTGAGAGTTAAAAGTTTTACCCACTCAAGCGGAGGATTGGATGATGAACTAGGTGGAGGGGTTCCCAAAGATCTTGACAAAACATGTTCTACTCCCGTCCATCCCTTTCTAGAGGTTTCCACCACTTGGCGAGGTTCTTCAAGTTCCTCCTCATGCCAAGCCATCTCAAGTTCACATTTTTCTTCACCAATTTCTTCTATTTCTTCCCCATCACTCTCATCATAGATAGGAGGTCTAGTGAAATCTACCTCATCATCAAGTCTAAGCAATTTGAGGAAGGACTCTTCAAGCTCAAAAGGATCATATGTTGATTCGGAATCATCATAGATAGGAGAGTTCGTTGCTTGGAACATTTCTTCCAGTTCTTCACTCGCACTAGGCCTTGGAGGTTGTATGTCCTTCTCAACCTTGCTTTCCAATCTACTGGGGAAAGGTTCAACAGGTTTGTCAAGGGAATTGATCAAGGTGGGCAAAAAATCACTAGTGATGGAATCCACTTCTCGATCAATTTCCTTTAACTCATTATCTACTCCCGCAACATTGCTCTTCTCTTTGAAATTCCCTCCACACTCCTTGGGAGAGGGCTCCTCAACTTGAGACTCTTTTATGCACTCAATATATCCTAAACATCCGCCCACTACTTCCTTTTGTTCGCTAATTTCCTTCTTCTCCTTTTGTTGCGCTTCTTGCTTAAATTCTTCTTCCTTACCACGGAGCTTCAAGTTTACTTCTTCATTAGGCTCCTCAATCGCTGCTCCATGTTCACCAAGTGGAGGGCTTATGTTGCATGAGCTTAGGTGAGATGTTAGGTGACTCACGGCTTCTACTATGCCGGCCACCCTTACTCTTAACTCCGTAAACTTAATTTCATCCTCCTTTTATCTCCTTAAAATACGAGATTCAAGGTCTCTCAGTTCTAACATGAAGGCTTCATCAGGAGATGGTGTTGGAAGAGGAAATTCATCGGTTAGGGGAAAACTGTTGTAATCGGAAGGTGGTTCATATTGGTGGAATTCTTGAAGTGGTGTACGTGGAATTTGTGGTTCTTGGGAGTATTGGTATTGGGATGGTAGTTGTTCTATGTGTGATTCTAACGGTGGTAGATATGGTGTGTATAAGTTATGGTCATCTAGAGTTGAATGGTGGTATGAGGCTTGTGAGTATGACGTGTGGCTATATTGAGGATATTGTTCGTAGGCATACAGTGGTGGTTCTTGAAAGTCACAAGGGTATTCACCATAGCCAGTGGATTGACATGCATCATAGAATGGCTCTTCTTCACAGTGCATTGGTGGAGGTTATTCCCATGAAGGTTGATCAAAAGTCTGAGGCTCCTCCCACCTTTGATCTCCAATTCCTTGATGCACATCCTCATTGAAGCTTTCATTTCCTACAACATAGTTTGAGCTACACTCATAGCCAAAGTGAGAATTCACAGTGAAATAGAAAATAAAAACAAAGAGCAATAAGAAATGAAGAAGACTAAATCCTAAAACTAGCAAAAATCAACAAATAAACCAAAAATGAAGCTATTCACAATATTTACAATAGCCAATAACATAGCAAAATTGATTCCCCGGCAACGGCGCCATTAATTTGATAAGAGATATGATCGTTACCGGTTCGGAATTCCACAAAATATTTCCGTTGTTAGTATAGCCCAAACCGATAGTCAATCTTCACATCAAATTAAATTTTTGAGTTGTCACAAAGAACAAACCCCAACTGAATTTATAACCGGAGGATTTGGACTCCGGGTCATCTCCCTAGGAAACAATGGAGTGCATGCGTATTGGCTATGAAGGGGATAAAAGGGGGGTTTGGTTGGTGATTGGACAAGGAATTTAAATGTGCAAGGAAAGTAAACCAAGCAAACAAATTAAAGAAGCAATTGAAGAGGAGAGACATTCATGGCATTGAATTGAGATCATAGGCTTTCTATCCTAGTCATGCAATGATTAACTCGCCTTATTTAGTTAACTCACACATCGGGAGAATGTCAAACAAGACCAATTAATCATATCACAATTATAAACAAGAATTTATCTCATTACGTCATCTCCAATGATTAGGGAGAAAGTCTAACGAGACTAGCTAATCTCAATAAAGTCCTAACTAACTTACTAATTTAATTAGTAAAAGATTAGCGTCAATGGAAATAATATTAGCTAACAACTCTAGATCACCAACATGAGTTGGGTTTCATGACTCAAGATTGCCTAATTACCTTTTCCAAGCCAAGAATGCTAAAAATCTACTCTAAAGCCCAACCAAGCATTTTGTCAAACACTTGGTGGGTAATAAAAGAAAGAAAGGTAAAAGTGCAAGAAATAGTTAAATCTAACAACTACAAGTTGCAAGAAAAGTAAATCCACAACTCAAATCAATATCAATTAAAGAGACATCAACATTAAAATTGCATTAATTGTAAACAAATCCAACATGAGTTCATCATCACAAAAGAGAGCAAGAGGAACAATTAACATAAAAACTAAGAGGATCAAGATGTAGAGAAGAGAAATTATAGAAGAAATAAGATGGGATCAACTAATTGAACATGAAATTAAAATAATCTACCATAATCCTAACCTAATTCTAGAGAGAAGATGGAGCTTCTCTCTCTAGAAAACTAACTAAAGGCTCATGTTGGCTACACTAATTGCCCCCTTGCTTGGACTTCAATTCTGCATGAAATACACTCAGAAACAAGTTGGATTTGGGCCTGGGCAGCTCAGAAATCGCCCCCAGCATTTTGCCATTAAGTGGGCCATATAAGAGTATCGGCGCGCGCGCCATGTGCGCGTGCGCGTCGCTGGCAATATCCCAATCTGCGCGGAAGCAGTATGTACGCGTGCGCGTCCTTGTGAGAAACCACTTTTGCGTGTACGCGCCTTGTACGCGTGCACGTCCATTGGTGCATTCCAAATCTTTGTTTCTTCATGCATTCTCCTCTTTGCATGCTTTTCTCCTCATTTCTTCCATCCAATACTTGCCTTATGAACCTGAAATTACTTAACAAACACATCAAGGCATTGAATGGAATTAAGGTGGATTAAAATCACCAATTTAAGGCCTAAAAAGCATGTTTTTATATTTAAGCACACTTCAAGGGAGAATTACAAAACCATGCTATTTCATTGAATAAATGTGGGAAAAAGTGGATAAATCCCCCAGAATAAGCACAAAATAAACCACGAAATCGAGGTTTATCACAACTCCTCACCTTTGCATGAAATTTCCAACACCTAAGGAAATAGCGACAGTACGAGGAGACCAAAAATTGGCAAGAAAATGCTACAACGAAAGCTTAAACCTTCGAGGAAAGAGTAAGAAAATCCACACCATTGAACTCGGAGGAATAAAAGCAAGGGAAGAGCTGCGACCACAACCGAGTGGAAGAACCGAAGATGTTCAAATCGGAAAAGAGGAAGAAAAAACAACCAACATAGGAGCCATCCTAGGCGAAGATCTGAAATAAAGGCTAATAAAGCTCCTACAACAAAATTCTGACCTTTTCGCCTGGAAAGCTTTCGACATGCCAGGGATAGACCCTCGACTCATGTTCCACAAACTTTCAGTACACCCCGGATCCCGACCCGTACAGCAGCGCAGGCGTAAGATCGGCGCAGAACGAGCCCAGGTGGTGGAAGAGCAAGTACAAGCCCTCTTGGAAGCCAACTTCATCCGAGAGGTCAAATACCCGGCATGGCTAGCAAATGTAGTGCTAGTTAAAAAACAAAACGGCAAGTGGAGGATGTGCGTCGACTATACCGACCTAAATAAAGCATACCCCAAAGTCCCGTATCCACTCCCCAGTATTGACACCCTAGTAGATGCAATCTCAGGGTATCAATACTTGTCGTTTATGGATGCTTACTCGGGATACAACCAAATCCTAATGTACAAGCCCGATGAGGAAAAAACTTCATTCATCACACCTAGAGCGAATTACTGCTACGTGGTGATTCCATTTGGGTTAAAAAATGCCGGGGCTACGTATCAAAAGTTGATGAATAAAGTGTTCACCCCCTACCTTGGGAACTTAATGGAGGTCTACGTAGATGACATGCTGGTAAAAACTAAGGAGGAAGAAGACCTCCTGACAGATCTCTCGCAAGTTTTAGACACCGTAAGGTCGCATGGGATGAGACTAAATCCCACAAAATAGAAAGTTTCTAGGGTTCATGCTTACACAAAGAGGAATCGAAGCAAACCCTGATAAGTGTAAAGCTATATTGGAAATGAAAAGCCCGACTAGCCTGAAGGAGGTCCAGCAATTAAATGGAAGGCTTGCCGACCTTTCCAGGTTCCTGGCAGGATCGGCACTAAGATCCCTCCCACTATTCTCCCTACTAAGAAAATGATGCTAGTTCGAATGGACTCCGGAGTGCGAAGAAGCTTTCCGGGAGTTCAAAAAGTTCTTAAGCCAGCCTCCAATCCTGACCCGACCCCTAGTCGGGGAAGAGCTCATCCTATACCTGTCAGTAGCAGACAAAGCTATAGCATCAGCTCTAGTACGGGAAGATGAAGCCGGGCAGCATCCTGTATACTTCACTAGCAGAGTTCTACAGGGCCCAGAACTAAAGTATCAAAAACTTAAAAAGTTTGCATACTCCTTAGTAGTGGCCTCACGCCGGTTACGGCCATATTTCCAAGCGCACACGATAAAAGTCCGAATGAACCAGCCCATAAAGCAAGTCCTCCAGAAGACGGACATTGCGGGAAGAATGGTTCAGTGGGCAATCGAGCTCTTCGAGTTCGACATGAAATACGAAGCCCGAATGGCAATAAAAGCTCAATGCCTCACCGACTTCCTAGCGGAGTACGCGGGGAATCAAGAAGAGAAATCCACTGCATGGGAGTTATATGTAGATGGGTCCTCCAATAAAGCTGGAAGCAGAGCAGGCATAATATTGGTCAGCGAAGGGGGAACGCAAATTGAAGTTTCCCTCAAGTTCGAGTTCCCAGCTTCCAACAACTAGGCAGAATATGAAGCCTTGATCGCAGGGATAAAACTGGCAGAAGAAGTCGGTGCAACCAAAGTAATAATATTCAGCGACTCTCAGGTGGTGACCTCCCAAAGAAACGGAGAGTATCAGGCCAAAGATCCTAACATGAAAAAATACTTGGACAAAACCTTGGAGCACCTTAGGCACTTCAAAAAGACTGAGGTAAAATATATAACTCAGGATCTCAACAGCAGGGCAGACGCCCTCTCCAAGTTAGCAAGTACCAAATCAGGAGGAAACAACAGAAGCCTGATCCAAGAAACTCTCCCTGAACCTTCCGTGGACAAAACGGAGGTTGCTCAAGATGTCTTTGAAATCACCGGATTAAACCTCAGATGGATGAAGCCCTTTGTCGAATACCTGAAATTCGACATCCTCCCCAAAGAGGAAAAAGAGGCCAAGAAAATCTGGAAGGAAGCACAAAACTACACGCTGGTGAAAAATATCCTCTATAAAAGGGGGATATCAACACCATTACTAAAGTGTGTCCCGACCTCAAAGACAACCGAGGTGCTAGAGGAGGTACACAATGGGATCTGCGGAAATCATCTTGGAGCAAGGTCGTTAACTAAGAAGGGAATCCGAGCCGGATTCTAGTGGATGACCTTACAAAAAGACTCCATGGAATTTGTGAAAAAGTGCCAGCCATGCCAAATGCACGCAAACTTCCATGTAGCCCCTCCCGAGGAACTCATTAGCATAACTTCTCCATGGCCCTTCGCAAAATGGGATTGGACTTACTAGGACCATTCCCACAAGCGCCGGGGCAAGTAAAATATCTAATAGTGGGAGTGGATTACTTCACAAAGTGGATAGAAGCAGAACTATTGGCCACCATCACCGCTCAGAGGTGTCGGAAGTTCCTCTACAAGAACATTATCACTAGGTATGGGGTACCCCACTCCATCACCACTGATAATGGCACTCAATTCACCGAATCAGCCTTCAAAAACCTGGTAGCCAGTATGAAAATCAAACATCAATTCCCATCGGTGGAACATCCACAAGCAAATGGACAAGCCGAAGCTATAAACAAAGTCATATTGGCAGGGTTGAAGAAAAGATTGCAGGACGCAAAAGGAGTATAGGCCGAGGAACTCCCACAAGTACTTTGGACTTATCGGACCACACCTCAGTCTGCCACAGGAGAAACACCCTTCGGACTTGCTTACAACGTAGAAGCCATGATACCGGTCAAAATCAACGAGCAAAGCCCAAGGGTGAACTTCTACAACGAGGTGGGAAACATAAAGGGGCACAAAGAAGAACTCGAACTTCTCCCTGAAGTCCGCGAACGAGCCCATATTAGAGAAGCAGCATTGAAGCAAAGGATGACGAACAGATACAACCAGAAAGTCATTCAAAGGAGCTTCGCCTCAGACGAATTGGTCCTAATTAGAAATGACATATGAGTCAACAAGTCTGGGGAAGGAAAGCTCGCCGCTAATTGGAAGGGACCCTACAAGATTAGCGAGGTCCTAGGAAAAGGTTATTACAAGGTGACCGACTTGAACGGCACCGAGTTACCCAGGTCGTGTGATGAGCGGATAATTTGTATACTTTTTGGCATTGTTTTTAGTATGTTTTTAGTATGATATAGTTAGTTTTTAGTATATTTTTATTAGTTTTTAGTTAAAATTCACTTTTCTGGACTTCACTATGAGTTTGTGTGTTTTTCTGTGATTTCAGGTATTTTCTGGCTGAAATTGAGGGACCTGAGCAAAAATCTGATTCAGAGACCAAAAAGGACTGCAGATGCTGTTGGATTCTGACCTCCCTGCACTCGAAGTGGATTTTCTGGAGCTACAGAAACCCAATTGGCGCGCTCTCAACGGCGTTGGAAAGTAGACATCCTGGGCTTTCCAGCAATATATGATAGTCCATACTTTGCCCAAGATTTGATGGCCCAAACCGGCGTTCAAAGTCACCTCAAGAAATCCCAGCGTTAAACGCTGGAACTGGCACCCAAATGGGAGTTAAACGCCCAAACTGGCACCAAAGCTGGCGTTTAACTCCAAGAAGAGTCTCTACACGAAATTTGCTTCATTGCTCAGCCCAAGCACACACCAAGTGGGCCCTGAAGAGGATTTTTATGTCATTTACTCATTTCTGTACACCTTAGGCTACTAGTTCTTATAAGTAGGACCTTTTACTATTGTAAAAGAGGACTTTGGTAGCTATCTTCATTTTTATGCTATCTTAGATCATTGGGAGGCTGGCCATTCGGCCATGCCTAGACCTTATGCTTATGTATTTTCAACGGTGGAGCTTCTACACACCATAGATTAAGGTGTGGAGCTCTGCTGTACCTCGAGTATTAATGCAATTACTATTGTTCTTCCATTCAATTCCGCTTGTTCTTATTCCAAGATATCACTTGTTCTTCAACTTGATGAAGGTGATGATTGACGCCCATCACCATTCTCACTCATGAACAAAGTGACTGACAACCACTCTTGTTCTACAAGCATTTGAGGCTTGGTGAATATCTCTTGGATTCCTGATTGCACGATGCATGGTTGATCGCCTGACAACCGAGTGCTCGCCTGACAAACGAGCCAACCATTCCGTGAGATCAGAGTCTTCGTGGTATAGGCAGGACCTGATGGCGGCATTCAAGAGAATCCGGAAGGTCTAAACCTTGTCTGTGGTATTCTGAGTAGGATTCAATGATTGAATGACTGTGACGTGCTTCAAACCTGTAACCTACTGGGCGTTAGTGACAGACGCAAAAGAGTGATTCTATTCCGGTAGGGGAGGGAACCAAACCGGTGATTAGCCGCACTGTGACAGAGTGTATGAGCATTAGTTTTCACTGCGAGGATGGGAGGTAGCTGCTGACAACAGTGAAACCCTACACGAGCTTGCCATGGAAAGGAGTAAGAAGAATTGGATGAAGGCAGTAGGAAAGCAGAGAGACGGAAGGGAAGGCATCTTCATACGCTTATCTGAAGTTCCTATCAATGAATTACATAAGTATCTCTATCTTTACCTTTGTGTTATTTTCGTTCATCACTATATCCATTTGAGTTTGCCTGACTAAGATTTACAAGATGACCATAGCTTGCTTCAATACTAACAATCTCCGTGGGATCGACCCTTACTCACGTAAGGTTTATTACTTGGACGACCCAGTGCACTTGCTGGTTAGTTGTGCGAAGTTGTGTAATGCCATGGTATTGAGCTACCACGTTTTTGGAGCCATTACCGGGGATTATGAGAGTTGTGAAAAAGTATTGTTCACAATTTCGCGCACCATCGTGGCATGCTTGTAATATGAAAAGGTACTACAGCTAAAAGCGAACTCTACTCCCTGATGTACTCTTTTCCCAAACTTCATGACTTTTTCCCAAAGTAAAAAGGGTTTTTTCTAAAGAAGGGTTTTTAACGAGGCATCACAGTGGAGACTAAGAGGTCATAGATACCCCGAAACCCTTAGTAGCGATAAAGTACCTTTGCAAATAAATAAAGATCTTTTTCAAATATCTCTTATAAATTCCTTCTCGCTTTCTACGAAACGCGCCGACTTAAACTCGACAAAGCGTGAAAATCCCATGAACCGACCTAGATGGTCGTCAGGATAAAACGACGAGGTACAAGTCAGTGTAAAGAGGTTATAAAAGTCGATCGTGAATAAACTCGGAAATTAACCGATTAACAAATCAGAAATTTCGAGTAACAAAGAAATGCATCGTGAAAATAACCTAGGTTATGAAAACTCAATATATCAAAAAAATTGAGTATAAGGAATACTGAAAAGAGGTCAGAAAATCCATATAAGGCAATAAAGGTTTCGAAAACCTAAAACAGAAAGAGCATGCACACAACCAACAAAAATAACCTAAACCCTTGTCCAAAAAAGGGTATTTTTAAATATTTAAATATTTTGTTTACGGCCATAAAAGGCCAAGAAGATGTCAACCGCATACCACATCAACATAAAAATAAATAGTTTAAAAAAGTGAGGACCTACAGGCTGGGCCCCCATATAGCCAGAGATAATTTTTCAAAGGGCATCACCATCACCACCTGGAAGAGTAGTCAGAGCACCACCAGAGTCTGGGAGAGAGACATCCATAGGAGTTGGAGGAGAAGTTTCAGGAGTCTTGGAGGAACTTGGAGCATCATCTGGTCGGGGGGGGGGAGACTCAATGATTCTCTGACCCCGAGTCTTCAGCTCGGATTCAGAGACAGGTCGGGGAGGAGACACGATAGCCCCATCGATTACAACCTTGTCCGGATCCAAGGGTGAGAGGTCCAAGACGGGAGCAATAACTCCGACCTGTTCCTTAAAAACCCTCCATGCCTCCTCGGATCCCTCAGCAATAGAGTCCTCCAACTCCGCATAAGCATCCCGAACCCTCACCAGATCTTTTTTGACCTCCACAAGGTCCTGGAACAAACTTGAATAGCTCTGCTCCGCCTTTTTTCGTAAGCCCTCCGCCATAGAGCATCGGCCCATCAACTTCTCCCCCTCTTTATGGAGATTATCCCTCTCTTCCCTCAACTTGGTAACCTCCTCCTTCAGACTCCTCTCAGATTCTTGATACAAAAGAATCCTCCCCTCTAGCTCCTCAACCCTTTAGGATGAGCCCAAAGAGCTAAGGGGAGTCTTCTAAAAAATATCAAGAAATTTGCTGCACACCCCCGCTGCCCTAACACTCTTCTGAGCCAGAATAGTAAGGTAGTTCCGAAGAGAAGCATCATCCATACTTATACGTTTATAAGGATAGATATGCTCCCGGATGAATTGACGCGCATCCACCTTGGCCTCACCTTCAAAAGGAGAGCCAGACTCTAGAGCCTTACATTTTTTCTTTTCTGGCTCAGGAGAAGGTCGGGAAGAAGGGGAGGCAGAGAAGAAGCTGAGAAAATAACGATAGGTCGGACGGGGGTCCCCAAACTGTGAGAAGAAGGGGGAGGAGAAGGACCGGCTCCCTCGAATTTCTCTTCGCCATCTCTGCCAAA